>NC_141383.1:12137893-12861998 GCF_017979445.1 Akebia trifoliata | reverse complement strand
GAGAGAATCCTCTAACAAGGAATCCCCTTTCGAATTAATCGAATTATTTGAATAAGAAGACAAATGTCAGGTTCAACCTCTAATTGAGGAAGTAAAGGTCATTGACCTCGAAAAAAATAATTCTCAAAAAATTCAGATCGAAATTGACTTATCCCCAGAAGAACACGAAGAGATGATGAATTTATTCAGAAAACTCAAAAGACTTGTTCACGTGGTCCTATGAGGATATGTTGGGTAAGCTTGGGTGTTGATCAACAAGAAATGGGTATCTGTCCTACGAACTAGAGTGGAATCACATAATCAGAGGACGAGTCACATCATTGCTGAATTTCTCAAAAATGGAAAGGAATCCAAAGTAAAGCACTGTTAAGGCAACTAATAAGAATCTCAAAATTTCTATCACAAATGTGTTAAACACATTGAGATTGACAAGAGAAATCATAGTTCACGCCTTCAATATGTCAAACGTCGACTCAATTTTCTATAGGAACTACTTCAGGGTTCTATGTTATGTGGCATGAAAGGAAATTTGAAATGGAAAGTTCATTTCTTAAAGTGCGAATAAAATACCCATCGTTAGAAGCGAATTTGATTTATCGTCGTAAATCATTTCTATTTTGATATGAAAGAGAAAATGCGGGACATACAAGTTGAAGATTGAGCCTTTAAAGAAAATTGCAAATCCAATAAGGAAGGTCATCCCGTCACCAAGACAAGACTATTTGAAAAAGCTGTCAGACTTCAAAGATCATCACGACACCAAATGCTTAAATCAATCAACCTTGGCCAGATCGAGCGGTACTATATCTAAGGAGGCCATCTTTGACCGAACCAATTTTCATGTTACCTAGCTCAATATTTTCTTTTTCAGCCCTTTTATAGCCTTTCAAAAAAAAATTACCTTTTTCTTTCTCATCCCGATCACCTAACCTAGGGGAGGGAATGTACTTGAACTACATTTTATTTTGATCCCAAAATTCTGGGGTATGTAGGCAACCTGAGAAGTTACTTCAAGCTTGACCACGTCAAAATAAAAAAAATAGATTCCGTCACAAAGAAAAAAATCCAAAGAAAAAAAAATCAAAAAAGATATTGTCAAAATGGGGAAGAAAATTGAAAGAACAATTTTTTTAAAAGAAATGCCACATAAGAGCATTTGGGTTTTGAGCCTCAAAATTCCTTTCTTTTATGCCCAGTCCTAAGCTCACCTATGGAAGTCCTCCTAAGTACTGTGCGATAAGTCAAGAAAGGAAACAAAACGTGATCAGACAGTAACTCCAAAAGTTCAAAAAGGAATAAAAGGAAAAATAAAGCCTGCTAAGTTGAAAACCCGAAAGGACGACTTATGCAAAAATCAAGGCAAGCTCACATGGTTGAAAATCCGAAAGGACAGCCTTGACAATAATTAGAGCAAAGAGAAAAAATAGAAAAAAAAGGCATGCTCGCTAGATTGAAAACCTGAAAAGGCGATCTAGACAAAAGCTAGAGCACGCTCGCTAGATTGAAAACCTGAAAGGGCGATCTAGGAAAAAATTAGAGCAATCAAGGGAAAATCTCAGTCCAGTTGAGAATCTAAAAGGCGGTCCGAGCTAAAACATTGAAAGTCCAAAGGGTCAAGCTGCATCGATTTTGGGGCAAACAATTAATCATCGTACAATTAATACCCAATTTGAACCAAATATAGACTCAATGTATACAAGTGTCATATCTACGATTGATCTGAAGAGCTTCACGTCCCTAAGTGAACCGATAGGGAGAAAGAACAGATTCTGTGATGAATTTCAAAAAGAAATATTTTGTTCCAATTTCTTCGAGCTTGATAAAAAATCTTCAATGCAAAAAGTCGAAATTAAAAGTTAAAACTTTATTGCGGTTGCGATAATCAAAGATTTCAAACTTTCATAACAGGGGCATTTTCCCTTTTCTAAAGAGTATAGTCCCCCCTTTACACAAGGGGCATTTGTTTTCAAACGTGTTCCTTAATACAACGCTCCCCCCCATCAAACTAGGGGCATTTTGTTCTGAATCTTGATCAATTTCGATTCCAAAGGATAAGGTTGACTTTGAATTGAAAGTTACCCTCTTGATAGTAATTTTTGAAAACCCCCGAGGTTTAAAGAAAATTAAAATGTTAACCGGACCATCATAAAATCCAACTTTTTCAAAAAGTGTTGTTAATCTCCTAATTGTTTTGTTCAAATAAGCAGTTTATTACTCTTCCACCTCGAGTAGGTAGAGTAAGACTTCCCAGAAAAATAATTCAATACTCTTTCACCCTGAGTAGGTAGAGTAGGACCCCCAGCCAAAAAGTTCATTACTCTTTTACCCTGAGTAGGTAGAGTAGAACTCTCAGAAAATCGTTCATTACTCTTCCACCCCGAGTAGGTAGAGTAAACTTTTATAAAATCATTCGTTACTCTTCCACCCCGAGTAGGTAGAGTAGAACTTCCAGAAACAGTTCATTACTCTTCCACCCCGAGTAGGTAGAGTAGGACTCCCAGACAACAGTTCATTACTCTTCCACTCCGAGTAAGTAGAGTAGAACTCCCAGATTACTCTTTCACCCCGAGTAGGTAGAGTAGTACTCCCAGATAACAGTTCATTACTCTTCCACCCCGAGTAGGTAGAGTAGGACTCCCAGACAACAGTTCATTACTTTTCCACCAGTAGGACTCCCAGACAAACAGTTCATTACTCTTTCACCCTGAGTAGGCAGAGTAGAACTCTCAGAAAATTGTTTATTACTCTTCCACCCCGAGTAGGTAGAGTAAGACATTCAATTTTCGCTCAGACCTTATGTTCAGTTATGCTCAGTGTATGCTCATATTTTACTCAGTTTTACTTAATTTTTTCATCATTTCCTCAGGTTTTGCTCAGATTTTATTACACAGTTTTCCATCAATAAGTTTGTTATCATCTCATCATGAATGCGTTGAATGGAGATGCGCCTTTTCAAAATCATCACTACACAATTGTACACACACGCATTTGCAATGCATTTGCATCAATAAAGGAGAATTTCCCAAAATTCAAGGATTTGACATTTTTAGTCTAAGGAGAGTTTACCCTCTAGGATCTGGACATTTCGACAAATTCCCGAATCAGGCTACAAAATGAACTGTTACCGACTTTGGCATTCGGATGTCGCATTATCTATCACAATAGATTAGCCATCTAGTTTGCTTCCACCCTCTGCTAAAGAGGGGCATCTGTAGCCACCCGATTTTTGCATATGCCTAATTCGACAATTCGTCATCCGGTTACCATGAATTTCTAATGATGATTGTAAAGGACTCAAAAGCTTGTGAGTATTGTCCCTGATTCCCTCCATTTTCACTCTTTTCATCTCCCGTACTCGTTACAACTCGACATAGAAATTCACGCACGCTTAGGATTGCTACATGTTACACCCAATTTAGCAAGCACGTACGCTTAGGTTCGCTACACAGTTCGATAACCTAGAGACCTCGCTAAGCTAGGAAAATACGACTTTGAAACATAGAAATAATCACATTGGAATTGAAAGAAATCTCACGTTAAAATTCGTTAAAAATTGCAAAAATTGACAAGATGACGAAAATATCCCTCATAAATTTTGGACCTCCAAAAGACCTCGAAAATACCTCCATTGCACTCAGAAGATGATTTCGAGTCTAACGGGACCCAAAACGACGAAAACAGATAAATTAAAAAAAAATCATAAAAATGACCGAAATGCTCCTCAACTTTCAAATTCAACATAGAGATCCCGATCGTTAGGAAAATGTAATAAAAACCAAAACCCAATTAAAATCCAATCGATTAAAAAATAAAACTCAAATTAAAAATTAAACAATTCAAATTAAAATCAAATGGGAATCAAACTGAAAATTTAATAAAAAGCAAATCCAAGATTAAAAAATTAAACTCAAGTTAAAAATCAAAATGTAATGAAAATTAAAAATTAAAAATGACTCAACCGATTAAAATTTCATCGAAATTAAATTAAAAATCAAAGTCAAAATTAACTGATCAAAATCAAATTAAAAATTGAAAACCAACCAACTAATAATTGAAACCCAACTAAATTAACAAATTCCAAATCCAACTCAATCGAGCGACGAAACGAAATCAAAAATCAAATGGCCAATTAACAATTAAAACTCAAATTAAAAATTAAAATCAAATTAAATTTTTAGCCAAACTCAAAATAAAAACTAATCAATTAATAAAACTAAAAATTAAAAATTTAATCAACAAACAAAAAATCAAAACAAAAATTAACCAAATCGATAAAATAAAAATTAAACCAACCAACCGTAACTCGATAACTCGAGACTATAGTTGTACGAGTAGCGTGGGAACATTGCTCATCATTCTCTTAAAAGGGAATAAAAACAAGACAAGAAAAAAACGTGTAAAAATAAGAAAAAAGGAGAAAGAAAATAAAAAGAATTAGAAAGAGAAAAAATTGAAAATAGAAGGGGGATTTCTATTAAAGAGAGACGTTTCTCTCTAACTTGGTCTAGGGGGAGCACGTCTTCTTCTCTAACGTCTGGGGGCTGGGATTCTTGACATCTTCTTTTTCCTTCTTCTCCTCTCTCGAACGCCAAGGAGGCTGGGTCGTTTCCTCTCTCTCTCTCTGCACTCTCTGCCCTTTCTTTTCTACAGCACTTCTCTCTCTCTGTTCAGCCAAGACCCTGCCTCAGCCCTTGTCACTTCTTCTTTTTTTTGGCTGAACCTACAACACAGCCTGCTGCTATGAGACCTGCAACATCCTCTTGCTGCCCAACATTCGGTACAACCACCTTCCTCTACCCCCAACTCTCCACTTCATTGCAATACCATCTTCTTCTTCAACGTCCTATCCTCTCTACAATCTCCTCTCCTCTCACTCTCAGACCATCTTCTTCTCCAACGAAGTTACTGTCCAACAGACCTTTTCTCTCATGTCCCTACAACAGCCAACATCCATCCAACACCCTACAACAGTCAACATCCATCCAATACCTTGCAACAGCCTTCTGCTCAGCCCCCTTCTTCATCTCCTTCGCAACATCCCAACACACCCACGTTTTGGCTAAACCAGAATGCCCCTTCGCTGCCTTCTTACTGCACTCATTCTCATACTCAACTTGCTGCTTCTTGGTTGCACTCATCTCCATCTTCAACCCGTTATTGCAACACCCCTTCATTGCCCAGCACGACAGTCACTTCTCTTTGCCTAGTCTCTTCACACATTGTTACAACGTCTCTCTCACTGCCCTCGACTGTCACGTCCTCACAGTGGCAAACACTTACAAGCATTCTCGTTTTCTCCTCGCCCTTCATGGCACTTTTTTTTATTAATAGAATTAGGGAAATATTATCTATGTAATTTTAATTTTAATTTTTATTTTCATCTTTGCATATTGGTTAGATTAGAGTTTTTATTCTTATTTTTTTTTATGTCGATAGGATTAGGAAAATGTTTGTATATGTGATTTTTGTTTATTTTTATTTGTTTCTTGCATCGAATAGGATTTGATAGTTTTTTTTTTTTTTGAAGTTTTAATGTATTCTTATATTTTTATAGACGTAGGACTAAGAGGTTTTTTTTTTATTTATTTGTATTTTTTTGCATATTAATAGGTTAGGAAAATATTTTTAAGCCTCATCTTGCTTATTTTTATTTGTTAGTCTTCATTGTATTTTGTTTTTTTATTTTCGCATGTTAGTAGGATTATAGGATTTTTTTTTATCATGGTTATTATGATCGAGTTGGATTTCCATGACTTATAATGATGTTCGAGATCCTCGCATTATTTCAAGGCTATTCCATGTGGTTAGAGTATTCCTTGACTTGATAAGCATACATGTCTTTATTTATAATTGTTTCGGAAAAATTGAGAGGCATGTTGTTGCTTGATAGTTGCTTTGAAAAAACTGAAGGACATATATGTTTGCCCGTTTGGATCGATTTAAGAGTCATTTGAAAATGAAAATTTTATATACATTGGTGTTTGTCGATCTCCAATTTGGTAAGCATGATGATGCGGAACTTTTCATTGCTATTTTGATAATTTTCAATTTGGTAATTTGTCATAAATTCGCAATTTTCTAATTCGGAAACTCTTATTCATGATTTTGTTTTGAAAATTTATATTTGGAAATCTTCTAATAGGAGGTTGCATAATTTTCTATTTTGGGAAAGACATATATTTATAAATTTTCATTTAGGAATTTCATATTTTAGCAATTTCCCAATTTAGAAGATTCTGCATCCTTATATCTAGGAGGTTCACATAGATGAGAAGTTGAGAGTTTTTTAATTCGAAAATTTACATTTTATGAAAAATGTATTTTTTGAAATTTCTAATTTGGGAATTCAGCGCATATTTTTAAATTTCTAATTTGAAAAATTTTAGATTCCCAATTTGAAAATTCTTTGAGTTCCAATTTGGCAATTTCTATTTTCAACAGTTTGAGAAATACTTGCAGGTAGAATTTTTTAATTGATTTCAGGTCATGGAGCTAATTAGGACTTTTTCAAACCCTTCCATATTTTGTGGAATTCAAAGAATAATCATGTAACAGTTGGGACAATTTTTAGCCATAGGATTTGTTTGGAAAATCCAACATAAATTGATGATGATGATTGATTGTGACCTTGACTGTAGTCTTTGTACATTGACCATAGGATGATTTTGGATCGTAGTAGAGACCGACATTGTTGATCGGGCGGGTTCGGTGCCTAACACCTTCCGAAACCCTTAATCTGACCCCTTACCCATCTCTCTGATCCGCGGATCGACCATATCCATTTGGAGTTAATTTTGGTTCCTAGACCTAAACTAGGTCGACTCTCATTTCTCAAAAGTCTACCATTTACAAATCGGACCCCTATCCACTATTTAGTGGAAACGGGTCGAGGCGATTTCACGTGTCGATGCTAGCTCAGTGCTGATGCCGACTTCGTGTCGATGCCAGCTTCGTGCTGAAACAATTTCGTTTTCAAAATATTTCCCGACTCCGTGTCGATGCCAGCTCTATGCTGATGAAATTATTTTTTCAAAATGCTTTCCCGACTCCGTGTCGATGCCAGCTTTGTGTTGAGATAATTCCATTTTCAGAATATTTTACCGACTCCGTATCAATGCCAGCTCCGTGCTAATGAAACTACTTTTCAAAATATTTTCTAGACTCCATGGCGATGCCAGCCCCGTGCTGATGAAATTACCTTCTCAAAATGTCTTTCCGACTCCGTGTCGATGCCAGCTCTATGTTGATAAAATTATCCTTTTCAAAATGTTTTACCGACTCCTTGTCGATGCCAGTCCCGTACTGATGCCAACTCCGTGTTGATGCCGACTCCGTGTCGTTGCCAACTCCGCGCTGAGTTAATTTCGATTTCAAAAATATTTTACCGACTCCGTGTCGATGCCAACTCCATGCTGATGTAATTCTTTTTTTAAAAACACTTCACCAACTCTGTGTTGATGTCGGCTCGGCGCCGAGAAATTACGTTTTCATTAAAACTCATAATAAACAACTTTACCTAACCTAATAAAAACATCATGCATCTTCTTTTTGTAAACAAGATAGTAACGCTTGGTTTTCTATATCCACAGGTGGCCAAATGAAAGAAATACCAGTAGCCAGACGTACCTCCATATTTTCTTAGATCATCCACACTCACCATAAGTTCTTCCGAACCAGCACAACCCACAACGGCCGAAACGTCAGGTATCGATCCACAAATAACTACATTATTGAAAATAATCGAGAGGCAAGAAAAGATAGTAAGTACTGTGTTAGCCAACGCCAGCATCATACAAGCCCAAACAATACAGCAACACGCGTCCGGATCAAATCAAGATCTACTCGAACAACCTCCACAGGGACCACAGACCGTCATGCCTCTTGCAATGCCTGAATACCAGGGGCCCCTGCTCTATATTCCACATAATCGACCACCCCCTGTGGTCATTCCTGATGACGAATATGAGTACAGGGTCACAGAGGACAAAAGCGCAACAGATGAAAAATTGGCTCAACAAATCGAGTCTCTGCAGGAAGAGATGAAGAAGGATGAAGAACCTCAACACGACGAGTGGAATCGGTTCAAGGACCTCTACTTCTACCCCAATACTCAATTACCGGCCAAGTTGAAGTATCCAGAGTTCGAAAAGTATAATGGAGTGGGGTGCCAGCTATCATACTTGAAATTATATTGTGGATCCATGTGCCAATATGGCGAGGATGATAGATTGCTAGTACAGTTGTTTCAGAGGAGTTTAACGGGGCCAGCACTCAAATAATTTTCTTGATTGGATCACTCACTCATTAAGAACTGGCAGGACCTAGCTGAGATATTTTGGCAAAATTATCGGTTCAATATAGATGTTGGTCTAGATCAGAATGACATGACCAAGATGACAAGAAAGCAACGGGAAACGGTGAAAGAGTATGCACAGAGATAGTGATAGTCAGCCTCACAAGTAAGGCTAGCAATGACTGAGCAAGAGATGAACACCACGTTTATCTCGACACTAGGGCACACCTTCTATACTCATATGGTGGGGCACAACACATGCACATTTTCAAATCTGGTACATGTAGCAGACCGAGTCGAGGACGGGATCTGAACTGGTCTGATATTTGATTTTACAAGTCTAGGGGCCACAGCAGGAATCCTTCCTTAGAGAAAGCTAGTGCCTCTAGGAAAGAAAAGGGAAGAACCACAAGTTAACAACATACAGCCAAACCGACCCCTCTTCATCCCTTCACCAGCACCAAGACCACAAGCGCCATCAACTTCATGGGTACCAACACCTCCACCGACATGGAACCCTGCACCTCAAAACTAATTCAGAGCAAACCTTCCACCAGTTGCACAGCAGGCACTATTATCCAGGCGAAACTAGCAGGCACGACTCAATAGAATAAATAGAGTATTTACCTGGTTACCCATGACACTATCGGAGTTACTGCCAATCTTGCTGCAGGGGTAAATATCTGGTAAAACGTCCACCAAACCTGAGGCTGCCAAAGGGCCAGGATACAACCCCAATTTGTTTTGCGAATTTCACATGGGTGCACCAGGGCATTCTACAGATCAATTATGGCAGCTCAAACATCAAGTACAAAATTTGATCGATAAGAAGGCTCTCATCCTGGATGGACCTGCCAACCAGTTCCAACAATAGAACATCAACCAAAACCCCCTACCTACTCATAATGGAGAGGGGAGTGGGCACAACGTAAATGTTATTTACAAAGAACTCGACTTCAAACCATCGGATCTGATAAGCGCCTATTGGAGCAAAAATTAGGGTGCACTTAGCAAAAGAATCAAGGACGTCAACGGTTAACACAGTCAACCACCACACGACGAATCCATCTCAAAATTCACAATTGCCTCTTAGACTGGCCGACCTCACCATCCATCCTACTCATCAAAATACTACTACCCGACCACCTTTAGTTATGCCTTAAGGATCAACCCGACCCCCCTTTATATTCCATACACTTCATCTTCACTTCCACCAGTCGTCATTCCATACACTCCATCAACTCCTCACGTAACTCCTCCTACCACCACTACATCCAAATCATCACCACCACCCCTCATTCTCAATGTAAAATCTGATCCACCTCCCATGACCATACACTCACCTAAACCATTTCCCTATAGCTCCAACCAGGCAGTGCCCTGGAGCTACGAGACTACCATCACCACTACCACAAGGGTTGAGACCATGAAGAAAGCAATGGTGACTAATATCGACCATATGAAAAGGGTAGGGAGATGTCAAAAATTACCAGAAAAAGGGATAAGCATTAGGAAAGAAGCAAAAAAGATCGTGAAAGAAGTAACAAATGAAGAAAAAAGAAAAGCAAAGGGAAAGGGTAAGCTATATAAAGATGACAGGGTGGAAGAAAAGGCAAAAGTGACAGATAAGGAGGCTGTAGATTTTATTAAGCTTGTTCGCAAGAGTGATCATAATGTAGTGGACCAATTGAATAAATAGCCAGCTCAAATCAGCATTCTGGGTATGATGCAAAAGTCAGAAGAATACCAAGAGACATTACTGAGAGTTCTGGGGAAATCGCATGTATTTGCAACCACTTCGTCCGCGCAACTAGAATAAACGATTGGCCAAATAATGGCTCATAATCCCATCATATACACTAAAAGTGAATTTGTACCATAAGGATGGGGGCACGTGTAACCATTGAACATCATGGTCATGTGCAAGGGCATGATGGTTGCTAGGGTGTTAATTGATAATGGTTCAACCCTCAATGTATGTCCTCTTGAAACCTTTCGAAAACTCAACGCTGATTAGTTACATGTCAAACCTAACAACAAGGTTGTCCGAGGCTTCGACAGTTCAAGAAGAGATTCTTTGGGAGAGGTAGACCTACCGATTACTATAGGTCCCTGCACCTTTAAGGTAACATTTGAAGTTATGGAAATACCGACAACCTTCAATTTACTACTAGGCAGGCCGTGGATCCATATAGTACGGGCTGTATCTTCTTTTCTACACCAGAGAGTCAAATTCATCATGGGATAGAGAATGATATCGGTACTAGTAGAAAATCTCATTTCGACTGGGAAAGCTCCAGATGTGCCATTTATAGATATCAAAATGACGGAGGACAAAGCGCTATACTATTCCTATCAATTTCAGCTGTTAACCACGTGGAAAAAGGGAAGGAGAGAGTAAAAACAAAACTATCAAGAACAAACCTGATGATTGGTCGGGTTTTGAAAAAAATAGGTTACCGACCTAGGTTGGGGCCGAGAAGAAAGGGGAGAGCTACACCGGTCGAAGCAAAAAAAACACAATCCTTATTTTGGTCTGGGGTTTAGGCCCACGAAAAAGGATATAGCAGAAATGAACAACAAGAAGAAAGAACTTCGACTAACGAGAAAGAAAAATCGAGAATCGAATGTCTGGAATCTGGGCAGAGTCCCTCATATCAGTGTTAGCTTCCCGAAATCTCATATTAGACCCGATAGTTTATCAGAACCGTTGCCAAAAAAATTGGTAAAAAAGCCAAAAGTGGTAAACTTCAAACCTGTGCACATTCATGAAGACTTAGTTGTTGAGTCCCAATCATCCTTCCTAGAAGGTATTGATGTTTTATTCAATGGGGATTCCAACAAAAGTCTATCAGAAATTGCTCTACAATCCACCAAAGTGGAAATCACTACCAGCCAAGGGAACAAATCACCCTTCCCCATGGGTATTTACTGGGCATCAGTCGCCATCCCACCAAGTTTGGGAGGGACTATGCCCCAATCTGACAAAGAGCAATCGGAGATAATGGTCATCTCCATACCACAGACCAAATCACCCTATAAATCTCTTTCTCATCTCATTCGCCCCTTCAGAGAAGGGGAAGTTTTGGACAATTGGGAGAATTCCCATTAACTCATGAGACTGTGGAGATCTCCAAAAAAAAATGCCATTATATGAATCTAGTTTGCCCGAGGATCATAACGAGCCCTCGTCCTCAAGTAAAAGACTGTTTTAAGGGTTCCCTATCTTTAATAATGAATTTGCATGATCGTTCTTCTTATTTCATGTATCTAGAAAATCACAAAAAAACAAATATTCCTCAAAAAGTAAAAAAATCAAAAATTTCTCAAAAATCAAAAAAATCAAAAAGCTTTAAAATTATAAAAAATAGATATTTTTCAAAAATCAAAAAAAGAGTTTTCACGAGATTTCTCTCAATCAAATGAGTATCCGGATAAAACAGAATTTGAAAGGGACGAGTATGATTTCGATCTTGAATTCGACTTCGACCTCATGGGGATCGAAGAAGACATTGAGGACGAAATGGAATACCCGCCTAAAGAAATCAAAGACTTGGTAGAACGTTATGAGAAAGGTGTTCAGCCAAATATTGAGGATACAAATTCAATCAATCTTGGTACCGAAGAGGACCCACGAATTGTCAAGATCGGAACCTTATTAACGTCGTAGCAGAAAGAAGAAATGGTTGAATTCTTACGAAAGTATCAGGATGTCTTCACATGGTTGTACAAAGATATGTCGGGTTTAGATACAGATCTTGTTATACATAAGCTACCAATTGCCTCCGGAAGCAAACCGATCAAACAGAAACTGAGAAGGCTAAAGCTAGAATGGACCCTCAAGGTCAAAGATGAAGTCATGAAGCAGTTCGAAGTAGGATTCCTCACAGTCTCTACGTATCCCGAGTGGTTGGTTAATGTCGTCCCAGTACCCAAGAAAGACGAAAAAGTACGTATGTGTGTCGACTACCGAGAGTTGAACAAGGCCAGTCATAAGGATGATTTTCCACTACCACACATCGACACCCTAGTCGATAGTACAGCAGGGCACAACATGTTCTCGTTCATGGATGGCTTTTCAAGCTATAATCAAATAAAAATGGCAGAAGAAGACCAAGAAAAGACTGCATTCATCACACCATGGGGTACTTTCCATTACAAAGCCATGCCATTTGGGCTGAAGAACGCAGTGGCGACTTACCAACGGGTAATAACCGCATTATTCCACGATATGATTCATAAAGAAATGGAGGTTTACGTAAACGATATGATTGCTAAATCCAGCATTGAAAAAGACCATCTGGTAAATCTCAAGAAGTTGTTCGATAGGCTGAGGAAGTACAGTTTAAGGCTCAATCCAGCAAAGTGTGTATTCAGGGCAACATCAGGCAAGCTACTGGGGTTTATAGTTAGCAGAAGAGGCATTGAGATAGACCCGGTGAAAACCAAGTATATCCTCGAAATGAAAGGACCTGTTTCAGAAAGAGATGTGAGGGTATTCTTGGGGAGAATACAGTACATCAGTCGATTTATTGCTCAACTCACACCTATCTGTGAGCCAGTTTTCAAGCTAGTGAGGAAAGACACGCCAAAGAAGTGGAACAAGGACTGTCAGGAAGCGTTCGATAAAATCAAGCAATATTTATTTAATCCTAGTCCCTCCTACTCCAGGGAGACCCCTACTGATGTACATCTCAGTTCAAGAAATGTCAATGGGGTGTGTGTTAGGGTAACACGATGAATCAGGACGGAAGGAACAGGCCATCTACTATCTCAGCAAGAAGTTTATCGAGTATGAGGCAAAATATTTGACACTTGAGAAGACTTGTTGTGCATTAGTCTGGGCATCTCAACGACTACGTCACTATTTTCTTAGTTACTCGACTATGCTCATCGCCAGAATGGACCCCCTGAAATACCTTTTCGAGAAATTGGCGTTAACAGGACGCACAAAGAAATGGCAACTGTTATTATCTGAGCTTGACATCACCTATGTCACTCAAAAGGCCATCAAAAAGCAAGCCATCGCCGACCACCTCACCAAGTACCCATTGTCTGATTACGAGCCATTAAAGACAAACTTCCCGAGTGAAACCATACTATTTACTAAGATTGAGGACGATGATGACGAACCAGGCTGGAAAATGTACTTCGACGAAGCAACAAATCAGAAAGGGAACGGAATAGGGGCAGTCTTGATCAAATCAAATGTGTCTTACATCCCAATTGCAATTAGACTGAAATTTCAATGTTCTAACATCGAAGCTGAATACGAAGCATGCATAACAGGGTTGAAAGCAACACTGGATCTCGAGGTAGATGAGATCGATATTTTCGGAGATTCAAGCTTAGTAGTCTATTAGACGACTAGAGAATGGAAGACCTGAGAGCAGAGACTAGTCCCTTACCATGAGTATCTAGAGGAACTAAGCTCATGCTTTGATAGGATCTCATTTACGTACATGCCACAAGCTAAGAATCAGTTTGCAGAGGCTCTAGCTACACTTGTCTCTATGATCAGCATCTCGGAAGACCTTATCATCGACCCTATTGAGATTGGAATTCAAGATGAGCAGGTCTATTGCTTACTCGTCGAAGTAGAAGAATCTGAAGAAAAGTCATGGTACTCAGACATCAAGGCATATCTCGAAGATCGAACCCTCCCCTCAGATGAAACGCCAAATGATCGAAAGACTATTCAGAAATTGGCAGGACAATTCTTCATCAACAATGACATTTTGTACAAGAAATCGCACCACGAGGTTTTACTTCGGTGTGTGGTAGAAACGGAAGTGAAACGACTAATTGAGACTGTACATGGGGGAGTCTGTGGGCCCCATATGAATGGTCATATGCTAGTCAAGAAGATCATGAGGATGGGATACTATTGGTCGACAATGGAGAGTGACTACTATCAGTATGTTCGCAAATGCCATCGATGTTAGATTTATGCCAACAAGATCAACGCTCCACCATCAGAATTGCATAATATGACTACTCCTTGGCCTTTCTCACTTTGGGGAATAGACGTTATCGGGCAAATCTTGCCAAAAGCTGCAAAAGGGCATCGTTTCATCATAGTTGCTATTGACTACTTTACCAAATGGGTAGAAGTAGCATCTTATGCCAACGTCACGAAAAGCAATGTCTTGTAGTTTGTCAAGAATAACATTATCTGCAGATATGGGCTTCCAAGAGGATTGGTAACAGACAATGCCAAAAACTGCAAAAATAAGGACATGGTCAAGATGTGCGAAGACTTCCAGATCACTCATCATAACTCTGTACCCTACAGACTTAAGATGAACGGAACAGTCAGGCAGCCAACAAGAATATCAAGAAAATAATCGAGAAGATGACAGTTACCTACAAGGATTGGCACGACATGTTGCCTTTTGCACTCCATGCCTATCGAACCTCATTCAGAATGTCGATTGGGACAACTCTATATTAATTGGTCTATGGAATGGAAGCAATCTTACTCGTCGAGGTTGAGATCCCCTCCCTCCAAATATTAAAGAAAACTGAGTTAGATGAAACTGAATGGATTAAAGCTCGGCTTGATCAATTAAATCTGATTGAAGAGAAACACTTTGCAACCATTTTCCATGGACAGATCTATCAGCGACGAATAGCTCGTGCCTATAACAAGAAAGTTAAACCTAGAGATTTCTCGCCAAGAGACCTCGTTTTGAAAAAAAATTACCAATCCAAGAAGACGCCAGAGGAAAATTTTGACCAAACTATAAGGGACCATTCATCGTACAGAAGGTAATGACAGGAGGAGCTCTGATCCTTACGGAGATGATCGGACAAGTCTTCTTGCAACCGATCAATGCTGACACTGTCAAGAAATACTATGCCTAAAAACCAACCCTGAGATAACAAAAGGCCATCTTTGCTATTTAAACCAAATATCAACCCTAGTCAACCCCTTTGAGCCATCACGTGCATTTCTTAACCTAAGACTGGGGCAAGTCAAAAAAAAAAAAAAAAAAAAGAGAAAATCAATAAGATAAGCAAAACACCAAAATACTTCTGGCCCGTATTAGGTAAAATTGTGAGTGGCTAAAAATACAAAAAAATCAAAAAAGTCAAAAACTCGGATACTTGATCTAAGCTCGACCCAAATCTCCTGCCTAAACAAGTTCAAGAGACACTGGGAGGAGACATAGATCACCTTTCCGAAATAAAAATAGACGAGCCCTATGCTTAAACCACTCAAAACCTTTTTGTATCCTTCCACCATTAGCCCAAGCCAACGTTTCGTCCTACCAAAAGTCCTTTTGATCAGAGAATGTTCTAGGGCACATAATGACAGTGGCAGCGCCAATGATCTTGCGACTTGGTCCGGATCTCAAAAGTCTTGTTAGTCGTTGGAACACTCGAGAGGGGAATCCAGGTCAGATATTTGAAAAAAAAGAGTACTCGAAGTGTAGAGTAGCCGATCTCGCTGCTCAACTTGAGTTGCTGAACCACGAATATTCGTCAGCAAATTTGAGAGGGGAATCCAGATCTATTACTCAAGAAAGAATGCCACTACAAAAGTAGAGTCGCCGATCTCGCAACTCAACTTGAGTCACCAAGCCACAAAGACACAGAGACTTCAAACAGAACCGTAATGTAAAAAATCTAAAAATACAAGCATAGTTTGAAAGGACATAGTGAAAACTAAAAGGGCACTATGAGTAAAAGAATCAGACTATGGCAAAATCAAAGCTACCGGCACGATGAAAATCCCAAATAGGACGTCGATGCGCAAAAATGTGGAAACCAGGTTTGGTGAAAACTGTAATTGGCACCAGGGGCAATAAGGGTGAATAGAACAAAAACAAAAACAAAAAGAAAAACAAAAAAACCAAAAAAAAAAAAAAAACCAAAAAAAACATAAAAAACAACAAAAAAAAGAGAACTCCTGGCCAACAAGAGTATAAACTGTGAACGGTGAAATCTATCCAAGAAAACCCATGTCCCGAGCAGATAACAATCCTCCAAATACCAAGGCACTGGGAATGACTCTAAAGGAACCGAAAGAACAATTGACGTTTGTATCCCCTGTGTTTGGCAAAAATACCAAAATCGTTACAACCAAAGATTTTACAAAAATCTGAGTTTATCATACTCATTTGATAAAGACATTTCATTAGATTTCAAAAAATACTATTTTGGCAGATGATGAAAAATCTAGGACTCATTCAACATAACTTCATGTTTTCAAGAACAATAGATACACCTAAGGCCAAGTAAGTACAAAATCTATTTTCTTTGCATTAATCTTTCAACATTTTGCATACATTCAGATAATAAAAAGAAAATACAAAAAAAGGGAATACAACGAATTTAGTTATATATCATGATAAGAAATGAAAAATGCGCCAAGACATTCCTCCAAAGCACGGATCTGAGCAGCTTGGCTCATCATTACTCTTTCGGCATCTGAAGCATCACGACTTACAAAATATGCTACAAAGTCATCAAAATGTGGACAATGGGCAAGTCGATCCCTCAACTCAGTGACTTCAGCTCGAAGCCTTGCCACTTCGCCACTATGACTAGATCCAGATTGGGCAAGGGCTGATGTCAGTCGAGCAATCTCTTTCTGCATCTTCTTCTCGGACTTAAGCTAGATAGCTTGAATCCAACGATGATCAGTCTGAGACTCCTCCACTAGATCTCGATAATTAAAAAAGGTTGAACCACCAGGGTGTGTTCGGGGAACTATCAACACAGATGGCCTCCCGAAGACGAGTTCTGGAATCCAATGCAAGTATACTGGGAATAGATGTGCTACAAAGACAGGTCGACTCAAAAATGTAGTCTACAAAGGACCAATCAACTCATTGAAATTCTCTGGGATGAGCACACCCTGATCATAACCAAACTGTTGAAGAACCCGAAGTGGTATATAATGAGTTGTCCCGTGAAGACCAATCAAAACGAGAAAATGGGTACCATCAAATGCAATCACGGGAGACCCCCGAGGCTGGAACTCACTGACCCACCTCACTTCATCATCATCGAGGTTGCCAATAAAAGAATACCACTCTTCTCTGCCACTTGAGGCGAGGGGAGCAACTCGTTTCGACATCATAAGTACGAGATCACCATTAACTCAAAATGGACGATTGACGACTTCAGTTGAAGCTATATGATCCATAAACCAAAGTTACAACAACAGGAACATTTTAAACTTTGGAAACTAGTAAATTTAAGCTTAAATTTAAAACTAAGCTAAGTTTGGAGTTTACCTGCAGGAGTGGAGCACATCCTCGAAAAACTCGATCACGACCAGACGATCAAGCTATAAGAGATTGGAACATCTCGCTCAAAAGCATCGGTGCCAACCGGCGTCCCTCCCAGACTTGTTGAATCACATGAATGAGAGAAAGATCTATGATGTCTCCACCACCCGGGAACAAGAGTTGACTCACCACCATCAAAGTGAAAGCATTAAAGTGAATCAACGGCTTCGAGGGATCCGTAAGGCGTTCAATCAAGAAAGATTTGGATATTGTCTTTAAAATTGATCCACCATCCGGAATCTTCAAAAATTTACGATTTATCCCTAAGAAGTCGGAAGTTTCGCCTCGATACCCATCACGCAAGGGTAGAACCACAACCTCGCCCGATATTTCGAGCCCCAACAAACAGCCATCCCTATTCAATAAACCACCATCAGCCCCTCCACTATCCTCCAAAATAACCTTAACTCTCAGAACTTCACAAATCCACCACCCTCGACAGTCCACGTGCTTAAGACTGATCAAATAATGCACTATCAATCAAGATGAAGCAAGCAAGACAAGGAGACAATAACCAATAATGAATAACGATTTACATTATTTTCGAAGCATGATAACGTTTCAAAAGGATAAGAGTGCTCATCTCAAGTATTCAAAGAATTGCATGGATAAATCAACAAAAAAGACAAAAAGAAGTGTTGGTGTCCAAGGAAAAATGATGTTTTCATACAAGATAGAAAAAGATCAAAAACAAAACAGGAGAACTCACGGAAAAATCGCAGCACAAATGAACTCCCTAAAGCTTCAAGTCACTTCCCAGCATCCAAGTACGGCAGCACGAGCTCCAAATCTTCCAAAGCGATCCACCAAATACCCAAATCAATGAGAACTAGAAGAAAATAAGGAAAAAGGGAGAGCAATTGCAAGGAAGAAGGGAAACCGAAAGAAAATCGAAGAAGAATGAAAATGAAAGGGCGCGCAGGTTTTAAACCGTTTGAATTCGTACTGGTCTGTGCTACCGTACGGATGAAACAAAAAACAGAGCTATCCATTTTTCAAGCAAGGATGAAATTGGTTCATATGCTATCCGTGCCTAAAGCACGGATTAGTCAATAAATAACATGGGAGAAATGAAAAATCAAAATCAAAATAAAATAAAATAAAATATAAAAAAAAAAACAAAAAAACAACAAAATCAAAAGACCTTCAAAACCCCTTTCGAGTTACACTCAATTTCGATTTGTTAAAACACGACCGAGAAATTCCCAATTTTCAAAAATCACTAAATCTTCATCAAATCCAAGGTCTCAGACGAGCTCCGCGCCATCGAGACCAAGGAATCAATAAGGTAACTCTGTCAGACCCCGTGCTTGAGTAACCATTTTCTACAAAAGTCATCAATTTAACTAGTAATTCGAAGTCGTATTTTACCAAATTTCATTTGGCCGTACAAATAGGGGTTTAGTCTATTCTTTACAGTTCTTTGCAAGTAATTCCTGCAAAGAAGGGCAGCTGTAGACACCTCAATTTGAACAGGCCCTCACTCGAGAGGTCCCAAAAATAGTCGTCTTCCAATAAACTTGGCCAACAGGCCGAGAAAGCCCGAATCTTTGGAATGTGGCACTTTTGTCAAAATCAAGGTCCCTAAGACCCCTAAGGATCTAATGGGCCCACCAAAGGGACTCGGCAAGCTCACATCTACCCCGCTCCATTCAAAATACCGATTTTCTACCAAAATTGGCCAACGGGCCTCAAGGGCTCAAATCTCTGAAAAATGACATTTTGATTAAACCGAGGCCGTTAAGACCTCCCAAAGGTCTAAGGGACCCACCAAAGAGGTTTGAGCTATCCTACATTGGTCCAACCTTCATTGCTCCGCCCGTGCATCCAAAAAAATACCAAATTTTAGATAAAATTCTCTCACAGGCCTAAAAGGCTCTATTTCCCACCACGTGGCATTTTTTTATAAAACCAATGATTGTAAAAATCTCAAAAAAATTAAAAAAATGTGAGACTTGGGATGCCTATCCCTCCTCTACTCTGTAGACACCCCATTTTTGCATCCGCCTGATTAATCAAGTCGTCAACCCGATCGTAAAAGTTTTCAATGATGGATGTTTATTCTAGTGCTTTATTTTGTCACCAGATGTGTTTTCAGAAATCCGGATGAGGTATCTCGAACTGACAAAACCTTAGAAACCACGCTATGCTAGGAAAATACGATCCCAGAAACGTAGAAATCATCATATTGTAGACCAAAAAGAAGCTTCACGATAAAAATCACTAAAAATGACCAAATTACCAAAATACCCCTAACACCAAAACAACCTAGAACCTACGTTACGCTTAGGAAGACCCATTCAAACACATAAAACAACAAATCGAAACCAAGAAAATCACTTCGCCAATTTTCACAAAATTTGACAAAATTACGAAAATACCCCTCATAAAGTTCACGACCATTTCATACAAAAAACTTCATAAATGATAAAAACCAACATTCCCATTGAATTCCTTACAAAGCATCCTGGAACATTGAAAACAAATTAAAACGTAAAAAATCCTCTCCGAGGGCAAAATGGTAATTTCACAATTTTAGTAAATAAATCATTAAATAATGTAAAGTGAAACATTAATAAAATTAATTTTAAAATTTGAACAAAAAAATCGATCAATTAGACTTTCAGGCAAAATTGTTGATGGTTCGTAAGGTATTTCTTTAAGGACCCCTCCATTTGGGGGTCCAAAGAATTAAAGATATAATAGAGGGGGGTTCTCCAAAAATTTAAAGTCAATCAAGCAAGACTAAAGTCAAGATATTAAAATCAATCAAATAAGACTAAAGTTAAAATTAAAGTCAATTAAGTAAGACTAAAGTCAAGTATTAAAGTCAATCTCATAAGACTAAAGTCAAAACCCTAAATCAAAACCCTAATCTAAACTAATCAAGTCAATCTCATAAGACTAAAGTCAAAACCCTAAATCAAAACCCTAATCTAAACTAATCAAGTCAATCTCATAAGACTAAAGTCAAAATCCTAAGTCAAAACCCTAAAGACTAAGTCCATCTCATGAGACCAAAGTCTAAACCCTAATTGAAACCCTAAAAGAAATCCTAATCCTCCTAAAAAATTTATAAATAAGAGCCTCCACACCCTATTTTCGTATAAAAGAAAAAACCCTAGGAAAAGTAGGTGAAGAAGCCTCCACAACCTCTCCAAAACCCTAATTTTGGAGCCTCAACTCCTTACCTAACACCCCTGCTTCGATTTTAGCCTAAAAAACATCCAAAAACCTCTCTAAAACATCTCAAAAATCCATAACAAATTCGAAGCACTCAGATCCAAGAAAGAGATACCTTATCTTGGAGATCAGAAATCAGATCCGGAGATAGAACGAAGTAAGGAATACAGTACAAGGAGCCGTTTTCACCAGATCTGAGGGAATATCACTTTTACAGATCGAAAGTAAGATTTTCATTATTTTTTAATCTAGGTTTGTCATTAGCGATGTAGATTTATTTGGGATAAGTAGAGACCGGCAATGGCCGGGCGGGGTTGGTGCCTAACACCTTCCAACCCTGTAACATGATCCCCGGATTCAGATTTTCTGTAGTAGATTAGTTCATTATCCGTTTTAGAGTCAGTTTGGTTCCTAGACCATAATAACTAGGTGGCGACTCCCAAACCTCAAGGGTCAAAAGCGGATCCGCGCACCCCGCGGATAGAAGGCGCTTTCAGTGGCGACTCCACTGGGGACCTTCGAGGATCAAACTTGAAAAGCCCCTAGTATGGGATACGTCGCTAATAGGACTTTTTTATTTGATTTTTAGTTAGTTGATTATTTATTTATTGTATTTTATTTATTTATGTTTTTTTTTTATTTTTTTGGCTTAATCATAGATACGTGATTCAATCTTGAATATCCTAATCCGGTATATCATTTTTTTTTTATGGTTCAATCGAAAGTCATTCGGAATGACCCTAAATAATGCGAGATTTCAAAGGAATAGTCTTATTGAGAATGAGATAATGGTTTTTGGACCATGATTTTTTTTACACATGTAATTATATTTCGATTAAAAATTTAGGTATGTGCTTGATTTGGTATTTGACCATTTTGTTAGGAACGTCAATGTTTTTTTTATTTGATGGCCGATGTGCAATGTATTCCTCAACAACATTTTTTATTTATTTAATTTTTTAGTTTTTATTTTTAATTTTTCAAAAAAAAAGAGCAAAAAAAAAGTGGTTTTTCTTTGATTAGGCGTGCTGCCCCTTGGCAGCAAGTAGGAAAATTAAAAAAAAATAGCAAAAAATTTTTTTTTTTAGGTTCTGTCAACAGCACAAGGTGCTGAAGTTTTTGGGGTGCCCCGAGTAATTTTTTATTTTTATTTTTTCACACCCATTAACAGCAACGATGTGATTTTGTGGGTGGTGTGTAACAAGTAAAATCTATTTTTTACTCCCCCCACATCATCTTCTTAGAACATCATTTTCTCATGTTTATTGTCTCTAACAGAGAGACCAGTACTTCATCGTCTCTAGCAAGAGAGACCTTTGTTTTCATTGTCTCTAACAAGAGAGACCATGGACCAAGTCCTTAGTTACCCGGTTTCGTTGTTTTCCAACAGAGACCGATATGAGCTGCAATCGATCGGCTGAAATCTCAGTCCAATCGAAGTCGTCGTTTTCCCTCTGTAAAATCAGACCTTAACGATTCAGTTTCTCTCAAAGATCGATGTGATCTTGGGTTCTGTTGGTTGTCAAAGAAAGAATTGGAGGTTGCTGATTGTGACGAGTTGGATGTCATCCTTCCTCGATGTTTATCATCAAGATCGTGGGTTTGAGCCGATTATGAAGATGGAGAGGATGACGTTTCATCCTCAAGATACTGACCACATTATTGGCAGATTTATGACATGTTGCTCTCAATCTCTCATCTGTTTTTGCAAAAAAAAAATAATAGATCGTCGTTCTCCATCTTTGCGTTATCAGGATTATAAAATAAAAAAAGATTTGTTTTCCTTACTTGGAGTTCTCATTTCCCTTGATCTGATCTCAAATTGAGTTTGGCAATGGCAGGATAAATCAACCACCAATTAACGCTGTAGACTGAAGTTTTGTTTTGTTTTTTTTTTTTTCCCTTTTTTCCGATCTAATTTCAGATTGAGTGCTGTCATGACGGCGCACATTAGTCGAATATAGATCAGTCTAGCTTAGAAACATTTATCGTAGAAATAAATAGGTTCTATTTTTTTTTTAGGTTGGTTTCATTAAGTTAAATCTCCTAGAGCCGATCATTTATGTTCTGTTTTGGGTTTGATTTAGAATTTTTTTTTTAAATAATTATCACGCTGATTTTTGTTTTATAGAGCACATCATATCATGATGTTAATCAATATTTCCTTTCTTTGATTGCAAACAAGTTGGCGTGATAATATTTTTATTTTTATTTTTGATTTTTTTATAGATAGTTTTTTTTTTTTTTTGGTTTTGAAATCATTTTTTTAAATAAAAAAAAAGGGAAGTTTTCGGTATTCCTTGGCAAAACAAAAAATTCAATTTGTTAAAAAGAGAACTATTGTTCCTTACTTCAACAATCATCATTTCGCCCTTAATATAATATATTTTGTTGAGGTTTTGAATTATTTTGGATCGCCCCAAAATAACCTTGATTGGACCATATAAATTTGAGACTTGGAACTATGGGCTTATTTCAATGATTCGGACCATATCATTAGTTTATGTTAATTGCCTATCTAACATGCCATAATCTTGTTTGAGATACATGTTTGATGTTGATCATAATGTAGATGTGATGGAATGAGATCGAATTGGTATTTAATGTCCATGTGATATCAATGTTGTAATGATATGATCAGGCCCATGGGCCCATTTGTTTGAAAAAGGCCCCGGGCACACCCCACCCTGTTTTACACACACCACGTGCACGTTTACTGTTTTGCGCACTTACACGTCCCATATAGCCAACGTGGAACTAGTGCGTGGCCCGGTCTCTTCGGAGATGCGACGTCATTCATGAAAACCACAACTTCAGTCACGTACCTTATGGTATATCAAACTGGGGCATCAATACCGTTTGATTAGGTGATTCTGAGAGATATATTGATGCACCCAGGCTGGAGCGACCTGAGCCTTTGACCTATTGTAAGCCACACAGTCACATGTCTCGATTGCCAACGTAATACTAGTACGTGGTCGGTCCCCTCGTGGGATGCCAAGCCATTTATGAAAGCTACAACTCTTGACTCATACCCATAGGTATAAAAGATAATCTAAGTATATCAATTGCACTTCTTGGTCAAAACCATGCCCTAATCAAGATCTTGCCCCGCTATACCCTACTGTACGAGGGGGATAGACTACGTCTATTCTAGACGAGAGGTATTTAAGTGGGCCCTTGCTCAGCATTGTGCGCCACCTCTCAACTGGAGATCAAACTGGTTATTTTTGATTTCAGAGAAGTGAATTAAGGTTTTAGATTATCACCTATACGGTATATCAAACCAAGTCACCACGTATCGAAAGGTATATAGGTGTATTTGGGCAAGGGTGGCCAGATAAAATGCATTGCACGTAGTAAGCTTGGAGTCTAGAAACCTTCCTTGTAGGTCACGACTCGAACTTATCGTGGGTGTTCCCGGGTTGTTTATTGAATGGAACCTTGTGAATGTTGAATGTTTATGAATGATGAAACCAGAACGCGTGTGAATGATAAGATCAGAATGCATGTGAATGATGAGATCAGAGTGGATGATTGTCCTCAAGGATCAAAAATGTTATTTTTTAAAATTAAAATGGGTACACCGACCCAATAAAAAATCCATCTCTTGCAAATGACCCAGCCCAACTCGATCCAACAATCCTAATGGACCGGGCCATTTAAATCGAAATAGAAATCAAATTTTTCAAAGAAGAAAAATAGTTTACAAATGGAAAGTATTTTCCAGAAAAAAATGTTTTCCAAAAGAAGTGTTTTCCAGAAAAAGTGTTATTCTCTAGAAAAAATGTTTTCTAAGAAAAAATGTTTTCCAAAAAATATTTTCCATGAGAACAAATTTTCCAAGAGAAAATGCTTTCCAAATAACAAACTATTTTTTAGAGAAAAAATATTTTTCAGAAGAAAAAATTTTCCAAAAGAAAAGAAAATGAAGGAAAAATGATTTACAAAAGATCTGTTTTTGCATGGAAAATTTTTGAAATATGTTTTTACCAAAAATCTATTTTTTGCATGGACCTTATAAAATTATCAAAATATGTTGATTGCAAAAAATAATCAGAATTGTGAAAATTGTTATTCAATAAAAACATTATTTTCAAGAGTGCAATAAAATTATTTTCCTTCTAAATAATCATTGAATGGATGAATTGTTTAATGGATTGGTGCACAAAATTCAATAAAATCTCAGGGTTCATTTAAAATGTTATCAAGGAGGTGACACTGAAATTGGTTAAATTCATCTTCAAAGAGGTTTAAGGGTTATCATTATACTTAAGCTCAATCGTCCATCATCTAACTAGGGTTGTAAATCCGATCGGTTAGAACAAACGTTAGAACCAAGTCAACAGTTAGAAATAACCTCAGAATTTCTCAACATCATCTAGTTGTTCTATGAAGATCATAGTGCTTCAATCCTACCGGTTGTAAGCAATATCTCAATTCTCAGTCCTAATCAAACTCGTGTGGGTACTTGTCTTGAGTTTTCATGAGTCATTTGGGTTAGCTCGAGTTTTTTTTCCAGCAAGGTCATGTCTTCCTTAGATTGAGTCTACTCTTTCCTATTGAGTCAAGTTAGTTCGTCGAGTCTATAGAGGTGTCTATCGCCCCTTCTGAATTTGATTGGATAAAGGAAATGTTTGAATACCTCGAGTGCATTAACGAATTAACTACTAATCTGGCTTCAAGGATAGATTTTTCTCCTGAGCAAGAAGATAAGAGTCGGGCTCGAGAAAGCAAAGGTCATTGACCTCGGAACAGAAATAAATTCCTAAAGAGATTCAAATAGAAACCATCTTATCTCTAGAGGAACACAAGGGGATAATGAATTTTCTCAGAAATTTCAAAAGACTTGTTCGCGTGGGCCTATGAGGATATGTTAGGTGCAAGCTTGGGTATTGTCTTACACGGATTAGATATTGAATTGATAAAATGATATCAAAGAAGATCTTACAAAATGTATCAGTACTAGATTTCTCAACATGGTAGAGCTCCCAGAATAGATTACCATTATTAGATTAATGAAACAGTTGAAGCGGTATTGATCTCTAATAATTGGTCGTACATCAAAGCTTAGGTTATCACTTTATGTTCAAAGTTTGAGATTTGACATCACATTATCTCTCTACCGTCCTCAGATTAATGAAAAGGTTTAAACAGCTAATAAAATATCTCAAAACAATCATCAGGGAAATGTGTCAATCACACCAGGATTAGTTAGAGAAGTTACCATTCACACTAGGGGCACATCATACTTCAATACAGTCTTCCATTGGAGCTATTCCCTACTTTTTAGTGTATGATATGGAAGCAATCTTACCAGTTGAAATATAAATCTCGTATCTCAAGGCCTTCAAGGAAAGTCAATTGTTAGAAGCAGATTGGGTTCGTCAACGGTATGAAGAATAAAGTTTGATCGAAGAAAAATGACTAAGAGCTTTGTATCACATGCAAGCTTATCAAAGAAGAGTTGCCTGTGCGTTTGACAAAAAGATCAAGGCCCGTCACTTACAAGTCAAGGATTTAGTACTCAAAAAGAATCGAGCACCTATCTTTGACCCTAGAGGGAAGTTCAAACCAAATTGGGGGGGATCTATTCATCGTTAATGAAATATTACTCAAAAAAAACTATCAGACTTCAAAATCATGATGAAATCAAATTACTAGAGCCAACCAACCTTGACCAGATCAAACGGTACTACATTTAAGGAGGCCATCTTTGACTGAATTAATTTTCCTACTACCCAGTTCAATATCTCCGTTCTCAGCCCCTTGCAGCCTTTTAAAAAAAAATGATGCCTTTTTTCTTTCTCAGCCCGTTCACCTAACCTAGGGGAGGGAAACATCCGAACTACGTTTTGGTCTGATCCCAAAAATTTGGGGTACGTAGGCAACCTAAGAAGTTACTTCAGGCCCGACCATATAAAAAAAAAAAAGATTCTCTGACAAAGAAAAAATCTAAAAAGAAAAAAATTCAAAAGAAAAAATTGTCAAAGTAGGGAAGAAAATTCAAGGAAAAAGAAAATAATTCAAGATGAAATGCTACACAAGGGGCATTCGGGTTTTTGAGCCTCAAAATTCCTTTCTTTTTATGCCTAGTCCTAAGCCTACCTATAAAAGTCCTCCTAAGTACCGTGTGGAAAAGTCAAGGAAGGCAGCAAAGCATGATCAGACAGTAATTCTAGAAGTTCAGAGGAGAAGAAAAAGATAAAAAAATGATAAAGCCTGCTAAGTTGAAAATCCGAAAATGGTGACTTAGGCAAAAATTAAGGCAAGCTCGCAAGGTTGAAAATCTGAAAGGACAACTTTGGCAACAATTAGAGTCAAGAAGAAAAAAAGAGCTCGCCAGATTGAAAACCTGAAAAGGAGATATAAGCAAAAGTTAGAGCAAGTTCGCTAGATTGAAAACCTGAAAAGGCAATCTAGGCAAAAGTTAAAGCGACAAAGAAAAATAAAAGAAAATCCCAAATTGAGAGCGGTCCGAGCTGAAACATCAGAAGTCCGAATAATTAAGGTCAATACTTAGCTTAAACCAGGCATAGACTCGGAAGCCACAAGTATCTTGTCAACGATTGATCTAAAAATTCTTACTTCCCCAAGTGAACCAAGGGAGAGAAGGATGAATTCTATGATTAGTCTCAAAAGGAAATATTTTGTTCTCTTAAGTCTGACTCAAAATCTTCAATAAAATTAATCAAAATAAAAAAGTTGGATCTTTATTGCGCTTGTGGTAATCAATTATTTTAAACCTTCATACAAGGGGCATTTTCTTTTTCTTCTAAATATGTAATTTCCCCCTTATGATAGGGGCAGTTTTTAATGATGCGTTCAATTATGTTCAATGCCATGCTTATTATCAAACCAGGGGCATTTTTTTTTTTAGCAATGTTAATCCTAAAAGATAATGGGAACCCCAAACTTAAGGTTACCCTCTTGAACAGTTTTTCGAAGAACCCTTGAGGTTCAAAAGAAATAAAAACTCAGGTTTTAAATTCATAAAACTTTTGGATAAAACCTTGAGGTTCAAACAAATGCATTTTGGATCTCACATAGGATAGGGCATTCATTCTGTCCCAGATCTATTCATTCCCATATTCAACCCCTCTTTTCCAAATTTCATTTTCAATCATTCTTTCCTAGATTTATTCCTTCATTCTCAGTTTTACTCAGCCAGATGCCGCCGAGGGCTTTCTCGAAATTATGCTCAGTTGCCGTAGAGGGCTTTCTCGAAATTATGCTCAGTTACCGCCGAGGCTTTCTCGGAACTATGTTCAGTTGTCACCGAGGGTTTTCTTGGAACTATGCTCAGATACCGCCAAGGGTTTTCTTAGAATTATGCTCAGATGCCGCCGAGGGTTTTCTCGGAACTATGCTCAGATGCCGCCAAGGGTTTTCTTGGACCTATGCTCAAATACTGCCAAGGGTTTTCTTGGAATTATGCTCAGATGCCGCCGAGGGTTTTCTCGGAACTATGCTCAGATGTCGTCGAGGGTTTTCTCGGAATTATGCTCAGATGCTGCCAAGGGTTTTCTTGGAATTATGCTCAGATGCCGCCGAGGGTTTTCTCAGAACAATGCTCAGTTACCGCCGAGGGTTTTCTCGGAATTATGCTCAGATGCCGCCAAGGATTTTCTTGGAACTATGCTCAGATGCCGCCAAGGGTTTTCTTGGAACTATGCTCAGATACCGCCAAGGGTTTTCTTGGAATTATGCTTAGATGCCGCTGAGGGTTTTCTCTGAATTATGCTCAGATTCCGCCGAGGGTTTTCTCGAAATTATGCTCAGATGCCACCATGGGTTTTCTTGGAACTATGCTCAGATACCGCCAAGGGTTTTCTTGGAATTATGCTCAGATACCGCCGAGGGTTTTCTCGAAACTATGCTCAGATGCCGCCAAGGGTTTTCGTGGAATTATGCTTAGATACCGCCGAGGGTTTTCTCGGAACTATGCTCAGATGCCGCCAAGGGTTTTCTTGGAACTATGCTCAGATGCCGCCAAGGGTTTTCTTCGAATTATGCTCAGATGCCGCCAAGGGTTTTCTTGGAACTATGCTCAGATGCCGCCAAGGGTTTTCTTTGAATTATGCTCAGATGCCGCCGAGGGTTTTCTCGGAACTATGCTCAGATGCCGCCAAAGGTTTTCTTGGAATTATGCTCAGATGCCGCCGAGGGTTTTCTCGGAACTATGTTCAGATGCCGCCAAGGGTTTTCTTGGAATTATGCTCAGATACCGCCGAGGTTTTTCTCAGAACTATGCTCAGATGCCGCTAAGGATTTTCTTGGAATTATGCTCAGATGCCGCCAAGGGTTTTCTTGGAATTATGCTCAGATGCCGCCAAGGGTTTTCTTGGAATTATGCACAGTTTATGCTCAGTGCTCAGATTTGACTCATTTCCAACTCAAACTCTTTGAAATCTATCTCAGATTTTGAGCCCACACACTTGCACAATTGTTACATCAGTCAAGGAGAATTTTCTAAAATTTAAGGATCCAACACTGCCAGTAAGAGAGCTTGCGCTGAAGGACCTGACATTTTTTCTAGTTCGGAGAGAGTTTTACGCTCAAGGATCCAAATACCCCGACGAATTGCTAAATCAGGCTGTAAAATGAACTGTCACTAGCTTCGGCATTCGGATATCGTACTATTTACCAAAATAGATTTGCTATCTAGTTTGCTTCAACCCTCTGCCAAAGAGGGGCATCTGTAGACACCCCATTTTTGCATCCGCCTGATTAATCAAGTCGTCAACCCGATCGCAAAAGTTCCCAATGATGGATGTTTATTCCAGTGCTTTATTTTGTCACCAGATGTATTTTTAGAAATCCGGATGAGGTATCTCGAACTGACAAAACCTTAGAAACCACGCTACGCTAGGCAAATACGATCCCAAAAATGTAGAAATCATCATATTGCAGACCAAAACGATGCTTCACGATAAAAATCACTAAAAATGACCAAATTAACAAAATACCGCTAACACCAAAACAACCCTAGAACCTACGTTACGCTTAGGAAGACCTATTCAAACATATAAAACAACAAATCGAAACCAAGTAAACCACTTCGCCAATTTTCACAAAATTTGACAAAATTACGAAAATACCCCTCATAAAGTTCACGACCATTTCATACAAAAAACTTCATAAATGACAAAAAGTAACATTCCCATTGAATTCCTTACAAAACATCCTGGAATATTGAAAAACAACTTAAAACGTAAAAAATCCTCTCCGAGGGCAAAATGGTAATTTCACAATTTTAATAAATAAATCATTAAATAATGTAAAGTGAAACATTAATAAAATTAATTTTAAAATTTGAACAAAAAAATCGATCAATTAGACTTTCAGGCAAAATTGTTGATGGTTCGTAAGGTATTTCTTTAAGGACCCCTCCATTTGGGGGTCCAAAGAATTAAAGATATAATAGAGGGGGGTTCTCCAAAAATTTAAAGTCAATCAAGCAAGACTAAAGTAAAGATATTTAAGTCAATCAAATAAGACTAAAGTCAAAATTAAAGTCAATTAAGTAAGACTAAAGTCAAGTATTAAAGTCAATCTCATAAGACTAAAGTCAAAACCCTAAATCAAAACCCTAATCTAAACTAATCAAGTCAATCTCATAAGACTAAAGTCAAAACCCTAAATCAAAACCCTAATCTAAACTAATCAAGTCAATCTCATAAGATTAAAGTCAAAACCCTAAGTCAAAACCCTAAAGACTAAGTCCATCTCATGAGACCAAAGTCTAAACCCTAATTGAAACCCTAAAAGAAACCCTAATCCTCCTAAAAAATTTATAAATAAGAGCCTCCACACCCTATTTTCGTATAAAAGAAAAAACCCTAGGAAAAGTAGGTAAAGAAGCCTCCACAACCTCTCCAAAACCCTAATTTTTGAGCCTCAACTCCTTACCTAACACCCCTGCTTCGATATTAGCCTAAAAAACATCCAAAAACCTCTCTAAAACATCTCAAAAATCCACAACAAATTCGAAGCACTCAGATCCAAGAAGGAGATACCTTACTTCGGAGATCAGAAATCAGATCCGGAGATAGAACGAAGTAAGGAATACGGTACAAGGAGCTGTTTTCACCAGATCTGAGGGAATAACACTTTTGCAGATCGAAGGTAAGATTTTCATTATTTTTTAATTTAGGTTTGTCATTAGCGATATAGATTTATTTGGGATAAGTAGAGACCGGCAATGGCCGGGCGGGGTAGGTGCCTAACACCTTCCAACCCCGTAACATGATCCCCGGATTCAGATTTTCTGTAGTAGATTAGTTCATTATCCGTTTTAGAGTCAGTTTGGTTCCTAGATCATAATAACTAGGTGGCGACTCCCAAACCTCAAGGGTCAAAAGCGGATCCGTGCACCCCGCGGATCGAGGGCGCTTCATACTCCCACTGCTCTGCCTTCGAATCCGCAAACACCCCAAGCCCATTTAAGGCCCACAAGCCCTCAACCCTTTCCTAAATTAATTTCTCACCTTACCCCTAACCTAGAATCAATCCCATATCACCTAAACCCTAAAAGGAACCTACCCTCAAAAATCTAATCCAAAATAAACCCTACCCAAAAGAAAAGAACCTACAACCCTCCTAAAACCCAAGCCCAATACACCAAAAGCCCACAAACTAATATCCATACCCAATCTACCTTTAATCCACAACCCTAACCCATTAACCACTACCTACATCAACCAATCACTCCCTCAACATCAAAAGATAACACATGTCATCATCACATTTCACCTTCCTCATCTAATCACCTACCCCCATCATCATTCTCTAAACAATTCATCTAACCCACATCACTTCCCACCAAAATCACCTCAACTCATACCCTACCCTAAACTAACCTATCGCCATTCTCTAACATCATCAATCACCCACATCACAACCCATACCCTAAATACTCTAACCTATCTTCATTCTCTAATACCATCAACCACCCACATCACAACCCATATCTCTATCCATCACTTTTCTTAAAGCACTCCAACAAAATCATCTCAACCCATACCCCATTCATCATCAACTAACTAACCCATACCCTTCTGTTTAATCAAATAACCACCATCACCAATCAACCAATCTCATCACCTCCCCATTTGCCACATGTCATCCTCCCATCAATTCTCCCAAAATAAAACCAACCAACTTCTTACACTACCCATTCCTCCCAAATCTAAACACCTTACCCCTTCCATCAATCCAACACTCAATCAAACACCTAACACCTTACACCCTCATTCTCTGCATCAATCATCATTCATCTCACCCTACCAAACACTCTACCAAAATGGATTTGGGAAGGATCCAAATAATTTGGATCAAAACCTCACCCATTTTAATTTATTACAAAATTACCCTCAGTCCCACTCTAAATTTCATACCCCCATTTTTAAAAAAGAATGCCATTATCCATTCTCCTAACCTTTCACCCAATTATACCCCTAAGCACCCCCAAACATCTATAAATACCCCCCTCCTCTTCCCAAAAATGGTTACCCACTACCACCATAAAAATCTAACCAACCACTATTACCAATTCTCACTAAACCTATCAACCTATAGACACCCCATTTTTGCACTCGCCCGATTAATCAACTCGTCAATCCGATTGCAATGATTCCCAATTATGGATGTGTATTCCGTTGCTTTATTTTGTTACCAAATGTGTTTTAGAAATCCGGATGAGGTATCTCGAATTGATAAAACTTTAGAAACCACGCTACGCTAGGAAACTACGACCCCAGAAACATAGAAATCATCATCTTACAGACCAAAAAGAAACTTCACGATAAAAATCACTAAAATATTACCAAATTACCAAAATACCCCTAACCTCAAAACAATCCTAGAGCCTACGTTACGCTTAGGAAAACTCTCTTGAACACATAAAATAACAAATCGGAACCAAATAAATCATTTCACCAATTTTAACAGAATTTGACAAAATTACGAAAATGCCCCTCATAAAGTTCACAATCATTTCACATAAAAATTTTCATAAATGACACAAACCAACATTCTCATTGAATTCCTTATGAAAAATCGATTCTAAAACATCATAGAACATTAAAAACCGACTTGAAACGTGAAAAGTCCTCTCCGGGGGTAAAACGGTAATTTCACAATTTTTGTAATTAAAAAATTCGAAATTAATAAATAAAATATTAAATAATTAAAGTGAAACATTGATGAAATTAATTTAAAAATTTGAACCTAAAAAATCGATCAATCGGACTTTCGGGTAAAATTATTGAGGGTTCGTGGGATATTTCTTTAAGGACCCCTCCATTTCGGGATCCAAAGAATTAAAAATATAATAGAGGGGGGTTCTCCAAAAATTAAAAGTAAATCAAGCAAGACTAAGGTATTAAAGTCAATCAAGTGAGACTGAAGTCAAAATTAAAGTCAATTAAGCAAGACTGAAGTCAAGATATTAAAAGTCAATCAATTAAGACTAAAGTCAAAACATTAAAAGTCAATCAAATAAGACCAAAAGTCATAATAGAGTTCTAATTAAATAATAACTCTATCTAACAGAGTTCTAACTTAAAAACAATTCTACCTAAAACAATTCTAATTAAAACACAATTCTACCTAAAATAATTTTAACTAAAACACAACTCTAATTAAAAGAACTCTAATTAAATACTAATTCTATCCAAATCAACCCTAAAAAATCTATAAATAGAGGTGCTCACACCCTATTTTCGTATCAAATCATAAACCCTAAGAGAAGTAGGTCTAGAAGCCCCCCATAAACCCTAGTTTTGGAACCCCAACTCCTTACCTAACATCCCTCCTTCAATTTTAGTCTAGAAAACACCTAAAATCCCTCGAAAAACACCCCCAAATCCGCAACAAACTTGAAGAGTTCAGATCTAAAAATAAGGAGATACCTTGATTTAGGAGATCCGAAGTCAAATCCGTAGACAGAACGAAGCAAGGAGTACAGTACAAGGAGCTCTTTTTGTCAGATATGAGGGAACAAAATCCTTGCTATCGGAAAGGTATGTAATTTTTTTATTTTTATCTAGGTTTTTAGCAATGTGATATATTTGGGAAGTTAGTAGAGACCGGCTTTGGCCGGGCGGGGTTGGTGCCTAACACCTTCCAACCCCGTAACATGATCCCCGAATTCAGATTTTTTGTGGTAGATTAGTTCTTTTTATCCATGTTAGAGTCAGTTTGGTTCCTAGACCACAATAACTAGGTGGCGACTCCCAAACCTCAAGAGTCAAAAGCGGATCCGCGCACCCCGCGGATCGAGGGCGCTTTTAGTGGCGACTCCGCTGGGGACTATTAAGGATCAAACTTGAAAAACCCCAAGTATGGGAGCATTGCCAAGATGACCTAGTTTTTTTATTAATTAATTGGATTTATTTTATTTATTTTTTATGTTTATTGATTTTTTATCTTGATTGTAGATGATTTTGGGTATTGCATTTTTTTTTCTCCAATTGAGGATCACTTTTTGATGACTCCTAAATAATGAAAGATTCAAATTGACCTATGAAAATGATGGAATGATGAAGGTTGGACAGAAATATTAAAACGTTTCTAGAGAATATTCTAGTGAGAATTAAGTCTGGGAGGCTCTTAATAAAAATAGATCTCGTCGAGTAGATTAATTTAGAATCTTAGTTCACTCAATTTCGTTATCGGAAGCCTTAGATATCATCGATGCAAGTTCAATCTATAAATCTGGAATTATTTCTGAATGAAAGTTGGGACAGCAATGTTAAAACTTTTTTAGAGAATATTCTAGTGAGAATTAAGTTTGGGAGCCTCTTAATAAAACATAGATCTCGTCGAGTAGATTAATTTAGAATCTGAGTTCACTCAATTTCGTTATCGGAAGCCTTAGATATAATCGATGCAAGTTTAATTTGTAAATCTGGAATTATTTCTCAATGAAAGTTGGGACAACAACGTCAAAACGTTTTTATAGAACATTCTGGTGAGAACTAAGTCTGGACACCTATTAATAAAATGTAGATCTCATCGAGTAGATTAATTTAGAACTTGATTTCACTCGATTTCGTTATCGGGAGCCTTAGATATCATAGATGCAAGTTCAGATTGTATTTTCCTAATTCACAGAAAATCTGAATTTATCTAATGTTGGCACAATTAATGTTCTTGAGAGTGAGCTCATCTCAACCATTGTCATTCTATCATCAATGTAACACCTATTGGAATCTCGATTTATTTTGGATCACCCAAAAGTGATCATTGATTGGACCTTAAAAATTATAAAAATTATGCCTATTGCAATGTTTGTTTGATCATTATCATATGCCATATTTATTGATTAATTACCATGATCTTGCTGGAAATACATGATTGATGTTGATCGTAATGTTAATGTGCTTATGTGATGGGAATAATGTGATCTTAATTGAATATTCATATGATTTGAATGATTTTGGTTTTAATTAAATGTATGATTGGTTTGATTGGATCCATGGGCCCATTTGTTTGAAAAAGGTCCCGAGCACACCCCACCCTGTTTTGCACACACCACATGCACGTTTATTGTTTTACTCACTTACACGTCCCATTTAGCCAATGTGGCACTAGTGCGTGGCCCGGTCTCTTCGGAGATGCGACGTCATTCATGAAACCCACAACTCCAGTCACGTACCTTAGGGTATATCAAACTGGGGGCATCAATACCATCTGATCAGGTGATTCTGAGAAGTATGTTGATGCACCCAGGCTGGAGCGACCTGAGCCTTTGACCTATTGTAAGCCACACAGTCACATGTCCTGATTGCCAACGTAGTACTAGTATGTGGTCGGTCCCCTCGTGGGATGCCAAACCATTCATGAAAGCTACAACTCTTGACTCGTACCCGTAGGTATATAAAAGATAGTCTAAGTATATCAATTGCACTTCTTGGTCAAAACCGGTGCCTAAGCAAGATCTTGCCCCGCTGTACCCTACTGTACGAGGGGGATAGACTACATCTATTCTAGACGAGAGGTATTTAAGTGGGTCCTTGCTCAGCATTGTGCGCCACCTCTCAACTGGAGATCAAACTGGCTGTTTTTGGCTTCAGAGAAGTGAATTGAGGTTTTAGATTATCACCTATATGGTATATCAAACCAAGTCACCACGTATCGAAAGGTATATAGGTGTGCTTGGGCAAGGGTGGCCAGATAAAAATGCATTGCACGTAGTAAGCTCAGAGTCTAGAAACCTTCCCAGTAGGTCACGACTCGAACTTATCGTGGGTGTTCCCGGGTTGTTTATTGAATGAATGCATGATTGATGAATGTATGTGAATGATGAGATCAAGAATGTATGGTTGTCCTCAAGGATAAAAAATTTTCTTTTTGAAAATTAAAATGGGTGCACCGACCTAATAAAGAATCCATTTTTTGCAATAATTTATAATGACCCAGTCCATCTCGATCCAATAATCATGATGGGTCGGGCCATTTAGATTAAAATGGAAATCAAATTCTTTTCTAAATTCGGGTTTCAACCCATTTTTAAAGAAGAGAAATGGTTTACAAAAGGAAAGTATTTTCTAGAAGAAATGTTCTCTAAAAAATATATATATATTTTTCAGAAAAAGTGTTTTCCATAAGAACAAGATTTTTCAAAAAAAAAATATTTTCTAGAAGAAAAGAGAATGAAGGAAAAATGATTTACAAATGATATATTCAATAAAATCTCAGGGTTCATTTAAAATGTTATCAAGGGGGTGACACTGAAATTGGTTAAATTCACCTTCAAAGAGGGTTAAGGGTTATCATTGTATCTAAGCTCAATCGTCTATCGTCTAGCTAGGGTTGTAAATCCGGTCAGTTAAAGTAAACATCAATATCAAGTCAACAGTCAGAAATGACTTCAAAATTTCTCAACATCGTCCAGTTCCTCTTTAAAGATCATAGTGCTTCAATCCTAGCTGTTGTAAGCAATATCTCAGTCCTCAGTCCTAATCAAACTCGTGTGGGTACTTGTATTGAGTTTTCATGAGTCATTTGTATTAACTCGAGGCCTTTTTTCCAACAAGGTCATGTCTTCCTTAGATTGAGTCTATTTTTTCCTATTAAGTCAAGTTAGTTCGTCGAGTTTGCAATGGTGTCAGTTGCCCCATCTAAATTTAATTAAATAAAGAAAAATTTTGAATACCTTGAGCGCATTAACGAGTTAACTAATAACTGGCTTCAAAGAGAAATTCCTCTAATAAGGAACCTCCTCTTGAATGAGAAGATAAATGTCTTGCTCGAGGAACTAAAGGTCATTGACCTCGGAACAAAAATAATTCCCAAGAAATTCATATTGGAACTAATTTATCCCCAGAGGATCACAAAGAGATGATGAATTTATTCAGAAAATTCAAAATACTTGCTTACATGGTCCTATGAGGATATGTCAGTTAAATTTGGAGTGTTGTTCAACATGAAATATATACCCATCCTATGAGAACACCACATATACAAACCAGAATTGACTAACATAGTCAGAGGAGGGATTATAAAATGTATCAGTGCTGTAATTTTAAAATCGATGGAATAGTTGAAGCAGCCAGTAAAAATCTCAAGACAATCATCGTGAAAATGTGTCAATCACATATCACACCGGGATTGGCCAGAAAAGTTACCATTCTCATTATGGACATATTACACTTCAATACAGTCTTCTACTAGAGTCACTCTAGTATGATATGGAAGCAATCTTACCGGTTAAAAGGCAAAATCCTGTATCTCAAGGTCTTGATAGAAGTTAATTGTTATAAACAGATTGGGTCTGTCAATGGAGAGGAGTCACTTGCATGTTTGACAAGAAAGTCAAAGTTTATCACTTATAAGTCAAAGATCTAAGCATCAGACTACCCAAATTTTTTTTTGAGTATTCTTCTCGATCATAGAAAGTTTGAACTCAATTGGAGAGATTCAATCATCAAGGAAATATTATCCGGAAAAACTGTTAGACTTCAAGATCATGATGGAATCGAATTACCAGAATCAACCAACATTGACAAAATCAAACGGTACTACATTTAAGGAGGCCATCTTTGGCCGAATCAATTCTCTTATTACCCAGTTCAATATATCCTTTCTCAACTCTTTCGCAGCCTTTTCAAAAAGAAAAAAATTATGCCTTCTTCTTTCTTAGCCCGATCACCTAATCTAAGGGAGGGAAAAATATTCGAACTACGTTTTGGTCTGATCCCAAAATTCTGGGGTACGTAGGCAACCTGAGAAGTTACTTCAGGCCCGACCATATCAAAAAAATAAAAATAGATTCCCGACAAAGAAAAAATCTAAAAAAAAAATTCAAAAGAAAAAATTGTCAAAGTGGGGAAGAAAATTTAAGGAAAAAGAAAATAATTTAAAAGGAAATGTCACACAAGGGACATTTGGGTTTTTGAGCCTCAAAATCCCTTTGTTTTTATACCTAGTCCTAAGCTTACCCATGAAAGTCCTCCTAAGTACCGTGCGAGAAGTCAAGGAAGATAGCAAAGCATGATTAGACAGCAACTCCAGAAGTTCAGAAGGGAAGAAGAAGAAAAAAATCTGCTAAGTTGAAAACCCAAAAAGGGCGGCTTAGGCAAAAATTAAGGTAAGCTCGCAAGGTTGAAGATCTGAAAGGATGACCTTGGCAACAATCAAAGCAAGGAAAAAAGAAAAAATTGTAAGCTCGCTAGATCGAAAACCTAAAAAGGCGATCTAGGCAAAGGCTAGAGCATGCTCGCTAGATTGAAAACCTGGATAGGCAATCAAGGCAAAACTTAGAGCTATCAAAAATTAAAGAAAATCTCCGTTGAGTTGAGAAGCTGAAAAGGTAGCCCGAGCTGAAATATTAGAAGACCGAATGATCAAGTTTCAATACCCAGTTTGAACCAAATATAGACTCAGTGGATACAAGTATCTCGTCTATGATTGATCTGAAGGGTTTCCTGTCCCTAAGCGAATCGACGGGGAGAAAGAACAAATTCTATGATGAATTTCAGAAAGAAATATTTTTTTCCAATGTCTTTGAGCCTGACTCAAAATCTTCAATATAAAAAGTCAAAATTAAAAGTTAAACCTTTATTGCGCTTGCGGTAATCAAGGATTTCAAACTTTCATAACAAGGGCACTTCCTTTTTTCTAAAGAGTACAGTTTCCCCCCTTACACTAGGGGCATTTATTTTCAAATTATATTCAATTATCCCTAGTGCAATGTTCCTTGTCAAACTAGGGGCATTTTTGTTCTGATGCCTGGTCAATTTCAACCCCAAAGGATAAGGTTAACTTTACATTAAAGGTTACCCTCTTGATAGTAATTTTGAAAACTCCTCAGATTCAAAGAGAGTTAAAATATTTACCAGACCTTCATAAAATCCAACTTTTTATTAAAAAAAAAAAAGTCAAATGCGAAGTTAATCCCCCGTTTGTTCCCTCAAAACTTAGTTCATTATTCTTGCACCCTGGGCAGGTAGAATAGAACTTCCTAAAAAAGAAAAAAATTAGTTCATTACTCTTTCACTTCGAGTAGGTAGAGTAGAACTTCCAAAAAAAAAATTAGTTCATTACTCTTTCACTTCGAGTAGGTAGAGTAGAACTTCCAAAAAAAAAATTAGTTCATTACTCTTTCACTCCGAGTAGGTAGAGTAGAACTTCCAAAAAAAAAATTAGTTCATTACTCTTTCACCCTCGGCAGGTAGAGTTGGACTCCCAAAATAATTAGTTCATTACTCTTTCACTCCGAGTAGGTAGAGTAGAACTTCCCAAAATAATTAATTCATTACTCTTTCACCCTAGGCAGGTAGAGTAGGATTCCCAAAACAATTAGTTCATTACTCTTTCACTCCGAGTAGGTAGAGTAGAACTTCCCAAAATAATTAGTTCATTACTCTTTCACCCTGGGCAGGTAGAGTAGGACTCTCAAAAAGCTTGATTCATTACTCTTTCACTCCGAGTAGGTAGAGTAGAACTTTCCAAAAAAAAATTAGTCTATTACTCTTTCACCCTGGGCAGGTAGAGTAGGACTCCTAAAAAATTAGTTCATTACTCTTTCACTCCGAGTAGGTAGAGTAGAACTTCCCAAAAAAATTAGTTAATTACTCTTTCACCCTGGGCAAGTAGAGTAGGACTTCTAAAAAGCTTAGTTCATTACTCTTTCACTCCGAGTAGGTAGAGTAGAATTTCCAAAAAAAAAAATAAATAAATAAAATAGTTCATTACTCTTTCACTCCAGGTAGGTAGAGTAGAACTTCCCAAAAAAAATTTAGTGCATTATTCTTTCACTCTGAGTAGGTAGAATAAGACTCTCAAAAAAATATAAATTTATTACTCTTTCACCTAGAGTAGGTAGAGTAGGACATTTAACTTCCTCCCAACTTTTGCTCAGATTTTTCTCAAATATCATTCAATTTTTCTCGAGTTTTGTTTTACTCAGATTTTACTCAATTTCACACAGTGCACACACTTGCACTTTTTAGTCAGGGAGAATTCTCTAAAATTCAAGGATCTGATACTGTCAGTGAGTGCTCTCGCTCAAGGACCGGACAATCTTTAAATTCGGGGAGAGCTTTACCCTCAAGAATCCGAACACCCCGACGAATTGCTAAATCAGACTGCAAAATGAACTGTTACTAACTTTGGCATTCAGATATCGCACTATCTACCAAAATAGATTTGCTATCTAGTTTACTTCTACCCTCTACCAAAGAGGGGCATCTATAGACACCCCATTTTTGTACTCGCCTGATTAATCAACTCGTCAATCCGATTGCAATGATTCCCAATGATGGATGTGTATTCCGTTGCTTTATTTTGTTACCAAATGTGTTTTAGAAATCCGGATGAGGTATCTCGAATTGATAAAACTTTAGAAACCACGCTACGCTAGGAAAATACGACCCCAAAAACATAGAAATCATCATCTTACAGACCAAAAAGAAACTTCACGATAAAAATCACTAAAAAATTACCAAATTACCAAAATACCCCTAACCTCAAAACAATCCTAGAGCCTACGTTACGCTTAGGAAAACTCTTTCGAACACATAAAATAACAAATCGGAACCAAATAAATCATTTCACCAATTTTAACAGAATTTGACAAAATTACGAAAATGCCCCTCATAAAGTTCACAATCATTTCACATAAAAATTTTCATAAATGACACAAACCAACATTCTCATTGAATTCTTATGAAAAACCGATTCTAAAACATCATAGAACATTAAAAACGACGACTTGAAACGTGAAAAGTCCTCTCCGGGGGTTAAAACGGTAATTTCACAATTTTTGTAATTAAAAAATTCGAAATTAATAAATAAAATATTAAATAATTAAAGTGAAACATTGATGAAATTAATTTAAAAATTTGAACCTAAAAAATCGATCAATCGGACTTTCGGGTAAAATTATTGAGGGTTCGCGGGATATTTCTTTAAGGACCCCTCCATTTGGGGGTCCAAAGAATTAAAAATATAATAGAGGGGGATTCTCCAAAAATTAAAAGTAAATCAAGCAAGACTAAGGTATTAAAGTCAATCAAGTGAGACTGAAGTCAAAATTAAAGTCAATTAAGCAAGACTGAAGTCAAGATATTAAAAGTCAATCAATTAAGACTAAAGTCAAAACATTAAAAGTCAATCAAATAAGACCAAAAGTCATAATAGAGTTCTAATTAAATAATAACTCTATCTAACAGAGTTCTAACTTAAAAACAATTCTACCTAAAACAATTCTAATTAAAACACAATTCTACCTAAAACAATTTTAACTAAAACACAACTCTAATTAAAAGAACTCTAATTGAATACTAATTCTATCCAAATCAACCCTAAAAAAAATCTATAAATAGAGGTGCTCACACCCTATTTTCGTATCAAATCATAAACCCTAAGAGAAGTAGGTCTAGAAGCCCCCCTAGCCCCCCATAAACCCTAGTTTTGGAACCCCAACTCCTTACCTAACATCCCTCCTTCAATTTTAGTCTAGAAAACACCTAAAATCCCTCGAAAAACACCCCCAAATCCGCAACAAACTTGAAGAGTTCAGATCTAAAAACAAAGAGATACCTTGATCTAGGAGATCCGAAATTAAATCCGTAGACAGAACGAAACAAGGGAGTACAGTACAAGGAGCTCTTTTTGTCAGATCTGAGGGAACAAAATCCTTGCTATCGGAAAGGTATGTAATTTTTTTATTTTTATCTAGGTTTTTAGCAATGTGATATATTTGGGAAGTTAGTAGAGACCGGCTTTGGCCAGGCGGGGTTGGTGCCTAACACCTTCCAACCCCGTAACATGATCCCCGAATTCAGATTTTTTGTGGTAGATTAGTTCTTTTTATCCATGTTAGAGTCAGTTTGGTTCCTAGACCACAATAACTAGGTGGCGACTCCCAAACCTCAAGAGTCAAAAGCGGATCCGCGCATCCCGCGGATCGAGGGCGCTTTCACAACCCTCTCTTACTAACTCCTGACCAAGTTTCACTAAGAAAAAATCTATTTTCTCTACTTATCTCCACTACTCTCTCATATTATCTTCTAAAAAATGGAATTTCACTCTCATAATTCATTAAGGACTTAAGAAGCATAGAAGGAGAAGAAGAAAGAAAGGAAGAAAAGTGACTTTGAAGCTTCAAGGTGGGTTTAAAGTGTACCCCTTCTCTCTCTCTCTACCCTCTCCTCCTCCCTCTTCTATCATCCCCTCCTCTTCATTTTATGGTAGATGACTTAGGATGAATGGACCCCAAGGCTAAAGATCTATAAGGATCATTTCCATCAATGAAATGACCCTATGATCAAGTCGAAAATAAATCCCTACTTAGGGTACAAGTACATGCCACGTGGCACTTTATTTTGCACTTTTTTTAAAATTAAAATGATCGAGTTCTTTGAGGTTACCGCCACTTGGTGGGGAAAAAAGGGTGCTTAACACCTTCCCTTTTCTCCAACCGAATCGATTACCCCGGATCTCAAGGTTTGATCAATCCTTATCCATTGTAAGTCAACATATGCCAAAAATGTCATTTTTTGATAAATGCACATCGGGTGACCATTCACACCCACTTACAACATGAATGGTGACGACTCCAATCTTTAGTAGATGTGGCCGTCATAATGACGAAAACCACATAACTACACATATTTTGAAAAACTTCAAGGACGCCTTCAAATTGCATGCACTTATTATTATCTCTAAGTTGATAGGAAAATAAAACTTTTGAAATTGGTGAAACAATAGAAAGTTTCTCCCAATCTTTCTTCCTTCTCCTTAGGAGATTCTATGATTTCTTTTACTTGAATTTTGTCCTTTTCTAGGATATCAACTTCCTCGTCAATAGGCTAGACCTTGTTACCCACCTTCTTTCTTGACCTCAAGACTTAGATAGCTTGGATGGAGTCTTGTGGATCTCCTGAGTGACTTCATACCTCGTATTGATCCTTTGATCCGTTGGAAACCATAGGTTGACATCTAGGGTTAGGAATAATTTGATTGGGGAATTGACATTTCTCTCTCCCTCCAAAGGAAAGAGTTAATCAACTCAGCTGAACTTCCATCTTAGTTATGAATTGAGTAGTGACCTGATTAATCTGAGTTAGATTTTGATTGGTTTACTGTTGAGTTTGGATGAGTTACTATTATTGTTTCATCAACTCTACCATCATAGATTCTAAAGATTACTATTGTTGGCCAGGTGAATTATAATTGGTAATGGAATTTGGAATTATGGATCTATATTCAATAGATTAATGAAATTGATACGATACTTGTGGAATAATAGCTTGGATTGTAGAAGGATTGACTTGTTTAGGATAACTTCTATTGTAACCTGGTGGATCACTAGACTGAATAGGTGTAGACACCCCATTTTTGCACTCGCCTGATTAATCAACTCGTCAACCCGATCGCAACGATTCCCAATGATGGATCTTTATTCCAATACTTTATTTTGTTACCAGAAATATTTCAGAAATCCCGATGAGGTATCTCGAACTGACAATGCCTTAGAAACCACGCTACGCTAGGAAAATATAACCCCAAAAGCTTAGAAATCATCATTTTTCAGACAAAAAGAAGCTTTACGATAAAAATCACTAAAAAATGACCAAATTACCAAAATACCCCTAACATCAAAATGACCCTAGTGCCTATATTACGCTTAGGAAAACTCTTTCAAACACACAATAACAAATCAAAATCAAATAAATCATTTCGCCAATTTTCACAAAATTTGACAAAATTACGAAAATGCCCTTCATAAACTTCACAAACATTTAACACAAAATTTCTTGCGAAAAAATCGATTCTAAAACATCCTGGAACATAAAAAACCGACTTAAAACGCGAAAAGTCCTCTCTAGGGGCAAAACGGTAATTTCTTAATTTTCATTATTAAAAATTTTAAAATTAATAAATAAAATACTAAATAATTAAAGTAAAATATTAATGAAATTAATTTAAAATTTTGAACTAAAAAAAAATCGATCATCAGGTTCTGAGGAAAAATTGTTGAGGTTCGCAAGATATTTCTTTAAGGACCCCTCCATTTGGGGGTCCAAAGAATTAAAGATATAATAGAGGGGGGTTCTCCAAAAATTCAAAGTCAACCAAGCAAGACTAAAATCAAGGTATTAAAAGTCAATTAAGTAAGACTAAATTCAAAATTAAAGTCAATTAAGCAAGACTAAAGTCAAAATCTTAAAGTCAATCAAGTAAGACTAAGGTCCAGGTATTAAAGTCAATCAAATAAGACCAAAAGTTAAAACCCTAATAGAGTTCTAATTAAATAATAACACTATTTAATAGAATTCTAACTCAAATATAACTCTACCTAAAATAATTCTAATTAAAATACAACTCTACCTAAAATAATTCTAACTAAAATACAACTCTAACTAAAAGAATTCTAATTAAACACTAATTCTATCTAAATCAACCCTTAAAAAAAATCTATAAATAGGGGTCCTCACACCCTATTTTCGTATCAAATCATAAACCCTAAGAGAAGTAGGTCAAAAAGCCTTCCTAGCCTCCCATAAACCCTAGTTTTGGAGTCCCAACTTCTTACCTAACACCCATACTTCGAGTTTAGCCTAAAAAACACCTAAAAGTCCTTCAAAAATACCCTAAAATCTATAACAAAGTCGAAGAATCTAGATTCAAAAAAAGAGATACCTTGCCTCGGAGATCAGAAATCAGATCCGGAGACAGAACGAAGCAAGGAGTACGGTACAAGGAGCAATTTTTATCAGATCTGAAGGAATAAGATCTTTGGGTATCGAAGGTAAATTTTATATTTTTTTTATCTAGGTTTTGTTATTAGCAATGTAATCTTATTTGGGATAAGTAGAGACCAGCATTGGCCGGGCGGGGTTGGTGCCTAACACCTTCCAACCCCGTAATGTGATCTACGAATTCAGTTTTGCTTCAGTAGATTAGTTCTTTATTTGTTTAAAGTCAGTATCCGGTTCCTAGACCGTAATAACTAGGTAGTGACTCCCAAACCTCAAGGGTCAAAAGCGGATCCGCACATCCCGTGGATCGAGGACGCTTTCAGTGATGACTCCGCTGGGAAACTTTGAGGATCAAACTTGAAAAACCCCAAGTATGGGAGTATTGCTAAAATAACTTAGACTATTTTTAGTTGTTAGTTTATCTATTTTTATTTTTTTTTTATCATCCTTTTCGGTTCAATTATTGATCATGTGTTTAGATTATGAATATTCCGCTTTTGCATGTTAGTACTGTTTTTGTTTAATTTATTTTATTATTTTGGTTCAATCAAGGGTCATTCAGAATGACCCCAAATAATACGAAATTTCAAGATGGTTTTATTGAGGAAGGGGTAGTGATTTTTGGACCATGTCTTTTTTGTTATGTGCGTAGATTTTGTTATTTATTTTTTTTTTTTGTTATTTTTTATTTATTTTAGGTATGTTTGATATGTTGTTTGACAATGTTTTTTTTTAAAAAGAAAAAAAAAACAGAGAAAAAAAAAATTAATAATAAAAGTTTGTTTTGTTTATTTTTATAATAAGCGAATGTTGTTCAACCCATCAACAACAAATAAAAAAAAAATGGTATCTAAGGTTCTGTTAGCAGCAACCACATTTTCAATTTTTTTCTAAAGGTGGTGTGTCCCCAGCAAAAATTCATTTTTAATGGTTAAAGTTTTAATGTTTTTAAATTGTTATGTGGTGTGCCATTAGAAGAAGATGTTTTTTTTTATTTCTATCTTCTTCTCTAAAGAAGAAGAAGAAATAGCAAACAGAGAGGACGTCCTCTCTGTCTCTCTTTCTCTCTCTCTCTCTCTAAAAAACTCGATCATGGCGACAATAATCCCCAAATCCTTCAATCTTTTGAATGACCGTTGTTCTTCATGAAATTGGTGGTGGAAAATTTGGAACTCTAAGAACAGAACCCAATCATCCACCAAGAAATCCAAAGCCAAGAAGGTCAGTCGATTCGAAACTAGTCTTAAAGAACCCACTCGTGATCTCTCCCTCTCCAAATTCAAATCTGGAGCGGTTGTTGCCCTTGTTCTCTTCATCGTCTACGGACTCCTCAACTCTCTCTTCGAAGGCAAACCCGTCGTTAAATTGTCTTTCTCACCTGCTCTTCTTGTTCAAAAGATGAGTCATCAACATTTATAAGGAGACGATCCAACCGATTGCTCCATGGCGTTCTTATACTTTTCGTGTTCCATCAGTATCCGTACAAATTTGTAGAAATTTCTAAGGTTTTCTCTTCCGAAAGGAGCTACGAATGCTGGTTTGTTCCTGATGCCAGATCCCAAAGATCACTTGAGTTCAATAAGCTTGCACGGATAGGGTGTTGAGACAAGTTTGTTAAAGGAAATGAAGCTCAGAATAGGCAAGGAAATCAAGCTCAGAATAAGCTGTCAAATTTGTAAAATATTGTGAATTGATCTCTAGTTATTTGTTTCCTTATTTGTAAATGATTAGGCTTAATCATAGGCAGTAGAACAGGATCTTAATGTGTTACAATCACTATAAGATTGTAACCTCTGTTTGTTTTGAGTATTCAATTCAAAGTTGTTTTCATTCATTCACACTTTATTTTCTTTCATGGTATCAGAGCATAACTTGGGTATCAAAACAAACCACAACAGCAAATCCTAAGCCGACTTCCATGGGAGACGAGAGACAAAGAAGCACGGCTTCAAGTGCAAAATGGGATAATCCCAATCATCAACTTTACCTTCACCATTCAGATCAACCCGGTGCTATCCTTGTGCCACAACCCCTGGTCGAAGACAACTATAGCACATGGAGCCAATCCATGACTATGGCTTTGACAGTCAAAAACAAAATCGGACTCATAGATGGTTCAATCAAGGAGCCTGATGAAAAGAATCCAGAAGAACGTCAACAATGGAATCGCTGTAATAATTTAGTCAAGACTTGGCTGCTAGGATCGATGTCTAAAGAAATTGCTAGCAGCGTCATCAATTGCAAGGATGCCAGACAGATGTGGGTCGATTTGCAAGATCGATTCTCACATGTGAACGTGGTACAATTATTCAATGTTGAGAACGGGATTCATGACTGTGTGCAAGGTAACATGTCTGTAGGATCTTATTTCACAAAACTGAAGGTTTATGGGATGAGCGTGATGCACTTTGTACCTTTCCAACCTGCACTTGTGGATCAATCAAAGAAGTGACTGCATATTAGAGACACACAGAAGACCATGAAGTTCCTTATGGGCCTTAATGACTCGTATGCAGGTGTTCGCAGCAACACTTTGCTACAGGATCCGTTACCCATAGTAAACAAGGCATACTCACTGGTTCTTCGTCATGAGAAAACAATTGGAGGTGACAACCGGAAAAAGCCATAGTCAACCAGATGCTGCTGTTTTTGCCGTGAAGGACTCAAGACGTGAGTCTGAAGGTGAATTAAAATGTTCTAGATGTAATAGAACGAACCACACAACTAAAAATTGTCGTGCACATCTCAAATGCACCTTTTGCGGTTGGAAGGGACATACGGTTGAATATTGTCGCAAGAAGAAAGCGGCAACTGAGGCTGAATCTAATGCAACAATTTCCAAGGGAAATCAAGTTGCATTGACTGAAAGAAAGGAGATGAACTTTCCCTTCACAGCTGAAGAGTGCAAACAAATACTAAGCATGTTGAAAAGTAAACCTTCTTCTGCCAACCATGTTAGTAATTTCCCAACTCATGATGAACTTTCAGGTAAAGTTTTCTCACTTATCTCTAATGGTAAGAGGAGTACTTGGATTTTGGACAGTGGGTGCACAGATCATATGATTTGTGATCAAAATTTGCTCACGTATTCAAGACCCGTTAATGACCGTACTGTGGAATTGCCAAATGGCTCAGTGGCACAAGTGACCCACATTGGCAAAGTTGTTCTGTCCCCTGATTTGATTCTTGATAATGTTTTGTGTGTCCATATTTCCGATTGAATTTAATTTCAATTAGCAAATTGGCCTCTGATTCATCTTGCATAACCATTTTTCTAAGTCAATTTTGTGTCATTCAGGACCTACGTTCGGGGAAGATGATTGGGACGGGAATTGAACGGAGGGTCTTTACTATCTTGATCAAGCTAAGAAAGGAACATGCAACCATACCCAAATTCCCAACCCGAATCTCTGGCATCAACGCCTTGGACATCCTTCAGCCAAAGTCACTCAGTTATTTCCTTTTTCACATTTCAAAAATAAATCTTGTAACACCGACAAGTGCTTAATTTGTCCGTTGGCTAAACAAACACGGCTTCCATTCCCTTTAAGTTCCATTACTACTACATCTCGTTTTGATTTGATTCATGTTGATATTTGGGGTGGTTATAAGATTCCTTCTATTTCGGGTGCAAAATACTTTCTTACTATTGTTGATGATCACACTAGATGCACATGGATTCATCTTATGAAACACAAATCAGATACTAGGGATCTTCTAGTAAACTTCATCAACATGGCGGAAAATCAATTCAATTCCAAAGTCAAAATCATTCGTAGTGACAATGGCTCTGAATTCAAACTTGAAAGTTTTTATGCACAAAAAGGTATAATTCATCAAACTAGTTGCATCAATACTCCACAACAAAATGGAGTTGCCGAACGAAAACATAGACATTTGCTAAATGTGGCACGTGCTTTGCTTCTTCAAGCTGGCCTTCCGAAACAATTTTGGGGTGATGCTATTCTTACTTCAGCATATCTCATAAATCGAACACCCACTCCTCTTCTCCAAGGAAAAACCCCATATGAAAAATTCTTCAACAAAATTCCAAATTATTCCCATTTACGAGTATTCGGTTGCTTGTGTTTTGTTTCTACTCATGCACAAAATCGTTCAATTTGATCCTCGAGCATCGCGATGTATCTTTCTTGGATATCCCTATGGGCAAAAAGGGTATCGAGTCTTTGATCTTGTTCAGAAAAAGGTAATGGTTTCAAGAGATGTTATTTTCTTTGAAACCACATTTCCTTTCCATATTACTACATCTCTTAATAATTTTGATACACCACAATTTTGGTTCTCAAATAATGACCCATCTTTAAGTTTTGATATAGATTCTCTGTCCAAGCCCAATTCTTCTTTTCCTTCTTCAAATGGGCCTTCTTCTCTCACAAGTCCAAATGAACAACCAACTCTCACTACACCCACAACTGAACCTACTTCTCCCATCTCTTCTCTACAGCACATACCAAATGTTACAACATCATCACCATCCATCATCCAAACCATTACCACTCCATTGCAGTCACCGATTGCACCCATCCAACCACTTCGACGCGGCAGCCGTTCCATCACAACTCCTCAATATTTGCAGGACTTTCATATCGAGATGACCCTCCCTTCAAGATCTGAACCGACGTCGTCCACGAATCTGGTCAAAACTTCAAGTACTGCTCAGCTCCCTCTTTCTAAATTCTTGTCTTATGATAACCTTTCTCATGTTCACAAAGCATATACTACTCAACTCACCCTCCTCAAAGAACCCACAAGTTTTTCACAAGCTGTCCAAAACCCAAAATGGTGTGAAGCTATGCAACATGAGATAGCTGCTTTACAAGCTAATAGGACTTGGAGTTTGGTGTCATTACCACACAATAAGCGGCCAATCGGCTGCAAGTGGGTGTATAAAATAAAATTGAAGGCCGATGGGACAGTAGAAAGGTATAAGGCCAGGTTGGTGGCCAAGGGTTACAATCAAGTCGAAGGGGTAGATTACAAGGAAACTTTTGCCCCGGTGGCCAAAATGGTAACCGTACGCATCTTACTTAGTGTGGCAGCCTTGCGTGGTTGGCATCTACATCAATTAGATGTTAACAACGCATTCTTGAATGGTGATCTAAATGAAGAAGTATACATGTCCTTGCCTCCTGGTTTCGAACGAAAGGGGGAGAAACGTGTTTGCAAACTTCACAAATCTCTGTATGGATTGAAACAAGCTTCTAGACAATGGTTTATCAAGTTGTCTAGTGCACTCAAAGCCGCAGGATTCCATCAATCTCTGTCTGACTATTCTTTATTCGTCCGAAGTCGTCAAGGTAGCTTTTTGGCATTACTTATATATGTTGATGATGTGATATTAGCTGGGAATGATTTGCAAGACATAGAGAACACTAAGTTTTTCTTGTCCAAGCAATTCCAACTTAAGGACTTGGGGCAACTCAAATATTTCCTTGGCATAGAGGTTGCAAGATCACAACATGGAATAAGTTTGTCGCAGCGAAAATATGCCTTAGAAATTCTAGATGATGCTGGATTCTTGGGTGTTAAACCTTCTCGGTTCCCTGTTGAACAGAACATGTCACTCACACAATCCAATGGAAAGCTTTTGGATGATGCATCAACATACAGAAGGTTAGTTGGAAGGTTAATCTACCTGACTGTAACTAGGCCTGATCTGACTTATGCTGTACATGTGTTGAGTCAATTTATGGACAAACCTCGGCAACCACATCTGGAAGCAGCTCATAAAGTGCTCAAGTATATCAAACAAACACCTGGGCAAGGCATTTTATTGCCATCTACAGGTTCACTTCAGTTACAAGCATTTTGTGATGCTGATTGGGCTCGCTGTAAGGACACAAGAAGATCAATCACAGGCTATTGTATTTTACTTGGTCAAGCACCAGTTTCTTGGAAGACCAAGAAACAGACAACGATATCTCGTTCAAGCGCAGAAGCAGAGTATCGCTCTATGGCTACTACATGTTGCGAAATTACATGGTTGAAAAACATTTTGAAAGACTTGAAGATAAACCACACACAACCAGTAACTTTGTTTTGTGATAATCAAGCAGCTATGCACATAGCATCAAATCCAGTTTTTCATGAGCGAACTAAACACATAGAAATAGACTGTCATTTGGTACGTGAGAAAATTCAAGAAGGAATGATTCGGACAGCCTATATTCGAACTACAAATCAGCCGGCAGATTTATTTACTAAGCCATTAAGCTCCACACAGTTTGAAGCCTTACTTAGCAAGTTGGGTGTCATTAACATACACTCCAACTTGAGGGGGAGTGTTAAAGGAAATGAAGCTCAGAATAGGCAAGGAAATCAAGCTCAGAATAAGCTGTCAAATTTGTAAAATATTGTGAATTGATCTCTAGTTATTTGTTTCCTTATTTGTAAATGATTAGGCTTAATCATAGGCAGTAGAACAGGATCTTAATGTGTTACAATCACTATAAGATTGTAACCTCTGTTTGTTTTGAGTATTCAATTCAAAGTTGTTTTCATTCACACTTTATTTTCTTTCAAAGTTTGTGTGAAAAGATATCATGTTGGTGGCCATGGAACTCGTGCTCAATTTCAGAAGCTGTGTTGTGGAGAGAAGGAAGAAAGGTTATTTTTCTTTTGTCTCTTCTTCCTAGTGTCATCATATCAGCATTATCGAAAAATTTTATGTTCGATTTTGAGTTATCTTCATGGTCTGGGTCATAAGTTCTGTTTTGAAATGTTTAGGATTTATTTAAATTTCACGTTTAAAAAAAAAAAAAAAAAAAAGAGTTTTTTGTTGTTTAACAGAATGAAAAAAAAAAAAAAAAAAAGAAAAGAAAAGGACACACAGGACAAGCCTCTCTGTTGCCTCGTTTTTGAAGAAGAGAATAAAGAAAACTTTGTTATAATACAGCACCTCAACAAAACTAAGGAATTCTACTGTGGAGAGGAGGCCAAGGCGTTGGATGATTGAGGTATACTGGACCCACAATCTCCAATGATGCTGAAAACAATAGACTAAGTCTAAGAGGACACAATGATGCTGCTAAACGTATGCATGTGTGCTAGCAACAACTCGTGAGTTTTTTAAAGGAAAAAAAACAAAAAAAGAAAAATGGATGTGTGAGTTGAGGTGCTGGCAGCAGCATATAAATGAAAAAAATGAAAAAAAGTTGAGCTGTTAGTGTTGGTAACATGTTGTTAGTATTGGTAGCATGTTGCTAGTAGCAACATATAAATGGAAAAAATGAAAAAAAGTTGAGCTATTAGTGTTGGGAGCATGTCGTGGCAGCAACATAATAATGAAAAAACGAGTTTAGCGTTTTATGTGCTACAAGTTGCATAAAAAGGCTGATTGTCTTTGGGATGGCAGCAACATGAAATATTTTTTTTTAAATGGGTTAGTTTTACTAACTTAGTAAGATTCCTTTCTTACTAAGAGTCATTGATTTCACCACGTTGCGCTTCAAAAAGATGATCCAACGCCGCGTGCTTGTGGCGAACGAAATTTTGAAAAATTTTAAAGGAAAATTTTCAAAAAAAAACAAAAAAAAGAAGAGAGAAAAATTTTAATTTCAAACTTTGATTTATAAATTTGAAATTTCAATATCACCCATTTTCAAAACTTTACATCCAAAAATAAAGTGAATTTTATTTTCGTATCCAAATCTTTTCTAATCAAAATTGTAAAGGCCATGGAATTAGATTATCAATGAGGGAGCCACATGGCCTAGTGACCCTTAGTGATTTTGAAATCTCAATGTGTTAGTCGAGATAACCTAAGTTCTCATTGAGAAATTTGTTGAGTCTTGTCCCCTTGCTTGATTGGTGATTGATATTATTTGGTGTTATCCTGATTGATTGACCATCTTAGTCCCTTTTTGCATTACCCATTGTTTGCCCATCTAATATGCTATGATCTCTATAGATATATTTTGGATATGCTTGTTTTGATTTTGATCTCAATGCTATGAATTATGTACTTTGATTAATATTAATGTGAGATTCATATTGTGATAGTATGATTAGGCCCATGGGCCCATTTGTTTGAAAAGGCCCCGGGCATACCTCACCCTACTCTACACACACCACTAGCACGTTTATTTATTGCATTGCATGCTTGCATGTCCCTCATAGCCAACGTGGTACTAGTGCGTGGCCCAGTCCCTTCGGAGATGCGACGTCATTCATGAAAATCACAACTCCAGTCACATACCTTAGGGTATATCAAACTAGGGCATCAATATCGTCTGATCAGGTGACTCTGAAAGGTATATCGATGCACCCAGGCTGGAGCAACCTGAGCCTTTGACCTATTGTGAGCCACACAATCACATGTCCCGATTGCCAACGTAGTGCTAGTACGTGGTCGGTCCCCTCGTGGGATGCCAAACCATTTATGGAAGCTACAACTCTTGACTCGTACCCGTAGGTATATAAAAGATAATCTAAGTATATCAATTGCACTTTTTGATCAAAATCGGTGCCTAAGCGAGATCTTGCCCCGCTGTACCCTACTGTACGAGGGGGATAGACTACGTCTATTATAGAATATAGGTATTTAAGTAGGCCCTTGCTCAACATTGTGCACCACCTTTCAACTGGGGATCAAACTGGCTATTTTTGGCTTCAGAGAAGTGAGTTGAGGTTTTAGATTATCACCTATACGGTATATCAAACCAAGTCACCACATATCGAGAGGTATATAGGTGTGCTTGGGCAAAGGTGGCCAGATAAAAATGCATTGCACGTAGTAAGCTTAGAGTCTAGAAACCTTCCCTGTAGGTCACGACTCGAACTTATCGTGGGTGTTCCCGGGTTGTTCATTAAATGGAACCTTTTAAGACTTTGTGATTGATGTGAATGATGAGATCAGAATGCATGTGAATGATGAGATGAATGTATATGAATGATGAGATCAGGGATGTGCGGGTTTGTCCTCAAAGATATATTTTTTGTTGTTTAACCTGATTTGAAATTACACTATCACTGGGTACACCAACCCAATAAAAATTCCATTTTAAACTTGACCCAGTCCATCTCGATCTAACGATCATTATGGGCCGAGCCATTTGAATCAAAATAAAATTCAAACTTTTTCTAATTTGGATTTTTAAGCTATTTTAAAAGAAGAAAATTATTTTCCAGAAGAGAAATGCTTTCCAAAAGTAAAATGTTTTTTAGAAGAATAAGATTTTTCAAAAGGAAATGCTTTCCAAAAAAAAAATTTCTAAAAGAAAATATTTTCCAAAAAACAAAGAAAAGGAAGAAAAATATTTTTCAAAGAAAAGAATGATTTACAAAAGATCTATTTTTGCATGAAAAATTATTGAAAAATGTTTGTTAAAATTATTACTCAATAAAAACATTATTTTTCAATAATTTTCAAGAGTGCAATAAAATTATTTTCCTTTCATGGATGAATTGTTTAATGGATTGATGTATATAATTCAATAAAATCTAAGGCTTCATTTAAAATATTATCAAGGGGGTAACACTGGAATTGATCATATTCACATTTGATGGGGTCTCAAGGTTATCATTGTACCTAAGCTCAATCGTTCACCGTTTTGTTTTACTAGTCCAGTTAGTTAGAACGAATGTCAACGCCAAATCAATCATTAGAAATCCTTTAGAATATCTCAACATTTCCCAGCTGTTCTTTGAAGATCACAGTGTCTCCGTCATGTCAGTTGTAAATAATGTCTCAGTCCTCAGTCTTAATCAAGTCCGTTGTAGATAGTTTTGAGTTTTCATGAGTCATTTGGGTTAGCTCGAGTCTTTTTTTTTAGTAATGTCATGTTTTCTTTAGATCGAGTTACTCTTTTCCTGTTGAGTCGAGTTAGTTTATCGAGTTTATAGAGGTGTCTATCGCCCTTTCTGAATTTGATTGGATAAAGAAAATTTTTGAATACCTCGAGTGCATTAACGAATTAACTACTAATCTGGCTTCAAGGATAGATTTCTTTCTTGAGCAGGAAGATAAGAGTTAGGCTCAACCTTTAATTGGGAAAGCAAAGGTCATTGACCTCGGAACAAAAAACAATAATAATAATTCCAAGAGAAATTCAGATAGAATCTATCCTATCCCTAGAGGAACACAAGGGGATAATGAATTTACTCAGAAATTTCAAAAGACTTGTTCTCGTGGTCTGATGAGGATATGTTAGGTGCAAGCTTGGGTGTTGTTCAACACGGAATAGATACTCGCCCGATGAGATGAAAATATCGATGGAGATGTTATAAAATGTATCGGTGCTATCCTCACTGCATCTTGAGTTGCAAATCACATATTATCAATTGATATGGGGGTACCTTTTGAACTGGTCTCTAATAATAGGTCGTACTTCAAAGTTCATTCTATGTTCGAAGTTCGAGATTCGACATCAAATTATCTCCCTAGCATCCTCAGATAAATGGAACGGTTGAAGCAAGCAGCTAATAAGAGTCTCAAAATAATCATCAGGAAATTGTGTCAATCACATCGGGATTGGTCAGAGAAGTTACCATTCATACTAGGGGCATATCGTACTTCAATACAGTCATCCATTGGAGTCACCCCCTATTTTCTAGTGTATGATATGGAAGCAATCTTACCAGTTGAAATGGAAATCCCGTATCTCAAGGTCTTCAAAGAAAGTTAATTGTTAGAAACAAATTGAGTTCGCCAACGGTATGAAGAATGAAACTTGATTGAAGAAAAATAACTTAGAGTTTTGTACCACGTGCAAACTTATCAGAGAAGAGTCACCTGCACGAAGGTCAAAGTTCACCACTTACAAGTCAAGAATTTAACCATCAGACTTCGAAAAAAATTGACCATCCCTCCTCGACCATAGGAGGAAGTCTGAACTTAATTGGAGAGATTCATCCATTAGCAAGGAAACACTACTTTGGAAAACCATCAGATTTCAAAGAGAATCGAGTACTTATTTTTTACCCTAGAGGGAAGTTCAAACCTAATTGGGGAGGTCCGTTCATCATCAAAAAAATATTACCGGAAAAAACTGTCAGACTTCAAGATCATGATGGAATCGAATTACCAGAATCAACCAACCTTGACAAAATCAAACGGTACTACATTTAAGGAGGCCATCTTTGGCCAAATCAATCCTTATATTACCCAGTACTTAGTTCAACATATATTTTCTCAACCTCTTTGTAGTCTTTTCAAAAAAGAAAATTATGCCTTTTTTCTTTCTCAGCCCGATCACCTAACCTAGGGGAGGGAAGATTCGAACTACGTCTTGGTCTGATCCCAAAATTCTAGGGTACGTAGGCAACCTGAGAAGTTATTTCAAGCCCGACCACATCAAAATAAAAGAATAGATTCCCCAACAAAAAAAAAATTTCAAAAGAAAATGAAATATCATTCAAAATGGGAAAGAAAATTTAAGGTAAAATAAAAGAAATGCCACACAAGGGGCATTCGGATTTTTGAGCCTCAAAATCCCTTTCTTTTTATACCCAATCCTAAGCTTACCTATAAAAATCCTTCTAAGTACCGTACGAAAAGTCAAGGAAGATAACAAAGCATGATCAGACAGCAACTCCAAAAGTTCAGACAAAAAAAAAATAAAAAAAAGGGCCTGCTAGGTTGAAAACTCCAAAAGAGCGACTTAGGCAAAAATTAGGGCAAGCTCGCAAGGTTAAAAATCCGGAAGGACAACTTTGGCAACAATTAGAGCCAAGAAAAAAAAGGAAAAGTTCGCTAGATTGAAAACCTGAAAAGGCTATCTAGGCAAAAGGTAGAACAAGCTTGATAGATTGAAAATCTGAAAAGGCGATCTAGGCAAAAGTTAGAACAACAAAGAAAAACAGAAGAAAATCTCAAGCTGAGAGCGGTCCGAGCTGAAACATCAGAAGTCCGGATAATCAAGTTCAATACTTAGCTTAAACCAGGCATAGACTCAGAAGCTACAAGTATCTTGTCTACGATCGATCTGAAAATTCTTACTTCCCCAAGTAAACCAATGGAGAGAAAGGTGAATTCTATGATGAGTCTCAAAAGGGAATATTTTGTTCTCTTGAGCCTGACTCAAAATCTTCAATAAAATTAATCAAAATTAAAAGTTGGATCTTTATTGCACTCATGGTAATTAAATATTTCAAACCTTCATACAAGGGGCATTTTCTTTTCCTCTAAATATGTAATTTCCCCCTGATACCAGGGGCATTTTTTAATGATGCGTTCAATTATCTTCAATACCATGTTTATTGTCAAACTAGGGACATTTTGGTTTTTGAGCAATGTTAATCCTAAAAGATAATGGGAACCCCAAACTTAAGGTTACCCTTTTGATAACAGTTTTTCAAAAAACCCTTGAGGTTCAAAAGAAATAAAAACTCAGGGTTTAAATTCATGAAACTTTTTTGGATAAAACCTTGAGGTTCAAACAAAAATACTTCGGATCTCACCTTTGACTGTGCCCAAAGATTAACTAATAATTCATTTACCTAGAGTAGGAGATATGGCATTCTTTCGTTCCCAGATTCTTTTTCAGATCCAATCATTCTTGGAATCGATCATTTCTCTTTCAGATTCATTATCTTCCAGATTTATTCGTTCTCCGATTCATTCTAATTTATCTTCTCCAAATTCATTCATTCTTTCCCAAATTCCTTCATTCCTTTGCCAATTTTGCACAGATGCCGCCAAGGGTTATCTTGGATTTTACTCAGTTGCTGCCAAGGGTTATCTTGGATTTTGCTCAGATGCCGCCAAGGGTTATCCTGGATTTTGCTCAAATGTCGTCAAGGGTTATCTTGGATTTTGCTCAATTGCCGCCAAGGGTTATCTTGGATTTTTCTCAGATGCCGCCAAGGATTATCTTGGATTTTGCTCAGTTACCACCAAGAGTCATCTTGGATTTTGCTCAGTTACCGCTGAGGGTTTTCTCAGAATTATGATCAGTTTATGCTCAGATTATGCTCAGTTATGCTCAGTTTATGCTCAGTCTATGCTCAACCTATGCTCAAATTATGCTCAATTTATGCTCGATTTATATTCATTTTATGCTCAGATTTTATTCAGTTCCAAATTAAACTTTTTGAAATTTATCTCAAATTTTAAATCACACACTTGCACAGTTGTTACATTAGTCAAAGAGAATTTTTTTAAAAAAAATTCAAGGATCTGACACCGTAAGTAAGAGTTGGCACTGAAGGACCTGACAATTTTTTAGTTCGGGGAGAGCTTTACCCTCAAGGATCCGAACACCCTGACGAATTGCTAAATCAAGCTACAAAATGAAGTATTACTAGCTTTGGCATTCGGATATCACACTATCTACCAAAATAGATTTGTTATCTAATTTGCTTCAACCCTCTGCCAAAGAGGGGCATCTGTAGACACCCCATTTTTGCACTCGCCTGAGTAACCAACTCGTCAACCCGATCGCAATGATTCCCAATGATGGATCTTTATTCCAATGCTTTATTTTGTTACCAGAAATATTTCAGAAATTCGGATGAGGTATCTCGAACTGACAATGCCTTAGAAACCACGCTACGCTAGGAAAATATAACCCCAAAAGCTTAGAAATCATCATTTTTCAGATAAAAAGAAGCTTTACGATAAAAATCACTAAAAAATGACCAAATTATCAAAATACCCCTAACATCAAAATGACCATAGAGCCTACGTTACGCTTAGAAAAACTCTTTCAAACACATAAAATAACAAATCAAAACCAAATAAATCATTTCGCCAATTTTCACAAAATTTGACAAAATTACGAAAATGCCCCTCATAAAGTTCACGACCATTTCACACAAAAAATTTCATAAATGACAAAAACCAATATTTCCATTGAATTCCTTATGAAAAAATCGATTCTAAAACATCCTGAAACATAAAAAACTTACTTAAAACGCGAAAAGTCTTCTCTAGGGACAAAACGATAATTTCACAATTTTCGTAATTAAAATTTTTAAAATTAATAAATAAAATATTAAATAATTAAAGTGAAACATTAATGAAATTAATTTAAAATTTGAAACTAAAAAAATCGATCAATCAGGTTCTCAGGCAAAATTGTTGAAGGTTCGCAAGATATTTCTTTAAGGACCCCTCCATTTTGGGGTCCAAAGAATTAAAGATATAATAGAGGGGGGTTCTCCAAAAATTCAAAGTCAACCAAGCAAGACTAAATTCAAGGTATTAAAAGTCAATCAAGTAAGACTAAATTTAAAATTAAAGTCAATTAAGCAAGACTAAAGTCAAAATCTTAAAGTCAATCAAGTAAGACTAAGGTCAAGGTATTAAAGTCAATCAAATAAGACTAAAGTCAAAATCCTAATAGAGTTCTAATTAAATAATAAGACTATTTAATAGAATTCTAACTCAAATATAACTCTACCTGAAAAAAATTCTAATTAAAATACAATTCTACCTAAAACAATTCTAACTAAAATACAACTCTAACTAAAAGAATTCTAATTAAACACTAATTCTATCTAAATCAACCCTTAAAAAAAATCTATAAATAGTGGTCCTCACACCCTATTTTCGTATCAAATCATAAACCTTAAGAGAAGTAGGTCAAAAAGCCTCCCATAAACCCTAGTTTTAGAGCCCCAACTCCTTACCTAACACCCATACTTAGATTTTAGCCTAAAAAAACACCTAAAAACCCTTCAAAAACATCCCAAAATCCATAACAAATTCGAAGAATCCAGATTCAAAAAAAGAGATACCTTGCCTCGGAGATCAGAAATCAGATCCGGAAACAGAACGAAGCAAGGAGTACGATACAAGGAGCAGTTTTGTAGGATCTGAGGGAACAAGATTTTTGCGTATCGAAGGTAAAATTTCTATTTTTTTTATCTAGGTTTTGTTATTAGCAATGTAATCTTATTTGGGATAAGTAGAGACCGGCATTGGCCGGGCGGGGTTGGTGTCTAACACCTTCCAACCCCGTAATGTGATCCCCAGATTCAGTTTTACTTCAGTAGATTAGTTCTTTATCTGTTTAGAGTCAGTATCCGGTTCCTAGACCGTAATAACTAGGTGGCGACTCCCAAACCTCAAGGGTCAAAAGTGGATCCACGCACCCTGCGGATCGAGGGCGCTTTCAATAAGTTCGTTTTATTGGTACAAAAAGTTTAAATGGAACCTATTATCTAAATGATACGTTTGACTATATAGATTTTTTGTGGGCTTTTTAAAAGCACTGTAACCAGTAACAACATTGGCCTGTTTAACCTTAATGTATGGCAAATTAGGACGGCATTCAATCAAATGGTTGTTATCGTCGCGTAAAACACATAAAGAAGTTTGCCCAACTGAAACTTGTAAAATTGAGCGAGAATCATAGTGAGGGTTAGATGCTATATAGTAAAAACATCTATCTTCTTTGTAAGACTATGCATACTACTTACTAAATTGGACATAACATTCTTGAGATTAAGGTTTACCTTCATCTTATACATTCTTGGCTTCTTAACAGGATCTTCTCTATCAAACTCTTCGTTATTGATGCTCCAATTTGAGTACTTTCGGCTATATTAAGTAGAAAATCGTACACTTGATTAGAAGTTTGGTTTATGAATTGACCCTTATACATAGACTTGACTAAGGCACGTTTATACATTCTTAATTCTCGATAGAAGTATTAAACCAATTGTGCTTTATCAATGCCATGGTGTGGGCATTTGACTAACAAATCAATGAATCTCTCTCAAGTTTGGGAGAATTCTTCATCAAGATGCCTTCTAAAATTCCTAATTGCATCTTTCATTCTCTTAGTTTTGGTCATGAGATAAAATTTGACCATGAATTTCTTGATTAGAGCATCTTATGAATTTATGAAATTGGAAGCTAGAGAGTTCAATTACATAGTTATGTGATTCTCCAAGGATAATGGAAATAACATGAGCTTAACACTCTCCTCATCTAAATTCTGATTTCTAAAGGTTTGACATATAGTCAAGAATCAATTGAGGTAGATGTAAGGCTATGCACACTCTAAACCGTGAAATTTAGGGAGCATTTTTATGATTGCTACCCTAATTTCAAATTGAGGTGTAGTGTTTAATGGTAAAACAATGCACATAGGTAGGGTAATGGAAGTAGGAATGAAGAACTCATTTAGAGTTTACTCTTGATCACCCATCATATTTAGTAAAATCTGATGAATTCCAAGCTAAAATAATAGATGATCAATTAGTAATAATGAGACAACTTATGGGCTTAATGGAAAGGCAGATTAATCAGAATCCAATACCGGCTATAATTCCAGAACAAGTAATTTCTCTACTACCACCAGTGTATATACCAGTAGGAGTATCATTAGTTAGACCCCTTATAAAAGTCAAGCAGGAACATTGGTTCGAGAATATAAAAAAATGCTTCCACCAAGTTACGATGGATTTGCAGACCCATCATTAACTGAAGAATGGTTGTTGGAAACGAAAGGTTTTTTATAGGCAATAGAGTGTCTTGAAAGTCAGAAGGTATTTTTAACTTCCTTCATACTTACAAAAGATGCCAGATGTTGGTGGACTTTAGTAAAACACTTGAGAGGGAAGATAAAATAATACAAGAAAGTAGAAAGCAATCCACTAAGAGTTGATTTATTCATCCACCCAATAAAAGACAAGTGACTACTTGGCAAAGTAGTCCAAGTCAGGTAAGTTATAAGTGTGGCGCCCTACCAAACGCTAACACAAAACCCCATGTTAAATCTCAAGGCACTAGGTGGCGCTTCAAACTTTTGGAATGGTTTCCTCTGTTTATGTTAGTATTCTAAGGCGTTCAACCTGCACTTGATAAACGTCATACATTATCTTGCATATATACAAACAAAATATAGTACAAACGAAAACCTATATACATCTAATAATGTACGATATATCATAGTGCGGAAGAAGAAATTTATATACGAGATTATACAAAAATTTCTTACTCTAACAAAAGTCCTAACACTCAATACAAATCTATAATACTCTTAGAAAAATTGAATATAATCCCAATACTCACCTGGTGACAGACTCTAGTTGTCTATCTAACCCACTAAATGATCCTCACTTGTGCTTTATACTTGCCTCGTCACGCTCTGAATCTGAAACTAAAAAAATGAAGAAGGAAAGGGTGAGTAACAATGGTTACCCAATAGGGAAATAAATAATTTATGCCAATAACCTCTCCTAACATGAACGAATAACCATACTAAATCATTTTAACAATACAAAGTTTTACAAAAGAAATTACGATTAACTGGTACATATAGTCAGGGATGAGCAACTAAATATTTTAAAACTCACATTATATTCATCAACAGTACTCACTATAACATTTTCTTTTTATACAAATCTAATTGACCAAATGGGAACATTAAACATGCATTTCATTTTATATATCAAAATAATGTAACAAATACATAATACACAATGGCGGAGTAGTGGAATTAGAGAGTTGGAATTCACGACTGGATTACTCCCAGTCGGGACATGATGTTACAATTCTTTATTGGCTTTTAGTTCCTGATTTTGTGGCCGGTCACTGCACTTACCATTCTTGGTTGACCATTTTTCCAGCTCAGGTTGGCCGTTTGACGTGACTGTAAGCAATGGGTCTTTTTTCGATGTGCCAGAATGTTCGACTACTATAGATTGTTAGTGATCACTGACTAATCATCTTCGTCTATGCCTATCAGGCGTGCATGTGATTCCCGAATATACAAATTATTCTTATACGACCACCTTTACATTACAAGTTCACTGGTAAAGATAGAGAGGAATAAACCCGAATTCTAGTTGTGACTCCACTCTTATACGCGTCTCATTCCACGTCTGAGCTTAGTGGTCCATATTGTACATCCTAGGATAGTACACCATTCCGGATGATATGACGCATTATCCCTTTAGGCATTTATAGACTCTTTAACAGCTCACAAAATAGCTATATTTATATATATTATTTTCATTTGAAAATAAAAGAGAAATTAATAATACAAGGTTGAGAATGGATATATAATTTCCTACTATGCAATTGTGGCCACCCGACCTAAAATAAATAACATAACTTGGAGCCTCTACGCCAACAAAATTTAAGTAAACATGCAATCAATCATTATCCCTGGATATCCCTTCACCAACCTACACACAACATTACAATATAAAATGCAAACATTACTCCTTGGCCGTATTTCCTCCCTACAACCACGTGTCAACTTATGAATCCTGCCATGCGTAGCATTGCTACCACATCGCTATCTCAACTGATCATGGGCCCAGTTTGACACGTGCACAAGGTGTGACATCCGATCTTTTCGAATGTAAAATGCAGATATCACCCCTTGGGTGTGATTCTGACATTTTACCGTTTCATCCCCTATTTTCTTTTTTTTTAATTTTCGTAGTTCTCAATCTTTCAAAACAAAATATTTACATTCTGATATTCATTAACTCAATACCATTAAATCATTTTTTCAACTATTAAATTCATTTATTTTTTCAACACCATTAAAAACATACAAAATTTAGATCAAAACAGGGATCAAACGATGCATAGGACCCAACTAACGGAAATAACCTAGTGAAATATCCTACCTACGTATAATTTGTTATAAAATACAATTAAACATATCAAATATGCAAGTTCTGCCGTGAATTTAAAATAACCAATTGAATTCTATAATTTTGGAAATACATCACCAATTTTAAATAAAATCCTAAATGCAATTTTCACAATATACGGTTATTAATAGAAATTGAGAGTCAGTTACAATCTCTGTGCGAGATGATCGAAGCGCATGCTCAAAAATCGAGATGGTCGGTACAGAAATCAAGGTGAATTAGACTTTGAGACTGATGATTTTTGAATTTGACTTGAAAGTTTCAAAGATCTCGACATCGTCGTCCTTTCTCCTTTCTACAATAGATGACGATTTGACCCCAAAAATAGGTGAAATCTGAGGTCGAAGTTACGAAATTCCCGTATATATATACGACTGATTTTTAATGATACGAGGTAAAAGAGAAGATGAAACGAAAAGAAATTGGGTGGGTTTTGTAGATGTTGAGGCTGCGGACCTTTTTCCCTTCTATAGTAGAAGTCAATGACGGCCCGCTCGCGACGGATCTGAGTTTGAAAATTAAAAAAAAAAAAAAAAATTTTAAAAATCCGTTGGCTACTTTTAGGTGGTTTAAAAAGGAAAATGAATAGTAAAAAAATTTATTTATATAAAATTTTGGGACAATTTCGGTATTTTGCCTATTGTTTCGTTCGACGATAACTTGACCGTCTAGGTTTAAAAAGTAACGATTAATTACTCTATTTTGTATATTTTTTTATTCCAGATCTAATGGTGTGGTCAATTTCTACGAATTCTATCTCTAACAAAAATTTTCATTTTTGGCTCGATGGGATCCTAAACTTGATATCATTTTCATTTTTGACGATAATTCGACTTTTTAGACTCCAAAATTGATAAATAATAATCCATTTTCAATAATTTTTTGTTACAAATCCAGTGGTATGATCAAATATTAACAATTCTTTCTCTTACAAAAATTAATTATTTTAATCGATTTGACTCGGTAATCGAGGATTTTACAGTTTTTCTATTTGGACTCGCATTTGAGCGTGCTTATAGGCTAAAATGTGTTTTTCGACTATTTTGAATCTAATGGTAAAGTCAAATTTCTTTAAAAATGATCAGAACAAAATCCTACAATTTTATCCTAAGTCCTACTTTCAGGATTTTCTCAAAATTCAACTATTTTATATTCCTCGAGATACAAATCTAAAACTTGGGGTTTTACAATAAGTCAGTAATGTAACAAGGAACTTTTGTTGCTAGGCCAACAACCTTTATCCACAGATGCCAAGATTGGTAATGTTAGTCTACGAAAGACCTTCAATTCAAGCATTGAGACCCTATGGACAGGTAGGGAGACCTCGAGAAAAAATGGTTAGACCACAATAGAAGCAATTATAAAAACCACCACATTCAAGTAGAGAAACAATCAGATGTTATAGATATGAGGAGTTTGGATATGTGACACCCCGCCAAACGTTAACACAAAACCCCATGTCAGATCTCGAGACACTAGGTGGAACCTTGAAATTTCGTCACGGTTTCTTCTGTTTTTATTAGCATTCCAAGGCGTTAAATACCTACACCAGATAAATGACATACACTATATCCTGCATACACATACAAAATAAAATAATAGCGGAATCCTATATACATCCAATAACGTATGATAAATTAGAGTGTGGAAGGATAAAAAAAATACAAGATTATAGAAAAGTCCTTACACTAACAAAAATCCTACCGTTTAGTACAAAATCCATAATACTACCTAGATGAACTAATACCACTAGGGGGTATAACCTCAATACTCACCAGGTAATAGACTCTGATAGTCTATCTGACCTACTAGATAGTCCTCACTTGTGTTCTACACCTACCTCACCAAACTCCGGATCTGAAACTAAAAAAGTCATAGAAGAAAAGGGTGAGTGACAATGGTTATCTAGTAGAGAAACAAACAATTTTTGCCAATAACCTCTCTTAACATGAACGGATAAATATACTGAATCATTTTAAAATATGCAACGTTTTACAAAAGAAACTACGATTAATTAGTACATATAAGCAAAGATCACCGGCTAAACATTTTAAACTCACATTATATCAATCAACAGTACTTACTATAACATGTTCTTTTTATACAAATCTAATTGACCAAATGGAAATATTAAACATGCATTTTGTTTTATATATCAAAATAAGGCACCAGATGCATAATACACCATGGTGGAGTAGTGGAATTAGAGAGTTGGGCTTCACAACTGGATCGCTCCCAATCAAGACATGATGTTTTATAATAAAATATTAGTTTATGATTTTGTGGTTGGTTGTTGTTTACCAAACTTGCGGGATTAGTTATCCGGTTTAAGCTGGTTGTTTGACGTGATCGAAAGCAATGGATCTCTTTCCGATGTGTCAGAATGTTCGACTACTATAGATTGTTAGTGATCACTGACTAATCATCTTCGTCTATGCCTATCAGGTGTGCATGTGATTCCCATATATATAATCCATTCGTATATGACTACCTTTACATTACAAGTTCACTGGTAAAGATAGAGAGGAATAAACCCAGATTCCAGTTGTGACTCCACTCTCATACGTGTCCCAACTACATATGAGTTTAGTTGTCCCTACCGTACATCCTAAAATAGTATATCACTCCAGATGGTATGACAGACTATCTCTTCAAGTATTCACAAGCTCTTTAGCAGTTTAAAAAATAGTTACATATATATATATCATTACCTTTCTTTGAAAATAAATAAGAAATTTTCTTTGACAACTAATAAGAAATTTTCTTTGAAAACATATAAGAAATTTTCTTTGAAAACAAATAAGAAATTAACATTACAGAGTTGAGAATGGATATCCAGTTTCCTACCATGCAACTATGGCCACGCGGCCTATAATAAATAACAAAACATAACAGAACTTGCGCATCGCGCTACAAAAAATAAATAAATATGCAACCAATATCATTATCCCTAGATATCCGTTCACCAACCCACACAACATTATAATGTAATATGTAGACATTATCCCTCGGGTGTGACTCTTAAATTTTATCGTTTCATCCCCTTTTCCCTTTTTTTCGATTCTTACACTTTTTTTACATTTTCAAACACATCTATCATTTTTCGAATTCATTCGCTCAAATATTCATTTTTTGATATAAAATTCTTTTTCATACTTTTAAATTCATTTTTATTTAAATTGAAACTTTACAAAACTTAATCAAAGTAGGATCCGAATAGTGCACAAAACCCAACTATAGGAAAAAACTCGATGAAATATCCTACCCACGTATAATTTGTTATAAAATACAATTAAACATATCAAATATACAAGTTCTGGCATGAATTTGAAATAACGAAAAAAATTCTATATTTTTAAAATTTATAACAAATTTTTGATAAAATCCTAAATGCAATTTTCATAATCTACAATTATTAATAGAAATTGAGAGTTCCTTACGGTTCTCCCTGCGATAGGATTAAAGCACGCACATGAAAATTGAGATGATCTGCATGGAAATCAAGATGGATCGAATGTCAAGGTAGTTGATTTTTTAATCTGGCCTAGTGATTTTGAAGATCTCTATGGCGTCATCTTTTCTCTCTTCTGCGGCAGAGGACAGTTTGGCCTCAAAATGGACGAAATCTGAGATTGAAAAATCGAAACCCCCGTATCACATACGGATGATTTTTAATGATATGGGACAAAAAAAAAGAAAACTAAAGAAAATTGGGTGGGTTTTGTAGAGGTCGAGGTTACGAACATTTTTCCTTCAACGTCGGAGGTCGAAAATGGACCTTTGGCTGGTTTTTAGATGAAAATAAGAAATGATGAATAGTATTTTCATTTAAAAAATTATTTATATAAATGCAAGATGAAATTGGTATTTTACCTATTATTTAATTTGATGATAACTGATAAGGTCCCAATTATTCGATTTTGGGACTGTAAGTACACTAAGATTATCATCATATAATTGTTAGTTCCTATAAATAATTGTAAAATTAAATTATTTATCCAAATTAATAGAACTAATGAGATATTATTGCTAAATGCAGATAAATAAAGCGCACGTGAAAGTTGCCAAATGATTAACAAAGTCAGTTACAATATGCGTGCAAAAAGGAGAAAAATGATCAAAAATAAGCTGAAAAGGGTGCCAGGTCACCGTATCGTGGTTGGGCTTGGGTGCTCCGCGATGATCTCGAGGAATTTTTCCTCGAGATTTTCATGAGATATTCGAGAAGCTTCGGTGGTTGTAACTGAATGGGTCCTTCGGATCAAATCATCCGCCAAATCAACCTGATTACCCGAATACGAATGTTATAAATTGGAGGGTTGATTTCAGAGAAGGGGTCCCTTCTTGGGTCCCTCTTGACCCTCTTCTTCTCTCTAATTTTTCTATATTTTTCCTGATTTTTTTTTTAGAGAGAGTTTGTGTAGTAGTGAGAGGATCAATTATTTCTTTTATTTCTTATTGTAGTTCTTTTGGGAGTTATTAAAGAGGATTAAAGTGCATCTTCTTCTTTACCCATCTTCTCCTTTCTTTTATTATTTTTTACAATTATAATCCTTGCGATTATCGGCTAAACTCTCATTAGAGAAGTCAAGAATGCCGGAGTAAGTTCACTCTATTAATGATGTTTCAATTCGTTATTTCTATTTTACATGTTAATTCTGTGAAACTCTTAATGATAAGATCATCTAACTTACACTTCTATTTCAACTTTGATGAGTGTTACTTAGATAAGCTCATGAATACTCATGCTCTGTGATGAATGGAAGTATAAGTCGGATAATCTTGCCTAGATCAGAGATCTTCATGGATACCTTTGGGTTCCAATCAATGGTTACATCGAATCATCTTCTGATCCACGAGCAATGACTAGCTACGTGGATTGAGTCATATTTAGAATTAAATAACATTTTGGATGACTTGCAATGGTAGACTTGAATTCTCTAAACTTCTTTCTTATATTTTGAATCTCTATTTTCTGTTTAGATTTCAATTTACAAATTTATTTTCATCTCATTTGTGCAACAAATCTGGTTTGTTTTTAAATCAATCTGTTTCAAAACTCTGTTATGGTTTTAATCCGAATGAATCTTTGAATCTTCATTGTCCCTGTGGAACGAATTTGACTTACCCAAAGTCTTATTTTACATCTCTTAATCTCTATTTTACACAGCAAGTTTTACAATCGATCAAAATGGCGCCGTTGCCGGGGACAGCGAGTTGATTCATTTTCCAATTCGAAAGGAATCCGAAACAGTTTTCGAAACAGAATCGAAATTTGTTTTGCTTGAAACAGAAGCCAAATGAACAAAATTTTTTTTTTAAATTTCTATTACAATCCTCTGGATATCAGAAACCATTTTCAATTTGAAAAATCAATTTTCATCAAAATTTCACCGCTCTGCGGTTGCCCCCAAGTGCTCCGCGGTGATGTGGCAATATTTTTTACTGATTTTTGTTGAACAAGCTTCTGACATCATGAAGATTGTAATGCTCATATTGGTTTTTTTCCCTAGCATTCTGATTTAAATAATTTTGTTATTTTTAGGTGAAGGACTTGACAGAAGTCAAAAGAAATTAACGGAAGGCGACACGTGGAATTTTTATCCACTGAATTGGTTCTCTCACCAAGAAGATCAGTAACTTCGAATTTTCTTTGCATTTTATTTTTCTTAGAAACCAACTTGTATTAAGAACTTAAATTTGTATTAAATTTTAATTTCATCCGAGAGGGCTCGGATTGTAATAGATTTAGGGATGGATGATAGTGGGACGAAACTATCTTAGCCCCTCGGGTTCGTACACCAAATTTGGTGTTGGTGGCCTGAGTCGACTCAACTCGATCATCCCCCGTCTAGAACGGGAGGTAAAATTTTGAAACACTCACTCATCACTCGCTAGTGAGTTTCTGTATTACTTTTAAATGACTAATCTGTACACATTGGATCGCATATAGTAATAAGGGCACCCTTACGAGGATGGCACCATAAAATAAGAATCGGATTTCATTACCGATATCTTGCCCTTCTAGGAAAATCAAATTCACAGCAAATTAATTAATTAAAATTTGATTAGATTGGACTTTAGGTTCCATCGAGCTCATTAAGCAAAGCTAATCAAAAGTTGCACCAACTGCACTTCTTGATCGTGAACAGTGCCTAAGCGCAATCCTGTCTTGTAGTTCTACGTAAATTCGAGGGATAAACTATGTCTATTCTAGACGAGAGGTGATCTAAGAGTGCCCTTGCTCAGCATTGTGTGCCATCTCTCCTCTGGGGATTAAACTGGCTGTTTTCGATTTCAGATATTTGGTTTGGAGGCTTAGATTAACCCTTTGAACCAGTTAGGAACTGTCTAGTCATAGGAACCCAGTGATCACGTGTGAATTCCTTCCTCTTCTGTGTGCAATTCAATAGTGTATGTTAGGTTAGATACAGAACCTTAAGCAGATTTACATCGTCATGGAGTTTAAGAGAGAATCTTGGATCCCGTGCGTCTTATGTGATAATTATGCTCATTCTCCCAAGCATTGTCCGAGTCTACCCATACTTCATGCTACATAGCCCAATATGCATCATTCTCAAAACTCGTGTTGGATGCCGACACCCAGTTCGCTCGACCAACCATACCACGTAGATAATTTGTTTCCCCCAAATTCCATACCGTGTCAGAACGAGTTCACTCGGGGTAGTCATTTTGATAACCATGAGGAGTTTTATTTGCATGACACCTCGATGATGAATCCAACCATAATTTCCCGACAATTCTATGATTCTCAACATTTCTCCGATTATATAGCTATAGAGCCTGAGCCAACATCCACTCACTCACTTCTCCTCAATCTTCGTTAGAGTCTATGATGTCTGCCTTCTTAATTCAATAACAACAGTTAATCCACAACAACAGCTCCATCAAGAAATGTTGTTAAATTATCAAAAATAATTGTTAAATCATCAACAACAATGGGATATGGTTCAAGCCTTAGTCAACATAGGAACTCAATTGAGTCATCTAACGTTATCTTTAGAAGAAGGAAAATTTCATAAAATTGAAAATAAGGATATCTCAATCCTAGAAAATCCACCATTCTTTCAAATTAACCTTAGTGACCAGTTCTACTCCTTTGAAGATTTCAATGATTGTCTATCAATAATTGATAACCCTGTCTCAATTGAAGTTCAAATTCAAACCAATGAGGTTACAATTCCAATCGAAACAACGATGGAAGTCCAACTAGGTCAACTTATTGTGCCCTTAGAAGAAAGAGAGAATAGTCAATTTTTAAATGAGATAACCCATGAGAGCCTACCAATGTTTCAAATTTCCAATGAGCAAGTTGATTGTACAAATTTGGCTAAGCAAATTGATCCACCATCAGAGGAGACTATTGTGTAGGAGGAATCAAAGATCAATTCTAATTTGTTAGTCACACCAATTTCGACCATTATTGATTCAACTTCGTATCCCATCCAACTCATCATTTCACAAAAGTGTAAAGACCCTTCAGGTCTTACAACTTCCATTCGCTTTGGGAATACGATGATTGAAACTTGTTTTGAAAAGGTGATGACACTAAGAGCTGAGGACAAATGAGGATTGTTGATCATTTTAAAAGATAATTTTCATGTCCTAACGATGGTAAAAATATGTTTACCTATCATTTGGGGTGGGAAGTCGATCGTTATGTCTGTCAAATTAGATGCTAGGAAAATACCTAGGATTCGGACCTTTTGATAGGTCTGGCTGAAGACGTTAGACTTAGCGCTGCTTGGGAGGCAACCCATGTGCTTCTATTTTAATAAGATGTGTAGTTAGGAAATAAATTTTTTCTTAAAAAAAATAAAAACCCTCTAACCTTAATCCCTTTTTCATTCTCTTCATCTTCAAGTCCACTCTCAAACCAAATCAATCAGTGCCACTAGGACTGCAACCTAGTCAGTAATTGTTGATTGAGTAGCAGAGATAGATGTTAGCTTATATTGAGGAGAAAAAGGCACAGACCACTGAATGTTCGGATTAAGATAGGTCTAAATTTTAGATTAGGATGTTTTTAATTTCTTAATTAAGTTGTTTTTCTATTTTAGGAAGGATTTCTTTTATGAAAAAAAAAAAAAAAACTGCTTCGAAAATTATCATTGTTATAACTTTCATTCTTTTCAAATTAGTTGTAACAAGACTTTGCACATTAATGCCCAATCCATTTCAGGTGTGATCTAACCTTTTTATTTTTTCTTACTACTTGTATATTGAGGATAATATGTCCTTTAGGTTTGGGGGTATTAGGTTAGCTTATAATTGCATTGCATTTCATTGGTAGTTTAGTTTCATGTTTATTTCATTGCTAGTTTAATTTCATGTTGAAAAAAAAATTTCAAAAATGTTCAACACTTTCAAAATATTTTCTTCAAAATCTTTGTATATATTTTTTTACATATGAGTTTCAAATTTCATGCTCATGTCCTAACTTTTGATCATAATTTCTTTTTTGTTATTCCTCATTAAGAAAATTATGAAAGAATTACTTTAAAAATTCACTTCTGATTAAGTATTTGGAAAGATAAGATTTTATGGAACAAAAGTAGACCCTCTTCTCTGTCTAGAGTGTTAGGGAAAACCTAGTCTAGTGAACTATGACTTCTCTGTCCCTTGGTTGGCTTGTTAGAAGAAAAACAGAACTGGAGTTAGTATCACTTGGACAGCAACCACAGGATTAGACTGGGTACTTTAAAAAGGGTTACCTGCTTTTTGTTAAAAGAACACCAGTAAATGGTGAAGTGTGATAAAATCGAAAAAAGAAGCAGAAAATACGAGAAAAATGTCAAAGATGGCTAGAACTGAAAAAATGAAAAAAAGTCCAATTAGACCAAATAGTGTAGTAGGGTGAAAGTCGTCAATGGTAAAAATGTGAGTAAACTGGAATATTATAGATAAAGCCCCTTAGAGGTACTAAAGTGAATATCTACATTTCTCACAATCCCAGACAAGATGCTTAGTTTCGAGTTAGAACTTAGGTAGAATTGACCATTCTTAGCAGTTAGGAGGTGAAATCTTGTTCCTAAAAAGATGTTGCTTTTAAAAAGAAAAAAAAATCAGAAAATCTCACAAGCACTCAAGTCATCTTTCAAATTTTCTGAAAATGAGGAATAAAAACTTGGAACTTTGTTCAAACGTAAATGACCTTTGACTGATTTATGAAATGTCGTTATGTTCACTGATGAATGTCTCCAAACACTCAATTATACGCATATTTTCTTATTATTTATCTTGATTTTTGTACCTATTTTTCCATATTAAGGTAATAATCATATTAAGCCTCAAAACACCATGTTGCATATTAATTAGGCTTAATTATATATAAATAAATTCATTTACTAGATAAATCTAATTACGGGTGTTTTTTGTGTAGAAAATCAACAATTTGGAATCAAAATCTCAAGACAAAAGCATTTGGACCCACTTTGGAATGCCCTAATCCTTAACTCATATTCTCCTCTTTTGTCTTTTTGTGTAAAGAAAAGTGGAGGCTACTTTTAGACTCTTCTACACACATTTTTCTCTATAAATAGAGCCTCCATTTCTAGAGAAAGGGTTCCATCTTGGTTCTCTTATCCAAGACTCCTTTAATCTAAGGCTCTTAGCCTATTCTCTTATTTTTGTATTTTCATTTTCTAGTTATTTTCTTTTGGCTAAATAGTCTTATAAGAAGTAGAAGAATAAGAAGTTGTAAGTTTCTCCATGAAATGAAGAAAAGTTATTTCATCTCTTATCTTCCCTCTCTTGCAACGACATTAGGCTAAGTTCCCCTCCATTGAAAAGTGGAAAAGCCTAGAGCAAGTTCTTGTGTTATTTCTAATTTCATGCCTTTCTTTTATTTAAAATGCTTATGAGTTCTCTTTAAGTTTCTTGCACCTTTTATTCTTAATATAGATACTTTATGCTTAGATTAGATCAAGATAAAGTATGCTTAAACTAGATAATTGATAGTAAGAAGTTTTCAAAGAATTCTACTTTGTTTATGTTCCCTTATTTCATTTCATTTGCAAAACTTTCCGATCTAAGGAGCTAACACCAAGTCCTTACGATTGAGTTATAAAAAGGATAGAAACTAGGAATTACTCATCAACATATTCTAGGTAGATCAACCTCCAATGGTGTTTTAATTTCATAAGTTTACTTGCTTTTAATTTCATTTACTTTAGTTTATTTTCTAGCAATTTTACATTTTCTTATAAGTTCAAAAATATAAAGAAAAACAATTTTAATTCATTTTAGTTAATTTGCATTTTATCTTCTTAGCTTAACTCTATTCCTCCTTTCTCTTGGGTTCGATCCCCTACTTGCCCCACAAGTAAGGTAAAAGTAAGATTATTATTAACTCCGGTGAGAAGAACAACGATAATCTCATCAAATTTTTTAAAAATGAGGAATAAAAACTTGGAACTTTGTTCAAACGTAAATGACCTTTAATTGATTTATGAAATGTCGTTATGTTTACTTTACATACTTTGATTTTCATTTTAATATTTTTGTACAGTGTTAGATTTTTGTGGTATATTCATTGCATACCCTTACGAGTCAAACTCGTCCACTAGGGGTAACCTAGGGTTTTAAGGGGTTACTGCATAAGCTAAATGTAGTTGAGAACCTCACGAAAGAGGAGTTGTTTAGATTTAAGTTTTGCTCGGGACTAGCAAAATTGAGGTTTGGGGGTGTGATAAGGTCCCAATTATTCAATTTTGGGACCGTAATTACACTAAGATTATCATCATATAATTGTTAGTTCCTATAAATAATTGTAATATTAAATTATTTATCCAAATTAATAGAACTAATGAGATATTATTGCTAAATGCAGATAAATAAAGTGCACGTGAAAATTGCTAAACGATTAACAAAGTTAGTTACAATGTGCGTGCAAAAAAGGAGAAAAATGATCAAAAATAAGCTGAAAAGGGTGCCACGTCACCGCACTGCGGTTGGCCTTGGGTGCTCCACGGTGATATCGAGGAATTTGTCCTCAAGATTTGCATGAGATGTTCGAAAATTTTCAGTGCTGTAACTAAATGGGTCCTTCGGATCAAATCATCCGCCAAATCAACCTGATTACCCGAATACGAATGTTATAAATTGGAGGGTTGATTTCAGAGAAGGGGTCCCCTCTTGGGTCTCTCTTGACCCTCTTCTTCTCCCTAATTTCTCTGTATTTTCCTTGGTTTTTCTTTTAAAGAGAGTTTGTGTAGTAGTAAGAGGATCAATTGTTTCTTTTATTTCTTATTATAGTTCTTTTGGGAGTTATTAAAGAAGGATTAAAGTGCATATTCTTCTTCACCTATCTTCTCCTTTCTTTTATTATTTTCTGCAATTATAATCCTTAGATGATCGGCTAAACTCTCATTAGAGAAGTCAAGAATGTCGGAGCAAGTTCACTCTATTAATGCTGTTTCAATTCGTTATTTCTATTTTACATGTTAATTCTGTGAAAATCTTCATGATAAGATCATCTAACTTACACTTCTATTTCAACTTTGATGAGTGTTACTTAGATAAGCTCAAGAACACTCATGCTCTGTGACGAATGGAAGTATAAGTCGGATAATCTTGCCTAGATCAGAAATCTTCATGGATACCTTTGGGTTCCAATCAATGGTCACATCGAATCATCTTCTGATCCACGAGCAATGACTTGCTACGTGGATTGAGTCATATTTAGAACTGAATTGCATTTTGGATGACTTGTAATGGTAGACTTGAATTCTCTAAGCTTCTTTCTTATATTTTCAATCTTTATTTTCTGTTTAGATTTCAATTTACAAGTTGATTTTCATCTCATTTGTGCAACAAATCTGGCTTGTTTTTAAATCAATCTGTTTCAAAACTCTGTTATGATTTTAATCCGAATGAATCTTTAAATCTTCATTGTTCCTGTGGAACAAATTCGACTTACCCAAAGTGTTATTTTACATCTCTTAATCTCTATTTTACATAGTAAGTTTTATAATCGATCAATAACTTGACCATCTGGACTCCAAAAGTGATGGATGAATACTTTATTTTATCTAATTTTTTATTCCAGGTCTAATGGTGTGGTCAAATTCTATAAATTATTTCTCTAACAAAAATATATTTTTTGGCCCAATGGGACCCTAAAATTAACCTCGTTTTCATTTTTGACAATAATTCGACTTTTTGGATTTAAAAAATGATAAGTAAATAGACCATTTTCTATAATTTTTCATTATTAACTAATGGTGTGATTGAATTTAAAAAAAATTTACTCTAAAAAAAGTCATTATTTTAGCCTAGTCGGCTTGAAAATCGAGGATTTTGTAAATTTTTTGTTCGAACTCACAATTGAACATGTTTATAGGCTAAAGTATATTTTCTGACCATTTTGAATCTAATGGTGAGGTCAAATTTTATTAAAAATGACTAGATAAAAATCCTACAATTTTACTCTAAGTCCCACTTTCAAGATTTTTTCAAAATTTCACTATTTATTTTTCTCGAGATACGAATAAAAATTCAAGATTTTACAGGATATATGAAACGTCAGTGTCCTAAGTTACAACATCAGGGTAGAGAGGTTCTTCCTCGAGCCAGGGTATACACTATAACACAATAGAATGCTTCAACATCCAAGAATGTAGTTGAAGGAATGGTCGTACTGTATAATTCCATTATCCATGTTTTAATAGATCCTGGTTCTATACACTTGTCTATTGTTGAAATATGATATATAGACTAGGACTATAAAAATAAAAATTAGGAAGAACTTTACCTTTATCTACCATTGGAAAGTAGAATAATACCACCTAAAGTTTGAACAGATTACATAATGAGGATAGAAGATCAAGAAATGATGTTAACTCTGACAATGTTGAAACTTAGAGATTTTGATGTATATGGATTGTTTAGTTGCATATCATTCAAATGTTATGCAAAGACAATCACATTCACTATACCGGGACATCTTATATTTAAATTCAATGGATTTAAGAATCCTATGGCTTGATTCTTAGGAATCAAAAGAACGAAAAATGATTGAAAAATCGGGTTACTAGCTAATGCTAAAGTAGACATAAAGTTGTTATGTATTGTTCATGATATTCTGGTAGTTTGAGATTTTTTTAATGTGTTTCCAAATGAATTGCCAAGATTGTCTCCATGTAGGAAAATAAACTTTATGATTGATTTGATAATAGGAATTGTACCCATTTTGATAAAGGGTTAGGATTCATTCATCAGAATTTTTTACCTCTGGGTGCTCCGGTACTGTTTATTAAAAAAAGATGGGTCATTTAGATTATGTATAGATTATCGAAAGATAAACAAAGCAACCATTAAAAATAAATATCCACTTCTTTGAATAGATGATCTATTTGATCATTTGCGAGGTACTCAATATTTCTTTAAGATAGATCTCAGATCAGGGTACCATCAATTGAGAATAAAAAAAGAAAATATTCTGAACATATCTTTTAGGACACAATTAAGGCTCTATGAATACCTAGTGATGCCGTTAGGATTAACAAATGCACCAACAACATTTATGGATTTGATGCATCAAGTATTTTGGATTTATATTAGTTTATTATCGTTTTAATTGATGATATCTTAATCTCTTCTAAAATTCAAGAAGATCATGAGAAACATTTGAAGATAACTCTTCAAACAATACTAGAACATAATCTTTATGCTAAGTTCAACAAATGTAAATTTTGATTAGAAGAAACAAAATTCTTGGGACATGTTATTTCAAGAGATGGAGTGTTAGGTGACCTAGTAAGAACAGAGGCTGTTTGGAATTGGTAGAAGCTGAAGTCAGTGATAGAGATACGAAGCTTTTTTAGACTTGCAGGTTATACCGGAGATTTGTAAAAGGACTCTCCAAGATTGCTTCACCATTAACAAGATTGACATAAAAGGGTGTCAATTATGAATAGTCGGATCAGAGTGAGTCAGCTTTCCAAGAATTAAAAACTCGGCTAAACACCGCTCCAGTATTAGCATTACCAACGCCAGGTGAGAATTATGTGATCTATATAGATGCTTCGTGTTTAGGACATGGATGTGTATTAATGCAGAATAATTGGGTGATTGCTTATACTTCAAGATATTTAAAGAATCACGAAAAGAATTATCCAATTCATGATCTGGAGTTAACTGCAATTGTTCATGCACTAAAGATATGGAGACATTATGTGTATCAAGAAACTTTTGAGATATATTTTAACCATAAAAGCCTCAAATATTTATTCTCTAAAAAATAGTTGAATATAAGGCAAAGGCGCTGGATGGAATATTTAAAAGATTACGACTTCACGTTGTATTACCATCCGATAAGGGAAATATAGTAGTTGATGCTCTAAGTCGTAAACGAGAAGGTGTATTTGCTTACTTGAGAGTTGAGGATTGGAAAATGTTGGAAACGATAAGCACTTATACCTTTGATATTCCAAAAGAAATAGATGATCAGAAAGTTTATGTCGCTAAATTTTGAATTCAACCGATATTGATTCAAAATACTATATAATTTCAAAAATCTGATGAGGATGTAAAGGAATACAAACTAAAAGCAGTAGATAATGATGAGACAAATTGGAGTTTGTGCACAGATATTGGTTTGAGATTTCGAAAAAGAATGTAGATTCCACAAAATGCCCAGTTAAGGATAAAAATTTTAGAAGAAGCTCATCAATTATGTTATACTATCCATCCTAGTAGTACCAAGACGCATTGAGATCTAAAAACAATTGATGGCTAGGAATGAAGAAGCATATTTCTCAATATATGAACAAGTATATGACTTGTCAACAAGTCAAAGTTGAACATAACAAACTGTAATACCCCGAGTTTTTTACTCGTATCTCGAAGGGACTTGATAATGAAATGTGAGAAAATTCTAAAGGAAAAAACATAGATTAGAGTACTCAGATATTGTTATGTTCATTTTCAATGGAAACGACTTCGCCATTGGATTTAAAAGGGTTGAAGCATATACTTTAGCCTGTAAGCATGGCTGAATTTGAATTCGAATGAAAAAATTAGAAAATCCTCAAATTTTGTGTTGAGTGGGACCCAAAATAGTGAAATTTTGTTAGAACAAGAATCAAAAGAATTTGACTGCATCATTTGGTCCGCAACGAAAAAAATACTCGAAATGGAATATTCATTCGTCATTTTTCAAGTCCGAATAGTCAAGTTACAATCAAAACTAGAAACGATGGGAAGGAAATTACAAGTATACCCTCAACACTTTCTATTTTAAAAAAATTATCTTTCTTTAATTCCTTTCTCTCTTCTCTAAAGAATCCAAATCAGTACTTCTTTCAACCCTAGGGTTGCAACCCAATCTCATCCAAATCCATTGCTATCAAGTCCATATGGGTCGTTGACGAAGAAGGAAAAGTCATCGGCATTGTCGAGCTCTATGTTCTTACCCCATTCAACCTTTATTTTCTTTCCTCTCTCTTGGTTCTTCACCCAAAAATAGCTTGTGGGTTCGATATTACCCACTCGAATTCTCACCCATTTAAAGGAAATGTTATTCATCATCGTAGAAAGAAGAAGAACATCTTTACCGAGGGCTTCGACATCAACCTGACTATTAACAACCAAGTTTGCCAAATTACAAGTTTCTTGCGATCTTATTTGGACCTTTGTGTAAGATCATCACCTTCGACAACCACAAACCAAGTAGGGGACTCTCGATTCTTAGTAATAATCATAGATTTTGAAATGTGCATTTAGGTTTTAAAAAAGCTTGTTGTTTGATTTAAATAATAGAAATCTTTGTTTGATTTGCAATTTATGTTAGAAATAGAGATTTGATGTGTTTTATTATGTTTTTACATTAAAATTTATGGGTGGGTTGAAGGGTTCGAAGAACGGAAGAGAAACTCGAAAAAATGGATTGAAAAATTGAAAATTACAAAATTCTTCAGTACTGTTGGCAAGAACCGTTGGTGCCACCGACACCTGCCAAAAGCCATTCTGTAAGTTCCACAGACAAAATTATTTTCAAAACACCTTCTGGCGTTTGGGTTATGTTCTTCATGCTTTATACATGATTTTTCGCCCTTTATTTCATTAAGAATATTAAAATAAATGTCCTCTTTAATTTTTACTTTCCATTTACTTTAAGTTCTTTAATAAAATTAAGATTTTGCCCCCCATTTCGGAATAATGAAAATAATTTTAAAATCTAAATTTCAAAGTATCCAAATCTGAATTTTGGTTTCAATAAAAAAACGTAAATTTCAACGTTTTCGATAAATTTTCAAAAGTTGATATCTTTCACATTACTTTGAATTAGACTATAAAGATTACATAGTGTCTAATCTCATGCTCAAGACTTTCATTTTCAAAAATCCATTTTCATTTTCGAGAATTTTGAAAAATTGAGTTTTCAACACTTTGTCAAATTTCCATCAGTTTTGGTAGTTTGCCTTCGCGTACCCATTGGGACCCAGTTTTAACAAAAATTGGATGGTTTTTCGATTGAATGATCAAAGTGAATTTGAAAGTTTGAAAAAGAAAGATTTGGCTTCAAAAGATGAAGACTGATAATGTCAAAAGAATAGGTAAGGAATGAATTGGTAAAATGTCAGAATCACACTTGAGGGGTGATGTTTGCATTTTACATTGTATGTTGTGAGTAAATTGGTGAAAGGATATCCAAGTGTAATGAATAGTTGCATGTTTATTTAAATTATGTTGGCGCAGAGGCTTCGAGTACTGTTATTTATTTTAGGTCGGGTGGCCACAGCTGTATGATAGGAAACTAGATATCTATTCTCAACCTTGTTATATTAATTTCTTTTTTTCTTTGAAAAGAAAATAATATATATATGTATCTATTTTGTGAGCTATTAAAGAATCTGTGAACACCCTAAAGGGATAGTACGTCATATCATTTGTAGTGGTGTACTATATTGGGATGTACGGTAGGGACCACCAAGCTCATATATGGTATGAGACGCGTATGAGAGTGGAGTCACAATTAGAATCCAGGTCCATTCCACTCTATCTTTACTAGTGAACTTGTATTGTAAAGGTGGTCGTATACGAATGAAGTGTTTATTTTTGGAATCACATGCATGACTGATAGGCATAGACGAAGATGATTAGTCAGTGATCACTAATAATCTAGTAGTAGTCAAACGTTTTAACACATCGAAAAGAGACCTATTGCTTACAGTCACGTCAAACGGCTCACCTGAGCCGAATAAATAGTCACCAAGTGTGGTACGCGCGTTGACTAGTCACAAAATTAGGAACTAAAAGCCAGTTAAATGTTGTAACATCATGTTCTGACTAGGAGCAATCTAGCAATCAATCCCAACTCTCTAATTCCATTACTCCACCATTGTGTTATATTTATCTATTGTTCTATTTTGAAATATAAACTGAAAAACCTGTCTACTATTTCAATGTTGTCAATTATATTTGCATAAGATAGAAAATATATAATAAGTATGGATGACTGATGTTTTGTGAAATTTTAAACTGTTTAGTTGGTCATCCCGGGTTATGTGTACCAGATAAGCGTAACTTTTTCTATAAAATTTTCATGTATTGAAATGATTCAATATGATTATTCAATCATGTTAGGTATGGTTATTAGTAGGAATTATTTGTGGACGTACTGAGTAACTATTGTTACTCACCCTTTTCTTTCATGTCTTCTTAGTTGTAAAGCCTGCAGTTGGTGAGGTGAATGTTAAGCCATTAGTCGAAGAACATCTTGTCAATCAAATTGACGACCAGAGTCTACTACCTGGTGAGTACTAGTACTAATTTCACTATGAGTCATCGTGTCCAGGAGGTGTACATAGCTTTTGGATTGAGGGATTAGGTTTCTATTAGTATGAGGTTAAATTTTTATAATCTTGTATATCTTTACCTTTTGTGCACTCTGACCTAGTTTTATGCTTTTCAAAATTTACCATCTTCCGCACTGTATATATTTTTGGCATTTGTTATATTTAGGTTTGGTTAGATATTGGTTTATTAGGTTTTGAGTTCCATGGAACACTAACATAAATAGAGGAGACCATGCCGAAATTTTGAGACGCCACCTAGTGCCTCGAGGTGTCATTGGGATTTGTGTTAGCATTTGGTGGGGCACCACAGATGGTATCAGAGTTCATTAATAGTTCCGTATTTGAATTACAAGCTCTTCTGTGTCTAGATTCCATAGAGCCTAGTAAGATGAAAATGGTGTTCATTACTTAATTAATACTTAAGATATCAATTAGATCTTCCATAAGAATGACCTTGGTGTTATGATAATAAATGCCTTGGTCTGATGAACAGAAACAAGATGAGCGGACGAGGCAGAGGCAGAAGCTGAGGGAGAGGCTGAAACACAGTAGAAACGGGATAGGCATCGGATCAGACCCCCGATTCGATAGCACAACTAATGTTGTTTATGGGACAGATGGTTAAGTCCGAGAACAAGTTTAAGGAAGAAATGCTCGAGTCACAGGCTAGACTAGCCGATGAGGTGGTTGGGTTGAGGGAGTGCCAGGCTTTTTTACAAGAGGTCGACCCTATTCCACCCTAGGAGTCACCACAAGAACTACGGCCATAGGTTGTACCTTTCAAGGTTGCGAGAACTACCCCGCCTCAAGCACAGACAGATCCGAAGATGTGGCTACATAACTTCCAACGATTACATCTACCCAGATTTGGAGATTCCTCCAACCCGACTGATGTCAAGGAGTGGGTTTTGAGGACCCAAGAGATCTTGAGAACCATGCAGTGTCCAAGAGACCATTGGGTACCAGTGGCTGCATTTCAATTTGATGGGGATGCCAGCCATTGGTGACATTTTGAGAGGAATGTTTTGGGGGATGGACTTTTCGAGTGGTCCAATTTTGAGAGAATGTTCCTAGATAGATTCATATTTGAGACGACCCGAAAGATCAAGCATCAGAAATTTTCAAGTTTGGTGCAAGGCAACTTATCTGTTACAGACTACGAGTTGAGATTTACTAAGTTATTATGATATGCACTCGAGCTCATTCTAATCGATTTGCAAAAGGCTCACAGATTTTTCAAAGGACTGCGACCTACCTAAGGACCAGGATGTTAGGGACTGAGACCATCGGCTATCGAGACACAATGAGTCGAGCTCAAAGGGTTCAGCGAGAAGAGATAGAACTACAGACTTCGAGGGGGCAGGCTAATCGACCCCAGACTTATTTTCTTCCTAGAGCTGATCTGGCCAAGAGGTCGATGTTTTCTAGAGTGAGTGCCTTTGTACCCACGTATTCACAGTATCGAGCTCCTACACCATCGATTCATGGACCAGTTGGGGCTCTAGTGAGGCCAGTAAGGCCAAGGAAACCAGCTAGACATATTCCGAGAGTACCCGTCCCAAAAAGAGACCTATACAGACGGGACCATTGGCATGCTTTGGGTGCGGGCAAAAAGAACACATCAAGAGAAACTGCCCTTCATCACAACCACAGTCGGGGGTGATTCCTAGACCCTAGGGCAAAGTTTATCATCTGACTCAAGAGGAGATACCAGTTTTTGACTAGGTGCTAGAAGGTACAATTTTGATTTATAATATTAAGATTCGAGTTTTATTTAATACCAGTTCTTTTAGATCATATATTTCTACTAAGATTGCACGGTTGCTAGAATTAGAGATTTCTAACACGGGTCGGGTAATGAAACTGTTTACACAGTTGGGAGATCGATAGATAGCTCAAAAATTATATTGGAACTGTGTAATTAGGATAGAGGATTAAGAGCTGAGCACCGACCTCATGATATTAGATTATTCTGACTTTGATATCATTTTGGGGACTAGTACAAAACCATGTCCACGTCGATAGTTTCACGAAATTAGTAGTCTTTAAACGACCAGGATATCCGAAACTCAAGGTTCAAGGATCCAGGTATAGAAGAGGCGATCCTTTATACAGCTAGATAAGAACTTTGAGTATATCGAAGTAAGAGACATCGACAGATATGGTAGAGGTAGTCAGGAAATTTGGGGATGTTTTTTCAGACGAATTACCGAGTTTTCCTCCATATCGTGAGATAGAGTTTTCTATCGATTTGGTACCAAGCACAAGGCTTATATCTATTGCACCATACTGATTGGCCCCGATAGAAACCCAAGAGTTGAAAGAACAGATTGATGAGCTTACTAACTTGAGGTTTATTCAACCGAGTTCCTCACCCTGGGAAGCACCGATTTTGTTTGTCAAAAAGAAGGTTGGGTCATTTTGATTATGTATCGACAACCGAAAGCTAAATCAAGTGACCATCAAGAATAAGTACCCCCTTTCATGCATCGATGATCTGTTTGACCAATTACAAGGTGTTTAGTATTTCTCTAAAATCAATTTACGATTTGAGTACCATCAGTTGAGGATTCGAGAGACGGATGTTCCGAAGACTGCATTTCAGATTAGGCTAAGACACTTCAAGTATCTAGTGATACCTTTCGGTCTAACGAATGTACCAGTGGCATTTATGGATCTGATGCACCGGATATTTTGGGAGCACCTTGACAAATTTATCATCGTGTTCATAAATGACATCCTAATTTATTCTAAGTCGAGGGAGGATCACGAGAAACACCTTAGAATCACACTATAAATTTTACGTGACCATAAGCTATATGCCAAGTTTAACAAGTGTGAGTTTTAGCTCCGGAAGGTGAAGTTCCTAGGACACGTGGTGTCAAATGAAGGAATAGTAGTTGACCCTTCTAAGGTTGAATTCGTATTGATGTGAAAAAAATCGAAGACAGTGACAGATATTAGGAGTTTTATTGGGATGACTGGCTATTATAGAAGGTTTATTAAGGGATTATCTACTCTTACAGTATCGTTGATGAGACTGACGCAAAAAAATGTTTGATTTGAGTGGGATGACAAGTGCGAGATTGCATTTCAAGAATTGAAGAAAAGATTGACGACCGCTCCAGTTTTAGTATCATCAACTCTGGGTGAAGGTCTGACGATTTTTACCGATGCTTCTAGGATTGGTTTGGGAACTCTATTGATGTAGTTTGGAAAGGTAGTGGCATACGCATCTAGGAAGTTGAAGAATCATGAGAAGAATTACCCCGTTCATGACTTGTAATTAGTTGCTATAATGTTCACACTACGTATTTGGAGACATTACTTATACGGAGAGAAGTTCAAAATGTTCTCTGATCATAAGAGTCTCAAATACTTATTCTCGCAACGAGAATTAAATATGAGACAACGACGTTGGATGGAATACCTCAAGGACTACGACTTTACCCTTGAGTACCACCCGGGAAAAGCCAATGTGGTTGTCGATGTATTGAGCAAAAACATTGTATCTCATATGATGATGAAATAATGACAGTTGCTTGAGCAAGCCATAGAAACAGTATTCGAGACTTCGAGGGAAAAGTACATACCACACATTTACTTGGGTTCATTGAGGATTGAGAATGAGTTGATAACACGAATTAAGGAAGCCCAGAGGATAGATGAAAATGCGAGAGAATATGATCCGAGAACTAGGGACCTAGATTGGTCGAAGGGATCAGATGAAGCCCTCAGATTTCGAGGCAAAATGTGAATACCGCAGGAGTCACATTTGAGGTTCGACATACTGGTTGAGGCACACTGAAAGCGCCCTCGATCCGCGGGGTGCGCGGATCCGCTTTTGACCCTTGAGGTTTGGGAGTCGCCACCTAGTTATTGTGGTCTAGGAACCAAACTGACTCTAACATAGATAAAAGGAACTAATCTACCATAAAAAATTTGAATTCGGGGATCAAGTTACGGGGTTGGAAGGTGTTAGGCACCAACCCCGCCTGGCCAAAGTCGGTCTCTACTAAATTCCCAAGTAAATTACATTGCTAAAATCTAGATAAAAAAAAATAAATAAAAATAAAAATTTACCTTTCCGATGGCAAGGACTTGGTTCCCTCAGATCTGACAAAAAGAGCTCCTTGTACCGTGCTCCCTTGCTTCGTTCTGTTTCCGGATTTGACTTCGGATCTCCGAGGCAAGGTATCTCCTTATTTTTGAATCTGAACTCTTCAAGTTCGTTGAGGATTTGGGGGTGTTTTAGAAGACTTTTGGGTGTTTTCTAGACTAAAATTGAAGGATGGATGTTAGTTAAGGAGTTGGGGCTCCAAAACTAGGGTTTATGGGGGGCTAGGGGAGCTTCTAGATCTACTTCTCCTAGGGTTTATGATTTGATACGAAAATAAGGTGTGAGCACCTCTATTTATAGATATTTTTTAAGGTTGATTTGGATAGAGTTAGTGTTTAATTAGAGATCTTTTAATTAGAGTTGTGTTTTAGTTAAAATTGTTTTAGGTAGAATTGTGTTTTAATTAGAATTGTTTTAGGTAGAATTGTGTTTTAATTAGAATTGTTTTAGGTAGAATTATTTTTAAGTTAGAACTCTATTAGATAGAGTTATTATTTAATTAGAATTCTATTATGACTTTAGGTCTTATTTGATTGACTTTTAATGTTTTGACTTTGGTCTTAATTGATTGACTTTTAATATCTTGACTTCAGTCTTGCTTAATTGACTTTAATTTTGACTTCAGTCTCACTTGATTGACTTTAGTCTTGCTTGATTTACTTTTAATTTTTGGAGAACCCCCTTCCATTATTTCTTTAATTCTTTGGACCCCAAAATGGAGGGGTCCTTAAAGAAATATCCCACGAACCCTCAACAATTTTGCCTAAGAGTCCGATTAATCGATTTTTTAGGTTCAAAATTTTAAATTAATTTCATTAATATTTAAATTTAATTATTTAATATTTTATTTATTAATTTCGGAATTTTTATCATGAAAATTGTGAAATTACCGTTTTACCCCCGGAGATGACTTTTCACGTTTTAAGTCGGTTTTTTATGTTCCAGGATGTTTTAGAATCGGTTTTTCATAAGGAATTCAATGAAAATGTTGGTTTGTGTCATTTATGAAAATTTTTATGTGAAATGATTTATTTGGTTCCGATTTGTTATTTTATGTGTTCGAGAGAGTTTTCCTAAGCGTAACGTAGGCTCTAGGGTTGTTTTGATGTCAGGGGTATTTTGGTAATTTGATCAATTTTTAGTGATTTTTATCGTGAAGCTTCTTTTTGGTCTGCAAGATGATGATTTCTATGTTTCTGGGGTTGTGTTTTCCTAGCGTAGCATGGTTTCTAAGGTTTTGTCAGTTCGAGATACCTCATCCGGATTTCTGAAACATATCTGGTAACAAAATAAAGTAACGGTATACACATCCATCATTGGGAATCATTGCGATCGGGTTGACGAGTTGATTAATCAGGCGAGTGCAAAAATGGGGTGTCTACAGATGCCCCTCTTGGTGGTAGAGGGCTGAAGCAAACTAGATAGCAAATCTATTTTGGTAGATAGTGCGATATCCGAATGCCAAAGCTAGTGACAGTTCATTTTGCAGCCTGATTTAGCAATTCGTCAGGGTGTTCGGATCCTTGAGCGTAAAACTCTCCTCGAACTAAAAGGTTGTCAGGTCCTCAAGCGTGAGCTTTCACTGACAGTGTCAGATCCTTGAATTTTAAAGAATTCTCCTTGACTAAAAAGTGCAAGTGTGAGTTTGTGTACTGTGTGAAACTGAGTAAAAATGTGCCAGGTCCTAGAGATCTTCTCTCACTGACAATAATGATTCAAAATTGAGATGCACTTATGCAACGAAAACAATCATAGTAAGGTTTAACAAAAGTAATTGGAGTTATAACATTGTAGGAACTTCGTTAAATCCTATTTGAAATTCTTTTTAGAGTTTGAAAAAGTTTGAGTCTCATTTATCGGACTGGAGCCTATTGTAGCCAAGCTTCTCAGGCTAAGGAACTTAAACAATCCTATTAATTCAATATGATTTCAAACAAAACTGGAGTCTCGTTTCTCGGACTCTGGCTAAGGTTTACAAGAACTTAAACAATCCTATTAAAATTGGAGTCTCATTTCTCGGACTCAAACTAAGGTTAATAGGCACTTCAAAAAGCCTATGATTCAAAACGTTGGAGTCTCGTTTCTCGGACTCGAACTTAGGTTTATAGGCACTTCAAAAAGCCTATATATTATTCAAAAAGTTGGAGTCTCGTTTCTCGGACTCGAACTTTGGTTTGTAGGCACTTCAAAAAGCCTATTCATTCTATGATTCAAATATTGGAGTCTCGTTTCTCGGACTCGAACTTAGGTTTGTAGGCACTTTAAAAAGCCTACTCATTCTATGATTCAAAAAGTTGGAGTCTCGTTTCTCAGACTCGAACTTAGGTTTATAGGCACTTCAAAAAGCCTATTCATTCTATGATTCAAAAAGTTGGAGTCTCGTTTCTCAGACTCGAACTTAGGTTTGTAGGCACTTCAAAAAGCCTATTCATTCTATGATTCAAAAAGTTGGAGTCTCGTTTCTCGGACTCGAACTTGGGTTTGTAGGCACTTCAAAAAGCCTATTCATTCTATGATTCAACAAGTTGGAGTTTCGTTTCTCGGACTCAAACTTAGGTTTATAGGCACTTCAAAAAGCCTATTATTCTTCTATGATTCAAAAAGTTGGGGTCTCGTTTCTCGGACTCAAACTTAGGTTTGTAGGCACTTCAAAAAGCCTATTCATTCTATGATTCAAAAAGTTGGAGTCTCGTTTCTCGGACTCGAACTTAGGTTTATAGGCACTTCAACAAGCCCATTCATTCTATGATTCAAAAAGTTGGAGTCTCGTTTCTCGAACTCGAACTTACTAAGCTACGTTTCTCGGGCTTAGATTTATAGGAACTTAAACAATCCTATTAATTCATTTTATGATTCAAAATCGAGTTCAAAGTTTGAAAGATCAAGCCTTTATTGGCTTATCATGCATCTGGATTCAAAATTATCATTGGGTTTCGGCACTTTTAAGCTTTTGTAAGATTTTCTTTTTATCATGTGATTAAGAACAAAAACTTTGGAATTAAATGACCTTCAAAAATGCCCCTAGTTTCAAGGTTGGCTTTAACTGAGACTTGACTACGAGACTAATGGAATGGATTACACTTGGACTCTAATGTATGACAGATAGAAGCACTGACATTCTCTTAAATTTAAGACTCTTAAGATTATCATATGTGCAATAAGGAATTCGAACATTTTCTTTTTGAGTATCTTTTAAAAAAATGCTTGAGCTGGACTTAAAAAATCTTGATAAATATTAGAATAGAAGATCTTCCTCTTCAAAGTGGTTGATGATTCTACATTTTCCATTAGCGAACACTTGAACAAGTAAACATACTTTTGAAGATCCTACAATGTTCAAGATGACTTTTGATTTTTTCGACTTCAATATTGTCTTTGTCGGATGTGAGCTCTTGGCTAAAATACAAATATCGTGGCTTGAATGGTTCTGCAGTTTCTGCACAAGCTTCCTTCTGAATTTTTATTCTTGACGGGACCTTTCCTCCCATTTGATGATGCCCTAATTTTTGCCTAGATCGCCTCTTTAGGTTTTCAATCTAGCGGGCTTTGTTTTTCTTTTTCTAATGATGCCTTGATTTTTTGCCTAGGTCGCCTTTTCAGGTTTTCAACCTAGCAGGCTTTCTTTTTTATGGTTATGCCCTAAATTTTGCCTAAGCCGCCTTTTCAGGTTTTCGACTTAGCGGGCTTTCTTTTTTTCTTGATGATCTTGTATAACCAACTCAACAACTTCTCAGTTCCCTACACTTTAACCGAGTCAATTAGCCTTCAGGAGGACTTAATAGGTGGGCTTAGGATATGGTTTAGAAAGAAAAGATATAAGGCTCAACTTCCCAAAATGCCCCTAGTTTGATATTCTCTCTTTCCTATCAATTATTTTGATTTTTTTAAAATGCCCCTAGTTTAGTTTGGCATTTTTATCAATTCTTTTGATTCTTTTTTTCTAATGCCCTTAGTTTGACTTTTTCTTTTGAACATTTCAATAGTAGATTTTTCTTTTGGATGACACTTTCCTTAAGAGAATACATTTTTCTTTTAATGATCGGGCCTGAAGTAACTTCTCAGGTTGCCTACGTACCCCAAATATTTCTTTTTTTCCTTTTGGGATCAGGTCAAAACGTAGTTCATACTAAGATTCCCTCCCAAGGTTGGTTGGTGTGGTTTAGAAAGAAATAGGCTATTTGATTTTTTTAGAGGCTGCAAGGGGCTAAAGAAGGTTTTCTTTTTCTTGGTAAGACAGGAAAATGGTTCGACCAAAGAAGGCCTCCTTTGGTGAATGCTGCTTGACTTGGTCAAAGTTTCAGGAATTCAATATCTGAATTACTCTGTCGAGCAAGGTCTTCTTTTGAGAATGAATAATATTCTTCAGTCTTCTTTTGTGAATCGAGTATGGTTGAGTTTTCTAACTCTAAAACTTCGAGAAAATCTTTTATTCTCTTATGAATGAAAATTCTCCTCTTTTGAGTGAGAAACCTGGTAGATCCACTTGTAAGTCTTAGTGTCTTTGTCGATGCTTTCAACTATATCATTTTTAACCAATAATCTTTGACTTTGAAATCACTCGACTTTATGTCTTGATCTATATTTTTATACAATCCATCCATATATCCTTATGAGATCATGCAAGAAACATTATTGAATTTCTCAAGTAAGTTTACTACTCTCTCATGTTCTCCTGAGGATAATGTATCACCAATTTGCACTTTTTGAGTGTACTCTTTAATTCCAATATTTATCAAATTTGATTAGTGAGCTTTAAGTCATTTCTCATGTTAGATTGTATGTTCAAATCATTATTACACGCATGATAATCATAAGTTTCTATATTTTATTGGAATTGAAAAATATAGACTGACAAACTCGACTAAAATTATAAAGTTTGAAGAAAGGCTAACGTAACTGAGACAACTAACTGGATCTAAAGACTGACAAAAACTGGATTGAAACTCAAAGAAAACTCAGGGACAATTATCTACAAAGAGGAGAAGGTCCTTCTGGGTGGATGGACTACTTAGACTTGACATTGGTACTTGGACTAGACGATTCTTTTGAATGACCCAAAATGACACAGATGAGGTTTAGAACGTTTAGGGACACCTAAGATTAACCATCGATTCTGAAGGTTTGACTCTTATCCACATGATTAAAGTTTCGATATAAAATAGCCCAAGTCCGGTGGAAAATATCAAATCCAAATGCACCATAAGTCTATAGTGACCAAGAAAGTGAGAAAGGTTAGATGCGGGTCTACCCCTGATTGGGATTGAACCTTTGATCAGATAAATTAATTTGATCTTAAGATCGAATCTTTCTAGATAAAGTGGTCTGGATCTTTAAAAGTGAAACCAATTAGTCCAATTGATTTGGTATTGATCAGTTTGATCCATTTGTCCATTGGGTCAACTGGTTTAAGTGGTTCAAATTAATCAGTACATTTCACCAATTGGGTAGGACCGACATTGCGGGTTTTGTTTGATTATTCTGGATCGGTCTGCCCACCTACCTGTTGGTTGGATTGAATAAAGCAACCCAGGAACACCCATAGTCAATTCGGGTCGTGACCTATACGAAGGCTTCTAGACTCTAGGTTTACTACGTGCAATGCATTTTTATCTAGCCACCCTTGCCCAAGCCACCCTATACCTTTCGATACGTGGTGACTTGGTTTTGATATACCGTATAGGTGATAATCTAAAACCTCAATTCACTTCTCTGAAGTCTCAAAAACAGCCAGTTCGATCTCCAGTTGAGAGGTGGCGCACAATGCTGAGCAAGGGCCCACTTAAATACCTCTCGTCTAGAATAGACGTAGTCTATCCCCCTCGTACAGTAGGGTACAGCGGGGCAAGATCTTGCTTAGGCACCGATTTTGACCAAGAAGTACAATTGATATACTTAGACTATCTTTTATACCTACGGGTACGAGTCAAGAGTTGTAGCTTTCATAAATGGTTTGGCATCCCACGAGGGGACCGACCACGTACTAGTACTACGTTAGCAATCGGGACATGTGACTGTGTGACTTACAATAGGTCAAAGGCTCAGGTCGCTCCAGCCTGGGTGCATCAGCATACTTCTCAGAATCACCTGATCAGATGGTATTGATGCCCCCAGTTTGATATACCCTAAGGTACGTGACTGGAGTTGTGGATTTCATGAATGACATCGCATCTCCGAAGAGACCGGGCCACACACTAGTGCCACGTTGGCTAAATGGGACGTGTAAGTGAGTAAAACAGTAAACGTGCATGTGGTGTGTGCAAAACAGGGTGGGGTGTGCCCGGGACCTTTTTCAAACAAATGGGCCCATGGATCCAATCAAACCAATCATACATTTAATCAAAATAAAAATCATTCAAATCATATAAATATTCAATTAAGATCACATTATTCCCATCACATAAGCACATTAACATTACGATCAACATCAATCATGTATTTCAAGCAAGATCATGGTAAATTAATCAATAAATATGGCATATGATAATGATCAAACAAACATTGCAATAGGCATAATTTTTATAATTTTTAAGGTCCAATCAATGATCACTTTTGGGTGATCCAAAATAAATCGAGATTCCAATAGATGTTACATTGATGATAGAATGACAATGGTTGAGATGAGCTCACTCTCAAGAACATTAATTGTGCCAACATTAGATAAATTCAGATTTTCTGTAAATTAGGAAAATACAATCTGAACTTACATCGATGATATCTAAGGCTCCCGATAACGAAATCGAGTGAACTCAAGTTCTAAATTAATCTAATCGATGAGATCTACATTTTATTAATAGGTGCCTAGACTTAATTCTCACCAGAATGTTCTGTAAAAAAGTTTTAACGTTGCTGTCCCAACTTTCATTTAGAAATAATTCCAGATTTACAGATTGAACTTGCATCGATGATATCTAAGGCTTCCGATAACGAAATTGAGTGAACTCAGATTCTAAATTGATCTACTTGACGAGATCTACATTTTATTAAGAGATTCCCAGACTTAATTCTCACTAGAATATTCTGTAAAAAAGTTTTAACGTTGCTGTCCCAACTTTCATTCAGAAATAATTCCAGATTTACAGATTGAACTTGCATCGATGATATCAGGCTTCCGATAATGAAATTGAGTGAACTCAGATTCTAAATTAATCTACTCAACGAGATAAAATTTATTAATAGATTCCCAGACTTAATTCTCACTAGAATATTCTGTAAAAAAGTTTTAACGTTGCTGGTCCTAACTTTCATTCAGAAATAATTCCAAATTTATAGATTGAACTTGCATCGATGATATCTAAGGCTTCCGATAACGAAATTGAGTGAACTCAGATTCTAAATTAATCTACTCAACGAGATCTACATTTTATTAAGATCCCAGACTTATTCACTCACTAGAATATTCTGTAAAAAGTTTTAACGTTGCTGTCCCAACTTTCATTCAGAAATAATTCCAGATTTACAGATTGAACTTGCATCGATGATATCTAAGGCTTCCGATAATGAAATTGAGTGAACTCAGATTCTAAATTAATCTACTCAACGAGATATACATTTTATTAATAGATTCGCAGACTTAATTCTCACTAGAATATTCTGTAAAAAAGTTTTAACGTTGCTGTTCCTAACTTCATTCAGAAATAATTCCAAATTTATAGATTGAACTTGCATCGATGATATCTAAGGCTTCCGATAACGAAATTGAGTGAACTCAGATTCTAAATTAATCTACTCAACGAGATCTACATTTTATTAAGATTCCCAGACTTATTCTCACTAGAATATTCTGTAAAAAAGTTTTAACGTTACTGTCCCAACTTTCATTCAGAAATAATTCCAGATTTACAGATTGAACTTGCATCGATGATATCTAAGGCTTCCGATAACGAAATTGAGTGAACTCAGATTCTAAATTAATCTACTCAACGAGATATACATTTTATTAATAGATTCCCAGACTTAATTCTCACTAGAATATTCTGTAAAAAAGTTTTAACGTTGCTGTCCTAACTTTCATTCAGAAATAATTCCAGATTTATAGATTGAACTTGCATCGATGATATCTAAGGCTTCCGATAACGAAATTGAGTGAACTCAGATTCTAAATTAATCTACTCAACGAGATCTACATTTTATTAAGATTCCCAGACTTAATTCTCACTAGAATATTCTATAAAAAAGTTTTAACGTTGCTGTCCCAACTTTCATTCAGAAATAATTCCAGATTTACAGATTGAACTTGCATCGATGATATCTAAGGCTTCCGATAACGAAATTGAGTGAACTCAGATTCTAAATTAATCTACTCGACGAGATCTATATTTTATTAAGAGGCTCCCAGACTTAATTCTCGCTAGAATATTCTCTAAAAACGTTTTAATATTTCTATCCAACCTCCATCATTCCATCATTTTGAATCTTCATTATTTAGGGGTCATCAAAAAGTGATCCTTAATTGAAAAAAAAAATGCAATGCCCAAAATCATCTATAATCAAGAAAAAAAATAAAAATAAATAAATAAATAAATCCAACTAAATAATAAAAAAGAACTAGGTCATCTTGGCAATGCTCCCATACTTGGGGTTTTTCAAGTTTGATCCTCAATAGTCCCCAGCGGAGGCGCCACTGAAAGCGCCCTCGATCCGCGGGGTGCGCGGATCCGCTTTTGACCCTTGAGGTTTGGGAGTCGCCACCTAGTTATTGTGGTCTAGGAACCAAACTGACTCTAACATAGATAAAAGGAACTAATCTACCATAAGAAATCTAAATTCGGGGATCAAGTTACGGGGTTGGAAGGTGTTAGGCACCAACCCCGCCCGGCCAAAGTCGGTCTCTACTAAATTCCCAAGTAAATTACATTGCTAAAACCTAGATAAAAAAAATAAATAAAAATAAAAATTTACCTTTCCGATGGCAAGGACTTGGTTCCCTCAGATCTGACAAAAAGAGCTCCTTGTACCGTACTCCCTTGCTTCGTTCTGTTTCCGGATTTGACTTCGGATCTCCGAGGCAAGGTATCTCCTTATTTTTGAATCTGAACTCTTCAAGTTCGTTGAGGATTTGGGGGTGTTTTAGAAAACTTTTGGGTGTTTTCTAGACTAAAATTGAAGGAGGGATGTTAGTTAAGGAGTTGGGGCTCCAAAACTAGGGTTTATGGGGGGCTAGGGGAGCTTCTAGACCTACTTCTCCTAGGGTTTATGATTTGATACGAAAATAAGGTGTGAGCACCTCTATTTATAGATATTTTTTAAGGTTGATTTGGATAGAGTTAGTGTTTAATTAGAGATCTTTTAATAGAGTTGTGTTTTAGTTAAAATTGTTTTAGGTAGAATTGTGTTTTAATTAGAATTGTTTTAGGTAGAATTGTGTTTTAATTAGAATTGTTTTAGGTAGAATTATTTTTAAGTTAGAACTCTATTAGATAGAGTTATTATTTAATTAGAATTCTATTATGACTTTAGGTCTTATTTGATTGACTTTTAATGTTTTGACTTTGGTCTTAATTGATTGACTTTCAATATCTTGACTTCAGTCTTGCTTAATTGACTTTAATTTTGACTTCAGTCTCACTTGATTGACTTTAATACCTTGACTTTAGTCTTGCTTGATTTACTTTTAATTTTTGGAGAACCCCCTTCCATTATTTCTTTAATTCTTTGGACCCCCAAATGGAGGGGTCCTTAAAGAAATATCCCACGAACCCTCAACAATTTTGCCTAAGAGTCCGATTAATCGATTTTTTAGGTTCAAAATTTTAAATTAATTTCATTAATATTTAAATTTAATTATTTAATATTTTATTTATTAATTTCGAAATTTTTTATCATGAAAATTGTGAAATTACCGTTTTACCCCCGGAGATGACTTTTCACGTTTTAAGTCGGTTTTTTATGTTCCAGGATGTTTTAGAATCGGTTTTTCATAAGGAATTCAATGAAAATGTTGGTTTGTGTCATTTATGAAAATTTTTATGTGAAATGATTTATTTGGTTCCAATTTGTTATTTTATGTGTTCGAGAGAATTTTCCTAAGCGTAACGTAGGCTCTAGGGTTGTTTTGATGTCAGGGGTATTTTGGTAATTTGATCAATTTTTAGTGATTTTTATCGTGAAGCTTCTTTTTGATCTGCAAGATGATGATTTCTATATTTCTGGGGTTGTGTTTTCCTAGCGTAGCGTGGTTTCTAAGATTTTGTCAGTTCGAGATACCTCATCCGGATTTCTGAAACATATCTGGTAACAAAATAAAGTAACGGAATACACATCCATCATTGGGAATCATTGCGATCGGGTTGACGAGTTGATTAATCAGGCGAGTGCAAAAATGGGGTGTCTACACACACCGTTCCTGATATTATATATACCTAGGAGACACGAAGATGTATAAAGATTTGCAAAGAAATTTTTGGTTTCCGGGTATGGAGAAGGTAATTGCAAAATATGTAAGTAAATGCTTAACTTGCCAGCAACTCAAGATAGAACACTACAACCCAGTAGGCTTACTTCAACATTACCAATAGTAGAAGGGAAATTGAATCAAGTGATCATGGACTTTGTAGTGGGGTTACCGAGAGCCAATGATGGGTCAGATGTCATATGAGTGATTGTGGATCGACTAACGAAATCAGTACATTTCATTCTAATCCTAGTTTCATTGGGCGTTGATAGACTAAGCCAGATATACATAGCTGAGATAGTTCGACTACATGGGGTGTCAATTTCTATCATGTCAGACAGAAAATCCCAGATTTACTTCACGATTCTAGGAGAGTCTACAGAAAGTCATGGGTACTCAGTTAAACATCAGTACAGTTTTTCATCCACAGTCCAATAGACAGTCCGAGTGAGTTATTCAGATTTTAGAAGACATGCTACGGGCTTGTGTTTTGAAATTTGGAGGAGGTTGGAAGTGCCACTTATCGTTGGTGGAATTCTCCTATAACAATCATTTTCAAGCTAGTATTGGCATGGTACCATTCAAGGCTCTATACGGGAAGGCCATGTTGATCACCGACATATTGGGCAGAGACAAGAGATGCCACAGTATTGGGACCCGAAGTTGTTGAGGAAACTACTAAGACAGTACGCATTATACGTGATAGACTAAAAACTGCTCAGAGTAGACAGAAAAGTTATGCAGACAAACGATGCAAACCTTTGGAATTTTAAGTTGGGAATAGAATATTCTTGAAAGTATCACCTCAAAGAGGAATCTCCAGGTTTGGCGTAAAGGGCAAGTTAAAGCCACAGTTTGTGGGACCATTCGAGATGGTTGAATGGATAGGTCCAGTGGCTTATAGATTGCTTCAACCACCGTAGCTTGAGAAGGTTCACAATGTATTCCACATGTCCATGTTAAAGAAATAGTTGTCAGACCCTTCACATGTGGTTGATTTGCGGGAGTTAAAGGTAGACAAGGATGTATCATATGAGGAAGGTGCAATATATATACTTGATTGGAGGGTAAAGCAACTCAAACCAAAGTTATTCCTTTAGTCAAAATATTGTGGAGGCACCACAACATTGAAGAAGTCGCGTGGGAAAAAGAGGTAGAGATGTAAGCTAAGTACCCAAAACTGTTTTAAGACTAAAGTATGATTTTAATTTCAAGGATGAAATTTTTGTTAAGGGGGGAGAATGTAATGCCCTAATTTTTTAACTCGTATCTCGAAGAAACTTGATAATGAAATTGTGGGAAAATTCTAAAGAAAAAAACTTAGAGTAGAGTACTCGGATATTATTATGTTCATTTTCAATGGAAAATGACTTCGCCATTGGATTTAAAAGGGTCGAAACATATACTTTAACCTGTAAGCATGGCCGTATTCAAGTTTGGATGAAAAAGTTAAAAAATCCTCGAATTTTATGTTGAGTGGGACCCAAAATAGTAAAATTTTGTTAAATCGAAAATCAAAAAAATTCAACCACACCGTTAGGTCCGCAATAAAAAAATACTCGAAATGAAATATTCATACGCTATTTTTCAAGTCCGAATAGTCAAGTTACTGTCGAAACTAGAAACGATGGGAAGGAAATTACAAGTATACCCTGAGCACTTTCTATTTAAAAAAAATTATCTTTCTTTAATTCCTTTCTCTCTTCTCTAAAGAACCCAAATCAGTACTTCTCTCAACCCTAGGGTTGCAACCCAATCTCATCCAAATCCATCGCGATCAAGTCCATATGGGTCGTCAACGAAGAAGGAAAAGTCATCGGCATTGTCGAGCTCCACGTTTTTACCCCACTCAATCTTTATTTTCTTTCTTCTCTCTTAGTCCTTTACCCAAAAACAGCGTGTGGGTTTTATATTACCCACTCGGATTCTCACCAATTTAGAGGAAAGTTCATTAATCGTCGTAGGAAGAAGAAGAACATCTTCACCGAGGGTTTCGACATCAACCCGACCATTTACAACTAAGTTCTCCAAATTACAAGTTCCTCGCAGTCTCACTTGGACACTCATCACCCTCGACAATCACAAACCAAGTAGGGAACTCTCGATTCTTAGTAATAACCGTAGATTTTAAAATGTACATTTAGGTTTTAAGAAAACTTGTTGCTTGGTTTAAATCGTAAAAATCCTTGTTTGATTTGCAATTCATGTTAGAAATAGAGATGTGATGTGTTGTTATCATGTTTTAATATTAAAATTTGTGGGTGGATCAAAGGGTTCGAAGAACAAAAGAAAAACTAAAAAAAATGGATCGAAAAATCAAAAATCGCGAAATTGTTTAGTACTATCGGCAAGAACCGTCAGTGCCACTAACATAATGATGTTTCTGCCACCGATAGAATTGTTTTCAAAACTATTTTTGGCCTTTGGGTTATGTTCCTCATGCCTTACACATGATTTTTCACCTTTAATTTCATTAAAGAATTTAAAGTAAATGTCCTCATTTACTTTAAGTTATTTAATGAAATGAAGGTTTTACCCCACATTTTGGAAGAATGGGAATAGTTTCAAGATCCAAATCTCAAAGGATCAAAATTTGAATTTTGTTTTCAAGAACAAAATGTAAATTTCGACGTTTTCGATAAATTTCCAAAAGTTGATATCTTTCGCATTACTTTGAATTAGATTATACAAATTACATGGTGTTGAATCTCGTACTCAAGGCTTTCATTTTCAAAAACTTGTTTTCATTTTTGAGAACTTTGAAAAATAGAATTTCCGACACTTAGGCAAATTTCCACCAGTTTTTCTAATTTTGGCAATTTGCCTTCATGTACCCATTAGGACCCGGTTTTAATAAAAATTGGATGATTTTTCGATCAAATGATCAAAGTGAATTTGAAAGTGTGAAAAAGAAAGATTTGGTTTGAAAAAATGAAGAGTGAAAATGTCGAAAGAATGGGAAAGGAATGAATCGATAAAATGTCAGAATCACACCCGAGGGAAAATATTTACATTTTACATTGTATGTTGTGTGTACGTTGGTGAAGGGATATCCAGGTGTAATGAATGATTGCATGTTTACTTAAATTATATTGGTGTAGAGGCTCTGAGTACTGTTATTTATTTTAGGCCGGGTGGCCACTGTTGTATGGTAGGAAACTGGATATCCATTCTCAACCTTGTTATGTTTATTTCTCTTTTACTTTTGAAAGAAAAATAATATATATATATATATATATATATATATATGTATCTATTTTGTGAGCTGTTAAAGAGTCTGTGAACGCCTAAAGAGATAGTACGTCATATCATTTGTAGTGGTGTACTATCCTGGGATGTACGGTAGGGACCACCAAGCTCATATATGGTATAAGACACGTATGAGAGTGCAGTCACAACTGGAATCCAAGTCCATTCCTCTCTATTTTTACCAGTGAACGTGTATTATAAAAGTGGTCGTATACGAATGGAGTGTTTATTTTGAGCATTACATGCACACCTAATAGGCATAAACGAAGATGATTAGTCAGTGATCACTAACAATCTAGTAGAAGTCAAACGTTCTGACACATCAAAAAGAGACCTATTGCTTACGATCATGTCAAATGGCTTGCCTAAGCCGGATAAATGGTCACCAAGTATGGTACGCGCTCGACTAGCCCCAAAATCAAAATTAAAAGTCAATGAAATATTGTAACATTATGTCCTGACTAGGAGTGATCCGATCGTGAATTCCAACTTTTTAATTTCAATACTCCACCATTGTGTAATATGTATCTGTTGTTCTATTTTGAATTATAAATTGAAAAGCATGTCTACTATTTCTATGTTGTCCATTATATTTGCATAAGATAGAAAATGTATACTGAGTATGGATGACTAATGTTATATGGAATTTTAAACTATTTAGTTGCTCATCCCTGGCTACATGTACCAGTTAAGCGTAGCTTGTTCTATAAAATTTGCATGTATTGAAATGATTCAGTATGATTATTCGATCACGTTAGGTGAGGTTATTAGTAGGAATTGTTTGTGGACCTACTGACTTACCATTGTTACTCACCTTTTCCTTCTATGTTTTTTTAGTTGTAGAGCCCGTAGTTGGTAAGGCTAGTGTTGAGCCATTAGTCAATAAGCATCTGGTCAGTCAGATCGACGATCAAAGTCAATTACCTGGTGAGCACTGGGACTACTTTCACTAGGAGTCATCATGTCCAGAAGGCGTACATAACTTTTGGATTGATGGATTAGGTTTCTGTTAGTGTGAGGTTAAATTTTTGTAATCCTGTATATCTTTACCTTTTACGCACTCTGACCTAATTTTATGTTGTTCGAAATTTACCATCTTCCGTACCGTATATATTTTTGGCATTTGTTATATTCAGGTTTGGTTAGATATTGATTTATCAAGTTTTGAGTTCTGCAAAATGCTAACATAAACAGAGGAGACCATGTCGAAATTTCAAAGCGCCATCTAGTGCCTAGAGGTGTCATTGGGATTTGTGTTAGCGTTTAGCGGGGCGCCACAAAAACCAATAGGATATTTGCAATCACTCTCTATTCCAGAAAGGAAATGGGAATATGTAACTATGGATTTTGTATCTAGGTTGCCTAGATCTAGTAATGGTATAGATTCAGTTTGGGTAATTGTTGATAGACTGACTAAGTCTGCACCTTTTCTACCGATTAAAAGTATGTATTCAAGAGATAAACTAAGTAAGATTTTTGTTGAAAAGATAGTTAAGTTGCACGGTGTTCCTGTATCGATTATTTCTGATGGGGATACTCAGTTAACTTCTCATTTTTGGCAAAGCTTTTAGAAAGCATTTGGATTTGAGTTGAGATTCAACACAACCTTTTATCTAGAAACTGATGATCAGTTAGAAAGGATAGTTCAAATACTAGAGGATATGTTAAGAGTGTGTATACTAGATTTTGGTGGAAATTTGAAAGTTTATTTAGCTTTAGCCAAACTTGTTTATAACAAAAGTTAGTAAAGGTATGACACTATTCAAAGCTCTTTATGGCAAGCCATGTAGATTTGCTATTTGTTTGACAGAGATTGGGGACAGTATTTTGTTGGGACCAGAGATTATAGTAGAAACTAGAGAACATATTATAATTATTTGTGATAGGTTGCGAGCAACCCAAAACAGACAAAAAAGTTATGTTGATCATCCATAGAGTTAGAAGTTGGTGAATGTATTTCTTTGAATTTCACCAAGAAAGGGAGAACCAGATTTCGAATTAAAGGGAAAGTAAATCCAAGATATGTAGGACCATTTGAAATTATTGACAGAGTTGGTTCAATTGGATATAAATTTGCATTACCATCTTAGCTATCACAAATTCATAATGTTTTCCATATGTCAATGCTGAGGAAGTATGAGCCAAACCCTTCACATGTTACAGATTGGTTATCCATGCAGTTAGAAGAGGACCTATCATATGAAGAAGGGCTAGTCCAAATTTTGGATAGAAAAGAGAAAACTTTAAGATCTAGATCCATTCCCTTAGTAAAAATCTTATGGACACATCATAATATAGAAGAAGCCACCTAGGAGAAAGATTTAGAGGTCCAAGTACTATATCCAGAATTATTCTGAAGTTAAGATATTTTTTTAAATTTCGAGGATGAAATTTTCTTTAAGGAGGGGAAATTGTGATGACCTAATGGATTATCGTCAATTTTAAGGATTAAATGCAATTATATAATGATGTAATGCCTAAATTATTTTAGAAATATTTCTGACATAATCTAACTCCACCATGAGTACTAGAATAGTTGAAATATATAGGTTCAACTATAAACATGAACAAATCCCAGTTTGACAAAAAAACCCAGAAACATTGAGATACACTTTAGGGATCGAAAATTGAGATTTCTAGAGAATAATATTTTGAGAAAAACTATAAGCCGAATACGTAGATCTTGAAAAATTATAGAGAATTGAATATTTAAACGTTGAAAAGATAGAACATATGTCAAAACAGGGTCATTATAAGGGTAGATTGACAAATCAACCTGGGTAAAATGTGATTGACCAAGGTCAAGGGTTTTAATTCAATAGCTTCAGCTGAGTGACATTATTCTTAACACCTAAGCAAATAGGTGTCGTCAAAGGGAATTGAATTATCAAATAAAAATAATTTTGCTACCCCATATTGCCTCATATTTTATAAATCAAAATAAAAAAACTGTTTTTCTAGAACAAAACTCAATTTCAGTCTCAATAATTTTTTAGAACAGAAAATTTCAGAATTGGACAAAGTTAGTCAATTTCTTTGTCATCTAACCAACTCATTCAACTCGGATTCCTACTACCATAGAGGCAAAAGTAGAAGTAGGTTTAGCAAAAAGAAATCTTTCTCTCATCAAGAACTTTAAGAAAATATCATCAAATTGAGATTCTAAGAGAACTAAGAGTAAAAGAAGGTCTATGTTTCAATAAATATCAGAAGTGTGACTAGCCTGAGATCAAGAGAAATCTCTTAAAAAATTTAGTTGGAAGAAGAAGTTTAGAAGCTGATCTAGTATCTAATCAAGTGGTGGCATAAAGACAAAGTACAAGGTTAAGATAAAATAGTTCCAAATATAGTTGTTCTGAATTTTCTGTTCTAAACCTATGAACAGTAGTTTCAAATATGTATTTTTTTTTTAAATCAGACTTGAGATGTATTGGTTTTGATCTACATAGATAGTATTTCATGATATTTAGGAATATGAGAAAGAAATTTTGAAGGAAATCAAGATTTGTATTCATTTTGACTAAGAATAAGAAAACAAAATCTGGATTTTAATTCAAAATTCAAGTATAGCAGAATTTTAACCATTATGAAACTAATATGTTGTTGGTCGGTGTCATCAATGTAAAAGTAATCGATACTATTGACTACCATTAAAGAGTGATAGTCCCAACAACAAATAGTTACTTCTAGTTTTCAAAGTTTAGTAATGTAAAATAACAGTTTTCAAAAAGGGAGATGGGCAATCAAATATCATCTTGGGCTAATCGAGTGTAGTCTAAGAATTTGGTAGATTATTTGAATTATTTTAAGAAAATCTTTTCAAAATAATATATGGTGTGGAAAATACAATTTAGATGTTGGTTGATAGTAAGAACAAGGTTTTAATTTGAATGCATGTGTTGAATATACCTTATTAAGTGTGAATGTAAAGGCATTGTCGTGTAAGTCACTTTGTGAGGCTAATAAACTATGCATTGGCACAGCCATGTAACACTGTATACACCTCATTTTTGCACTCGCCTGATTAATCAAGTCCTCAACCCGATTGTGACGGTTCCCAATGATGGATAAATATTCAAAAAAATTTATTTCTTATTAGATGTGTTTTTAAAATTCGGATGAGATATTTCAAGCAAACAAACTTTAGAAACCACGTTTTGTTAGGAAAATATGACCCAAAACATAAAAATCATCATTTTGAAACAAAAAAGAAGCTTTACGAGAAAAATCACTAAAAAATAATCAAATTATAAAAATACCCTTGACATCAAAACATTCCTAGAGCCTATATTACGCTTAGGAAAATCCTTTCAAACTCATGTTTTGGTTCTTAGACAGTAAAACTAGGTGGTGACTCCCAAAAATAAAAGCGAATCTGAACCCGTAGATCAATGGCGTTTTTAGTGACAACTCTCTAGGGACATTTTGATGATCAAATTTGAAAATCGCAAATATTGTTGTATAGCCAAATTGGCTTAATTTTTTATTTTTATTTTTATATTTTTTTTTCTATTCTTTTGGCACGGTTGTGGATTGTTTGATTGTTTTTTTTAGTTTTAGGCCTTTTATTTTTGAAAGTTTTTTTAGATTGTTTAATTGGCATTTTAGTTTTAGACATTTTATTTTTGAAATTTACCAATTAAAGATTTAAAAAAAAAAAAAATTTTAAAAAGACTTATTGGTAGCCCTCTCTATTGTGTAGTTGTTAAGAAAAGAGTAACTTCTTGTATTATTTGAGAGTTACTATTGCCACACCAACTGTTATTAACACTACATTGACTATGTGCAATTATTTTAATGATTTATATATAAATTGATGGACCACTAGTAAAAGTTGATGTGGCAATAGCAACTCTCTTATTACTAAAATATTTTTTTTAACATGCACTTTACTCTAGGTTTGGTTAATATTTTTTATGATAGAATTTGTGGCTTTGAAGTGAATAAGACTAAATCACTAACCTGGGAAGATTTCTTATCTTACCAAGGGTCTTTGAGGTCATAGTATGGCATCTAAAACATGATTTAAGAGATAATTTTTATACTTAGAATTTTTTTTTCAAATACAATTATTTTTCACTAAAGTTTTTCTCAATTTTCAAATTCAATTTCATAGCTACCTATTTTCAAACTCTTAGACCTTAGTTTATTATTTTTAAAATTGAATTTTTTGGTCTAAGCCTTTTCTCATAAAATCAAAAGGTTGTGATATTGGATTATAGATACGATGAACCATGTTGGCCTAATGACCCTTAATAAAATTTGAAATCTTATGAATTGGTCAAGTTAGCCTATGTTCTCAAAAGGTTTTTCATGCAAGACCCTCAAAAAATTAAAAAAAAATGAATAAATAATAAAAAAAGAGCTTTTTTTATGCCTATCTCAATAGTTGGTCAATGATTGATAGTATTTTGTGTTATCTTAATTAATTGATCATCTTTTTTTTTTTTTTTTTTGCACTATCTTGATATGCCATGATCTTGATATATCTTTGATGTGCATGAATTGATTTTAATTGATGTTATTGATACATTTACGCCTTACAATCATATTTTTCTAATATTCATACTTTGGTGATATGATGTGGCCCATTTATCCAAAAATTCCCTGGGCACACCCCATTCTATTTGCATACACCACTAACATGTCTAAGTTATGATCCATTGTACACTTGCATGTCACTTATAGCCAACGTGGTATTAGTGTGTGGCCCGATCTCCTCATGAGATGCGATGGCATTTATGAAAATCACAACTCCAGTCACGTACCTCTATGGTATATAAAACTGAGACATCTGTACCATTGAATCAGGTGATCCTGAAAGGTATATCGATGCACCCATGTTGGAGTGACCTGAGCTTGTGTCCTATTGTAAGTCGCAAAGTCACATGTCCCGATTGCCAATGTAGTACTAGTACGTGGCCGGTCTCCTTGTGGGACACTAAACTATTTACAAAAGCTACAACCTTAAACTCGTACATATACGATATATCAAACCAAGCACCACGTACCATCTAATTAAGTATGCTCGGGAGGTATATAAGTACATTTGGGCAACGGTGGCTAGATAAATTGCATTACACATAATGAACATAGAGTCTAGGAACCTTCCTATAGGTCACAACTCGAACTTACCATGGGTGCTCTGGGGTTGCTCTTTCAAAAGATCCAAAAGGTAAGTGGGTGGATCGGTCCACACAGCCCAAATTGAATCCGCAATATCAGTCCAACCCAATAGATTTCACTGATGAGACATGCCGATCAATATTAAGCTAAACTAGTTAGTCAATTGATAAATGGATCTTATTGATCAACACTTGGATTGGTTGGACTAATTAGATTAAATGATTCAAGTAAAAGACTCTGATCCATTGGATTAAATCGTTTTAAACTCAAATGGGTACATAGTTTTAATCACCTTGTATTGGCTTGTTTAATTCAATGGACTGAATATTTTATATTTAAGAAGATCAAAATCAATAAAAAGATCATATTAAGGGATGTATCGATTAGCACAATCTGGATCTTACTTTTTAAAGATCGTACAATCCTTAATTATTATTGAAAATTTTCTAAGATTTCTGATCAATCGACAAATCATCTTCATGTAATATTTCCTGCTCGGAATGTTTCACCGGTTAGAGACTCTGAATTTAGGGGGTTAACTTCACCAATGCTATCAAGAGGGACCTTTATTTCTAATTGCTAAAAACTTACTCTCGGGTCTGCAACTAATAATCACATTTGATGGGGCGTAGGTTATCATTGCGCCTAAACTCAAATGTCTACTACCTAGTTGGGGTTGATTAGGACGAACGTCAATACCAAGTGAATTTTCATAAATAACTTCAGAATCTCTCAACATTACCTAGATATTCCCTAAAGATCACAGTGCCTTGGTCCCACTACTTGGAAACGATGTCTTGATCCTTAGTCTGTAATCAAGCCCATTGTAGGTACTTGTCCCTAGTTCTGAGTCTAGTTTTCTTATCATTCCAACAATGTCATGTTTTCTTTAGATCGAGTCTACCCTTTTATTTTGAGTCGAGTTAGTTTGTTGAGTCTACAATGACATCAGTCGCTCTATCTGAATTTAATTGAATAAAAGAAATTTTTGAATACCTCGAGTACATTAATGAATTAATTAATAATTTGACTTCAAAGAGAGATTCCTCTAACAAGAAACCCTCTCTTGAATTAATCGAATTACTTAAATGAGAAGATAAATGTTGAGGAAGCAAAAATCATTAATTTAGAACAAAAAATAATTCTCAAGAAATTCAGATAGAAACCATCTTATCCCTAGAGGAACAATGGAGATGATGAGTTCACTCAGTAATTTCAAAAGACTTATTTATGTGGTCTTATGAGGATATGTTGGATTTAGGCTTGGGTGTTATCCAACATGGAATAGATACTCGCCGAATAAATCAAAAATATCGATGAGATCAAAGAAGATGTTAGAAAATGTATCAATGCTATCTTCACTACATCTTGAGTTGCAAAGTTCATCCAAGCAAATATCATTAGTTAATACGAGGTACTTTCATAATTAATATCTGATAATGGACCACACTTCAAAACCAAGGTTATTACTCTATGTTAAAAGTTCAAGATTACGCTCCATAAATCATCTCCTTACCATTCTCAAACAATGGAGTAGTTAAAGTAGTCAATAAGAATCTCAAAACAATCATCAGAAATATGTCTCAATCGCATCGGGATTGGTCAGAGAAGTTACCATTCGCGCTATGGGCATATCGCATTTCAATACGGTCTTCTATAGAAGCCACTCCCTACACTCTATTATATGGTATGAAAGCATTCTTACCATTTGAAATGGAAATCCCATCTTCCAAGGTCATGATGTAAGTTATCAGAAGCAGATTGGGTTTGTCATCGATATGAAGAACTAAACCTGATTGAAAAAAATGACTTAGAGCTTTCTATCATGTGTAAGCTTATCAGAGAAGAGTCACCCACACGTTTGACAAAAAAATCAAAGCTCACCAATTGCAAGTCAAGGATTTGGTACTCAAAGAGAATAAAACGCCTATTTTTAACCTTAGAGGGAAGTTCAAAGCTAATTGAGGAGGTCATTTCGTCATCAAAGAAATGACGGAATTGAACTATCAGAACTAACAAACCTTGACGAGATCAAACGGTACTATATTTAAAGAGGCCATCTTTGGTCAAATAAATTTCTTGGTTACCTAGCACAATGTCTCCTTCCTCAACCCTTTGTAGCCTTTTTTCAAAAAGAACTAAAATAAATAAAAAAAACTACCTTCTTCTTTCTTAGCCTAATCACCCAACCTAGGGGAGGGAATGTATTCGAACTACGTTTTAATCTGACACCAAAATTATAGTGTACATAGGCAACTTTAGGCAAAAATTAGTTCAAAAAAAGTCTAAAAGTAGTAAAGTCTGATCAGGCAGTAACTCTAGAAGTTCAAAAAAAGAAAATCATGCTAGGTTGAAAATCAAAAAGAGCGATTTAGGCAAAAATTAAGCCAAGCTTGCAAGATTGAAAATCTAAAAAAATGACCTTGGCAATAATCAAAGTAAAAAAAAAATAAAATTATAAGCTTGTTAGATAAAAAACTTGAAAAGGTGATTTATGCAAAAGCTAGAATATATTTGTTGGATTGAAAACCTAAAAAAGCAATCTAGGCAAAAGTTAGAGTGACTAAAAAAAATCTCTGTCGACTTGAAAATATGAAAAGATAGTTCAAATTGAAACATTAGAAATTCGAATGACCAAGCTACAATACCCAACTTAAATCAGGTAAAGACTCAGAAGTCATAAGTATCTTGTCTATGATTGATCTAAATTTTTTTTGCTTCCCTAAGTGAACCAAAAGGGAAAATGATGGATTCTATAATGAATCTCAAAATCAAAAGAAAATATTTTGTTCACTTTTGCTTGACTCAAAATCTTCAATTTAAGAAGTCGAAATTAAAAGTTAAACCTTTATTGTGCTTGTGGTAATCAAAGATTTTAAACCTTCATAACAAGAGACACTTTCATTTTCTCAAGCGTGTAGTTCCCCCTTTACACTAGGGGAATTCTTTTTCAAATTATGTTCAATTATCTTCAATGCAATGTTCCTTATCAAACTAGGGGCATTTTGTTTCCAAGCTTGATCAATCTTAATCCTAAAAGATAATGGTAACCCTAAATTTAAGGCTACGCTCTTGATAGAAATTTTTTGTAAACCCCTGAGGTTCAAAAGAAATTAAAATGTTGGCTTGAGATTCATAAATTTTTTTGAAAAACCCTGAGATTCAAGCAAAAGCGTTTATAATTTCAAAATTGATTTTACTCAGATTTTTCTCATAATTTTTGCCCAAGTTTTTGTAGGCTTTTCTCATACCTTGCTTAGATTTTCACAAGTTTTTTCTTTAAATTTTCTGAGATTTTGCTCAGACACTTTTGAGATTTTTTCTAAGATTTTTCTCAAATTTTCTTCACACCCTATTGAGATTTTTCTTAGATTTTGCTCAACCTTACTGAGATTTTTCTCATATCCTATTGAGAAATTTTTTTTTCAGATTTTACTTAGACTTTGCTGAGATTTTTCTCAAATTTTACTCAGACCTTATTGAAATTTTGCTTACACCTTACTTAGATTTTTTCTCAAATTTTGTTCAAACATTGCTGAAATTCTTTATTAGATTTTGTTTAGGCCTAATTGAGATTTTTCTCAGATTTTGCTCAGACCCCATTGAGATTTTTCTCATATTTTGTTCAGACATTGTTGAGATTTTTTCTTAGATTTTACTCAAACCTTGTTGAGATTTTATTCAGACCTTGCTGAGATTTTTCTTAAATTTTTCTCAAACCCTACTAGAATTTTTTCTTTCATTTTGCTCAGACCCTGTTGAGATTTTTTTCTTAGATTTTACTCAGACCTAGCTAAGATTTTTCTCAGATTTTGCTCAGACCCTATTGAGATTTTTTCTCTAATTTTGCTCCAACCCTGCTGAGATTTTTTCTCAGATTTTTCTCAAATTTTCTCAGACCTTTCTCAGGTTTTACCTAGGTTTTTCTTAAGATCTTTTTCTTAGTTATCTCACTCAGTTTTTGTATTGTTTAAATTTCGTCATCCTCTTATCATGAACTCACAAAATGGGGGCGTACCTTTTCAAAATCATCATTACACTATTGCACACACGTACACATTCATTCTATTTGCATTAATCATGGAGAATTTTTTGAAATTCAAGGATCTGATGCCGTCAGTGAGAGCTCACGCTTCAAGACCTAAAAACTTTTAGTTTAGGAAGAGTTTTACTCTCAAAGATTCAAGCGTCCCGACGAATTGTTGAATCAAAATGAATTGTCACTAGTTTTGACATTCGGATTACTATCTACCAAATAGATTTACTATATAAGTTTGCTTCAACCCTCTATCAAAGAGGGATATCTGTAGACACCTCATTTTCATATTCGCCAATTAATCAAATCGTCAACTCGATTGCGACGGTTCCCAATGATGAATGAATATTCTAAAGTTTTAATATGTTACCATATGAGTTTTCAAAGTTCGGAGGAGATATTTCATGCAAAGAAACTTTAGAAATCACGTTATAATAGAAAAATATCACCCAAAACATAAAAATCATCATTTTGAAAATAAAAGAAACTTTACAAGAAAAATCAAAAAATGATCAAATTACCAAAATACCCCTGACATCAGAACATCCCTATAGTCTGCATTACACATATGAAAATCTTTTCAAACTCATAAAACAACAAACAAAAATCAAATAAACTACTACACAATTTTCACAAAACCAATAAAATTATGAGAACAACGCCTCATAAGGTCCATGATCATTTCATGCCAAAAACGTATAAGTGACACAAACCAATACTCTCATTGAATTTCTTATGAAAAATTGATTCTAAAACATTTCAAAATATAGAAACACAACTTCTCAACGCAAAAGTCCTCTTTGAGGGTAAAACGATAATTTTCCAATCCTAAAATTCAAAATTTTGAAAATAATAATTAAAAAATTAATTAATGTAAATTGAAATCTTAATAAATCAAATAAAAATTTTTGAATAAAAAAATTCAATTAATCAAGCACACGGGCCCACCTGATATTTAATAAAGAACCCTCCACCAGGGGTCCCAAAGAATTTAGAATAATTTAATAAAGACCCTCCATTGGGGGGTTCTCCAAAATTTAAGAAATTCTCATTCTACATAAGTTTAAAAATTCAAATAAAACCTAATTGAATCTTAATCTAAACAACTTAATAGATTAGTTAAAGATGGACCTTTATCTCTAAGATACCTAATCAAATCCTAATCTTATCATAAAGCACTTTAAAAATGAGTCTCCACCACCTAATTTCGTAGGTCAAGAAAAATCCTAGAAAAGATAAGCTAAAAATTCTCCCAATACTTCCCAAAGTCCTAAATCTAAAGCCCAAGTCCATACCTAACCCTCAAGTCTTAGTTTTGAATCAAAAAATTCCTAGAAACTCTTAAAAATACCAGGAAAAATCAGTAAAACATCTAGATTTAAGGGAAGAAGTCTCATCTTAAAGGTCGGAGGCAGATCTAGCAACAAAGATAAAGCAAGAAGATTATCACAAAGAACGCTTTCCATCAATTTTTGAAAGAATCGACGATCGCAATCACTCAGGTAAAAAAAAAGGGTAACCTTTCATTTATTTCATATCTAGGCTGTTTAGCCACATAAACTTTTGAAAAATGTAGAGACTGACATTCGTCGGGCAAGATTGGTGCCTAACACCTTCCAGTCTCGTAACTTGATTCTGTACCCACAATCATTTTATGGTTTAATATCCTTTATTTCTTTAGAGTCATGTTTTGGTTCTTAGATCGTAAAATTAGCTGGCGACTCCCAAAAAAATAAAAGCAGATCCGCAGCCACAAATCTAGGACTCTTTCAAACACTTAGTTGCATGCTTATTTAGTTTTACTATACGCCAAAGACATTGTCACGTAAGTTGTATATGAATGTGCATGAGACATCTGAGAGTATCATACATATCTTCTATATGTATATATTCAAAAGAAAATGGAAAACTAGTATATACTTGTTTACACATTATTAAAGAGTTTGAGAATTCCTATAAAGTTAACTTGTTTTAGATTGACAAGTTAAGCTAGGATAACAATAATGGTACTTATTTTTCCTTGAAATTTGGGATGCATTGAAGAATAGCCTTGAAATCGCCTCGACCCTTTTTCACTAAATAGTGGATAGGGGTCTGATTTATAAATGGGGGACTTTTGATAAATATAAGTCGCCACCTAGTTTAGGTCTAGGAATCATAAATAACTCCAAATGGATATGGATCGATCCACGGATCAAAGATATGGGTAAGGGGTCAGATTACGGGTTTCGGAAGGTGTTAGGCACCGAACCCGCCCGATTAAGATGATCGGTCTCTATTACAATCCAAAATCATCTTATCGTCAACATAAAAAGACTACAGTTAAGGTCACAGTCCAATCATTATCATCAATTTATGTTGGATTTTCTAAAAAAAATCATATGGCTAAAATTGTCCCAATTACATGATTATTCTTTGAATTCCACAAAAACAGAAAGATTTGAAAAAATCATAATTAATCCCATGATCTTAAATCCATTAAGGAATGCTGCATGTAGGTATTCCCCAAACTGTCCAAAGTAGAAACTGCCAAATTGGAACTCATAGAATTTCCAAATTGGGAATTTGAAATTTTCCAAATTAGGATTCCAACAATATACGTTGAACTCCCAAATTAACAATTTTAAAGATACATCCTCGAAAATAGAACATTCAAAAAATGTAAGTTTCTAAATTTGAAACTCCCAAATTTCCATATGAATGTGAGTCTTAAAAATATAAAAATGTAGAACCTGCTTAAATTAGGAAATTGCTAAAATATGAGATTTCTAAATTAGAAATCTGTGAATATATGTTCTCCCAAAATAGAACACTACGCAATCCCATATTAGAAAGTTTCCAAATATGATTTTTTCAACGGTCCACAAATAATTTCCAAAAGGAATAATTATATGACTAATGAAGTCCCAAACTTGAAGCTCATGGATTTGTCAAGAATCACCCAATTGGAAATTTACCAAACAACAAAGAATTCAGGTTATCATACTTACCAAATTGGAGATTGATAAATATTATTGCATAAAATTTCCAAATTTGAAGGAAAATCCATAGGAAAAAAACATTCCATATCCTTAAAATAACCACAAGAGCATGCACACGTGATTCTTGATTTGGTCAAAAAAGCTATCACTCAACAACATGCTTATCTGTCGAGCAAAGAGGTACACTGATCACACGAAAAAATCTCAAAATAAAACGGAGAGCTTAAACATCATCCTAAATCATGTAAATCCCAGTTGAGCATAATGATCATGATGAAAAAAAATCCTTTAATCCTTCTAACATGCAAAAACAATAAAATGAAAACAACAAAAATAATTACACAAGAGGGGGGCCACAAAAATTCTCTCCTAGCCTATCAATATGCAAAAAGAAAGGCTTAACGCATAGATAAAAAAGGGACAAAAACAGAAAAAATTATATGAGAAATTTTCCTAATTCTATTAATGCAAAAAATAAATAAATAAAAAAATAAAAAAATAAAAAAAATAAAAAACTACTCAAATTTCCCTAATCCTAAGAAAACAAAATAAAAACTACTCAAAATAAATAAATAAAAAGAAAATCACTCTCTAAATCCTAATGATATGCAAAACTAAATGTAAAGAAACCCCTAATTCTATCAATATATAAAAAGGAATAAAAAAAAAAACCAAAAATATATATATTTTTCTCATACTACCAATATAATAAAATAATAGCATAAAAAAATGAATGAAACATAGAAGAGACTACATAAAAAAAATATCCTAATCCTATTGATATAATAAAAAAGTAAAAAAATAAAAACCTACCTCAAATAAAAAAACATACTCCTAATCCCGCCCCTATAAACAAATATAAAAATACATAAAAAAAACTATCGGATCCTACTCGATATGCAAGAATAAAAAAAAAAACCAAAAATATATATATTTTTCTCATACTACCAATATAATAAAATAATAGCATAAAAAAATGAATGAAACATAGAAGAGACTACATAAAAAAAATATCCTAATCCTATTGATATAATAAAAAAGTAAAAAAATAAAAACCTACCTCAAATAAAAAAACATACTCCTAATCCCGCCCCTATAAACAAATATAAAAATACATAAAAAAAACTATCGGATCCTACTCGATATGCAAGAATAAACAAAAAAAAAAAAGTAAACTTACCTATTGAATCGGGAGTAATGGGTTGATTCCTTCCTTCAGGTATGACCCAAAGGTCTATGAGTACTTGCTGCTGTGGAGACGCAAGAGACGAGAGTATGGAGAGATGAAGGCAGAGAGAGGTTGTCGTGATAGGTGATATAATGGTGGAGAGGGAGTTGAAGGCTGAGAGAGTTGTAGCAGCAAAAAAATATGGTTACAGCAATGGTGAAGAGACTTAGCTGGGCAACAAAAATAATGTGGCTGCAACTCTCAGTTGTAGAGGCTTGGCTGTGATGGAATGTGTTGTAGCAATGGCTGCAATGGAATGTGTTGTAGGGGTATGAAAGGGGGTAGAGAGAGATCGTATGGGAGAGGAGGTCGTTCAGAGATTGAGAGAGCTTTGGAGGGTGAGGTGCAGTGAGGAAATTGCAAGGACGTTGGGGATGGAGATGAGTGTAGAGGGAGTTGCAGGTTTTAATGGGGGAAGAGACAATGGACAGTAGTAGGACGTGAGACAGAGAGGTGAAAGAGATGAATTGCAAGGTCTATGGAGTGCTACAGCAAGGGGAGACGTGAGAGAGGGAGAAGAGGGCTGAGAAGGAGATGGCCTTCAATCTTAAGGACGTTAGAAAGAGGAGCTCAAAGGAGGACATTTTTCTTTCTCCTTCTTCCTCACTGTTCCTTCCTTCTTCCTTTCTATGTTGCTGTCCAAGAGGACGTGAAGGAGAGAAGAAGGATATCAGAGAGATGAAGACGTATGTCCAAGGATGTTAGAGAGAGAGAGAGAGAGTCCAAGCCTAAGGACGTTCAGCCAGACAAGAGAAGAAGATGTCTTCTTCTTTAATAGAAATCCCCTTTCTATTTTTATTTTCTTCTTTTTAATAATTTTACTTTTCTTTCTTTTTTTTTTAGTCAACACGTCTTTACTTTCTTTTTTTTTTTAATTCCCTTTTGGAGAATGATGAGTAATGTTCCCACGCTACTCGTACCACGATGGTAGTCTTTTGTTGTCGAGTTACGGTTGGTCGATTTTATCAATTTCGTTAACTTTTGTTTTGAGTTTTTGTTTGTTGATTAATATTTTAATTTTAAATTTTATTAATTGATTAGTTTTTATTTTGAGTTTGACAAAAAATTTAATTTGATTTTAATTTTTAATTTGAGTTTTAATTGTGAATTGGCCATTTGATTTTTGATTTCGTTTCGTCGCTCGATTGAGTTCGATTTGAAATTTGTTAATTTAGTTGGATTTCGAGTTGGTTGGTTTTCAATTTTTAATTTGATTTTGATCAATTAATTTTGACTTTGATTTTTAATTTAATGTCAGTGAAATTTTAATCGGTTGAGTCCTTTTTAATTTCTAATTTTCATTGAATTTTGATTTTTAACTTGAGTTTAATTTTTTAATCTTGGATTTGCTTTTTATTAAATTTTCAGTTTGATTCCCATTTGACTTTAATTTGAATTGTTTAATTTTTAATTTCAGTTTTATTTTTTATAGATTGGATTTTTAACTGGATTTTGATTTTTATTACATTTTCCTAGGGATCGGAATTCTAAGTTGAATTTGGAGGTTGAGGGGCATTTCGGTCATTTTTATGATTTTTCTTAAATTTCTCTGATTTTGTTGGTTTGGGTCCCGTTAGACTCGAAATCATGTTCTGAGTGCAATGGAGGCATTTTCGAGGTCTTTCAGAGGTCCAAAATTTATGAAGGGTATTTTCATCATTCTGTCGATTTTTATGAATTCTTTAGTGAGGTTTCTTTCAGTCCCAACGTGATTATTTCTATGTTTCAAAGTTGAATTTTTCTAACGTAGCGAGGTCTCAAAGTTATCGAACTGTGTAGCGAACCTAAGCGTATGTGCTTGCTAAATCGGGTGTAACGTGTAGTGATCCTAGGCGTGCCGAAATTTCTATGTTGAGTTGTAATGAATAGGGGAGATGAAAAGAGTGGAAACAGAAGGAATCAGGGACAGTACTCACAAGCCTTCGAGTTCTTTACGATCATCATTAGGAATTCACAGTATCCAGGTGACGAATTGTCAAATTAAGCAGAAGCAAAAATGGGGTGTCTACAGATTCCCCTCTTTGGCAAAGGGTAGAAGCAAATTAGATTGTCAATCTATTGTGATAGATAATGCGACATCCGAATGCCAAAGTTAGTGACAGCTCATTTTGCAGTCTGATTCGGTAATTTGTCGAAATGTCCAGATCCTTGAGGGTAAGCTCTCCTTGGACTAAAAATGTCAAATCCTTGAATTTTGGAAATTTCTCTTTGACTGATGCAAGTGCAAGCAAGTGCGTGTGTGCACAATTATGTAGTGATGATTTTAAAAAGGTGCATTTCCATTCAACGCATTCATGATGAGAGGATAACAAACTTATTGATGGAAAACTGCGTAATAAAATCTGAGCAAAACCTGAGGAAATTATGAATTAAAAATTGAGTAAAACTGAGTAAAATATGAGCATACACTGAGCATAAGGTCTGAACATAATTTGAGCATAATCTGAGCAAAGTTGAATGTCTTACTCTACTTACCCTGGGTGAAAGAGTAACGAACTTATTTTTTGAGAGTTTTACTCTACCTACTCGGGGTGAAAGAGTAATAAACTTTTTTTCTGGGAGTTCTACTCTACCTACTCGGGGTGGAAGAGTAGTGAACTATTTTTTTTTTTAGAGTTCTACTCTACCTACTCGGGGTGAAAGAGTAATGAACCTTTTATCTGGGAGTCCTATTCTACCTACTCAGAGTGGAAGAGTAATGAACGATTTTCTGGGTGCCCTATTCTACCTACTCGGGGTGGAAGAGTAATGAACTGTTGTCTGGGAGTCCTACTCTACCTACTCGGGGTGGAAGAGTAATGAACGATTTTCTGAAAGTTCTACTCTACCTACTCGAGGTGAAAGAGTAATGAACTGTTTATCTGGGAGTCATACTCTACCTACTCGGGGTGGAAGAGTAATGAACATTTTTCTGAGAAGTTCTACTCTACCTACTCGGGGTGAAAGAGTAATGAACTGTTGTCTGAGAGTCCTACTCTACCTACTCGGGGTGGAAGAGTAATGAATATTTTTCTGAGAAGTTCTACTCTGCCTACTCGGGGTGAAAGAGTAATGAACTGTTGTCTGAGAGTCCTACTCTACCTACTCAGGGTGGAAGAGTAATGAACTATTTTCTGAGAGTTCTACTCTACCTACTCAGGGTGAAAGAGTAATGAACTGTTTGTCTGGGAGTCCTACTCTACCTACTCAGGGTGAAAGAGTAATGAACTATTGTCTACTCTACCTACTCGGGGTGAAAAAGTAATCTAGGAGTTCTACTCTACCTACTCGGGGTGAAAGAGTAATGAACTATTGTCTGGGAGTTCTACTCTACCTACTCGGACTGGAAGAGTAATGAACTATTATCTGGGAGTTATACTCTACCTACTCGGGGTAAAAGAGAAATGAACTGTTTTCTGAGAGTTCTACTCTATCTACTCGGGGTGGAAGAGTACTGAACGATTTTTTGAGAAGTCTTACTCTACCTACTCGGGGTGGAAGAGTAATAAACTGCTTATCTGGGCAAAACAATTAGGAAATTAACAACACTTTTTTAAAAAGTTGGATTTTATGAAGGTCCGGTCAACATTTTAATTTTCTTTGAACCTCGGGGGTTTTCAAAAATTGCTATCAAGAGGGTAACTTTCAATTCAAAGTCAACCTTATCCTTAGGGCTCCAGAATAGAATGCCCCTAGTTTGATAGGGAATGTTGCATTGGGGAACACGTTTGAAAAAAAATGCCTCTTGTGTAAAGGAGGGACTGTACTCTTTAGAAAAAGAAAGTGCCCCTGTTATGAAAGTTTGAATTTATTACTGCAAGCGAAATAAAGTTTTGACATTTTATTGAAGATTTTGAGTCAGGCTCGAAAAAATGAGAAGAAAATATTTCTTTTTGAAATTCATCACAAAATCTGTTCTTTCTCCCCATCGGTTCACTTAGAGACGTGAAGCTCTTCAGATCAATCGTAGACAAGACACTTGTATCCATTGAGTCTATATTTAGTTCAAACTGGGTATTGATTGTACGATGATTAATTGTTCGCCCCAAAGTCGATGCAGTTGTCCCTTTGAACTTTTAAGATTTATCTCGGACCGCTTTTTAGATTCTCAACTTAAGTGAGATTTTTCCTTGATTGCTCTGATTTTTTTCTAGATCACCCTTTCAAGTTTTCAATCTAGCGAGCGTGCTCTAACTTTTGCCTAGATCGCCTTTTCAGATTTTCAATCTAGCGAGCTTACATTTTTTCTTCTATTTTTTTCTTTTTGCTCTAATTGTTGCCAAGGTGGTCCTTTCGAATTTTCAACCTTACGAGCTTGCCTTGATTTTTGCCTAAGTCGCCCTTTCGAGTTTTCAACTTAGTAGGCTTTATTTTTCTTTTCTTTCTTTTGAACTTCTGAAGTTACTGTCTGATCATGCTTTGCTTCACCTTCCTTGACTTTTTCGCACGGTACTTAGGAGAGCTTTCATAGGTAAGTTTAGGACTGGGCATAGAAGAAATGAATTTTGAAGCTCAAAACCCAAATGCCCCTTGTGTGGCATTTCTTTTTTTTCTTTTTCTTTGAATTTTCTTCCCTATCTTGACAATATCATTTTTTGATTATTTCTTTTTAGATTTTTTCTTTGTGGGAGAATCTATTTTTTTTATTTTGATGTAGTTGGGCCTGAAGTAACTTTTCAGGTTGCCTACGTACCCCAAAATTTTAGGATTAGACCAAAACGTAGTTCGAATACATTCCCTCCCCTAGGTTGGATGATCAGGCTTAGAAAGAACAAGCAATTTTTTTTTTTTGAGAAAGGCTGCGAAGGGTTGAGAAGGAAGATTTTTAACTCGGTAAAAGGAAACTTGGTTCGGCCAAAAATGGCCTCCTTAAATGCAGTACCGCTTGATCTGGTCAAGGTTGATTGATTCTAGCATTTTGGTGTCGTGATGATCTTTGAAGTCTAACAGCTTTTCCAAATAGTCTTGTCTTGGTGACGAAATGACCTTCCTTCTTGGATTTGCAATTTTCTTTAAAGGCTCAATCTTCAACGTGCATGTCTCACATTTTCTCTTCCGTATCAAAATACAAATGATTCATGGCAATAAATCAAATTCGCTTCTAACGATCGGTATTTTATTCGCACGAACTTTCCATTTCAAACTTCCTTTCATGCCCCATAACATAGAACCCTGAAGTAATCCATATAAAAAATTTAGTCAAAGTTTGACATGTTGAAGGTGTGAATTATGATTTTTCTTGTCAATCTTAATGTGTCTAACACATTTGTGATAGAAGTTTCAAGATTCTTATTAGTTGCCTTAAAAGTGCTCCACATTGGATTCCTTTCCATTTTTGAGAAATTCAGCAATGATGTGACTCGTCCTCTGATTATATGATTCCGCTCTAGTTCATAGGATATGTACCCATTTCTTATTGAACAACACCCAAGCTTACCCAACATATCCTCATAGGACCACGTGAACAAGTCTTTTGAGTTTTCTGAATAAATTCATCATCTCCTCATATTCCTCTGGGGATAAGTTAGTTTCGATCTAAATTTTTTGAGAATTATTTTTTTCGAAGTCAATGACCTTTGCTTCCTCGATTAGAGGTTGAACCTGACCTTTGTCTTCTTGTTTAAATAATTCAATTGATTCGGGAGGGGATTCCTTGTTAGAGGATCCTCTCCTAAAACAAGATTATTAATTAACTTGTTAATGCGCTTGAGGTATTCAAAAATTTCTTTTATTCAATTAAATTCAGATGGGGCGACAGACACCATTGTGGACTCGAAAAAATGACTTGACTTAGCAGAAATAAAAGGCTAGACTCGATCTAACAAGAATAAGACATTGCGAAATAAATAATAAAAAAAAAAACAAGACCCAAACTAAATCACATGACTCATGAAAAATTAAAGGTAAGTACCCACAATGGATTTGATTACAGACTGAAGACTCAGGACATTGCTTTCAACCGATAGGACTGAAACATGGTAATCTTCAAGGAACAACCGGGCAATGTTAAGAGGCTTTGTGGTAATTTGCTAGTCTTGAACTTCTTCTTCAGATTTTTTGCCATTTTCTGACATTTTCTTATTCAGACTTGATTCTTCTTTATTGACCAAGGTCGTATCAAGTTCAGATATTTTGAAAGTTCTTTCTTCTCGAATCACATGTTCACGTTCATTGTGATAAAGGGAGAAGTGTTCGCATTCTTGGTCCAATAAGTAAGGATTTTCATCTTTTAAGAAATTGGATTCTTCCAAGTCCATCTGTGTTGAAGCATAAGTGATCAGGGTAGAGCTGTAACGATGAGGTGGGGACAAGCAATAGATTTCATCTGAAGTTAAGTTGAATGGCTCACAACCAATAATGAGAACTTCCTTGGGGACTATCATTCCAATAAGTGAAGGGCTAGGTGATTTAGGATTGGGTCAAATGAGAGATAGGTATCAAACACCATGTTTAAAGTCTAAGGAGGTTGGTACGTGGGTAAAGGATTGATGGTAACATTCGGTTGCGTAGAGATAGGGACGGTAACTTTTTTGGCATCGATGAGGTCTTGAACAGTATGACGAAGGGCAACACAATGATCAATAAGGTGGCCTGGATTTTGGTGAAACTCACAAAATGAGTTGGGATTGTGAGAAGCGGGAAGTGGACTCGGTAGAGGTCGAGGTTGAAGAGGTATAATAAGCCCTTTACTGAATAGTTTATGAAAAACCACACTCAAAGACATCCCAAGATTAGTGAACTTCCTACGCGGTCAAGGTTGGCTGGGATTAGTTTGGTTAATCGGCAAGGTAGTAGAATGGATGGGTGTAACAGATGTATTGGCTACATAGGCATGATTAGTACTAGGTTGGAATTGGGGAAGGGTTTTTTGAGCTTCTTATCTAAAGGGTTGGAAAGGACCCCGGAAGCGAAGGCATCCTCTATTTGGCTACCGACTTGTAACAGGGACTCGAATGTGAGGAGGTATTGGACGACTAAATGCTGAGCATACTCTTGTGAAAGATTTTTCAATATGATCGCCACTTATTTTTTTTCTGATGGTCTATCCCACATTTGTGCAGTTTTGGCCCTCCAGCGATCGATAAAGTTAATAAATGTTTCCCCGTTCTTTTGCTTAGTTGACTCTAAATCCCTTCGAGAGGTTTCTATCTCGGTACTGTACTTGTATTGGTACCAAAACATCTTTGACATATTCTCCCATGTCCCGATTGCAGATGGATCCTGAGACATCAGCCATCGTAAAGCTGATCCTGATAGGGTACGTTGGAATAATAATGTCATATGCTCATCACTTAAACCCAGAGTACGCATGTTAGTGACATATACTTTGATGTGTGTTCTTGCACAACCTACCCCATTGAATTTTTTCATTCTGGCATTACGAACTTTTCAGGCAAACGGATTCTAGGGATTTGATTTAAGGCCTCGATGCCTGCTGTGATTTCATCAATCCCTTTTATACTTTTCAAAGTTGTTTCCAACTGAGTCATTCTATTAGCCAGCACCGGATTTTCATTGAAGTGTTCCTCATTTCCATCAAGCTCATAGACATCTTCTAGATTTTTAGCAGTACTTCCTTCTGGTCCTTTGCCCCTCTGATCATTAGGGGGATTTCTTGTCAATTTAGAGATCTGTTCTAACACTTCTACCTTACTTTTGATGTTATTTATATCCATTGCAAAGACGGTCAAAATCTTACGAATTTCTACGAGTTCAGATTCAGAGGCCATTTCTGATGGTTCACTTGATGCAGATGTCCGTCTCAAACGACCTGACTCTCGATTCCAACTAGGTGGTGGATGTTTAAGCTTAGGAGCAATGATATCCTGAACCCCATCAATAGTGGATTATTCGTTGAAGACCCGAGGGTAGGCTTTAACAATTAGAACTAAAGGTCCCTTTTGATAGCATTTATTAAATTAACCCCCTTAGATTCAAAGTCTCTAACCGATGAAACATTCTGAGCAAGGGATTAGATGAAGATGATTTGTTGATTGATCATGAATCTTAGAAAAATTTTGAACCATAATTAAGGATTGCACGACTTTCAAAAAGCGAGATCCAGATTGTACCAGTCGATACATCCCTTAATATGACTTTTTACTAATCTCGATCTTTTTTATTATAAAATATTCAGTCCATTGAATTAAATTGGCCAATAAAAATGATTGGGACTATGTACCCATTTGAGTTTAGGCTGGTTCGACCCAATGGATCTGAATATTCTACTTGAATCGTTTCATGTACTTTTTTTAAGCCAATTAGTCCAATCGGTCCATGTCTTGATCCATAAGATCCGTTTACCAATTGGGCTAACTGGTTTAACTTGACATTGATCTGTATGTCTCATCACTTATATTAATTGGGTTGGATCGGTATTGCGGGTTCAATTTGAGCGGTGTGGACCGGTCCACCCTCTTACCTGTTGGTTAAATTAAATAAAGCAACCTGGGAGCACTCTTGGTCAGTTCGAGTCGTGGCCTAGTGGGACTGCACCTATATTCAAGGTTCTAAGCTCATTATATGATTGAGGCTAGGTTAGGACAAAGCTTAGGTCACTTCAGCCTGAAACACCGATATACTATCCCAGTTTTACTTGGTCAAGCAGTACGTGGTGCTCCAGTTTGATATACCCGAAGGTACTGTACTAAAGTTGTAGCGTTCACTGTCATCCCCTACGTCCCGAAGGACCAGGTTAGCTTGGATCCGGCTACGGGGTTTGGAGGGACATGTTATGATGCAAATATGAACATGCATACTCGTGAGTGTATGCAAATGGACAAAGTACGCCCGGGGCGTTTTGGAGAATATCCAATCATACAAATCACATACATTCAATCATCAATCCCATCACAATGAATATAACAATTGATTATATCCAATCACAAACCAATGAAAGAAATGACAAAATCTAACCAAATCTAGGACTCTCTTTGAGTCAATCGGGTTGACTCGAGCAAAAGGTTAACCTAAGGATAGTCTTGCATCGGGTCAAGTTTGACACTAAAATCCCCAGTGGAGTCGCCACTGAAATCGTCTCGACCCTTTTTCACTAAATAGTGGATAGGGCGTCGATTTATAAATGGGGGACTTTTGATAAATGGGAGTCGCCACCTAGTTTAGGTTTAGGAATCATAAATAACTCCAAATGGATATGGATCGATCCACAGATCAAAGATATGGGTAAGGGGTCAGATTACGGGTTTCGGAAGGTGTTAGGCATCGAACCCGCTCGATCAAGATGATAGATCTCTATTACAATCCAAAATCATCCTATAGTCAACATACAAAAACTACAGTCAAGGTCACAGTCTAATCATCATCATCAATTTATGTTGGATTTTCTAAAAAAAATCATATGGCTAAAATTGTCCCAATTACATGATTATTCTTTGAATTCCACAAAAACAGAAGGATTCGAAAAAGTCATAATTAGTCCCATGATATTAAATCCATTAAGAAATGCTGCATGCAGGTATTCCCCAAACTGTCCAAAGTAGAAACTGCCAAATTGGAACTCATAGAATTTCCAAATTGGGAATCTGAAATTTCCCAAATTAGGATTCCAAAAAATATACGTTGAACTCCCAAATTAACAATTTTAAAGATACATCCTCGAAAATAGAACATTCCAAAAATGTAAGTTTCTAAATTTCATACTCCCAAATTTCCATATGAATGTAAGCCTTCAAAATATAAAAATGCAGAACCTGCTTAAATTAGGAAATTGCTAAAATATGAGATTTCTAAATTAGAAATCTGTGAATATATGTTCTCCCAAAATAGAACACTACGCAATCCCATATTAGAAAGTTTCCAAATATGATTTTTTAAACGATCCACAAATAATTTCCAAAAGGAATAATTTTATGATTAATGAAGTCCCAAACTAGAAGCTCATGGATTTGTCAAGAATCACCCAATTGGAAATTTACCAAACAACAAAGAATGCAGGTTATCATACTTACCAAATTGGAGATTGATTAATATCATTGTATAAAATTTTCAAATTTGAAAGAAAATCCATAGGAAAAAAACATTCCATATCCTTAAAATAACCACAAGAGCATGCACACATGATTATTGATTTGGTCAAAATAGCTATCACTCAACAACATGCTTATCTGTTGAGCAAAGAGGTACACTGATCACACAGAAAAATCTCAAAATAAAATAGAGAGCTTAAACATCATCCTAAATCATGTAAATCCCAGTTTAGCATAATGATCATGATGAAAAAAAATCCTTTAATTCTTCTAACATGCAAAACAATAAAATGAAAATAACAAAAATAATTACACAAGAGGGGGGGCACAAAAATTCTCTCCTAGCCTATCAATATGCAAAAAGAAAGGCTTAACGCATAGATAAATAAGGGAGAAAAACAGAAAAAATTATATGAGAAATTTTCCTAATTCTACTAATGCAAAACAAAAAAAATAAAAAAGAAATAAAAAAATAAAAAAAATTAAAAACTACTCAAATTTTCCTAATCCTAATAAAACAAAATAAAAACTACTCAAAATAAATAAATAAAAAGAAAATCACTCTCTAAATCCTAACGATGTGCAAAACTAAATGTAAAGAAACCCCTAATTCTATCAATATATAAAAAGGAATAAAAAAAACCAAAAATATATATATTTTTCTCATACTACCAATATAATAAAATAATAGCATAAAAAAATGAATGAAACATAGAAGAGACTACATAAAAAAAATATCATAATCTTATTGACATAATAAAAAAATAAAAAAATAAAAACCTACCTCAAATAAAAAAACATACTCTTAATCCCGCCCCTATAAAAAAATATAAAAATACATAAAAAACTATCGAATCCTACTCAATAAGCAAGAATAAACAAAAAAAATAAAAGTAAACTTACCTATTGAATCGGGAGTAATGGGTTGATTCCTTCCTTCAGGTATGACCCAAAGGTCTGTGAGTACTTGCTGCTGTGGAGACGCAAGAGACGAGAGTATGGAGAGATGAAGGCAGAGAGAGGTTGTCGTGATAGGTGCTATAATGGTGGAGAAGGAGTTGAAGGCTGAGAGAGTTGTAGCAGCAAAAAAATATGGTTACAGCAATGGTGAAGAGACTTAGCTGGGCAGCAAAAAAAATGTGGCTGCAACTCTCAGTTGTAGAGGCTTGGCTGCAATGGGATGTGTTGTAGCAATGGCTACAATGGAATGTGTTGTAGGGGTATGAAAGGGGGTAGAGAGAGATCGTATGGGAGAGGAGGTCGTTCAGAGATTGAGAAAGCTTTGGAGGGTGAGGTGCAGTGAGGAAATTGCAAGGACATTGGGGATAGAGATGAGTGTAGAGGGAGTTGCAGGTTTTAATGGGGGAGGAGACAATGGACAGCAGTAGGACGTGAGACAGAGAGGTGAAAGAGATGAATTGCAAGGTCTATGGAGTGCTACAGCAAGGGGAGACGTGAGAGAGGGAGAAGAGGGCTGAGAAGGAGTTAAGGACGTTAGAGAGAGGAGCTCAAAGGAGGACGATTTTCTTTCTCCTTCTTCCTCACTGTTCCTTCCTTCTTCCTTTCTGTGTTGCTGTCCAAGAGGACGTGAGGGAGAGAAGAAGGATATCAGAGAGATGAAGACGTATGTCCAAGGATGTTAGAGAGAGTCGAGAGAGAGAGAGAGAGAGTCCAAGCCTAAGGACGTTCAGCCAGACAAGAGAAGAAGACGTCTTCTTCTTTAATAGAAATCCCCTTTCTATTTTTATTTTTCTCTTTTTAATAATTTTATTTTTCTTTCTTTTTTTCTTTAGTGAACACGTCTTTACTTTCTTTCTTTTTTCTTATTCCCTTTTCGAGAATGATGAGTAATGTTCCTACGCTACTCGTACCATGATGGTAGTCTCTTGTTGTCGAGTTACGGTTGGTCGATTTTATCAATTTCGTTAACTTTTATTTTGAGTTTTTGTTTGTTGATTAATTTTTTAATTTTAAATTTTATTAATTGATTAGTTTTTATTTTGAGTTTGGCTAACAATTTAATTTGATTTTAATTTTTAATTTGAGTTTTAATTGTTAATTGGCCATTTGATTTTTGATTTCGTTTCGTCGCTCGATTGAGTTGGATTTGAAATTTGTTAATTTAGTTGGGTTTTGATTTATTAGTTGGTTGGTTTTCAATTTTTAATTTGATTTTTAATTTAATTTCGATTAAATTTTAATCGGTTGAGTCCTTTCTAATTTTTAATTTTCATTGAATTTTGATTTTTAACTTGAGTTTAATTTTTTAATCTTGGATTTACTTTTTATTAAATTTTCAGTTTGATTCCCATTTGACTTTAATTTGAATTGTTTAATTTTTAATTTGAGTTTTATTTTTTAATAGATTGAATTTTTAACTGGATTTTGATTTTTATTACATTTTCCTAGGGATCGGAATTTCTAAGTTGAATTTGGAGGTTGAGGGGCATTTCGATCATTTTTATGATTTTTCTTAAATTTCTCTGATTTTGTTGGTTTGGGTCCCGTTAGACTCGAAATCATGTTCTGAGTGTAATGGAGGCACTTTCGAGGTCTTTCGGAGGTCCGAAATTCATGAAGTGTAATTTCGTCATTTTGTCAATTTTTACGAATTCTTTCGTGAGGTTTCTTTCAGTCCTAACGTGATTATTTCTATGTTTCAAAGTTACATTTTCCTAATGTAGCGAGGTCTCTAAGTTATCGAACTGTGTAGCGAACCTAAGCGTATGTGCTTGTTAAATCGGGTGTAATGTGTAGCGATCCTAGGCGTGCGTAAATTTCTATGTCGAGTTGTAATGAGTAGGGGAGATGAAAAGAGTGGAAACGGAAGGAATTAGGGAAAATACTCACAAGCCTTCGACTTCTTTGCGATCATCATTAGGAATTCACAGTAACCAGGTGACGAATTGTCGAATTAGGCAGATGCAAAAATGGGGTGTCTACAAGCCTCAATATTGAAAGTTGGGGTAATTCCTTCCATCTCTAATGATGATGTTGTTTGTAAAAAAATGATAGTTGTAATAATATAGGATGGTATGATCGGCTATGATCGAATAATAGAATCAAATAGGTTTCTTATCTTTTAGACTATCGTGATATCATTGTTGCATATTGATCTTGATAGATTTATTTTAAATTTATATTGATAATTTTGGTTAGTTGATGTTTTGACCATGATTAATATGAATTACCTTGTTTAGTATGATTATAATAACATGTTATTATTTATTAAAAAATCTACATGATTTGCAACTATTTAGATGATTCCTCAAACATGCCATGACTATATTATAGAAATATAAGTTTTTTATATTGAGAAACTCCCATTACTCCCCCCCCCCCACCTAAACACCAGTTTCAGATGTCCCTGAATCGAAGATTTCTGAAAAGCTTATCTCAGGCATTCCAGGAGAGGAAGATATTTGTGGTGATGTCGATCCAGAGTTTTGTTAAATATGAGTGATAGATGTTAGTTTGGTGAGAGGTTTAATATCATCTTTTGGTTATAATTGTATATGTGTACTATAAATGTCGTTGCTTTTCTTGTGATACTTGACTTGGGGTTTTGGATATATATATATATATTATATATATATATATATATATATATATATGGGTCCCGTTCAGCAACAAACATTTTGGCAAAACATTTTTCAAAACATGGGCTAGAGGTTTTGGAATGGGCTGATTTTTGGTGAGGATGATCTCTACGGTGAGGAGATAATCCTCACCAAAAGTCAGCCCATTTCAAAACTTCTAGCCCCATGTTTACAAGTTGAAAAATCGTGGACCATCCATTTTTTGCAAACCATTTTTGATGGGTTAGAAGTTTTGGAATGGGCAGATTTTTGTTGATGATGATCTCCTCACCGTAGAGATCATCCTCACCAAAAATCAGCCCATTCCAAAACCTCTAACCCATATTTTGAAAAATGTTTTGCCAAAATGTTTGTCAAAATAATTGTTGCTGAACATTTCCCTATATATATATATATATATATATATATATATATATATATATATATATATATATAATGAATTTTTTTTTTTTTTGAGTTGACAATATGTGTACTTTTATTGCTGCGTTTGGAAGCGCCGTGTGACGGCCAAATTCATCCGAAACACGCCTCTTTGTCGTAATTTCAGTGTTTGGCATTGTTAACGAGTCTTGTTAGCTGCCGATTCATTCATAAAAATTAGCCGAATCCGTCGACTACCAACACTTCAACGAGGCTCAGTAAAGGTTTCGCAAAAACAGGGTAGAAAGTTGGCGCCATCTCTCTTTCTCTCTCTCTCTCTCTCTCTCTCTCTCAACTCTTGTTTCCAATTTTGGCAATGCTCTCATCTGTTAATTCAAGAGGAAGTTAAAGAAGAAGAGAGTTTTGGAAGTGCCTCCAAAAATCAGATATGTTATCAATGGCATTGTCGCTGTTTCGCTTGAGAATATAGAAGAACCTCTAAAAAGTTTCATCTGAGAGTTTGATAAGGGGGTTTCACCATTGGGTTGATCTTTTAGTCATTTTGATTCATTTTTTGAGAAGCACATAAAGTCAAGGAAAGATTTACAGGTTGAGAAAACGTTTTGGTAGCCCTCTCTGCCGCAGAAAGAATGATTTTCTGTGTTGTTTGAGAGTCGTTATGGCCACACCAATTTTTACTGGTGTTACATGGGTTTGTGTTTTTGTAAAAAAAAAAAAATTTTTAAAAAAAGAGAAAGATGAGTTGAAAGTAGTACGTTTTGTATTGCTGGCAGTAATGTGTATAAAGAAAACTTTTTTGAGTTGTAAGTAGATGACAGCAACATATATATTTAAAATTTTTTTTTTTTTTTTGAATGTATGTAGTGGCAGCAACATAAAAAAGATAAAAAATTCTAAGATGTGTATTGCTGGTAGCAATATACATATAAATTTTTTTGTTTTTGAGGATTGTTCCTCTATTTTTTTTAATGTTCCTTTTTAAATTTTCAGTAGACAATTGCATAGATGGACAAACTTCCACTGGTTTTTCTCAATTGAAAAACTAATAGCTTTGCTTTGTTGAAATGGGAGAGATTTCAAAGTTATCTTGCATGCCCATCTCTCCCTTTGTTGGTTTTTTTTTTTTTCTTATTTGTTAGGCTTTTGAGCTTTGTTGGTTGTAAGAGCGGACTGCTATTTTCAATTGAAATAGCAAAACACTAGTCTTACTAATGTAGTAAGATTTTAATCCTTACTAATGGTCATTTTACTCATATGGATAACCACATCACCAGTCCAATATTACCACAGCCCTCTAAGTTTCGTCGAAAGCTCAGATCAAAAGAATAAAATTCAAGAAACAAATTTTTTTTTAGCTTGATTCAAGTTTTAAAAAATGATGGCTACCGAACTTTCAAATAACTCCTAAACTTAAAATTGAAACACCCCAGATAAAAATAAAGAAGACAATTGAATGGTTGAGAATAAGTAAAAGTTGAGGTGCCAGTAGAAACTTTCTCATTTTTTTTCTTCTTTTGCTTAGATTCTTTTGTTTTTTATATGAACTTTATTTTTAATTGTAAAAAACTATTGAAATTGTTTGAATGAGAACTATAATATTTTATTCTGTTGAGATTGTAATTAGAGGCAAACCTTAGTAATAAAAAAAAAAAATAGGTGAATGGTTGAGAATAAGTAAAAGTTAAGATGCCAATAGAAACTCTCTCATTTCTTTTTCTTTTATTTTGCTTAGATTCTTTTATTTTTTATATTAATCTTATTTTTAATTTTAAAAAACTACTGAAATTGTTTGAATGAGTACTATAATATTTTATTCTGCTGAGATTGTAATTAGAGGCAAACCTTACTAATAAATAAAGAAAATAAGTGAATAGTTAAAAATAAGTAAAAGTTGGGGTGCCAATAGAAACTCTCATTTTTTTTCCTTAGATTATTTTATTTTAGGTTTAAGATTTTATATGAACCTTATTTTAATTGTAAAAAACTATTGAAATTATTTGAATGAGTGCTATAATATTTTATTATGTTGAGATTGTAATTAGATGCAAATTTTAGTAATAAATAAAGAAAATAAGTATTTGAGAATAAGTAAAAGTTGGGGTGCCAATAGAAACTCTCATTTATTTTTTCTTAGATTCTTTTGCTTTAAGTTTAAGAATTTATATGAACTTTTTTTACGATTGTAAAAATTATTGAAATTATTTGAATGAATGCTATAATATTTGATAGACATTAAGCGTTAGTACAGAAAAAATGAAATTGAATTTTAATTTTAATTTTTTAATTTTAAATCCTAAGTTTATACTTATTGTTAATTTATTAATACTTATATCAGATAAATAATCTTTTTTTTTAATATTATTTTTAATTTCATTCAGCAATTTCTAAATAGCAAGTTACCAAACAGTTCAACATCTTCACAATACAATTAGATAGCATGTTACCAAACAATATACTCAATTCAGTAAGTTGTTTCAGCAACAGCAACAACAACTTTCTCTCAGTTTCAGCAACTTAATTCAGCATCAGCAACTTTACATACAGCTTTTCCAAACAGACCATATATATAGTGTTGAGTCGTTTCTATTATTGTTATGATAGAATTGAATAGTTGTCAGGTTAGATAAATGTATCAAGTTTTTATATGAAGTTTTAGTATCTCACACTCAGTATCTATCACGAAATCATAGGGATCAATGATAGATTTTGGGACGTGACAGTTGCCTAGATGAAGGGCAAGGAAAAACATCTAACGTGCTCTGCATAGAGAGCATTGTAGGACAAGGTTACGTAGAAAAATCAAAACTATCCAAACCTCCTGATTTCAGGGAAGATCCCAAGAATCTAGGAGGAGGATAATGCAAACAACATGGACTCCTTTCAGATCAGGTAAATTTTTCGAAAAGTAAGGGATTCCCTATGAGGATCCGTAGAGATCAAGGATCATAAAGAGACTTATATTCTTAGAAGATCTCTAAGGAACTTGATAAATATGGGAGGAGGCCAAGAAGAAGGGGATCATGGTTATCAAAAGATTAAGGGCTTACTATTATTTCTTTTTGGAGAGCTAACTTGATCGTCGGAGATTTTTGATAAGGGTTCTACACTCTTACTTTTAAAAGAGAAATTAAAAAAAAATGAAGCTAAAAATTTTCAAGAAGTAAAAGTCCCTTAACAATGATCATGACGACCTTATTTGTAGAATTACATGGAGGTTCTGTTACAAAAGAATCCCTAGGGAAATATTATAATATCCCTAAAAAGTTGTTGTTGAGTATCCATTCGCTAAAAGTAGAAAATCAACATTTTAATGTTGTCTTACTTCTTTCCTTCTTTTTGTTGATTAGTCCTCTATTCTTCCTTCCATTATTGATTCTGCTCTAGAGTTTGGCCAAATTTCTGTCTATTTTAGACACCAAATGGAGTGGGACCACAGTACCTTACAACAACTGTTTGATGAACGCCGAGTAGAGCTCCTCAAAGGAGGCTATGGTTCCACATGGCAACTTGTGGAACCACGTTAATAAATTCCCCAGTAGACTAGCAAGCAAAGCCTGCACAGTAAGGCTTTGCTACTCTCCACAAAGTCAAGAGCCACTGAAAGTAGTACAATTTCTCTACTAGGTCTTTTATACCAGTAAACGACATAAACCTTAGTGCCATAAACTTCTTCAGTAGCTCGACTACTAAGATCTCTATAGGGAATGGAGATCTATGTACCCCTCTAATGGCCTGTGCAGAAACAAAGTTGATTTCATCGCTTCCGATGACTTATTTATCTTTTTTTATCAAATCCTTGATCTCTTCTCTTGTTAGAGGTGTTGGGACTCTTGCTTGAGCTGCTGCAAGATCCACCTCTTCTTTATTAGCCTGCTCTTGGGTTGGCCTTGAGCCACTGCTACCCAGAGGTGTGGTCATCGACATCTACAGTCTAATGTCAATTTTCACCTTGATCACCATTCTGTTGAGCCTCCAATCATTGGGTAAGTTCAAATTCTCTACGACAATAGTATCCATCTTCTGTTGCATCTCCTCCCACTACTTCCTCATCTCATTCATTTGAGCGACCAACTAGTCTTCAGCAATGGGAACAATAGGAGTAATTTGCGGTTGATTGTTGTAGTAACGAGTTGATCTCACCATTTGGTTTCTCTAAAGAAGATAAAAACAAATCAAAGCTTTATTTAATTTTTTCTTTTTCCATAGACGACGCCAAAGATGTAGAGATGATTTCATATTACCTCTAACAACTCAGCTCTACTATTTCGTAAAGTACTCCCTGCTCCTCTGACCGAATGGTGGTACCTGCCAAAATCCTCCAACCATCAAGTTAGCTCTCTAGAAAGAAATAATAGTAAACCCTAATCTCTCGAAAACCATGAACCCCCTCCTCCTTCTTGGCCTCCTCCCTTATTTATTGAGTTCCTTAGAGATCTTCTCCATATCCCTTGGTTTTCGAGGAAGTTACTTGATCTGGAAGGAGTCCATGAGGTTCGCATTATCCTCCTCCGGGATTCCTGGGATCAGGAGGTCTGGATAGCTTCGATGTTTGTACGTAACCCCGTCTATGCAGAGCAGATTAGATGCTTTTCTCTGCCCTTCATCTAGGCTAGGCTGCCTTAGGTACCACTTCAAGCAGAGTAAGTTTGCTCTGCTCAGTCTGTTTTTTTTTTTTTTTTGTTTGTCTATATCCAGACACGTGTAGGGTCCAGATGTTTTACAGCTTTTACCATTATAAAGACTATTCAAGTTATTCGGATGTCAAGATGAAAGAAACCCCTTACTTAGACTTATATCCATTTTTTTTTGAAAAGTTTTGCTTGCTTGGGAAGAAACTGATATACAGTATGATCCTTGATTATATATATATATATATATATATATATATTTTTTTTTTTTTGAATTTTCTTGGATTTATCTGAACCAAACTGAATCTGAACTTGGTTAATGTACTTATGAGGTGTTATGAGTAAGGTTGTATCATAAACCGTTTAGTTGGATCTACCATGGACTCGATTCAAGATTTTGTTTTAGTTTGTAACATATTTATTGGAAATTAATTAGCATAATTAAACATCAATCAATATAATTTATAACTGAAGTTAGAATCTAAAGAGAATGTAGAGTCTTTAGTCTGGTACTTTTTCATTATTCAAATGTTTGTCTATATTTTCCATATTCGTTCTCAGTCACAACTCCAAACAAAAACCTCTATAGCCTAATTTTCTAATGTTTTCCATTAAAAAGTTTGATTTACTTGAAAAATACTGTCTGGTACCTACCATCGAGTAGGAGGACTTTACATGTTAGCTTTTTGCAATTTTTCAATAGGGAACCCCATGGATAACGGGTTTTTGTATGGTGGGTTCTGGTTACAAGAATTTCATATTAGGAATCAAACCTCATAATCAAAACTGAAAAACTAGATCGATAATTTATTAAGGTTTCCATTTAGATATATGTCGAAAAGTTCGACTTTGAAAGAACCCTCCTCATTACAAGACACGTGGCATTTTGAATTTATTTCACGCCCCTACATTTCCTCTAAAATTAGAAATACCTCATTGGAATTGCCATGTGTAATCCAATGGAGATGGTTTCTTCAAAATTTTGAAGCAGGCTAAGCACTTCAAACATTTTTCCAATGTGGAACAAAACCGTATCACACCACAACGAGAGACTATAATTATTTCCTTCATTAACAAAGTAACTTAATTGGGAAAAGAAAAGGACGACAAATAGCTAAATTAAATATTTAGTTCTTGTAACTACAACTTAAACTGATAATTCCTTCTTTCTATACTATTCCTATTATTCCTTGTTCCTTCACTACTACTGTCTTACATCTTACATGATGGAACATCCGTTAGCATTGTAATCATTAAAGAAATCAAGCATATCATCAACTGGATTAGGTTTTGGAAACGGTGGAATACCACCCTCATATGGATAATAATTTTCAAAATCAACATAAGGTGGTGGTATGTAGGGTTCCTCGTAGTTGTATGGGGAACGAAAGCCATTGTAAGGTACCTGAGGCTCTGGCGACCAATCAATTGGTTCCCTCATGCGAGGTCTCTCTTCTTCTTCTACTTTATCATCATTAGGGGAATCTACATCAGATATAATAGATTCTTCTTGGTCGTGTACTTTATGTTCTTCTCCTTCTTCATCACTAATAGAGTGTAGGTCTGATATAACTGATCCTTCTTCATCGGTAAGGGTTTGTTCTTCACTCTCCGTATCTTCTTGTTCTGGGTGTTCAGATGAATATGTCGAAGTTACAACTCGTGCTCTCCTCTTCTTAACTGAATAAATTAAACAAGAGTGAAATAAATAGTTGATGTTTAGAGGAAGTTACTAAATCGTGTTTATTAACTATTGTGATAAATATTTAGTTTTCTAAAATAGTACAAAAATCTTTTTTCTTTTTTTTGTTAAGTGAAAAAATACCCTAACATATAATACATAAAACGTGAAAAAAGTCATATTCGACTGATCAAGGTGTTGAGTTTTTTTATTGTCCAATTTATTTTTTGATGGGTTGAAACCTTCAAATAAATGGAGGATGAGAGAAATTTAATGACTCTAATTTGTTGAATCTGGGGAACATAAAAGGTTTCAATGGTCGTAGATGTTCGATATTTGATTTGTAAAATTCTTGGGCCCTGGCCATCGAATCGTCCAGTTTTCATGTAGTGCTAAGGGAAAGTTGATAATTCACTCTATAAACGTTAAATAAAATACACAAGTTATACACCAAAACCTCTATTTTATCACTTTTGTAAATAATTTGGAATATCTGCTATACCAGTAAAGAAAATGATTTCACATCGTGATCCACAAGTTTGGATCACCACCTTAGCAAAAGACTTGGAGGAATTCAATTATTCGAGTCAATTTGGTTGATCTCAAAACGGCACCGATTTAGACTAGAAACAAGATGTCCCCCGTGTGTCTGCCACCGAGGTCACTCTAGCATTAATCTTTTTGAGTCGTGCTAGAGTGACCTCAACGGGGGACACATGGATGACACCATGAAGTGGTGACGCATGTATGTCCACCACGTCAAGATGTCCTCCACTAAGTTCCCTCCAGCATTAATCGTTTTTAAATGATAACTTTGCAACAACAAAAAATTTAAATACAATAATATTTCAAAAAGATAAATACTTTTATTTGTTTTAAAATATTCATAGATTTAAGACATTTTACTAGACCTTGCCAAGTTGGCTCAGGAGTTTTCAACTAGAGTTAACTCGGTCAGGCCGTTTTATGGTAAGTTAGTACATTTTATTAGGCCTAGCCAAGTTGGCTCACGAGTTTTCAACCTGAGTCAACTCCGTCAGTCCATTTTATGGTTTTACTTGCTTAATCGGAAAGACTTCCCATCAACGAGAATATGAAAATGGAAATTTTAGTGTTAAATTAGGTGTAATTAGTCCCTGCAGATTCTCTAGTATAACAGTATTTCTCTTACCATCTCTGGCCTTCTAACATCCTCGAGACTTATAAAAGTTAAATAATAATAATAGAGAAATTCTATTGTTTCACCAATTTTTTCTAAGAACTACCGAATTCATATGTAAATCACCATACAATTAGTACACATCTTGGGCTGTTCTCTTAATAAAAGTTGTTTATTAATAATAATAATAATAGTGATTTTTCTAACTCTCCATCAAACAGAACAGACGGTCAAGATAAGAGGGAAAAATTGATTTCCTAGAGACCTATAGCATCCTTATAGGGATTAGTACCTATTTTATTTTATTTTGTAGGGATAGAATCTTTTTTTTAAAATCCCTAGTATCTCAACCATCTTTTTGATGGACAGCCTAGTTATCCAGAAAGTAATAATAATACAGCAAAACGTTGTACTTATACCTAGAAAATTATCATCTTCTTCAGAAAATCTATTTTATTTTCTCTCATCTCAGCCGCATGTTTGATGTGTAAATTATAATGTCGTCCTCAAAGGATATGTGAGGTAGGGCCTCACACATACGGATGAGATGGCAAGAAATTCTTACAGATCTCTAGTAAAATTAATAATCCAAAGAAGTCTGTACTAATCCCTAGAAAATTAACTTCATCATTTTTTTTTTCCTAATCATCTTAACCATACATTAGATGAACTGTATCAAACCTTGTTTATTTGAGGAGTCCAAAGAAATCTTACCACCCTTGGAATAGTTGGCACCCATCTCTTTCTCTGTCTGTTTCTGTAGTTGCGTCTGTGCTTTGCTTTGCCAAAAGGCTTTACTAACAGCCACTATCTATATGCATATAAGGGCATAGAAACTTTGTATTTTGAGAAAGTGTTGTTTTGGCATGAAGTTATATCATAAAACTCGGTTTTAGAAAGTAACCATGCTTGATTATTTCGTTTTATCTCCCTTTCTTTATTTATTATTATTGCTAATAGGTGCATGTGCTAACGCACATATATGTTTTTCAAAAGTTTAATTTAAAAAAAATAAAATAAAATCTAATGTTATTCTAGAAGTCGTAATATTACAATTTTATATTTCTTGACAAAAATAACCTTCATAATAATACAGTTAAATAGAATTCTGGGGGGCACAATTTTGGTCTTCAAAAATTAGGAAAAATTATTTAAAGGATCTCATGAAGGGATTTCTTTCTTAATAGTCCCTAAGTTTTTGAATGTTGCCTATTAGGACATTTAGTAAATTTTTCCTTTCTAAATGGTCCTGTACCTCATCTCACTTGTATAAGATATTTGAAGTACTCAAATTACCCTTTTCTCATCTACTTCACGTACTTAGATTTTCTAATGGTTATTACACTTTTCTCATGCACCCCCACTTTTTTGCTGAATATTAGAGATCATCACTTAGGTTTAGAAACTATGACATGCCCTCTTTTGACCTGAGTCCTCTTAATTAATTAATGGGAAAAGACCTAAATGCCCTCACCATCAACTAACCTTTAGCCAAAATCTTGCTTTGACCTCTTCTTAAAACCATTCATCTTCGACCACTTTTAAATAGTTTTACCCTCATATTCAACCTAAAGATTTTATCTTCTTCAACCTTCGAACCTCAACGTTATATTTTGGGTAAAATTACACTTACCGCCCTTATAGTTATTTAAGGGGTTCACTTACCCCCCTTTCATCTAATTGTCATCAACATAAAAGTTAAATTCTTTTATAAAGACCATTTTTCATTTTTAAACTACCAAAGTCAACTTGTGCACTAGCCTTGCACAAATATGTTGCTCGGAGGGGGACTTTAAAAGAGAGGCCGGTAATCCTAGAGCGTAACTACAATCCATCCATCATTCATGCCTTTGGAGTGGATGACATGTTAAACCATGTTAGGTGGGGTCCTATTCTTCAAGATGCAGGGGATGTGCGAGAGGTCCAAGTTCAGACCTTTTATGCTTCGATAGCAAATATTAGCATGATACAATTGATTAGTGTCTCAAAACCTTGATTTATTCGTAATTTTCCTAAGCATTTATCTAGATTTAAATCTCAGTTTTACCATTATTAGCAAATAATCATGTTATACCTCATATTATCTCGTTACAAGTTCTGTCTTGTTAATGAAGCATAATTAAATTAAATAACACATTTGTGGAAAATTTGATTATGCTTGTGTTCAATGTGTAGGTCAAAGATCATAAAGTCAATAATGAGCACCAAAACATCAAATCAACTTTGCATTACAAATAAGAGGAAGATATAAGGACACCATCCAAAGATCAACCATTTATTAACCCTCACCGCAATGCGTCATGCCAGGCTGCAACGTAGTAAAAGTAGTAGCCCTAATTTTTTCATGGCAAGCTTTTGCACGTGAAAGATAATTGATTGATGGTGAGATCTTGAAAAGGATTATTCCAGAAGTCCTAATTTTGACTATAAATAGGATCCTTGCCTATTATGAAAAGGGCCCTTGGTCCTTGACCTCTTTCCTTTAATCTCTTGGTCTTAGACCAATTCTTCTGTATTTTTTACACTTCTAAGTTTCTAGTTTATGTAATTAATGAAAGTGAGAGAGAAGAGAGAGTATATTACTTTATTTCTTCAATAAATACAAGTATTTTATTTTTTCTCCATCTTTCTTTCTATCTTGTTACGACCTTAGGTTAGTCTCCCTCCATTAAAAAGTAAAGAGGCCTAGAGCAAGTGATCGATGTAAACTTTGTGTAGAAATTGCAGAGAAATAGATGAAAACTTGGGTAAGTCGAATTCGTTCCACAGGGACAGTTGGGATTCAAATGTTCATTCGGATTAAAAACCAAAACAGATTGGTTTAAAAATAAAACAGATTTGTTGCACAAATAAGATGAAAATTAACTTGCAATTGAAATAAAAATAGAAAATAGAGATTGAAGGTATAAGAAAGAAGGTTTAGAGAAGTCAAATCAGCTTTTGCAAACTATCCATAATGCAGATCAATTCCAAGAATAACTCAATCCATGTAGCAAGTCATTGCTCATGGATCGGAAGGTGGAGCGGTTTAATCATCAAAGGTAACCAAAAGACATTCATGAAAATCCATATTTAATTGAGATTGCCTAGCTTATATTCAGATCGTTCACAGAGCATAAAGAGGATCTAGCCACTCATTGCAAGGTTCATAATTGCAGCAAGAAGAAAATAAAGAAGACAATAGATGGATAAGAGAATGTGAAACAGAGCTGCACTTTTAATTCCTTATTTAAATGGTTCTCCAAAAGAATTACAATAAGAACTCAAGGAATGAAAAATCTAACACAATCAACTCTTGATCCTCTCACTATTACAAAATACCCCCTCTAAAAGAAAAATAAGGAAAAATACAGAGAAATTACGGAGAAAAAGAGGGTCAAGAGGGACCCCTTCTTTGAAATCAACCGTCTAATTTATAACATTCGTAATCGGGTTATTAGGTAGACTTTTCGGATGATTTGATTCGAAAAAATCATTCAGTTACAACGATCGAAGTATCTAGAACATCCTATGCAAATCTCGAGGAAAGATGGCTCTAGATCACCGCGGTGTACTAGGGGCCACCGCGGAGTGGTGACGTGGTAGCGGAACTCGATCAAATTTTGTCGGTTGCTCTCTTTTTGCTTGCACATTGTAATGAAGCTTGTTACACAATTTGTTGACTTTCAAATGCGCCTTATTTACCTGTAATTAGTAAGAATTCTCATTAGCTTCATTAATTTGAAAAATTAGTATAATTTGCTATTATTTATAGGGACTAATATTTAAATGTTGATAATCTTCGTGGAATTACGGTCCTAAAATCGAATAATTGGGACCTTATCAACAAGTCTATGTTTGTTGTAATTTAGTTGAGTTTTACTTTTAATGTTTATGGATTCTCTTAAAGGGTTGTCAACTCCAATAGACTAAGGCTAGAGATGAATACCAAGTTCCTTGAATTGAGATTAAAAAGAGGATATAACTAGATTAGGCTAGGTAGATGGCTCTAGGTGGATTTCATCTCTGATGGTTTTTTTTTCCATTATTTTAGTTTAATTTTCAACAACTTGAAATTATGTTTTTGTGAATCCCAATCAACTAAACTATTTTAATATCTTGATTTGATCCAATTTCCCTTTATTTTGATTCAACCCCCTTTCCCTGTGGTTCGAACCTTTACTTGCCAACCAAGTTAAGGTATAATTTTAAATTATAATCAACACATCTTCAGCATCTACATCAGAATGTTGGCATCGTTGTCAGGAGAAGATGTAGTAGTTTCAATTTGAAAGGTTTTGTTTCAATCCAATTCATTTTCTATTTTTACTTTCTAGCAGTCCAAATTTTTTTCACAAAATAAAAAAGATTTATGTTAATTATAATCAATGGGTAAACCAAAGGTATTTGTAAAAAATTAATATGAGAAACTGTAAAACCCCAAGTTTTCAATTCGTATCTCGAGAAAAAATAAAATAGTGAAATTTTGAGAAAATCCTAAAAGTGGGACTTAGGATAAAACTGTAAGACCTTGTTCTGATCATTTTTAATGAAATCTGACCTCACCATTAGATTCAAAATGATTGAAAAATATACTTTAGCCTGTAAGCATGCTCAAATGCGAGTCTGAATAAAAAAGTTACAAAATCTTCGATTACCGAGTCGGATCAGGCTAAAATAATAAATTTTTACTAAAGTAAGAATTGTTAAGATTTGATCAAACCATTGGGTTCGGAATGAAAAATTATGAACATAAACTATTTATTTGTCATTTTTGGAGCACAGAAAGTCGAATTATCGTCTAAAACGAAAATGACGTCAATTTTAAGGGTCACCTCAAGTCAAAAATGTAAATTTTTGTAAGAGAGAATTTGTAAAAATCAACTACACCATTAGATCTGGAACAAAAAATTAGGTGAAATAGAGTATTCATTCCTCACTTTTGGAGTCCGGACAGTAGAGTTATCGTCGATCGAAACAATAGGCAAAATACTGATTTCATCCCACGATATATATAAATAAATTTTTTTAATTTCTTTTTTCACTTTCACATTCGTTTTAAATAACCCAAAACCAGCCAAGGCAATTTAAAAAAAATTGTTTTTTTTTTTCAACTTTTATACCTCAGATTCATTGCGAACGCCCCACTTTCGACGATCGACGCAGAAAGGAAAAATGTCCGCAGCCTCGACATCTACAAAATCCACCCAAGATCTCTTTATGTCATCTTCTCTTTCACCCCGTATCATCAAAAATTAGCTGTATATATATACGGGAATTTTGAAACTTCGACATCGGATTTCGCCTGTTTCGGGGTCAAATTGTCTTTCGCCGCAAAATAGAGAAATGATGACGGCATCGAGATCTTCAAAACCACCGAATCAGATTGAAAAATCAACCACTTCAAAATTTGATCCGTTTCGATTTTTGCACCGATCACCTTGATTTCCGTGTAAGTGTTTCAATTCCGTCGCATAGAGATAGTAAGGAACTCTCAATTTCTATTAGTAATCGTAGATTATGAAAATTGCATTTAGGATTTTATTAAAATTTTGTGGTGAGTTTCCAAAAATATAGAATATAATTGGTCATTTCAAATTCACGTCAGAACTTACACATTTGATATGTTTAATTTTATTTTATAACAAATTATATGTGAGTAGGATATTTCAACGGGTTATTTCCGTCAGTTGGGTCCTGTGTACCGCTCGGACCCCATTTTGATTTTAGTTTAGTGTTTTTTCAATGTTATTGATAAAAATAAATTTCACAGTTGGAAAAATGATTTAATATTCTATTAACTCCAATTGATTTGATGAATATCAGAAAATAGATATTTTGTTTGAGAGATTGAAAACTGTAAAAATCGAATAAAGGAAAAAAGGGTATAAAACGGTAAAATGTTAAAGTCACACCTAAGGGGTGATGTCTACATTTTACATTATTGTGTTATGTGTAGATTGGTGAACGGATATCCAGGAATAATGTTACTGGTTGCATGTTTATTTACTTTCTATTAGCGAGAATTGCTGTTTACGTTTCCGTTCCTTTATTTATTTTAGGCCGGCTGGCCACAATTGCAGCATGGTAGGAAACTGGATATCCATTCTCAATCTTGTATTGTTAATTTCTCTTTCGTTTTCAAATGAAAATAATATATATATATGTAGCTATTTGGTGAGCTGTTAAAGAGTTTGTGAATGTCTGAAGGGATAGTGCGTCATATCATCTGGAGTAGTGTATTATCTTGGGATGTACAGTAGGGACCACCAAGCTCATACGTGGTATGGGACGCGTATGAGAGTGGAGTCACAACTAGAATCCGGGTTTATTCCTCTCTATCTTTACCAATGAACTTGTAATGTAAATGTGGTCGTATATGAATAATTTGTATATTTGGGAATCACATGCAGACCTGATAGGCATAGATAAAGATGATTACTCAGTGATCACTAACAATTTATAGTAGTCGAACGTTCTGACACATCGAAAAGAGACCCATTACTTGCGGTCACATCAAACGACCAGCTTGAGCCGGATAAATGGTCCCGCAAGTGTGATAAACAGTAACCAGCCACAAATCAGGAATTAATACTTTATTATGAAACATTATGTCCCGATTGGGAGCGATCTAGTCGTGAATCCCAACTCTCTAATTCCACTACTTCACCATTGTGCATTATGTATCTGTTACCTTATTTTAATATATAAAATGAAATGCATGTTTAATATTTTCATTTGATCAATTAGATTTGTATAAAAAGAGAATGTTATATTGTGTACTATTGATCGATGTAATGTGAGTTTTAAAATATTTAGTTGCTCATCTCTAGTTATATGTACCAGTTAATCGTAGTTTCTTCTGTAAAACTTTACATATTTTAAAATAATTCAATATGTTTATTCATTCATGTTAAGAGAGGTTATTGGTATAAATTGTTTGATTTCCCTACTAGGTAATCATTGTTACTCACCCTTTCCTTCTCCATTTTTTTAGTTTCAGATCCGAAGCACAGCGAGGCAGGTGTAGAACATGAGTGAGAATCATTTGGTGGGTCAGATAGACAGCTAGAGTCCGTCACTTGATGAGTATTGGGATTCTACCCCCTAGTGGTACCGATTTGTCAAAAAGTAATAGATTTTGTTCTGAGTGTTAGGACTTTTATTAGAGTGAGAAATATTTGTATAATCCTGTATTCTGGTTATTCTTCCGTACTCTGATCTTTCGTACGTTATTAGATGTATATAAGCTTCCGCTAGTATTATATTTTATATGTATATATGCAGGATTGTATGTTGTTTATCAGGTGTATGTTGAATCGCCTTAGAATGTTAACATAAACAAAGGAGACGATGCCGAAATTTTGAGGTGTCACTTAGTATCTCGAGATCTGACATGAGGATTTGTGTTAGTATTTGACGGGGCGCCACAGATGGTATCAGAGCATAGCATTAGATCCGTATGGGATACTGATCTATTATATTTATAAAAGTTGACTAATACCACAGATATTAAAGCGATAATCATAGAGTATCACTAGGAATTCGGTATCCGAGCTCATTTGTAGTTCCGAATTGGAATCATGAGTTCTTCCGTGTCTTGAAGTCTATAGAGCCTAGTACGCATAGGATATGATTATAGATTTGTTATGTTAGTAATGGAAATGGAGTTCATTACTAATTTTCAAGTTATGGTAGTAATTCATAGTTACGTAAGAAACGGTTTTGGCCTTATTCTAATAAGTGTCTTGTTACAGATAAACACAAGTGAAAAGAGTGGACGAGGTGGAGGCAGAAACACAAAGAGATGAGATAGATTCTAGATTAGACCACTCACCCGATAGTATAATTAATGGCATTTATGAGATAGATGGTTGAGTCTTATGTCAAATTCAAAGAAAAAATATGAATAATACAACCACTATCATTTCGAAGCTGTAGACACTCCAATTTGAACGGGCACATACTCGAAAGGGCCTAAAAATACAGATTTTTTAATAAAAATTGCCAACGGGCCTCAAAAGCCCAAATCAATCGAAATATGACATTTTGATCGAATCAAAGCCCTTAAGACTCCCTAAGGGTCTAGGGGGCCCACCAAAAGGACTCGGCCTACCTTAAGCTTTCCCAATATTCGCCGTGCCATTCCCAAAATCGAAAATGACGAATTCTCAATGAAATTATCCGACGGGCCTAAAAAGTCCAATTTGCCAACACGTGGCATTTCGATCAATCCAATAATTTAAAAAATTCCTAAAAAGATAAAAAATGTAAAATAAGACTTGAGACCATCTCCACCTTCTTTATCCCTCACCGCTCCGCTCCTAATTTGAAGAAATTCTAAGCCCGCCTAAGGCCCATAAATCCTCAACACTCACAAATTACATTTCTCACCTTATCCCCTAACCTAAATCTAATCCCACACCACTTAAAACCAAAAATATACCCACCATCAAAAATCAAATCCAAAACAAACCCTACCCAATTTAATAACCCAAAACCATTCCATAACCCAAGCCCAATACATTAAAAAGCCCACAAACCTTTATCCATATCCAATTCACATCCAACCCATAATCCTAACCCACAAACCACTACCCACATCAACCAATCACCATCTTGATAATCAAGGTGGGATACATGTCACCACCCCAACTCACCTCCCTCATTCTCAACCTATCCCATCACCTTTTCTCTAAATATCATCTACCCACACCCCTAACCTATACCTCCCCTAATATACCCACATCAACCCATCACCTTTTCTCTAAAAAAATCTAGTCTACCCACACCCCTAACCTATACCTCCTCCTAATCTACCCTCATTATTTCCTACAAAACCCACATCTACAATCTAAACTCACACCCCTCCTCTCAAATCAAACACTCATCCTCTCCCATCAACCCACCTCAACCCTTCATCTTCACCCATTTTGACACATGGCATCATCTCCCACACCCTCCCAAAATATCATCAACCACCCTCTTACACAACCCTTCTTTTAATTAAAATCCCATCCCCTTAACTCACTTTACCAATTAATTACTCTCTTACACAATCACATCCTCTCAACCTCTCTCATTTATTTTATTCTATCTAATACTCAACCCAAATGGGTTGAAAGATCCAACCCATTTGGGTTGTAAAACAACCTATTTACCCTTCTTACATAAATGCCTCTCAATCATATCTAATTTACCCTCACCTTTCTCTTAAACCCCATACCATTGTACCACTTCTCTTTATTTTACCCCATTATATCCCTAAAATAACCCTTAACATCTATAAATATCCTCCTCCTCTTCCCAAAAAAAGCCTCCCAACTCTCACTACTAACAACTATCACCAATTCTCACCAAGTCTACCAATCATCTCTTATTAACTCCATACCAAATCTCACTAAAAAAGAAAATCCCTACTCTCTCTAATCACCTTTTTCCATTCTCATACTCTCATATTCTACTAAGAACTCAAGAAGACTCAAAGAAGAAGAAGGAAGGAAAGAAAAGAAAAGAAAATATTGAAGCATCAATGTGGGTTCAAAGTACACCCCCCATTTTCTTCTTCTCTACCCTCTTCTCCTCCCTCTTCTTTTATCCCCTCTCCTCTTCATTTTATTTTAGATGGGCTTAGGATGAATAGCCCCCAAGGCAAAAGTTTATAAGGATCATTTTCATCAATGGTCTGATCCTATAATCGAGCCGAAAGCAAATCTTTACTTAGGGAACAAATGCACGACACGTGGCACTTCATTGTTCTTTTTTAAAAATCAAAATGACCAAGTTGAGTTGAGGTTACCACCACATGGTAGGGAGAAAAGGGTGCTTAACACCTTCTCTTTTCTCCAACCGAGCTGCTTACGTGGGTTTCTTTTTCTTTATTTACTCCCTTGGGTTAAAAAAAAATAAAACAAAAAAAAATTAAAAAAAATAAACAAATCGGTTTTTCCTTTATTTATCCGATTATATGTCTTTTAAGCATGCATATCATAAAAAAAAAAATGGGAAATATTTTTTTTTTTGGCCCAATCCAAAAACTAGAGGCAATATGCCTCAAAATGAGTGGTAAAAAAATAAAAAACAAAAAAAGGAAAAAAATCGGTTTCTCCTTTATTTATTCGATTATGTTTCTTTTAAGCATGCATATCATAAAAAAATGAAAAAAAAAATTCTTTGGCCCAAACCAAAAACCAGAGGCAATGTGCCTCAAAATGAGTAAAAAAAAAGAAAAAAAATCTTTCTTTATTTTTTTATCGAATGGACAGTCGAACTTAAACTGATTGTAACTTTCTCGTCCGATCTCCGATTAACTATTAGTGCATATCGATTTGGGGTAGAACAAAATTTTATTTCAAATGTGACAAAATCAACAAGATTTTGTCAAGTCAGAATCGATTTTTGAGCTCGTTTACGCTTGCATTTCTGTTTGACATCTTGTCGGGATACAAAATGAGTAAAAAAAAAATAATTGGCCCAAACCAAAAATCAGAGGCAATGTGCCTCAAAATGAACACAAAAAAAAAAAATTAAAAAAAAAAAATTAATTAAAATTTTTTTTTTTTACTCAGTTTGTTCCTTAAGTCAGTCTTGGCAACTTTCCCCTTGGACTTGAATTTTTTTTTAGTTTTAAAACTTCAAAAGATCAAACGGATCATTTTTTTCATTAAACTCAGGGCATACCGCTCGCCACTTTTTGATTGATCAAAATGAATATTCAAAGCGATCATTGATCGAACTATAAAAAAAAAAAAAAAAAGAGAAATCCTTTTGTTATTAGTTCATTCGTTAAAAAAAGATAATATGGATTGGTCGATACCTAACTATGAATGTGTTATCCTTGTGGACTAATTATCTAAAAAGCCATGGTCTCTATAGGTATATTTTAATGTGCCTACATGATTTTACTGTGGATGTGATGGATTTGGTAGTCTTCGATCTATGTGACATCTATGTATGAATGGTTTGATTTGGCCCACAGACCCACTCATCTGGAAAATGCCCCAGGCACACCCTATCCTATTTGCATACACCACTAGCACATTTACTTTACTGTATTGCACGCTTGCATGTCCCAAATAGCCAACGTGGCACTAGTGCGTGGTCCCGTCTCCTCGGAGATGCGACGTCATTCATGAAAATCACAACTCTAATCACGTACCATAAGGTATATAAAACTGGGGCATTAGTATCGTTTGATCGGGTGATTCTGAAAGGTATATTGATACACCCATGTTGGAGAGACCTAAGACTTTGTCCTATTGTAAGCCGCACGGTCACATGTCCCGATTGCCAACGTAGTACTAGTACGTGGTTGGTCCCCTCGCGGGATGCGAAAATCATTTATAAAAGCTACAACCCTAGACTCATACCTATACGTTATATCAAAGTAATCTAATTGCATTTCTTAGTAAAAATCAGTGCCTAAGCGAGATCCTGCCCCGCCGTACTACGGTATTAGAGGGATAGATGACGTCTATTCTAGACGAGAGGTGACTTAAGAGTGCCCTTGCTCAGTATTGTACGCCACCTCTCAATTGGGTATCAAACTGGCTATTTTTGACTTCAGAGATTTGAGTTGGAGACTTAGATTATCACCTATACGGTATATCAAACCAAGTCACCACGTACCATTTGATTGAGTACGCTCAAGAGGTATATAGGTGTACTTGAAAAATGGTGGCCAAATAAATTGCACTGCACGTAGTAAACCTAGAGTCTAGAAATCTTTCCATAAGTTACTGCTCGAACTTATAGTGGGTGTTCCCGGGTTGTTTTTCGAAAATGTACATTACAAATTGTTGAGATCAAGAAGTTACAATGTTGTCCTCAAGATAATCAGACTATTTGTTTAATAGGTGCACCAACCCAATAATGAATCCATTTTAAATATGGTAGTGATGCACAATTACCCAGTTCATCTCGATTTAACGATCACGATGGGCTGGACCATTTAAGTCGAAATGGTATTCAAGTTCTTTTTTTTCTCTAATTCGAGTCCCAACCCATTTCAAGAGAAGAAAAATATTTTTCAAAAGAAAATAAAAGGAAAAATGTTTTACAAAAGATTTATTGTTTTGTTAAAAAAAAAAAACTTAGAAAGATATGTTTTACATGGACCTTGGAAATGTACTGAACTATTCTTTTGTGTCAACTCAGGATGCTGGCTGTAGGCAATAACCCAATCGACTAGTTGGTCAAAACAACCATCATGGGGATGCATACCGTAGAGAAATTCACTTTGGAAAATTCATGTTGAGATGCGTCCTGTACTTCCACGAGTTTGAGATAGATTGGAAACTTTTGCACGCTATGGCTAAGCTTTGGAACCCTTATCTTCACATCTTCCACATTGGGCATATGCACTTGTATCCTACTCATAAGATTATTGTGGCATCATGGGGATATCTACTTCAGGTCCTCTAGTCTGGCTTTCATTGAAGATGGGATATTCTGGTGACCTCACCATAGGCCTAAACATTTCAAAAGAAGAAGTCAAGGCCTTAGTCCGTAACGGGAGATTGGATTTAGCACCCTTATTGAGTCCATACCACTCCTGCAGTCATGCCATCAATGTAAAACCAGAAGCTTAAAGAGCCACTAGAGATTATCGGTTATGTTTAGGGATCTTAGTCCAAGACATACTGACCTCCAAAAGTGAAAACTGTTCCTGAGTCCTTCATAGACATAACTTTCCAACTCTCCAGAAAAGCCAACCCTGTACCTCTCATTCTAGCTAAAACCTTCTCAGGTTTGGATGCCATAAAAAATGGTGTGGGAAGGGGTTTCAAAAGAAGCCCTCACCTACTTTATATGTGGCTCTGCGACCGTCTTAAAATTGTGGATATTCCTTCAACCCTCGAGTATAGGCCAGAACACTTTTCCAAGAGAAACATGTTAATGCGTCACAACTCAGTTAAGGCTTGGAGCAAATGGTTGGATTTTCGTCTTGCCCGTCATATTGGTTTGAGATGCCCTTGGTGGATAGCTGACTACCCTGTTTTAGGTACTAAAGGATCCTATTATGTCCGTTTGATTGGATTGGAGGAGACATCTTTTTACCAACCTGCCTTGATCCCAAAATAGTACGGAATACTTATAGAGTTTTGGCTACCTCAACACAAAGAATTCTTTCCTCCCGAACCATTGATTGAAAAGTTAGTGCATCTCATTGAGAAGACTTGGAACAAGCGCACCTTAGGATATCCAGATGGACCAGCAGAGTTCAAAGAGCAGTCGTTAGAATCAAGAGAAGCAAGCCTAATTGTCCTAGCAATCCTTTTATCTGTCAAATAATTTTCAATAGTTCAATAAAATTTCATTTAGTTTCTTTGTGAAAAATCATTGCATAAATGAATTATTTAATAGGTTGGTGTACAAAATTCAATCTCAGGATTCACCAAAATATTATCAAAGGGGGTAACACCGCAATTAATAATCCACCTCAAATGGGTCCACTACCCATATCCATCTCAGATTGGGTCCACGACTCATATCCGATTTCGAATCAAGCCCATGACCCATCAATTAATCTACTTTTGCAAAATGTCATACCGACTCTACGTCGATGCCAACTCCGTGCTGATGAAATCACTTTTAAATTTTACCGACTCCGTGTCGATGGCAGCTCCGTGCTGATGAAATCATTTTTTTAATTTTTACCAACTTCGTGTCGATGCCAGCTCTGTGCTGATGAAATTCTTTTTACCAACTCCATGTCGATGCCAGCTTCGTGCTGATGTAATCATTTTTAATTTTATCGACTCCGTGTCGATGCCAGCTCCATGCTGACAAAATCATTTTTAAAATTTTACTGACTCCGTGTCGATGCTAGCTCCGTGCTGATGAAATCTTTTTTTAAATTTTATAGACTCCGTGTCGATGCCAGCTTCGTGCTGATGTAATCATTTTAATTTTTACCGGCTCCGTATCGATGCCAGCTCCGTGCTGATGAAATCTTTTTAATTTTATCGACTCCGTGTCGATGCCAGTCCCGTGCTGATGAAATTTCTTTTTCAAAATATTTTACTGACTCCGTGTCGATGCCAGCTTCGTGCTGATGTAATCGTTTTAATTTTTACCGGCTTCGTGTCGATGCCAGCTCCGTGTTGATGAAATCTTTTTAATTTTACTGACTCCGTGTCGATGCTAGTCCCGTACTGATGAAATTTCTTTTTCAAAATATTTTACCGACTCCTTGTCGATGCCAGCTCTAGCTGATGTAATTCTTTTTTTAAAATATTTTGCCAGTCCCGTGCTGATGCCAACTTCCCGTTAATGTCGGCTCCGAGTCGAAGAACTCTTTTCTTTAAAACTTGTTTACTTTAAAATAAATAACTTTACCAGACCTAATAAAACGTCATGCATTTTTATTTTTATAAACAAGATAGTAATGATTGGTCTTCTGTACCCAAAGGTGGCCAAACGAAAGAAATATAAGCAACCAGAGGAACCTCCGTATTTTTTCAGATCTTCCACCATCACCATGAGTTCTTCCCAACCGGCATAACTCACAGTAACTAAAATGTTAGGTATCGATCCACAAATAGCAGCACTACTAAAAATAATTGAGAAGCAAGAAAAGATGGTAAGTACCGTGTTAGCCAATGCCAGCATCATACAAACCCAAACAATGCAACACCATGCATCTGGATCAAATCAGGATCTACCCGAGCAACCTCCACAGGGACCACAGACCACCGTGCCTCCCGTAGTATCGGAATACCAAGGGCCCCCACTTTATATTCCACATAATCGACCACCCCCTGTAGTCATTCCTGATGACGAATGCTAGTACAGCGCCACAGAGGCCAAAAGTGCAATAGATGAAAAATTGGCTCAGCAAATCGAGTCTTTGCAAGAAGAAATGAGGAAGATGAAAGGCCTCAACACTATGAGCGGGACACGGTTTAAGGACCTCTGCTTCTACCCAAATGCACAGTTGCCGACCAAGTTCAAATGTCCGGAGTTTGAGAAGTACAATGGGGTGGGGTATCCTCTGTCACATCTAAAACTATACTGCGGATCCATGTAAAATACGGCAAAGATGACAGGCTACTGGTGCAGTTGTTTCAAAGAAGCTTGACAGGGTTAGCACTCAAATGGTTCTCCGGATTGGACCATACGCTTATCAAAACTTGGCAAGACTTGGCTGAAATGTTCTGGCATAATTATCGGTTCAACACAGATGTGGGTCTGGATCGAAATGATATGGCCAAGATGACTAGAAAGCAAAGGGAGACGGTGAAAGAGTACGCCCAGAGGTGGCGGGAGTCTACCTCGTAAGTAAGGCCTGCAATGACTGAACAAAAGATAAACACCACGTTCATCTCAACACTAGGGCATGCCTTTTATACTCATCTGGTTGGACATACTACAGGCACCTTCTCAAATTTAGTTCAAGCGGCAGACTGGGTCAAGGACGAGATCTGAATTGGTCTAATATTCGACTTTATAGCCTTGAGTGAAACAGTAGGGACATCGGCATAGAAGAAATCAATGCCTTTTGTCAAAAAGAAAGAGGAAACCCAAGTCAATAATGTACAACCAAGCCAACCTCTCGTTATTTAGGCACCAGCTCTGCGGATACTGGCACCCCAGGCCCCTTGGACGCTAGTACCTCGAGCTGCCTAGGCTCCTGCACCTCAAAACCAATTCAAGACGAATCCTCCACCAGTTGCACAACAGGCACCACTATATGGACAGAATCAACAGGCACGACCTAACAGGGTAAATAGAGTGTTTACCAGGTTACCTATGACGCTATCTGAATTACTGCCAATCTTGGTCAGGGGTGAGTATCTTGCAAAACGCCCACCAAATCCTGAGGTTGCCAAAAGGCCAGGATACAACCCCAATTTGTTCTACGAATTTCACATGGGTGCACCAGGGCACTCCACAAATCAATGCTGGCAGCTCAAACATCAAGTACAAAATTTGATCGATAAGAAAGCTCTCATCCTGGATGGACCTGCCAACCCGCCCCAACAACAGAATATCAATCAAAAATCCCCTTACTCACAATGGAGAGGGGAGTGGGCACAGGGTAAATGTTGTCTGTGGAGAACTCGACTTCAATCCCTCAGATTTGATAGCGCCTATCGGAGCAAAAATCAGGGTCCACTTAACAAAGGAATCAAAAGCATCCACGGTTAACACAGTCAACCATTACACGACAAACTCATCCCAAAATTCACTACCACCTCTCAGATTGTCTGACCTCACCATTCACCGCACTCATCAAAGTACTACTACTCGACCACCTTTAGTTATACCTTTCGGATCACCAAGCCATCAAAATTCAACCCGACCTCTCTTGTTATACCCTACACACAGTCAACTTCTCAGGGATCAACCCGACCCCCCTTCATATACCATACATTTCACCCTCACGTCCATCGTTCGTCATTCCATATACTCCATCAACCCCTCACGTAACTCCCCCCACTACCACTACATCCAAATCATCACCACCACCTCTCATTCTCAATATAAAACCTGATCCACCCCCACGACCATACACTCACCTAAACCATTCCCTTATAGCTCTGACCAGGCAGTTTCCTAGAGTTATGAGACCACCGTTACTACAATCGCAGGGGTCAAAACTATGAAAAAAATAATGGTAGCTAATATCGACAATATGACCAGGGCAGGGTGATGCCAAAAATCACCAGAAAAGGGGGTCAGCATCAAGGAAAAAAGTAAATAGACCACGAAAGGGGTGACAGATGATGAAAAAAAGAAGGCAAAAGGAAAGGGTAAGTTGTATAAAGATGACAAGACAGAAGATGGCGAAAGTAACAGACAAGGAGGCTCAGATTTCATTAAGCTCGTTCCTAAGAGTGAGAATAACATAGTGGATCAATTGAACAAACATCCATCTCAAATCAATATTCTGGACCTGATGCAAAAATCAGAGGAACACAAAGAGGCATTAATGAGAGTTCTGGGAAAATCGCATGTACCTGCAACTACCTCACCTGCACAGTTGGAGCAAACGGTTGGCCAGGTCATGACCCCCAATCCTATAATCTTCAATGAAAGTGAATTTATGCCTGAAGGGCGGGGGCACGTAGAACCGCTAAACATCATGGTCATGTGCAAAGGTATGATGGTTGCCAGGGTGCTGATTGATAACGGCTCAGCGCAAAATGTTTATTCGCTTGAAACCTTCCGCAAACTCAATGCTAATTGGTCACATGTCAAGCCCAACAACAAGGTCGTCCGAGGTTTCGACAGTCCAAAAAGGGATTCGTTGGAAGAAGTGGACCTACCTATCACGATAGGCCCGTGCACCTTTGAAGTAACATTTGAAGTCATGAAAATATCGACAACCTTTAACTTACTGCTGGACAGGCTGTGGATCAACATAGTAGGGGTTGTACCTTCTTCTCTACATCAGAGAGTCAAACTCATTAGGGGGAAAAGGATGATATTCGTGCTGGCAGAAAATCTTATCCCAGCTGGGAGAACCCCGGATATGCTGTTTATCGATATTGAAATAACGAAGGACAAAGCACTCTACCATTCATATCAATTCGCTGCTGTCAATCATATTGAAAAAGGAAAAGAGAAGGTAAAGGCAGAACTATTGAGAACGAATCTGATGATTGGACCGATTTTGAAAAAAATAGGTTACCGACCTAAACAAAGGTTGGGACCAGGAGGAAAAGGGAAAGCTACGCCGATTGAAGCAAAAAAGCATACTCCTTATTTTCATCTGGGGTTTAGGACCCACAAAAAAGAATATTGTAGAAATAAATGACAAGAAAAAAGAGTTTCGACTAGCGAGAAGGCAAAACTGTGAACCGAATGTCTGGAATCTGGGCAGAATTTCGCATATCAGTGTAGACACCCCCATTTTTGCATCCGCCTGATTAATCAACTCGTCAACCCGATCGCAAGGATTCCCAATGATGGATGTGTATTCCATTGCTTTACTTTGTTACCAGATTTGTTTCAGAAATCCAGATGAGGTATCTCGAACTGACAAAACCTTAGAAACCACGCTACGCTAGGAAAACACAACCCCAGAAACATAGAAATCATCATCTTACAGACCAAAAAGAAGCTTCATGATAAAAATCACTAAAAATTGATCAAATTACCAAAATACCCCTGACATCAAAACAACCCTAGAGCCTACGTTACGCTTAGGAAAACTCTCTCGAACACATAAAATAACAAATCGGAACCAATAGATCATTTCACACCAATTTAAACAGAATTTGACAAAATTACGAAAAATGCCCCTCATAAAGTTCATAATCATTTCACATAAAAATTTTCATAAAGGATACAAACCAACATTTCCATTGAATTCCTTACGAAAAACCGATTCTAAAACATCCTAGAACATTAAAAACCGACTTGAAACGTGAAAAGTCCTTTTCGGGGGTAAAACGGTAATTTCATAATTTTCATGATAAAAAATTCCGAAATTAATAAATAAAACATTAAATAATTAAATTTAAACATTAATGAAATAATTTAAAATTTTGAACCTAAAAAATCGATTAATCGGACTCTCAGGCAAAATTGTTGAGGGTTCGTGGGATATTTCTTTAAGGACCCCTCCATTTGGGGGTCCAAAGAATTAAAAATATTTTAGAGGAGGGGTTCTCCAAAAATCAAAGTAAATCAAGCAAGACTAAGGTCAAGGTATTAAAGTCAATAAAACTGAAGTCAAAATTAAAGTCAATTAAGCAAGACTAAAGTCAAGATATTAAAAGTCAATCAATTAAGACTAAAGTCAAAACATTAAAAGTCAATCAAATAAGACCAAAAGTCATAATAGAATTCTAATTAAATAATAACTCTATCTAATAGAGTTCTAACTTAAAAATAATTCTACCTAAAACAATTGAATTAAAACACAATTACTTCTACCTAAAACAATTCTAACTTAAACACAATTCTACCTAAAATAATTTTAACTAAAACACAACTCTAATTAAAAGATCTCTAATTAAACACTAACTCTATCCAAATCAACCCCTAAAAACATCTATAATAGAGGTGCTCACACCCTATTTTCGTATCAAATTATAAACCCTAAGAGAAGTAGGTCTAGAAGCTCCCCTAGCCCCCCATAAACCCTAGTTTTGGAGCCCCAACTCCTCAACTAACATCCCTCTTTCAATTTTAGTCTAGAAAACACCCAAAAGCCTTCTAAAACACCCCCAAATCCGCAACGAACTTGAAGAGTTCAGATTCAAAAACAAGGAGATACCTTGCCTCGGAGATCCGAAGTCAAATCCGGAAACAGAACGAAGCAAGGGAGCACGGTACAAGGAGCTCTTTTTGTCAAATCTGAGGGAACCAAGTCCTTGCCATCGAAAAGGTAAATTTTTATTTTTATTTATTTTTTATCTAGGTTTTAGCAATGTAATTTACTTGGGAATTTAGTAGAGACCGGCTGTGGCCGGGCGGGGTTGGTGCCTAATACCTTCCAATCCCGTAACATGATCCCCGAATTCAATTTTTTTTTTTTTAGATTTATAATTTTTATCCGTTTAGAGTCATTGATCGGTTCCTAGACCGTAATAACTAGGTGGCGACTCCCAAACCTCAAGGGTCAAAAGTGGATCCGCGCACCCCGCAGATCGAGGGCGCTTTCAATCAGTGTAGCTTCCCAATATCACAGACTAGACCCGACAGTCTATCAGAACCGTTGCCAACCAAACCAGTAAAAAGGCCGAGAACAGTGAGTTTCAAACCTCTGTACATTAAAGAAGACTCAATTGTTGAGTCCTAGTCATCCTTCGTTGTCGTAGAAGGCGTTGATATTTTATTCAATGGGCATTCCAACGAAAGTTTATTAGAGACTGCTCTAGAATCCACAAAGGTGAAAATCATCAAAAGCAAGGGGAACGAATCACCATTCCCATTGACATCGACTGGGCATCAGTCGTCATCCCACTGAGTTTGGGGGGGATTGTGCCCAACTTTGACAACAACAATCAATCGGAGATCATAGTCATCTCCGAACCACCAACCAAATCACCTTCATATCTCATCCGCCACCTTAGAGAAGGGGAGGTTCTGAACAATTGGGAGGAGTTCCCATTGACCCTTGAGGCTGTTTAGACCTAAAAAAAAATGTCGTTAAATGAATCTAGTTTGCCCGATGATCATAACGAGCCCTCGTCCTCGGGTAAAGACTGTTTTGAGGGCTCCCTAGCTTTATTAATAAATTTTCATGATTGTTTTTCTTATTTCAGGTATTCGAAAAGTAACAAAAAAGCAAATATTCCTCAAAAATCAAAAAAATCAAAATTTTCTCAAAAGATAAAAAATAAAAAAACTTTCAAAATTGCAAAAAAATATATATTTTTCAAAAACCAAAAAAAGAGTTTTCAAGGGATCTGTCTCAATGAAATGAATATCTAGGTAAAACAAAATTTGAAAGGGATGAGTATGATTTCGATCTTGAACTCGACTTTGACCTCATGGGGATTGAAGAAGAGTCTAAGGAAGAAATAGAGTACCCACCTAAAGAAATCAAAGACTTGGTAGAACATCACGAGAAAGGTGTTCAGCCAAACATTGAGGATATAGATTCAATCAATCTTGGTACCAAAGAGGACCCAGGAATTGTCAAGATCGGAGCCTTATTAACGTCGCAACAAAAGGAAGAAACGATCAAACTCTTACGGAAGTATCAAGTTGTCTTCGCATGGTCGTACAGAGATATACCGGGATTGGACACAGATCTTGTTGTACACAAGCTACCAATTACCTCTGAAAGTAAACCAATCAAGCAAAAACTGAGAAGACTAAAGCCCGAATGAACCCTCAAGGTTAAAGATGAGGTCATGAAACAGTTCGAAGCACGATTTTTTACAGTCTCTACGTACCTAGAATGGTTGGCTAATGTCGTCCCAATACCCAAGAAAGATGGGAAGGTACGCATGTGTGTTGACTATCGAGACTTGAACAAGGCCAGTCCTAAAGATGATTTTTTACTACCACACATCGACACTCTAGTCGATAGTACAGCAGGGCACGGCATGTTCTTGTTCATGGATGGCTTCTCAGGCTATAATCAAATAAAAATGACAGAAGAAGATCAAGAAAAGACTGCAATTATCACACCATGGGGTACTTTCCACTACAAAGTCATGCCATTCGGACTGAAGAACGCAGGAGCGACTTATCAATGGGCAATGATCGCATTATTCCACGATATGATCCATAAGGAAATGGAGGTCTATGTAGACAACATGATTGCTAAATCCGACATTGAAAAAGACCATCTGGTGAATCTAAAGAAGTTGTTCGAGAGGCTGAGGAAGTATAGTTTAAGGCTAAATCCCCCAAAATGTGTATTCAGGGCAATATCGGGCAAACTACTGGGGTTCATCTTCAGTAGAAGAGGCATCGAGATAGATCCGGTAAAAACCAAGTATATCCTCGAGATGAAGGCACTCATTTTAGAGAGAGATATTCGGGCATTCTTGAAGAATATAGTATATTAGCCGTTTCATTGCTCAACTCACGCCTATCTGTGAGCCAGTCATCAAGCTACTCAGGAAGGACACTCCAAAAATGTGGAACCAAGACTGTCAGGAAGCATTCGATAAGATTAAGTAATATCTGCTCAATCCACCAGTCCTAGTCCCTCCTACCCTAGGACGACCCCTACTTATATACATCTCAGTGCAAGAAACGTCAATGGGGTGTGTACTGGGGCAACACGATGAATCAGGACGGAAGGAACAGACCATCTACTATCTCAGCAAGAAATTTATCGAGTACGAAGTGAAATATTCGACACTTGAGAAAACTTGTTGTGCGCTAGTCTGGGCATCTCAACGACTACGTCACTATTTGCTTAGTTACTCAACTATGTTTATTGCCAGAATGGACTGCCTCAAGTACTTTTTCGAGAAATCGGCATTAACAGGTCGTACATCAAAGTGGCAATTATTATCATCTGAGTTTGACATCACCTATGTCACTCAAAAAGCCATCAGAGGGCAAGCAATTGCCGACCACCTAGCCGAGCACCCGTTGCCTGACTACGAGCCATTAAAAGTGAACTTTCCTGATGTAGCCATACTGATTACTGAGGTTAACGATGATGATGAGGAGCCAGGCTGAAAAATGTACTTCGAAGGAGCAACCAATCAGAAAGGAAACGGAATAGGGGCAGTTTTGATCAAGCCAAATAGATCCCACGTACCAATTGCAATCAGATTGAAATTCCAATGTTCTAACAACGAGGCTGAATACGAAGCATGCATAGCAGGGTTGAAAGCAGTACTGGATCTCGAGGTAGATGAGATCGATGTTTTCGAAGATTCAAGCTTAGTAGTCTATCAGACGACTGGAGAATAGAAGACCCGAGAATAGAGACTTGTCCCTTGCCATGAGTATTTGGAGGAACTAAGCTCATGTTTTAATAAAATTTCATTCACATACATGCTGAGAGCTAAGAATCAGTTTGCAGATGCACTAGCTACACTTGCTTCTATGATCGGTATCTTGGAAGACTTAATCATCGACCCTATTGAGATTGGAATTCAAGATGAGCCGGCCTATTGCTTACCCGTCAAACTAGAAAAATTCGAAGAAAAGCCTTGGTATTCAGATATCAAGGCATATCTTGAATATCGAACCATCCCCTTAGATGCAATGCCAAATGATTGAAGGACCATTCAAAAGCTAGTTGGGCAATTCTTTTTAAGAAACAGTATTCTGTACAAGAAGTCGCACCACGAGGGCTTACTCTGGTGTGTGACAGAAGAAGAAGCAAAAATTCTAATCGAGATCGTACACGGTGGAGTTTGTGGACCTCACATGAATGGTCATATGCTTGCTAAGAAGATCATGAGGATGGGATACTATTGGTCAATAATGGAGAGTGACTGTTATCAGCATGCTTGCAAATGCCATCTATGCTAGATATATGCCAACAAGATCAATGCTCCGCCTTCAGAACTACATAATATGACCACTCCTTGGCCCTTCTCACTCTGGGGTATGGACGTCATTGGATAGATCGCACCTAAAGCTGCAAACCGACATCGTTTAATCCTCGTTGCTATAGACTACTTTACCAAATGGGTAAAAGCAGCGTCTTATGCTAATATCACCAAAAGCAACATCTTGAAGTTTGTCAAGAATAACATCATTTGTCGGTATGGACTTCCCAGCAAACTAGTGACTGATAATGCCAAAAAAATTTAGGAACAAAGATATGATCAAGATGTGCGAAGATTTCCAGATCACTCGTCACAACTCTGTACCTTACAGACCTATGATGAACGAAGCAGTCGAGGTAGCCAACAAGAATATCAAGAAAATTATTGAGAAGATGACAGTTACGTACAAAGATAGACACGACACGTTGCTTTTTGCATTTCACGCCTATCGAACATCGTTCAGGACTTCGACTAGGGTAACTCCGTATTCATTGGTATATGGAATGGAAGTAGTCTTACCTATAGAGGTCGAGTCCCTTCCTTCCGGATCTTAAAGAAAGTAGAATTTGATGAAACTGAATGGATTCAAGCTTGGTTTAATCAACTAAATATGATTGAAGAGAAACGCCTTGCAGCCATTTGCCATGGACAGATCTATCAACGACGAATAGTTCATGCCTATAATAAGAAAGTCAAGTCTAAGGATTTCTCATTAGGAGACCTAGTCTTAAAGAAAATTTTGCCAATCCAAGAATACGCTAGGGAAAAGTTTCGACCAAACTATGAGGGACCCTTCATTGTGTAAAAGGTGATGGCGGGAGGAGCTTTGATCCTCACAGAAATGAACGGACAAGTCTTCTCTAAATCGATCAATGCTGACACCTTCAAGAAGTACTACACTTGAGATTTGACCCTGAGATGACGAAATGCCATCTTTACTATCCCAAACTAACTATCACACCCTAGTCAACCCTTTTGAGCCATCACGTTCGTTTCTTAACCTAAGACTGGGGCAAGTCAACAACTACATACAAAAAAAAAAAAAAGACAAAAGAAAAGAATATCAGAAAGATCAAGGCATCAAATTACAGTTGGCCCGCATGAGGATAAACTGTGAACGGCTAAAATTACAAAAAAAATTCAAGAAAGTCAAAAATTCGAACACTTGATCTTGGCTCGATCCAAATTTCCAGCCTAAACAAGTTCGACAGACGTTGGGAGGAGACATAAATCACTTTTTCAAAATAAAAATAGACAAACCCCATGTCTAGCCCACTTTAGATAAACTAAGACCTAGACCTTAACCTTTTTGTATCCTTCAACTACCTTAAATCTAAACCAACGTTTCGTCCCACTAAAAATCCTTTCTGATCAGGGAATGTTCTAGGGCAACATAATGACAATGGCAGCACCAATGATCTTGCCACTTGGTCCGGACCTCCAAGTCTTATTAGTCGTTAGAAGGGCATAGCGAAAACCTGAAAGAGCGCTATGAGTAAAAAAATCAGATTATGGCAAGATCAAAGCCACCGACACGATGAAAATCACAAAAAGGATATCGATGTGCAAAAATATGGAAATCGGGTCTGGTGAAAACCGTAATTGGCACTAGGGGTAATAAGGATTTTTAAAAAAAAAAAAAAACTCTTGGCCCGCAAGAGTATAAACTGTGTACTGCAAAAATCCCTCCAAAATCCCAAGACCTAAACAGATAATAGTCTTCCAAAATCAGGGCACTGGGAATGACTTTAAAGGAACTAGAAGAGTAATTGACGTTTATATCCTCTGTGGTTGGCAAAAATACCAAGATCGTCACAACCAAAGATTTTACAAACTCTGAATTTATCGTACTCATTTGATAATAAAATTTTAAAAAGAAAAACTACTATTTTGGCCAGTGATAAAAAATCGAGGACTTATTCAAACTTCAAGTTTTCCAAGCATTAGATACACCTGAGGCCAGGTAAGTAAAAAACCTATTCTCTTTTTCTTACAAAAAAAAAATAGGGTACCATCATTATCACCTCGGCGTCCGAAGCATCACGACTCACTAGGTAAGACATGAAAGCATCAAAATAGGGACCTTGAGCAAGCCTCTCCTGAGATCACTCTCCGGGCCTACTGAAGGGAACCATTGTGGGTTCATAACCTTGATCATGTTTATGAGATTCTAAGTGAAGATGAGTACATGCATACATTCCCGAGGGGAATTGGGCCAAAACCATTTGGATTGAAGTCAGAAGCTTCTCGAGAAACCACCATTGTTATCATGAATCACATTAACCTTGTTCAGATTCTTATGGATGTGAATCCGTGGTCCACTGTGTATTCTAGCATTGTTTCAAGAGCAATGACTCTTGAGGTCGTATTAACAGGCGAAACAAAAAATTACAATGGAGCCCTTCATGTGATGATAATAAAATTTCAAGTCCCTTCACCTCTAGTTTCGACTTGAGAGAGTCTCTTCGTAAGGTATTGTAAACAACATGATGAAGGGATTTGGGTAGTGGTCGATGTTTCCTTGGATCATTTGTGTCCTATCCCGATATCGAGATGCCGAAGAAGGCCATCAGGCTATTTAATCCAAGAAATGCCAAATGGTCACTCCAAGGTAATATGGGTCGAAACGTGTAGAAGTGGATGACAAAGCAGTTCACAGTACATATAGAACACTAGTTAACTCTGACCTTGGATTTGGAGCAAAGAGATGGGTTGCTACCTTAGATCGACAGTGCGAACGCCTTGCAAGTGTTATGACCAGTAACATGCCAGCTAGAGATATTGGTTTGATAATGAATCAAGAAGTGCGAAAGAGTATGTTGATACGGCAAGAGAGTAGCACCGATGCAACAGGCTCGTTCGTAGTCTATGCTCTTGTAGATATTGTTGCGATGAATGCGACTTTAAATGGGGGCGACTCAAACTATGTAGCCCTCCTACCTTCAGATCTTGGTTGATTTGACTCCAACAACAAAACTCCCTCTTGGATAAAAAAAAAAGACAAAAATCAAAAATCGAAAATCGAGAAAATATACAAAAAAAAAAATCAAAAAATCTCAAAAATCCTTTTGAGTTGCACTCAACTCCGATTTGTTAAAACACGACCAAAAATATCAAAATTTCAAAACTCATCAAATCTTAGATCTCACACGAGCTTCGCACCATCGAGATCAAGGAATTAATAAGGCAAAACTCTGTCAGACCCCGTGCTTGAGTAGTCATTTTCTACAAAAGTCATCGATTTAATCTGAAATTCGAAATCGTGTTTTACGAAGTTCTCTTGCCCGTGCAAATAAGGGTTTAGTCTATTCTTTGTAGTTCTTTGCACGCAATTCCTGCAAAGAATGGAAGTTGTAGACATCCTAATTTGAACGGGCCCATACTCGAAAGGGCCCAAAAATACAGATTTTTCAATAAAAATTGCCAACGGGCCTCAAAAGCCCAAATTAATCGAAATATGGTATTTTGATCGAATCAAGGCCCTTAAGACTCCCTAAGGGTCTAAGGGGCCCACCAAAAGGACTCGGCCTACCTTACGCTTTCCCAATATTCGCCATGCTATTCCCAAAATCGAAAATGACGAATTCTCAATGAAATTATCCGACTGGCCTAAAAAGCTCGATTTGCCAACACGTGGCATTTTGATCAATCCAATAATTCCAAAAATTCCTAAAAAGATAAAAAATGTAAAATGGGGCTTGGGACCATCTCCACCTTCTTTACCTCTCACCACTCTGCTCCTAATTCGAAGAAATTTTAAGTCCACCTAAGGCGCATAAATCCTCAACACTCACAAATTACATTTCTTACCTTATCCCCTAACCTAAATCCAATCCCACACCACTTAAAACCTAAAATATACCCACCCTCAAAAATCCAATCCAAAACAAACCCTACCCAATTTAATAACCCAAAATCATTCCATAACCCAAGTCCAATACAATAAAATGCCCACAAACCTTTATCCATATCCAATTCACATCCAACCCATAATCCTAACCCACAAACCCCTACCCACATCAACTAATCACTATTTTGATAATCAAGTTGGGACACATGTCACCACCCCAACTCACCTCCCTCATCCCCAACCTATCCCATCACCTTTTCTCTAAACATTATCTACCCACACCCCTAACCTATACCTCCCCTAATCTACCCATATCAACCTATCACCTTTTCTCTAAAAAAATCTAATCTACCTACACCCATAACTTATACCTTCCCCTAATCTACCTTCATTATTCCCTACAAAATCCACATCTACAATCTAAACCCACACCCCTCCTCTCAAATCAAACACTCATCCTCTCCCATCAACCCATCTCAACCCTTCATCTTCACCCATTTTGACACATGGCATCATCTCCCACACCCTCCCAAATTATCATCAACCACCCATTTACACAACCCTTCTTTTAATTAAAATCTCATCCCCTCAACTCACTTTACCAATTAATTACTCTCTTACACAATCACATCCTCTCAACCGTTCTCATTTATTTCATTCTATCTAATACTCAACCCAAATGGGTGGAAAGAGCCAACCCATTTGGGTTGTAAAACAACTCATTTACCCTTCTTACATAAATGCCCTTCAATCATCTTTAATTTTCCCCCACCTTTCTCTTAAACCCCACACCATTTTACCACTTCTCTTCATTTTACCCCATTATATCCCTAAAATAATCCCTCAACATCTATAAATACCCTCATCCACTTCCCAAGAAAAGCCCCCCAACTCTCACTACTAACAACTATCACCAAGTCTACCAATCATCTCTTATTAACTCCACACCAAGCCTCACTAAAAATAAAAATCCCTACTCTTTCTAATCACCTCTTTCCATTCTCATACTCTAATATTTTACTAAGGACTCAAGAAGACTCAAAAAAGAAGAAGAAATGAAAGAAAAGAAAAGAAAATATTGAAGCATCAAGGTGGGTTCAAAGTTCACCCCCCCTTTTATTCTTCTCTACCCTCTCCTCCTTCCTCTTCTATTATCCCCTCTCCTCTTCATTTTGTTTTAGATGGACTTAGGATGAATGGCCCCCAAGGCAAAGGTTTATAAATATCATTTCCATCAATGAAATGATCCTATAATCGAGCCGAAAGTAAATCCCTACTTAGGGAACAAATGCACGATACATGGTACTTCATTGTTCTTTTTTTAAAAATCAAAATGACTAAGTTGAGTTGAGGTTACCACCACATGGTGGGGAGAAAAGGGTGTCTAATACCTTCCCTTTTCTTTAACCGAGCTGCTTATCCCAAATCTCAAGATTTGATCCGTACCTTATCCATCGCGAGTCACTACGTGCCAAAAATGTCACTTTTCCAAAAATGTGCATCGGGTGACCATTCACACCCACTTACAAAATGAATGGTGGCGACTCCTAACCTTAATAGATGTGGTCGTCATAATGGTGAAATCCACTTATCTACAGAAGCTAAATGGGATAAAGGCAATAAGTATCTAATAAGAGACAATCAATTACAAAACTAACCAATTCATAAGAAAAATACCAGACCTGAGAAGTGAGATTATAGACGTACCTACTCAATGGATGGAAGAATTTTATAAGAAACAACAACAACATACTATTAAATCAATCAGAAGAAAGAGTGGTGATATATTATGAATGTGATAAATTGGGACATAAAAGAGAGCAATGGTCAGGTCGATGTCAATTGATTAAGGATGCTGACTAAAAAAGATGCTAGACAAACCGATGCCGACCCAACGGACAGGTAAATCCAAGGATGTGGTTGTAGAATTTCCAACGATTACTTCCACTGAGATTTGGGGGTTTTTTTCCGATCCGATTGAGGTCAATGAGTTGATTTTGAAGACCTGAGAGTTTTGAGTGCCATGTGGTGCCCGAGAGATCGGTGAGTGACAGTGACTATATTCCAATTGTTAGTAATATTTTGAAATGAATGTATTAGGAGATGGATCGTTTGAGTGGGTATACTTTGAGAGGATGTTTGTTGATAGATTTATATCCAAGACTGCTCAAGAAATCAAGCACTAGGAGTTTTTGATATTAGTGCAAGGTAATCTATCAATTACAGATACTAAGATATGATGTTCATTAGGTTGTCACGATATGCGCCCGAGCTTCTCCTGACAGATTTGTAGAAGGCCAATAGATTCTTTAGAAGACTATAACCCTGCCTAAAGGCAAGAGGTCGATGATTGAGACTACCAATTATAGAGATACGGTAAATCAAGTTTAAATGATAAAACGAGAGGAGATAGAGTTACAGACCTCCAAGGGACAAATGGGTTGACCTTAGATTTCTTTTCTTTTCAGATCAGATTCAGACAAGAGCCCAATATATTCGAGGCCAATCTCCTTCGGATTAGTGTATTTACAATATAGAACTCCTCCACTATAAAGTTGTAGAGTTCCCCAATCGCCGAGTTATAGAGTAGTTGAAGCTCCAATGATGCCAACAGGGCCAAAGGAACCAACCAGGCAGGTTTAGAGCTTGTAGGCTCCAGTTTACCAACTACCTATTCTAGAGAAATCTACGAAGACAAGATCGTTAACATGTACGTGTGTGGGCAGGTGGGACACATTAATTACTCCAACAGTTACAAAAGGCTAAGTATGCTAATAGTTAATAGGCTAAAGTGCAGATAAGACAAAGAACATCTAAACAGCTCATACAGCTACAAGAATAGAACAAGAACTATTGCTTTCTAAGAGACGAGAACTCATAACTCAGGCTTATTAGCTTAGTTAGTGCATAGTATCAGTAGGCAACGTAAAGGAAAGCCATAGTGACACTAGTAGATAAGCAGGTGTTTCTTGTATATCCTTCATGTCGAGAGCTACTTCCTCGAATATCAACGTAGGGAGTCACGTATCTTTCCTTTAGATTGAAGATGGTTTAACTTTGGGAGGCCAAATGATTGAACTATTAGATGAAGCAGCTCTTGCTTTACGACTTCTTGAATCGATTTTCCTCCTTTAAAAAGATAGATCATCATTTTCCTTTCATCTTTCTATCATCGGTGTCGGCTCTAACTCTTCCTTTGCCTTCTCCTTTCACGATCACTTTCTAATAGAGGAATTTATTATTCTCGTTCTCGTTTCGTGATCAATGCCTTCTACAAACAAGCGCTCACTTCAAGACTTCGATCGTGGCTCCTTTTCACTCCTCAAAACGAAAGCGCTATAAGTAAAGATTATGACTACGTAAAAACAACGGCTACCACCTGCCTATGCCCACATCCATCCTAAAGAGAGAAGGTTTGCAATCAAGACATACCCTTCTTATAAGGTAAGGTCCATTTGTTTATACGAGCAATTTTTTAGACGAGAAGGAAAAAAAAAAAACACACGCGTGGTCCGGTTAAATATTGGCTTTTCATAGGCGAGTCACAAAATGCCCTTGGATATACAGTAAAACTATGCATTGAGGAGTAAAATTCATGCAAGTAGGGATAAAACATAATAGATGGTGTAATGGGTGAGAGAATTAAAGATAAAGAATAGAGAAGATGTGAAAGGATTTTTTTTATAGACATTGGTAGGGAATTGATACATGGTGTATTGATTATTATCTCAGGGTTATACAAATAATAGATTAGTTGGAGTATGAGTTTGAATTAGAGTGATTAATTAATGAATGTGTTGGGTTGATGGACTATAGGAGATATAAGTCTACGAGTTATAAATGAAATTGGCTTGGAACTAAGAATATATGGTAATCGAAAATAGGTGTTGCTTATTATACATATCGTGTTAGTGGAATTGCGACAAAGCTCGATAAGGTATGATTTTAATTTTGAGGATGAAATTTTTATTAAGGGGCAAAGAATGTAAAACCCCTGAGTTTTCAATTCGTATCTCGAGAAAAAATAAGTAGTGAAATTTTGAAAAAATCCTAAAAATGGGATTTAGGGTAAAACTATAAGACCTTGTTCTAATCATTTTTAATGAAATTTGACCTCATCATTAGATTCAAAATGATCGAAAAACATACTTTAGCCTGTAAGGATGCTCAAATGCGAGTCCGAATAGAAAAGTTACAAAATCCTCGATTATCGAGTCGGATCAGGCTAAAATAATAATTTTTTACTAGAGTAAGAATTGTTAAGATTCGATCATATCATTGGATTTGTAACGAAAAATTATTAAACATGGACTATTGATTTGTAATTTTTAGAGCATAGAAAGTCGAATTATCGTCTAAAACGAAAATGACGTCAATTTTAGGGGTCACCTCAGGTCAAAAATTTAAATTTTTGTTAGAGATAGAATTTGTAGAAATTGAATACACCATTAGATCCAGAATAAAAAATTAAGCGAAATAAAGTATTCATTTGTTACTTTTGGAGTCCGGACAGTCAAGTTATTGTCGATCGAAACAATGGGCAAAATACCGATTTCGTCCCAAAATATATATAAATAAATTTTTTTAATTTTTTTTCACTTTCACCTTCGTTTTAAATGACCCAAAACCAGCCAACGCAATTTTTAAAAAAAAAATTATTTTTTTTTCAACTTTTCTACCCCAGATTTATTGCGAACGGCCCGCTTTCGACGACCGACGCAGAAAGAAAAAAGGTCCGCAGCCTTGACATCTACAAAATCCACCCAAGATCTTTTTATTTCATCTTCTCTTTCACCCCGTATCGTCAAAAATCAGCCATATATATATACGGGGATTTTGAAATTTTGACCTCGGATTTCACCTGTTTTGGGGTCAAATCGTCTTCCGCCGCAGAAGGGAGAAAGGACGACGGCATCGAGATCTTCAAAACTACCGGGTCAAATTCAAAAATCAACCTCTTCAAAATTCGATCTGTCTCAATTTCTGCACCGATCGTCTTGATTTTTGCGTAGGTGTTTCAATTTCATCGCATAGAGATAATAAGGAACTCTCAATTTCTACTAGTAATCGTAGATTGTGAAAATTGCATTTAGGGTTTTATTAAAATTTTGTGGTGAGTTTTCAAAAATATAAAATTCAATTGGTTATTTCAAATTCACGCCAGAACTTGCATATTTGATATGTTTAATTGTATTTTATATCAAATTATATGTGGATAGGGTATTTCAACGAGTTATTTCCATCAGTTGGATCTTGTACACTGCTCGGACGCCGTTTTGATTTTAGTTTTGTACTTTTTAAATGTTATTGATAAAAATAAATTTCACAGTTGAAAAAATAATTTAATATTCAATTAACTCAAATTGAGTTGATGAATATCAGAAAGTGCATATTTTGTTTGAGAGATTGAAAACTGTAAAAATCGAAAAAAGGAAAAAAGGGTATGAAACAGTAAAATGTTAGAGTCACACCAAAGGGGTGATGTCTACATTTTACATTGTTGTGTTGTGTGTAGATTGGTGAACAGATATCTAGGGATAATGTTACTAGTTGCATGTTTATTTACTTTCTGTTAGCGTTAAGCAATGTTTACGTTTCCTTTCCGTTATTTATTTTAGGCTGGATAGCCACAGTTGCATGGTAGAAAATTGGATATCCATTCTCAATCTTGTATTGTTAATTTCTCTTTTGTTTTCAAATAAAAATAATATATATATATATATATATAGCTATTTGGTGAGCTGTTAAATAGTCTGTGAATGCCTGAAGGGATAGTGCGTTATATCATCCGGAGTGGTGTACTATCCTAGGATGTACGATAGGGACCACCAAGCTCATACGTGCTATGGGATGCGTATTAGAGTGGAGTCACAACTGGAATCTGGGTTTATTCCTCTCTATCTTCACTAGTGAACTTGTAATGTAAAGGTGGTCGTATACGAATAGTTTGTATATTTGAGAATTACATATACGCTTGATAGGCATAGACGAAGATGATTAGTCAGTGATCACTAACAATCTATAGTAGTTGAATGTTTTAACACATCAAAAAAAAGGCCCATTGCTTACGGTCATGTCAAACGGCCAGCCTGAGCCGGATAAATGGTCCTGTAAGTGTGATAAACAATGACCAGCCACAAAATCAGGAACTAATACTTTATTTTGGAACATCATGTCCTGACTGGAAGCGATCCAATCGTGAATCCCAACTCTCTAATTCTACTACTCCACCATTGTGTATTATGTAACTGTTGCCTTATTTTGATATATAAAATGAAATGCATGTTTAATATTTCCATTTGATCAATTAGATTTGTATAAAAAGTGAATGTTATATTGTATATTGCTGATCGATGTAATGTGAGTTTTATATTTAGTTGCTCATCCCTAACTATATGTACCAGTTAATCGTAGTTTCTTCTGTAAAACTTTACATATTTTAAAATAATTCAGTATGTTTATTCGTTCATGTTAGGAGAGGTTATTGGTAGAAATTGTTTGATTTCCCTACTGGGTAATCATTGTTGCTTACCCTTTCCTTCTCAATTTTTTTAGTTTCAGATCCGAAGCACAGCGAGACAGGTGTAGAACATGAGTGAGAATCATCTGGTGGGTCAGATAGACAGCCAGAGTCCGTCACTTGGTGAGTATTGGGGTTATACCCCCTAGCGGTATCGATTTGTCCAAAATAATAGATTTTGTTCTGAGTGTTAGGACTTTTGTTAAAGTGAGAAATATTTGTATAATCCTGTATTTTGGTTATTCTTTCGCACTCTGATCTTTCGTACATTATTAGATGTATATAGGCTTCTGCTAGTATTATATTTTGTATGTATATATGCAAGATTGTATGTTGTTTATCAGGTGCAGGTTGAATCGCCTTAGAATGCTAACATAAACAGAGGAGACTATACCAAAATTTTGAGGTGCACCTAGTACCTCGAGATCTGACATGGGGATTTGTATTAGCGTTTGGCGGGGCGCCACAGAAACACATGTTCTTATCACGTCACGTGTTATTCTTGTCGCACCGTGTAGACACCCCATTTTTGCATTCGCCTGATTAATCAACTCGTCTACCTGATCGCAACGGTTCCCAATGATGGATGTTTATTCCAATACTTTATTTTGTTACCAGATATGTTTTAGAAATCCAGATGAGGTATCTCAAACTAACAAAACTGTAGAAATCACGCTACGCTAGGAAAATATGACCCTAGAAACATAGAAATCATTATTTTTCAAACAAAAGGAAGTTTCATGATAAAAATCACTAAAAAATGACTAAATTATAAAAATACCCCTAACCTTAAAACATCCCTAGAGCCTACGTTACGCTTAAGAAAACCCATTCAAATACATAAAATAACAAGTAGAAACCAAATAAAACATTTTGCCAATTTTTACAAAATTTGATAAAATTACAAAAATGCCCCTTATAAAATTCATGATCATTCCACACAAAAAACTTCATAAATGATAAAAATCAACATTTCCATTGAATTTCATACGAAAAACCGATTCCAAAACATCCTGGAACATTGAAAAACAACTTAAAATGCAAAAAGTCATCTCCGAATGCAAAACAATAATTTTATAATTTTTATAATTAAAAATTTTGAAATTAAAAAATAGAATATTAAATAATTAAAGTGAAATTTTAATAAAATTAATTTAAAATTTTAAACAAAAAAAATCGATCAATCAGGCTCTCAGGCAAAATTGTTGATGGTTGCCAAGATATTTATTCAAGGACCCCTCTATTTGGGGGTTCAAAGAATTAAAGATATAATAAAGGGGGGTTCTCCAAAAAATTAAAGTCAATCAAGTAAGACTAAAGTCAAGATATTAAAGTCAATCAAGTAAGACTAAAGTCAAGATATTAAATTCAATCAAGTAAGACTAAAGTCAAAATTAAAGTCAATCAAGTAAGACTAAACTCAAGATATTAAAGTCAATCAAGTAAGACTAAAGTCAAAATTAAAGTCAATCAAGTAAGACTAAACTCAAGATATTAAAGTCAACCAAGTAAGACTAAAGTCAAAATCTTAAAGTCAATCAAATAAGACTAAAATTCATAATCCTAACAGAGTTCTAATTAAATAATAATTCTATTTAACAATCCCAATTAAATAATAATTCTATTTAATAGAATTCTAACTAAAATATAACTCTACCTAAAACAATTCTAATTAAAATAGAACTCTAGCTAAAAGAATTATAATTAAACATTAATTCTATCTAAACAAACACTTAAAAAATCTATAAATAGGGGTCCTCACAACCTATTTTCGTATGAAAAAATAAACCCTAGAAAAAGTAGGTCAAGGGGCCTCCCCAACCTCCCCAAAACCCTAATTTTGAAGCCCTAACTCCTTACCTAACATCTATACCCCCAACTTTAGCTCAAAAAACACTCAAACACCCTTCTAAAATACCTTAAAATTCATAAAAAAAATTAGAAAACTTACAGATCCAAGAAGAAGATACCTCAACTTGGAGATCAGAAATCAGATCCAGTGATAGAACAAGGCGAGGAATACTGTATAAGGAGTTGTTCTATCAGATCTGAGGGAACAAAACCGTTGCATTCAGAAAATGTAACTATTTTTATTTTTTTATTGATTAGGTCTTTTTAGGAATATAGTTCTATTTGGGAATTAGTAGAGACCGACGTTTGTCGGGCAGGGTTGGTGCCTAACACCTTCTAATTCCGTAACGTGATCCCTGGACTTAGTTTCTTATTTTTCATAGATTAGTTTCTTTTTATCCGTTCTGAGTCGATATTCGGTTCCTAGACCACAATAACTAGGTGGCGACTCCCAAACCTCAAAGGTCAAAAGTGGATCTGCGCACCTAGCGGATCGAGGGTACTTTCAGTGGCGACTCCACTAGGGACTATTAAAGATCAGACTTGAAAAGCCCTAAGTATGAGAGCATTACGTGGTTAGTCCCCTGTGGGATGCCAAACCATTTATGAAAGCTACAACTCTTGACTCATATCTATAGGAATATCAAGGATAATCCAAGTACATCAATTGCACTTCTTGGTCAAAATTGGTGCCTAAGCGAGATCCTGCCCCGCTGTACCCTACTGTATGAGGGGGATAGACTACGTCTATTCTAGATGAGAGGTATTTAAGTGGGCCCTTGCTCAGCATCATGCACCACCTCTCAACTGGGGATCAAACTGACTATTTTTGACTTCAGAGAAGTGAGTTGGAGTTTTAGATTATCACATATACGGTATATCAAACCAAGTCACCACGTACTGTCCGATTGAGTATGCTCGAGAAGTATATAGGTGTACTTGGGAAAGGGTGGCAAGATAAAATTGCATTGCACGTAGTAAGCCTAGAGTCTAGAAACCTCCCCCATAGGACACGGCCTGAACTTATCGAGGGTGTTCCTAGGTTGTTTATTGAATGGGACCTTGTGAATAATAATGTCTATGAATGATGAATGTATGTGAATGATGAGATCAAAATGTATGTGAATGTACGATTTTGACCTCAAGGAGCAAATCTTTTTGTTTAAACTTGATTTCAAACTACTGTACCGACCCAATAATGAATCCATTCAAGATGTAGTAATAATTCATAATGACTCAGTCCATCTCGATCTAACGATCATGATAGGCCGGGCCATTTAAATCAAAAGGGAAATCAAAGTTTTTTTTAAATTCGAGTTTCAACTCATTTCAAAAAAGAATATATATATTTTTCCCAAAAGAAAAGAAAAGGATTTTTACAAAAGATATATTTTTTTGCGTGGAATTTAGAAAATTACTGAAATATGCTTTTCTAAAGGAAAAAATTATTTAAATTAGATATTTGATAATTCAATAAGATTATTTTTCCTTTTGAAATGATCATTGCATAAATGAATTGTTTAATGGTTTGGTGCACAAAATTCAATAAAATCTCAGGGTTCATTTAAAATGTTATCAAGGGGGTAACACTGGAATTGATCAAATTCACATTTGATGGGGTCTCAAGGTTATCATTGCACCTAAGATCAATCGTTCATCGTTTTGTTAGGGTTACTAATCCGATTAGTTGGAACAAACGTCAACGCCAAATCAATCCTTTAGAATATCTCAACATTTCCCACTTGTTCCTTGAAAGTCATAATGTTTCAGTCTTGCCAATTATAAGCAATGTCTCAAGTCCTCAGTTCATAATCAAGCCTGTTGTGATTACTTGTCTTGAGTTTTCATGAGTCATTTGGGTTAGCTTGAGTCCATTTTTTTTTTTCAATCTAGCAGGGTCATGTTTTTTTTAGATTGAGTCAACTCTTTTCTATTGAGTCAGGTTAATTTGTCAAGTTTATAGAGGTGTCTATTGCCCCATTTAAATAAATGAAATTTTTGAATACCTCGAACGCATTAACAAATTAACTAATAATCTGATAGATTTCTCTCCTGAACAAAAAAGATAAGAGTCAATCTCAACTTTTAATCAAGAAAGCAAAGGTCATTGACCTCAGAATAAAAAATAATTCTTAAAGAGATTCAAGTAGAAACCATCCTATCTCTAGAGGAACACAAGGGGATAATGAATTTTTTCAGAAATTTTAAAAGACTTGTTCGCGTGGGCATATGAGAATATGTTAGGTGCAAGCTTTGGTGTAGTCCGCATGGAATAGATACTCGCTCAATGAAATAAAAACACCAACGAGATCAAAGAAGATGTTACAAAGCGTATCAATGTTGTCCTTACTGCATCATAGGTCGATACGAGGTACCTTCGGAACTGATTTCTGATAATGGGTTACACTTCAAAGTCGAGGTTATTACATTGTGTTCAAAGTTCAAAATCTCACACCACAAATTATCTCCTTACCGCCCTCAAACCAATGGAGCAGTCGAAGCAGCTAATGAGAATCTTAAGACTATCATCAAGAAAATGTGTCAATCACATCAAGATCGGTCAGAAAAACTACCATTCACATTACAGGGGTACATAAATAGTCTTACACGTCTCTCAAGGTCTTGTTGGAAAATCAGTTGTCAGAAACAGATTGAGTTCGTCAACGGTATGAAAAATTAAATTTGATCAAAGAAAAATGACTAAGAGCTTTGTACTACGTGCAAGCTTATCAAAGAAGAGTCGCCTGTGCGTTTGACAAAAAGATCAAGGCCCGTCACTTACAAGTCGGGGATTTAGTACTCAAAGAGAATCGGGCACCTATTTTTGACTCTAGAGGGAAGTTCAAACCAAATTGGGGAGGTTCGTTTATCATCAAGGAAATATTATCAGGAAAAGCTATCGGGCTTCAAGATCATGATGGAATCGAATTACCAGAACCAACTAACCTTGACCAAATCAAACAGTACTATATTTAAGGAAGCCATCTTTGGTCAAATCAATTCTCATATTACCCAGTTCAATATATCCTTTCTCAACCCCTTTGCAACCTTTTCAAAAAAAAAAATTATGCATTTTTATTGCTTAGCTTGATTACCTAACCTAAGGGAGGGAAGAATTCGAACTACGTTTTGGTCTAATCCCAAAATTCTGGGGTACGTAGGCAACCTGAGAAGTTACTTCAGGCCCGACCACATCAAAATAAAAAAATAGATTCCTCGACAAAGAAAAAATCTAAAAAGAAAAAAATTCAAAAGAAAAAGAAATATCTCCAAAATGGGAAAGAAAATTTAAGGCAAAATAAAAGAAATGCCATACAAGGGCATTCAGATTTTTGAGCCTCAAAATCCCTTTCTTTTTATGCCCAATCCTAAGCTTACCTATAAAAGTCCTCCTATGAACCGTGCGAAAAGTCAAGGAAGATAGCAAAGCATGATCAGACAGCCATTCCATAAGGAAGAAAAAAAGAAGCCTGCTAGGTTGAAAACCCGAAAGGGCGACTTAGGCAAATATTTAGGCAAGCTCGCAAGGTTGAAAATCTGAAAGGAACAGTCTTGGCAACAATCAGACCAAAGAAAAAAAAAGAAAAAAACTCGCTAGTTTGAAAATCTAAAAAGATGATCTAGGCAAAAGTTAGAGCAACAAAGAAAAATAGAAAAAAAATCTCCAGGGAGTTAAAAAGCTAAGAGCGGTCCGAGCTGAAACATCAGAAGTTCGAATAATGAAGTTCAATACTTAGCTTAAACCAGGCACAGACTCAGAAGCCACAAGTATCTTGTCTACGATCGATCTGAAATTTTTTACTTCCCCAAGTGAACCAAGGGTGAGAAGGGTGAATCCTATGACGAGTCTCAAAAAGAAATATTTTGTTCTCTTGAGCCTGACTCAAAATCTTCAAAAAAAATTAATCAAAATTAAAAGTTGGATCTTTATTGCGCTGGTGGTAATCAAATATTTCAAACTTTCATACAAGGGGCATTTTCTTTTTCCTCTAATATGTAGTTTCCCCCCTTATACTAAGGGCGTTTATTTAATTTTTCCATGATGTGTTCAATTATCTTCAATGCCATGTTTCCTGTCAAACCAGGGGCATTCTGTTTTTGAGCAATGTTAATCCTAAAAGATAATGGAAACCCCAAATTTAAGGTTACCCTCTTGATAACAGTTTTTCGAAAAATCCTTGAGGTACAAAAGAAATAAAAACTCATGTTTTAAATTCATAAAACTTTTGGATAAAATCTTGAGATTCAAACAAAAGCACTTTGGATCTCAGATTTGCTTGTGCCTAGAGATTAACAAATAACTCATTTACCTATAGTAGGAGATATGGTATTCTTTCGTTCCCAGATTCTTTTCTAGATCCATTCATTCTTGAATTCAATCATTATCTTCCAGATTCATTATCTTCCAAACTTATTCATTCGTTCCCCGATTCAATCGTTATTTTCCAGATTCATTTTCAAATCTCATCCAGATTCATTTTAATCATTCTTCTCCATATTCATTATTTCTTTTCCAAAATTCATTCATTCCTCTACCAGTTTTGCTCAGATGTCGCCAAGGGTTATCTTGGATTTTGTTCAGTTGTCGTCCAGGGTTAACTTGGATTTTTCTCAGTTACCGCCAAGGGTTATCTTGGATTTTGCTCAGATGCAGCCAAGGGTTAACTTGGATTTTGCTCAGTTGTCATCAATGGTTAACTTGGATTTTACTCAGTTACCGCCAAGGGTTATCTTGGATTTTTCTCAGTTATCGCCAAGGGTTAACTTGGATTTTGCTCAGTTACCACCAAGGGTTAACTTGGATTTTGCTCAGTTGGGTTATCTTGGATTTTGCTCAGATGGGTTATCTTGGATTTTTCTCAGATGCCGCCAAGGATTAACTTGGATTTTGCTCAAAGGGTTAACTTGGATTTTTCTCAGTTGCCGCCAAGGGTTATCTTGGATTTTGCTCAGTTACCGCCAAGGGTTATCTTGGATTTTTCTCAGTTGCCGCCAAGGATTATCTTGGATTTTGCTCAGATGCCGCCAAGGGTTATCTTGGATTTTGCTCAGATGCCGTCGAGGGCTTTATCAGAATTATACTCAGATACTGCCAAGGGTTTCTCGGAACTATGCTCAGATACCACCGAGGGTTTTCTTGGAATTATGCTCAGATGCCGCCGAGGGCTTTCTCAGAATTATGCTCAGTAATCGCCGAGGGTTTCTCGAAATTATGCTCAGATACCGCCGAGGGCTTTTACAGAGCTATGCTCAAATGCAACCGAGGGCTTTCTCGGAATTATGCTCAGATGTTGCCGAGGGCTTTCTCGGAACTATGCTCAGATGCCGCCGAAGGCTTTCTCAAAATTATATTGAGTTGCCACCGAGGGTTTTCTTGGAATTATGCTCAGGTACCGCCGAGGACTTCTCGAAATTATGCTCAGTTACCGCCGAGGGTTTTCTCGGAATTATGCTCAATTACCACCGAAGGTTTTCTTAGTATTATACACAGTTACCGTCGAGGGTTTTCTCGGAATTATGCTCAGTTTATACTCAAATTAGGCTCAGATTATGCTCAGTTATAGCCAGTTTATGCTTAGTTTATGCTCAGATTATGCTCAAATTATGCACAGTTTATGCTCAATTTATATTCACTTTGTGCTCAGATTTTACTCAGTTCCAATTAAAACTCTTTGAAATTTATCTCAGATTTTAAGTGCACACACTTGCACAGTTGTTACATTAGTCAAGGAGAATTTTCTAAAATTCAAGGATCTGACACTGTCAGTGAGAGTTCTCGCTCGATGACTTGACAACCTTTCAATTCAAGGAGAGTTTTACGCTCAAGGATTTGAACATCCCGACGAATTGCTAAATCAGGCTGCAAAATGAACTGTCACTAGCTTTGGCATTCGGATATTGCACTATCTACCAAAATAGATTTCCTATCTAGTTTGCTTCAACCCTCTGCCAAAGGCGGACTTCTGTAGACGCCCCATTTTTTCATTCGCTTGATTAATCAACTCGTCAACCTAATCGCAACGGTTCCCAATGATGGATGTTTATTCCAATACTTTATTTTGTTACCAGATATGTTTTAGAAATTTGGATGAGATATCTCGAATTGACAAAATTGTAGAAGCCACACTACGCTAGGAAAATATGACCCCAGAAACATAGAAATCATCATTTTTTAGACAAAAATAAGCTTCACGATAAAAATCACTAAAAAATGACCAAATTACCAAAATACCCCTAACCTTAAAAAATCCCTAGAGCCTACGTTACACTTAGGAAAATCCATTCAAATACATAAAAAAACAAGTAGAAACCAAATAAATTATTTCGCCAATTTTTACAAAATTTGATAAAATTATAAAAATGCCCCTCATAAAGTTCACGACCATTTCACACAAAAACTTCATAAATGATAAAAACCAACATTTTTCATTGAATTCCTTATGAAAATTTGATTTCAAAACATCCTGGAACATTGAAAAATGACTTAAAATGCAAAAAATCCTTTCCGAGGGTAAAGCGATAATTTTATAATTTTTATAATTAAAAATTTTGAAATTAATAAATAAAATATTAAATAATTAAAGTGAAACGTTAATAAAATTAATTTAAAAAATTTAAATAAAAAAAATCGATCAATCAGGCTCTTAGGCAAAATTGTTGATGGTTGCCAAGATATTTATTCAAGGACCCCTCCATTTGGGGGTCCAAAGAATTAAAGATATAATAGAGAGGGTTCTCCAAAAAATTAAAGTCAATCAAGTAAGACTAAAGTGAAGATATTAAAGTCAATCAAGTAAGACTAAAGTCAAAATTAAAGTCAATCAAGTAAGACTAAAGTCAAGATATTAAAGTCAATCAAGTAAGACTAAAGTCAAAATCTTAAAGTCAATCAAATAAGACCAAAAGTCAAAATTCTAATAGAGTTCTAATTAAATAATAATTCTATTTAACAATCCTAATTAAATAATAACTCTATTTAATAGAATTCTAACTAAAATATAACTCTACCTAAAACAATTCTAATTAAAATATAACTCTAACTAAAAGAATTATAATTAAACATTAATTCTATATAAACAAACACTTAAAAAATCTATAAATAGGGGTCATCACAACCTATTTTCGCATGAAAAAATAAATCGTAGAAAAAGTAGGTCAAGGAACCTCCCCAACATCCTAATTTTGAAGCCCTAACTCCTTACCTAACATCCATACCCCAACTTTAGCTCAAAAAACACTCAAAAATCCTTTTAAAATACCTTATAATCCATAAAAAAAATCAGAAAACTCACAGATCCAAGAACAAGATACCTCAACTTGGAGATCAGAAATCAAATCCAGTGACAGAATAAAGTGATGAATACTGTACAAGGAGTTGTTCTATCAGATCTGAGGGAACAAAATCGTTGCATTCGAAAAAGGTAACTATTTTTTTTATATTATTGATTAAGTCTTTTTAGCAATGTAGTTCTATTTGGGAATTAGTAGTGGTATCTAACACCTTCCAACTCCGTAACGTTATTCCCGGACTTAGTTTTTTATTTTTCATAGATTAGTTTTTTTTTTATCCGTTTAGAGTCGATGTTCGGTTCCTAGACCACAATAACTAGGTGGCGACTCCCAAACCTCAAAGGTTAAAAGCGGATCCGCGCACCCCACAGATCGAATGCGCTTTCACATCGTGGCCAAACAGTGTATCTCTGCTCTCTAGTTTGTTTTGGAAACCTCTATGACACTATAGACTGTAGTGACATTCTCTGTTTTTCATTTCTATTTTCCATTTAGTAAAATTTTAACTCTCTAATTTTTTTATACGTTTTTGTTTCTTGAAGGAATGACTTCTAAGGATTAATAAAAAGAAGTTTCAAGAAATTTTATTTCCTGTTTTTCTTTCAATTAGGTTTAATTTCAGTAATAAACTATTTTGTATTAAGATATTTGTAATTAATTTTCATTAAATATCCAAGAAGTCTAGGATTGTAGTAAGCTAAGAAAGGACGATGGTTGGAGGTCATTTCCAATTCCTTGCTCTAAATTAAGACTAACTCACTAGTGAAAGCACCCTTGCAAATTTTGAAAAAATGCGGATACCGGTATATTTGGAGGTCACCACTTAGTTTAGGTCTACAAAACAATAAAATGACTCCAAATATACTTCAGATCGGTCTACGATAAAGACAATGTGTAAGGGATCAGATTACGGGTATCGAAAGGTGTTAGGAAGCAAACTTGCTTTATAGAGATGATTGGTCTCTACTACTATCAAAGACTATTATATGGTGAACAGGGGAGACTAAAGTCAAGTAGAAGTCAAAGTCACATCCTTAAGAAATGAAAATTATAAAGGAAAATGACTTAGAATGTTCGATGGAGTTTTCCTAGTCATTATAAGCTTTTTCATAAAAATAAGAAGTATATGATTTTCTAAAACCTCAATCGTTTCCTAACCTTCCCAACTATTATACTTCAAGTACTATACAAATATTAGCACTAGCATAAAAAAATACGTACTATCTCTTGTATCTAATCATTAAGAAAATCTTTTGATTTTATCGATATTTGTCATTAAATTTACTTCAATACTATACCGGATTATTGATTATTTTGGATATAAGCCTTTTTAATACCAAAAGTTTAACTCAACATCGACAACATTCTTCAATGCATTAACATACTTTAATATACCTATTAGACATTCTCTTCACCATACTTAGGAAATCAAAATCTTTATTACTAAAGTATTAGAATCATACAAGACTCGAAATCTTCAAGATACTTCTTCATACATCATTTGTAACACCCCGTGTTTTAACTCGTATCTCGAAGAGATCAGATAGTGTTAATTCTGAAAAGATAACTCAGAGTAAAGTACCCGAATTATATTACTTTCATTTTTGTTAAAATGGACTTCGCCATTAGTTTCACAATGATCAAAATATATACTTCAGCTTGTAAGCAAGTTTGAATTCAAGTTCGGGTGGAAACGTTAACCAATCCTCGAATTTCATGTTCAGAGGGACCCAAAATAGAAAATTATAGTAAGAGGGAGAATCAAGAAGATTCGACCACACCATTAGGACCACAACGAAAAATTATTCGAAATGATATACTCGTTTGTCATATTTTTATCCAAATAGTCAAGTTACGGTCGAAACTAGAAATAATAAGGAAATTACAAGTATGCCCGCACCTTGGTGTAGACACCCCCTTTTTGTATCCGCCTGATTAATCAACTTGTCAACCCGATCGCAATGATTCCCAATGATGGATGTGTATTCCGTTGCTTTATTTTGTTACCAGATGTGTTTCAGAAATCCGGATGAGGTATCTCAAACTAACAAAACCTTAGAAACCACGCTACGCTAGGAAAATACAACTCCAGAAACAAAGAAATCATCATTTTTCAGACAAAAAGAAGTTTCACGATAAAAATCACTAAAAAACCTATCAAATTACCAAAATACCCTTAACATCAAAACAACCCTAGAACCTACATTACGCTTAGGAAAACCCATTCAAACACATAAAATAATAAATCGAAACCAAATAAATCGTTTAGCCAATTTCAAGAATTCGACAAAATTACGAAAATGCCCCTCATAAAGTTCACACCATTTCACACAAAAAATTTTATAAATGACACAAATTAATATTTCCATTGAATTTCTTACGAAAAATCGATTCTAAAACATCCTAAAACATTAAAACCGACTTAAAACGTGAAAAGTCCTCTCCGGGGGTAAAAGTAATTTCATAATTTTCATAATTAAAAAATTCGAAATTAATAAATAAAATATTAAATAATTAAAGTGAAACATTAATAAAATTAATTTTAAAATATGAACAAAAAAATCGATCAATCAGGCTTTCAGGCAAAATTGTTGAGGGTTCGTAAGATATTTCTTTAAGGACCTTTCCATTTGTGGGTCCAAAGAATTAAAGATATAATAGAGAGAGGTTCTCCAAAAATTTAAAGTCAAACAAGCAAGACTAAAGTCAAAATATTAAAGTCAATCAAATAAGACTAAATATAAAATTAAAGTTAATTAAGTAAGACTAAAAGTCAAGTATTAAAGTCAATCTCATAAGACTAAAGTCAAAACCCTAAATCAAAACCTTAATCTCAACTAATCAAGTCAATCTCATAAGACTAAAGTCAAATCCTAAATCAAAACCCTAATCTAATCAAGTCAATCTCATAAGACTAAAGTCAAAACCCTAAGTCAAAACCCTAATGACTAAGTCCATCTCATGAGACCAAAGTTTAAACCCTAATTGAAACCCTAAAAAGAAACCCTAATCAAACCCTAATGCTTCTAAAATTTTTATAAATAGGAGCCTCCACACCCTATTTTCGTATCAAAGAAAAAACTCTAGGAAAAGTAGGTAAAGAAGCCTCCATAGCCTCCCCAAAACCCTAATTTTGGAGTCTCAACTCCTTCCCTAACACCCCTACTCCGATTTTACCCTAAAAAACACCCAAAAACCTCTCAAAAACATCCTAGAAATCCACAACAAATTTGAAGCACTCAGATCCAAGAAAGAGATACCTTACCTTGGAGATTAAGAATCAGATCCGGAGATAGAACGAAGTAAGGAATACGATACAAGGAGTCATTCTAACCAGATCTGATGGAATAACACTTTTGCATATCAAAGGGTCAATTTGGTTCCTAGACCACAATAACTAGGTGGCGACTCCAAAACCTCAAGGGTCAAAAGCGGACCCACGCACCCCACGGATCGAGGAGACACCCCTTTTTTGTATCCGCCAAATTAATCAACTCGTCAACCCGATCGCAATCATTCCCAATGATGGATGTGTATTCCGTTGCTTTATTTTGTTACCAGATGTGTTTCAGAAATCCGGATGAGGTATCTCAAACTAACAAAACCTTAGAAACCACGCTACGTTAGGAAAATAGACTCCAGAAACATAGAAATCATCATTTTTCAAACAAAAAGAAGTTTCACGATAAAAATTACTAAAAAACTATCAAATTACCAAAATACCCCTTACATCAAAACAACCCTAGAGCCTACATTACGCTTAGGAAAATCAACTCAAACACATTAAACAACAAATCGAAACCAAGTAAACCACTTCGCCAATTTTTACAAAATTTGACAAAATTATGAAAATACCCCTCATAAAGTTCACAATCATTTCATACAAAAAAATTCATAAATGACAAAAATCAACATTCCCATTAAATTCCTTACGAAAAACTGATTCAAAAACATCCTGAAACATTGAAAAATTACTTAAAACGTAAAAAAAATCCTCTCCGAGGGCAAAATGGTAATTTCACAATTTTCATAATTAAAAAAATTCAAAATTAATAAATAAAACATTAAATAATTAAAGTAAAACATTAAATAATTAAAGTAAAATATTATTGAAATTAATTTAAAATTTTGATCCTAAAAAATTGATCAATCGGACTTTCGGGTAAAATTGTTGAGGGTTCGTGGGATATTTCTTTAAGGACCCCCATTTGGGGGTCCAAAGAATTAAAGATATTTTAGAAGGGGTTCTCCAAAAATTAAAAGTAAATCAAGCAAGACTGAAGTCAAGGTATTAAAGTCAATTAAGCAAGACTAAAGTCAAAATTAAAGTCAATTAAATAAGACTAGAGTCAAATATTAAAGTCAATTAAGCAAGACTAAAGTCAAAATTAAAGTCAATTAAGTAAGACTATAGTCAAATATTAAAGTCAATCTCATAAGACTAAAGTCAAAACCCTAAATCAAAACCTTAATCTAAACTAATCGAGTCACTCTCATAAGACTAAGGTCAAAACCCTAAATCAAAATCCTAATCTAAACTAATCAAGTCAATCTCATAAGACTAAAGTCAAAACCCTAAAACCCTAAAGACTAAGTCAAAACCCTAATTGAAACCCTAAAAAACCCTAATCAAACCCTAATGCTTTAAAAACTTTATAAATAGGAGCCTCCACACCCTATTTTCGTATCAAGAAAAAACCCTAAGAAAAGTAGGTAAAGAAGCCTCCATAGCCTCCCCAAAACCCTAATTTTGGAGTCCCAACTACTTCCCTAACACCCCTACTCCGATTTTAGCCTAAAAAAAAAAACACCCAAAAACCTCTCAAAAACATCTCAGAAATCCACAACAAATTTGAAGCACTCAGATCCAAGAAGGAGATACCTTACCTCGGAGATTAGGAATCAGATCCGGAGATAGAACGAAGTAAGGAATACGGTACAAGGAGCCATTATAACCAGATCTGAGGGAATAACATTTTTGCAGATCAAAGGGTCAATTTGATTCCTAGACCACAATAACTAGGTGGCGACTCCAAAACCTCAAGGGTCAAAAGCGGACCCACGCACCCCGCGGATCGAGTAGACACCCCATTTTTGTATCCGCCTGATTAATCAACTCGTCAACCCGATCGCAATGATTCCCAATGATGGATGTGTATTCCGTTGCTTTATTTTGTTACTAGATGTGTTTCAGAAATCCGGATGAGGTATCTCAAACTAACAAAACCTTAGAAACCACGCTATGCTAGGAAATACGACTCCAGAAACATAGAAATCATCATTTTTCAGACAAAAAGAAGTTTCACGATAAAAACACTAAAAAACTATCAAATTACCAAAATACCCCTAACATCAAAACAACCCTAGAGCCTACATTACGCTTAGGAAAACCCACTCAAACACATTAAACAACAAATCGAAACCAAGTAAGCCACTTCGCCAATTTTTATTAAATTTGACAAAATTACGAAAATACCCCTCATAAAGTTCACAATCATTTCATACAAAAAACTTCATAAATGACAAAAACCAACATTCCCATTAAATTTCTTACGAAAAACTGATTCCAAAACATCCTGAAACATTGAAACACGACTTAAAACGTAAAAAATCCTCTCCGAGGGCAAAATGGTAATTTCACAATTTATATAATTAAAAAATTTGAAATTAACAAATAAAACATTAAATAAATAAATAAAACATTAAATAATTTAAGTCAAATATTAATGAAATTAATTTAAAATTTTGAACCTAAAAAATTGATCAATCGGACTTTCGGGTAAAATTATTGAGGGTTCGTGGGATATTTCTTTAAGGACCCCTCCATTTGGGGGTCCAAAGAATTAAAGATATTTTAGAGGGGGTTCTCCAAAAATTAAAAGTAAATCAAGCAGAACTGAAGTCAAGGTATTAAAGTCAATTAAGCAAGACTAAAGTCAAAATTAAAGTCAATTAAGTAAGACTAGAGTCAAATATTAAAGTCAATCTCATAAGACTAAAGTCAAAACCCTAAATCAAAACCCTAATTTAAACTAATCGAGTTAATCTCATAAGATTAAGGTCAAAACGTTAAATCAAAATCCTAATCTAAACTAATCAAGTCAATCTCATAAGACTAAAGTCAAAACCCTAAAACCCTAAAGACTAAGTCAAAATCCTAATTGAAACCCTAAAAGAAACCCTAATCAAACCCTAATGCTTCTAAAAACTTTATAAATAGGAGCCTCCACACCCTATTTTCGTATCAAGAAAAAACCCTTGAAAAGTAGGTAAAGAAACCTCCATAGCCTCCCCAAAACCCAAATTTTGGAGTCCCAACTCCTTCCCTACACACCTACACATCGATTTTAGCCTAAAAAAACTCCCAAAAACCTTTCAAAACATCACAGAAATCCACAACAAATTTGAAGCACTCAGATCCAAGAAGGAGATACCTTACCTCGGAGATTAGGAATCAGATCCGGAGATAGAACGAAGTAAGGAATACGATACAAGGAGCCATTCTAACCTGATCTGAGGGAATAACACTTTTGCAGATCAAAGGGTCAATTTGGTTCCTAGACCACAATAACTAGGTGGCGACTCCAAAACCTCAAGGGTAAAAAGCGGACCCACGCACCCCACGGATCGAGGAGACACCCCATTTTTGTATCCGCCTGATTAATCAACTCGTCAACCCGATCGCAATGATTCCAAATGATGGATGTGTATTCCGTTGCTTTATTTTGTTACCAGGTGTGTTTCAGAAATCCGGATGAGGTATCTCAAACTAACAAAACCTTAGAAACCACGCTACGTTAGGAAAATAGACTCCAGAAACATAGAAATCATCATTTTTCGGACGAAAAGAAGTTTCACGATAAAAATCACTAAAAAACTATCAAATTACCAAAATACCCCTAACATCAAAACAACCCTAGAGCCTACATTACGCTTAGGAAAACCCACTCAAACACATTAAACAACAAATCGAAACCAAGTAAGCCACTTCGCCAATTTTTACAAAATTGACAAAATTACGAAAAATACCCCTCATAAAGTTCACAATCATTTCATACAAAAACTTCATAAATGACAAAAACCAACATTCCCATTAAATTTCTTACTAAAAACTGATTCCAAAACATCCTGAAACATTGAAAAACGACTTAAAACGTAAAAAATCTTCTCCGAGGGCAAAATGGTAATTTCACAATTTTCATATTAAAAAATTCGAAATTAATAAATAAAACATTAAATAAAAAATAAAACATTAAATAATTAAACTAAAATATTAATGAAATTAATTGAAAATTTTGAACATAAAAAATTGATCAATCGAACTTTCGGGTAAAATTATTGAGGGTTCGTGGGATATTTCTTTAAGGACCCCTCCCTTTGGGATCCAAAGAATTAAAGATATTTTAGGGGGGGGTTCTCCAAAAATTAAAAGTAAATCAAGCAAGACTGAAGTCAAGGTATTAAAGTCAATTAAGCAAGACTAAAGTCAAAATTAAAGTCAATTAAGTAAGACTAGAGTCAAATATTAAAGTCAATTAAGCAAAACTAAAGTCAAAATTAAAGTCAATTAAGTAAGACTAGAGTCAAATATTAAAGTCAATCTTATAAGACTAAAGTCAAAACCCTAAATCAAAACCCTAATCTAAACTAATCGTGTCAATCTCATAAGACTAGGTCAAAACCCTAAATCAAAATCCTAATCTAAACTAATCAATTCAATCTCATAAGACTAAAGTCAAAACCCTAAAACCCTAAAGACTAAGTCAAAACCCTAATTGAAACCCTAAAAGAAACCCTAATCAAACCCTAATGCTTTTAAAAACTTTACAAATAGGAGCCTCCACACCCTATTTTCGTATCAAAGAAAAAATCCTAGGAAAAGTAGGTAAAGAAGCCTCCATAGCCTCCCCAAAACCCTAATTTTGGAGTCCCAACTACTTTCCTAACACCCCTACTCCGATTTTAGCCTAAAAAACACCCAAAAACCTCTCAAAAACATCCCAAAAATCTACAACAAATTTGAAGCACTCAGATCCAAGAAGGAGATACCTTACCTCGGAGATTAGGAATCAGATCCGGAGATAGAACGAAGTAAGGAATACGGTACAAGGAGCCATTCTAACCAGATCTGAGGGAATAACACTTTTGCAGATCAAAGGGTCAATTTGATTCCTAGACCACAATAACTAGGTGGCAACTCCAAAACCTCAAGGGTCAAAAGCGGACCCACGCACCCCGCGGATCGAGGAGACACCCCATTTTTGTATCCGCCTGATTAATCAACTCGTCAACCCGATCGCAATGATTCCCAATGATGGATGTGTATTCCGTTGCTTTATTTTGTTACCAGATGTGTTTCAGAAATCCGGATGAGGTATCTCAATCTAACAAAACCTTAGAAACCACGCTACGCTAGGAAAATACGACTCCAGAAACATAGAAATCATCATTTTTCAGACAAAAAGAAGTTTCACGATAAAAATCACTAAAAACTCTCAAATTACAAAAATACCCCTAACATCAAAAGAACCCTAGAGCCTACATTACGCTTAGGAAAACCCACTCAAACATATTAAACAACAAATTGAAACCAAGTAAACCACTTCGCCAATTTTTACAAAATTTGACAAAATTACGAAAATACCCCTCATAAAGTTCACAATTATTTAATAAAAAAAACTTCATAAATGATAAAAACCAACATTCCCATTAAATTCCTTACGAAAAACTGATTCCAAAACATCCTGAAACATTGAAAAACGATTTAAAACGTAAAAAATCCTCTCCGAGGGCAAAATGGTAATTTCACAATTTTCATAATTAAAAAATTCGAAATTAATAAATAAAACATTAAATAAATAAATAAAATATTAAATAATTAAAGTCAAATATTAATGAAATTAATTTAAAATTTTGAACCTAAAAAATTGATCAATCGGACTTTCGGGTAAAATTATTGAGGTTCGTGGGATATTTCTTTAAGGACCCCTCCATTTGGGGGTCAAAGAATTAAAGATATTTTAAAGGGGGTTCTCCAAAAATTAAAAGTAAATCAAGCAAAACTGAAGTCAAGGTATTAAAGTCAATTAAGCAAGACTAAAGTCAAAATTAAAGTCAATTAAATAAGACTAGAGTCAAATATTAAAGTCAATTAAGCAAGACTAAAGTCAAAATTAAAGTCAATTAAGTAAGACTAGAGTCAAAAATTAAAGTCAATCTCATAAGACTAAAGTCAAAACCATAAATCAAAACCCTAATCTAAACTAATCGAGTCAATCTCATAAGACTAAGGTCAAAACGTTAAATCAAAATCCTAATCTAAACTAATCAAGTCAATCTCATAAGACTAAAGTTAAAACCCTAAAACCCTAAAGACTAAGTCAAAATCCTAATTGAAACCCTAAAAGAAACCGTAATCAAACTCTAATGCTTCTAAAAACTTTATAAATAGGAGCCTCCACACCCTATTTTCGTATCAAAGAAAAAACCCTTGGAAAAATAGGTAAAGAAGCCTCCATAGCCTCCCCAAAACCTTAATTTTGGAGTCCCAACTCCTTTCCTAACACTCCTACTTCGATTTTAGCCTAAAAAACACCTAAAAACCTTTCAAAAATATCCCAGAAATCCACAACAAATTTGAAGCACTCAGATCCAAGAAGGAGATACCTTACCTCGGAGATTAGGAATCAGATTCGGAGATAAAACGAAGTAAGGAATACGATACAAGGAGCCATTCTAACCAGATCTGAGGGAATAACACTTTTGCAGATCAAAAGGTCAATTTGGTTCCTAGACCACAATAACTAGGTGGCGACTCCAAAACCTCAAGGGTAAAAAGCGGACCCACGCACCCCACGGATCGAGGAGACACACAATTTTTGTTTCCGCCTAATTAATCAACTCGTCAACCCGATCGCAATGATTCCAAATGATGGATGTGTATTCCGTTGCTTTATTTTGTTACCAGATGTGTTTCAAAAATCCGGATGAGGTATCTCAAACTAACAAAACCTTAGAAACCACGCTACGTTAGGAAAATAGACTCCAGAAACATAGAAATCATCATTTTTCAGACGAAAAGAAATTTCACGATAAAAATCACTAAAAAACTATCAAATTACCAAAATACCCCTAACATCAAAACAACCCTAGAGCCTACATTACGCTTAGGAAAACCCACTCAAACACATTAAACAACAAATCGAAACCAAGTAAGCCACTTCGCCAATTTTTACAAAATTTGACAAAATTACGAAAATACCACTCATAAAGTTCACAATCATTTCATACAAAAAACTTCATAAATGACAAAAAACAACATTCCCATTAAATTCCTTACGAAAAACTGATTCCAAAACATCCTGAAACATGTGAAAAACGACTTAAAACGTAAAAAATCCTCTTCGAGGGTAAAATGGTAATTTCACAATTTTCATAATTAAAAAATTCGAAATTAATAAATAAAACATTAAATAAATAATTAAAATATTAAATAATTAAATTCAAATATTAATGAAATTAATTTAAAATTTTTAACCTAAAAAATTTATCAATCGGACTTCGGGTAAAATTATTGAGGGTTCGTGGGATATTTCTTTAAGGACCCCTCCATTTGGGGGTCCAAAGAATTAAAGATATTTTAGAGAGGGGTTCTCCAAAAATTAAAAGTAAATCAAGCAAAACTGAAGTCAAGGTATTAAAGTCAATTAAGCAAGACTAAAGTCAAAATTAAAGTCAATTAAGTAAGACTAGAGTCAAATATTAAAGTCAATCTCATAAGACTAAAGTCAAAACCCTAAATCAAAACCCTAATCTAAACTAATCGAGTCAATCTCATAAGACTAAGGTCAAAACCCTAAATCAAAATCATAATCTAAACTAATCAAGTCAATCTCATAAGACTAAAGTCAAAACCCTAAAACCCTAAAGACTAAGTCAAAATCCTAATTGAAACCCTAAAAGAAACCCAATCAAACCCTAATGCTTTAAAACTTTATAAATAGGAGCCTCCACACCCTATTTTCGTATCAAAGAAAAGACGCTTGGAAAAGTAGGTAAAAAAGCCTCCATAGCCTCCCCAAAACCCTAATTTTGGAGTCCCAACTCCTTCCCTAACACCCCTACTTCGATTTTAGCCTAAAAAACACCCAAAAACCTTTCAAAAACATCCCAGAAAATCCACAACAAATTTGAAGTACTCAGATCCAAGAAGGAGATACCTTACCTCGGAGATTAGGAATCAGATCGGAGATAGAACGAAGTAAGGAATACGATACAAGGAGCCATTCTAACCAGATCTGAGGGAATAACACTTTTACAGATCAAAGGGTCAATTTGGTTCCTAGACCACAATAACTAGGTGGCAACTCCAAAACCTCAAGGGTAAAAAGCGGACCCACGCACCCCACGGATCGAGGAGACACCCCATTTTTGTATCCGCCTGATTAATCAACTCGTCAACCTGATCGCAATGATTCCCAATGATGGATGTGTATTCCGTTACTTTATTTTGTTACCAGATGTGTTTCATAAATTCGGATTAGGTATCTCAAACTAACAAAACCTTAGTAACCACGCTACGTTAGGAAAATAGACTCTAGAAACATAGAAATCATCATTTTTCAGACAAAAAGAAGTTTCACGATAAAAATCACTAAAAAACTCTCAAATTACCAAAATACCCCTAACATCAAAACAACCCTAGAGCCTACATCACGCTTAGGAAAACCCACTCAAACACATTAAACAACAAATCGAAACCAAGTAAACCACTTCGCCAATTTTTACAAAATTTAACAAAATTACGAAAATACCACTCATAAAGTTCACAATCATTTCATACAAAAAACTTCATAAATGACAAAAACCAACATTCCTATTAAATTCCTTACAAAAAACTGATTCCAAAACATCCTAAAACATTGAAAAATGATTTATTTAAAACGTAAAAAATCCTCTCCGAGGGCCAAATGGTAATTTCACAATTTTCATAATTAAAAATTTGAAATAATAAATAAGAACATTAAATAAATAAATTAAACATTAAATAATTAAAGTCAAATATTAAAGAAATTAATTTAAAATTTTAAACCTAAAAAATTGATCAATCGTACTTTCGGGTAAAATTATTGAGGGTTCGTGGGATATTTCTTTAAGGACCCCTCCATTTGGAGGTCCAAAGAATTAAAAATATTTTAGAGGGGGGTTCTCCAAAAATTAAAAGTAAATAAAGGAAGACTGAAGTCAAGGTATTAAAGTCAATTAAGCAAGACTAAAGTAAAAATTAAAGTCAATTAAATATGACTAGAGTCAAATATTAAAGTCAATTAAGCAAGACTAAAGTCAAAATTAAAGTCAATTAAGTAAGACTAGAGTCAAATATTAAAGTCAATCTCATAAGACTAAAGTCAAAACCCTAAACAAAACCCTAATCTAAATTAATCGAGTCACTCTAATAAGACTAAGGTCAAAACCCTAATTCAAAATCCTAATCTAAACTAATCAAGTCAATCTCATAAGACTAAAGTGAAAACCCTAAAACCCTAAAGACTAAGTACAAACCCTAATTGAAACCCTAAAAGAAACTCTAATCAAACCCTAATGCTTCTAAAAACTTTATAAATAGGAGCCTCCACACTCTATTTTCGTATAATAGAAAAAACCCTAGGAAAAGTAGTAAAAGAAGCCTCCACAGCCTCCCCAAAACCCTAATTTTAGAGTCCTAACTCCTTCGCTAAGACCCCTACTCTGATTTTAGCCTAAAAAACACCCAAAAACCTCTTAAAAACATCCCAGAAATCCACAACAAATTTAAAGCACTCAGATCCAAGAAGGAGATACCTTACCTCGGAGATTAGGAATCAGATCCGGAGATAGAACGAAGTAAGGAATACGATAAAAGGAGCCATTCTAACCAGATCTGAGGGAATAAAACTTTTGCATAACAAAGGGTCAATTTGGTTCGTAGACCACAATAACTAGGTGGCGACTCCAAAACCTCAAGGGTAAAAAGCGGACCCACGCACCCCACGGATCGAGGAGACCCCATTTTTGTATCCGCCTGATTAATCAACTCGTCAACCCGATCGCAATGATTCCCAATGATGGATGTGTATTCCGTTGCTTTATTTTGTTACCAGATGTGTTTCAAAATCCGGATGAGGTATCTCAAACTAACAAAACCTTATAAACCACGCTACGTTAGGAAAATAGACTCCAGAAACATATAAATCATCATTTTTCAAACAAAAAGAAGTTTCACGATAAAAATCACTAAAAAACTATCAAATTACCAAAATACCCCTAACATCAAAACAACCCTAGAGCCTACATTACGCTTAGGAAAACCCACTCAAACACATTAAACAACAAATCGAAACCAAGTAAACCACTTCGCCAATTTTTACAAAATTTGACAAAATTACGAAAATACCCTCATAAAGTTCACAATCATTTCATACAAAAAACATCATAAATGACAAAAACAAACATTACCATTAAATTCCTTACGAAAAACTGATTCCAAAACATCCTAAAACATTGAAAAACGACTTAAAACGTAAAAAATCCTCTCCAAAGGCAAAATGGTAATTCATCACAATTTTTATTAATTAAAAAATTCGAAATTAATAAATAAAACATTAAATAAATAAATAAAATAATAAATAATTAAAGTAAAATATTAATGAAATTAATTTAAAAATTTGAAACTAAAAAATTGATAAATCGGACTTTCGGGTAAAATTATTGAGGGTTCGTGTGATATTTCTTTAACGACCCCTCCATTTGGGGGTCCAAAGAATTAAAGATATTTTAAAGGGGGGTTTTCCAAAAATTAAAAGTAAATCAAGCAAGACTGAAGTCAAGGTATTAAAGTCAATTAAGCATGACTAAAGTCAAAATTAAAGTCAATTAAGTAAGACTGGAGTCAAATATTAAAGTCAATCTCATAAGACTAAAGTCAAAACCCTAAATCAAAACCCTAATCTAAACTAATCGAGTCACTCTCATAAGACTAAGGTCAAAACCCTAAATCAAAATCCTAATCTAAACTAATCAAGTCAATCTCATAAGACTAAAGTCAAAACCTTAAAACCCTAAAGACTAAGTCAAAACCCTAATTGAAACCCTAAAAGAAGCCCTAATCAAACCCTAATGCTTCTAAAAACTTTATAAATAGGAGCCTCCACACCCTATTTTCGTATCAAAGAAAAACCCTAGGAAAAGTAGGTAAAAAAGCCTCCCCAAAACCCTAATTTTGGAGTCCCAACAACTCCTTCCCTAACACCCCTACTCCGATTTTAGCCTAAAAAACACTCAAAAACCTCTAAAAAACATCCCAGAAATCCACAACAAATTTGAAGCACTCAGATCCAAGAAGGAGATACCTTACCTCGGAGATTAGGAATCAGATCCGGAGATAGAACGAAGTAAGGAATACGATACAGGAGCCATTCTAACCAGATCTAAGGGAATAACACTTTTGCAGATCAAAGGGTCAATTTGGTTCCTAGACCACAATAATTAGGTGGCGACTCCAAAACCTCAAGGGTCAAAAACGAACCCATGCACCCCACGGATCGAGGAGACAACCCATTTTTGTATCCGCCTGATTAATCAACTCGTCAACCCGATCGCAATGATTCCCAATGATGGATGTGTATTCCGTTGCTTTATTTTGTTACTAGATGTGTTTCAGAAATCCGGATGAGGTATCTCAAACTAACAAAACCTTAGAAACCACGCTACGTTAGGAAAATAGACTCTAGAAACATAGAAATCATCATTTTTCAGACAAAAAGAAGTTTCACGATAAAAATCACTAAAAAACTATCAAATTACCAAAATACCCATAACATCAAAACAACCCTAGAGCCTACATTACGCTTAGGAAAACCCACTCAAACACATTAAACAACAAATCGAAACCATGTAAACCACTTCGCCAATTTTTACAAAATTTGACAAAATTATGAAAATACCCCTCATAAAGTTCACAATCATTTCATACAAAAAACTTCATAAATGACAAAAACAAACATTACCATTAAATTCCTTACGAAAAACTGATTCCAAAACATCCTGAAACATTGAAAAACGACTTAAAACGTAAAAAATCCTCTCCAAAGGCAAAATGGTAATTTCACAAGTTTTTATAATTAAAAAATTTGAAATTAATAAATAAAACATTAAATAAATAAATAAAATAATAAATAATTAATGTAAAATATTAATGAAATTAATTTAAAATTTTGAACCTAAAAAATTGATAAATCGAATTTTCGGGTAAAATTATTCAGGGTTCGTGGGATATTTCTTTAAGGACCCCTCCATTTGGGGGTCCAAAGAATTAAAGATATTTTAGAGGGGGTTCTCCAAAAATTAAAAGTAAATCAAGCAAGACTGAAGTCAAGGTATTAAAATCAATTAAACAAGACTAAAGTCAAAATTTAAGTCAATTAAATAAGACTGGAGTCAAATATTAAAGCCAATCTCATAAGACTAAAGTCAAAACCCTAAATCAAAACCCTAATCTAAACTAATCGAGTCAATCTCATAAGACTAAGGTCAAAACCCTAAATCAAAATCCTAATCTAAACTAATAAAGTCAATCTCATAAGACTAAAGTCAAAACCCTAAAACCCTAAAGACTAAGTCAAAACCGTAATTGAAACCCTAAAAGAAACCCTAATCAAACCCTAATGCTTCTAAAAAATTTATAAATAGGAGCCTCCACACCCTATTTTCGTATCAAAGAAAAAACCTTAGGAAAAGTAGGTAAAAAAGCCTCCCCAAAACCCTAATTTTGGAGTCCCAACTCCTTCCCTAACACCCCTACTCCGATTTTAGCCTAAAAAACACTCAAAAACCTCTCAAAAACATCCCAGAAATCCACAACAAATTTGAAGCACTCAGATCCAAGAAGGAGATACCTTACCTCGGAGATTAGGAATCAGATCCGGAGATAAAACGAAGTAAGGAATACGATACAAGGAGCCATTCTAACCAGATCTAAGGGAATGACACTTTTGTAGATCAAAGGGTCAATTTGGTTCCTAGACCACAATAATTAGGTGGCGACTCCAAAACCTCAAGGGTCAAAAGCGAACCCATGCACCCCACGGATCGAGGAGACAACCCATTTTTGTATCCGCCTGATTAATCAACTCGTCAACCCGATCGCAATGATTCCCAATGATGGATGTGTATTCCGTTGCTTTATTTTGTTACTAGATGTGTTTCAAAAATCCGGATGAGGTATCTCAAACTAACAAAACCTTAGAAACCATGCTACGTTAGGAAAATAGACTCCAGAAACATAGAAATCATCATTTTTCAGAGAAAAAGAAGTTTCACGATAAAAATCACTAAAAAACTATCAAATTACCAAAATACCCCTAACATCAAAACAACCCTAGAGCCTACATTACGCTTAGGAAAACCCACTCAAACACATTAAACAACAAATCGAAACCAAGTAAACCACTTCGCCAATTTTTACCAAGTTTGACAAAATTACGAAAATACCCCTCATAAAGTTTACAATCATTTCATAAAAAAACTTCATAAATGACAAAAGCCAACATTCCCATTAAATTCCGTACGAAAAACAGATTCCAAAACATCCTGAAACATTGAAAAACGATTTAAAACGTAAAAAATCCTCTCCGAGGGCAAAATGGTAATTTCACAATTTTCATAATTAAAAAATTCGAAATTAATAAATAAAACATTAAATAAATAAATAAAACATTAAATAATTAAAGTCAAATATTAATGAAATTAATTTAAAATTTTGAACCTAAAAAATTGATCAATCGGACTTTCGGGTAAAATTATTGAGGGTTCGTGGGATATTTCTTTAAAGAAGCCTCCATTTGGGGGTCCAAAGAATTAAAGATATTTTAGAGGGGGGTTCTCCAAAAATTAAAAGTAAATCAAGCAAAACTGAAGTCAAGGTATTAAAGTCAATTAAGCAAGACTAAAGTCAAAATTAAAGTCAATTAAGTAAGACTAGAGTCAAATATTAAAGTCAATTAAGCAAGACTAAAGTCAAAATTAAAGTCAGTTAAGTAAGACTAGAGTCAAATATTAAAGTCAATATCATAAGACTAAAGTCAAAACTCAAAATCAAAACCCTAATCTAAACTAATCGAGTCAATCTCATAAGACTAAGGTCAAAACCTTAAATCAAAATCCTAATCTAAACTAATCAAGTCAATCTCATCAGACTAAAGTCAAAACCCTAAAACCCTAAAGACTAAGTCAAAATCCTAATTGAAATCCTAAAAGAAACCCTAATCAAACCCTAATGCTTCTAAAAACTTTATAAATAGGAGCCTCCACACCCTTTTTTCGTATCAAAGAAAAAACCCTATGAAAAGTAGGTAAAGAAGCCTCCATAGCCTCCCCAAAACCATAATTTTGGAGTCCCAACTCCTTCCCTAACACCCCTACTCCGATTTTAGCCTAAAAAACACCCAAAAACCTCACAAAAACATCTTAGAAATCTACAAGAAATTTGAAACACTCAGATCCAAGAAGGAGATACCTTACCTCGGAGATTAGGAATCAGATCCGGAGATAGAACGAAGTAAGGAATACAATACAAGGAGCCATTCTAACCAGATCTGAGGGAATAACACTTTTACAGATCAAAGGGTCAATTTGGTTCCTAGACCACAATAACTAGGTGGCGACTCCAAAACCTCAAGGGTAAAAAGCGGACCCACGCACCCCACGGATCGAGGAGACACCCCATTTTTGTATCCGCCTGATTAATCAACTCGTCAACCCGATCGCAATGATTCCTAATGATGGATGTGTATTCCGTTGCTTTATTTTGTTACAAGATGTGTTTCAGAAATCCGGATGAGTTATCTCAAACTAACAAAATTTTAGAAATCACGATACGTTAGGAAAACAGACTCCAGAAACATAGAAATCATCATTTTTTAGACAAAAAGAAGTTTCAAGATAAAAATCACTAAAAAACTATCAAATTACCAAAATACCCATAACATCAAAACAACCCTAGAGCCTACATTACGCTTAGGAAAACCCACTCAAACAAATTAAACAACAAATCGAAACCAAGTAAACCACTTCGCCAATTTTTACAAAATTTGACAAAATTACGAAAATACCCCTCATAAATTCACAATCATTTCATACAAAAACTTCATAAATGACAAAAACCAACATTCCCATTAAATTCCTTACGAAAAACTGATTCCAAAACATCCTGAAACATTGAAAAATGACTTAAAACGTAAAAAATCCTCTCCGAGGGCAAAATGGTAATTTCACAATTTTCATAATTAAAAAATTCGAAATTAATAAATAAAACATTAAATAATTAAAGTAAAACATTAATGAAATTAATTTAAAATTTTGATCCTAAAAAATTGATCAATCGGACTTTCGGGTAAAATTGTTGAGGGTTCGTGGGATATTTCTTTAAGGACGCCTCCATTTGGGGTCCAAAGAATTAAAAATATTTTAGAGGCGGATTCTCCAAAAATTAAAAGTAAATCATGCAAGACTGAAGTCAAAGTATTAAAGTCAATTAAGCAAGACTAAAGTCAATTAAATAAGACTATAGTCAAATATTAAAGTCAATTAAGCAAGACTAAAGTCAAAATTAAAGTCAATTAAATAAGACTATAGTCAAATATTAAAGTCAATTAAGCAAGACTAAAGTCAAATTAAAGTCAATTAAGTAAGACTAGAGTCAAATATTAAAGTCAATCTCATAAGACTAAAGTCAAAACCCTAAATCAAAACCCTAATCTAAACTAATTGAGTCACTCTCATAAGACTAAGGTCAAAACCCTAAATCAAAATCCTACTCTAAACTAATCAAGTCAATCTCATAAGACTAAAGTCAAAACCCTAAAACCCTAAAGACTAAGTCAAAACCCTAATTGAAACCCAAAAAGAAACCCTAATCAAACCCTAATGTTTCTAAAAACTTTATAAATAGGAGCCTCCACACCCTATTTTCGTATCAAAGAAAAAACCCTAAGAAAAGTAGGTAAAGAAGCCTCCATAGCCTCCCCAAAACCTTAATTTTGGAGTCCCAACTCCTTCCCTAACACCCATACTCCGATTTTAGCCTAAAAAACACCCAAAAAGCTCTCAAAAACATCTCAGAAATCCACAACAAATTTGAAGAACTCAGATCCAAGAAGGAGATACCTTACCTCGGAGATTAGGAATCAGATCCGGAGATAGAACGAAGTAAGGAATACGGTACAAGGAACCATTCTAACCAAATCTGAGGGAATAACACTTTTGCAGATCAAAGGGTCAATTTGGTTCCTAGAGCACAATAACTAAGTGGCGACTCCAAAATCTCAAGGGTCAAAAGCGGATCCATGCACCCCGCGGATCGAGGAGACACCCCATTTTTGTATCCGTCTGATTAATCAACTCGTCAACCCGATCGCAATGATTCCCAATGATGGATGTGTATTCCGTTGCTTTATTTTGTTACCAGATGTGTTTCAGAAATTCGGATGAGGTATCTCAAACTAACAAAACCTTTGAAACCACGCTACGTTAGGAAAATAGACTCCAGAAACATAGAAATCATCATTTTTCAGACAAAAAGAAGTTTCACGATAAAAATCACTAAAAAACTATCAAATTACCAAAATACCCCTAACATCAAAACAACCCTAGAGCCTACATTACGCTTAGGAAAACCCACTCAAACACATTAAACAACAAATCGAAACCAAGTAAACCACTTTGCCAATTTTTACAAAATTTGACAAAATTACGAAAATACCCCTTATAAAGTTCACAATCATTTCATACAAAAACTTCATAAATGACAAAAACCAACATTCCAATTAAATTCCTTACGAAAAACTGATTCCAAAACATCCTGAAGCATTGAAAAACGACTTAAAACGTAAAAAATCCTCTCCGAGGGCAAAATGGTAATTTCACAATTTTCATAATTAAAAATTTTGAAATTAATAAATAAAATATTAAATAATTAAAGTAAAACATTAAATAATTAAAGTAAAACATTAATGAAATTAATTTAAAAATTTGATCCTCAAAAACTGATCAATCGGATTTTCGGGTAAAATTGTTGAGGGTTCGTGGGATATTTCTTTAAGGACCCCTCCATTTGGGGTCCAAAGAATTAAAGATATTTTATAGGGGGGTTCTCCAAAAATTAAAAGTAAATCAAGCAAGACTGAAGTCAAGGTATTAAAGTCAATTAAGCAAGACTAAAGTCAAAATTAAAGTCAATTAAGTAAGAGTAGAGTCAAATATTAAAGTCAATTCAGCAAGACTAAAGTCAAAATTAAAGTCAATTAAGTAAGACTAGAGTCAAATATTAAAGTCAATCTCATATGAATAAAGTCAAAATCCTAAATCAAAACCCTAATCTAAACTAATCGAGTCAATCTCATAAGACTAAGGTCAAAACCCTAAATCAAAATCCTAATCTAAACTAATCAAGTCAATCTCATAAGACTAAAGTCAAAACCCTAAAACCCTAAAGACTAAGTCAAAACCCTAAAAAAAACCCTAATCAAACCCTAATGCTTCTAAAAACTTTATAAATAGGAGCATCCACACCCTATTTTCGTATCAAAGAAAAAATCCTAGGAAAAGTAGGTAAAAAAGCCTCTATAGCCTCCCCAAAACCCTAATTTTGGAGTCCCAACTCCTTCCCTAACACCCCTACTACGATTTTAGCCTAAAAAACACCCAAAAACCTCTCAAAAACATCGCAGAAATCCAAAACAAATTTGAAGCACTCAGATTAAAGAAGGAGATACCTTACCTCGGAGATTAGGAATCAGATCCGGAGATAGAACGAAGTAAGGAATACGGTACAAGGAGTCATTCTAACCAAATCTGAGGGAATAACACTTTTGCAGATCAAAGGGTCAATTTGGTTCCTAGACCACAATAACTAGGTGGCGACTCCAATATCTCAAGGGTCAAAAGCGGATCCATGCACGCCGCGGATCGATGAGACACCCCATTTTTGTATCCGCCTGATTAATCAACTCGTCAACCCGATCGCAATGATTCCCAATGATGGATGTGTATTCCGTTGCTTTATTTTGTTTACCAGGTGTGTTTCAGAAATCCGGATGAGGTATCTCAAACTAACAAAACCTTAGAAACTACGCTACGCTAGGAAAATACGACTCTAGAAACATAGAAATCATCATTTTTAAGACAAAAAGAAGTTTCACGATAAAAATCACTAAAAAACTATCAAATTACCAAAATACCCCTAACATCAAAACAACCCTAAAGCCTACATTACGCTTAGGAAAACCCACTCAAACACATTAAACAACAAATCGAAACCAAGTAAACCACTTCGCCAATTTTTACAAAATTTGACAAAATTACGAAAATACCCCTCATAAAGTTCACAATCATTTATACAAAAACTTCATAAATGATAAAAACCAACATTCCCATTAAATTCCTTACGAAAAACTGATTCCAAAATATCCTGAAACATTGAAAAACGACTTAAAACGTAAAAAATCCTCTCCGAGGGCAAAATGGTAATTTCACAATTTTCATAATTAAAAAATTTGAAATTAATAAATAAAACATTAAATAATTTAAGTAAAACATTAAATAATTAAAGTAAAACATTAATGAAATTAATTTAAAAATTTGAACCTAAAAAATTGATCAATCGGACTTTCGGGTAAAATTGTTGAGGGTTCGTGGGATATTTCTTTAAGGACCCCTCCATTTGGGGGTCTAAAGAATTAAAGATATTTTAGAGGGGGGTTCTCCAAAAATTAAAAGTAAATCAAGCAAGACTGAAGTCAAGGTATTAAAGTCAATTAAGCAAGACTAAAGTCAAAATTAAAGTCAATTAAATAAGACTAGAGTCAAATATTAAAGTCAATTAAGCAAGACTAAAGTCAAAATTAAAGTCAATTAAGTAAGACTAGAGTCAAATATTAAAGTCAATCTCATAAGACTAAAGTCAAAACCCTAAATCAAAACCCTAATCTAAACTAATCGAGTCAATCTCATAAGACTAAGGTCAAAACCCTAAATCAAAATCCTAATCTAAACTAATCAAGTCAATCTCATAAGACTAAAGTCAAAACCCTAAAACCCTAAAGACTAAGTCAAAACCCTAATTGAAACCCTAAAAGAAACCCTAATCAAACCCTAATACTTTTAAAAACTTTATAAATAGGAGCCTCCACACCCTATTTTCGTATCAAAGAAAAAACCCTAGGAAAAGTAGGTAAAGAAGCCTCCATAGCCTCCCCAAAACCCTAATTTTGGAGTCCCAACTCCTTCCCTAACACCCCTACTCCCATTTTAGCCTAAAAAACACCCAAAAACCTCTCAAAAACATCCCAGAAATTCACCACAAATTTGAAGCACTCAGATCCAAGAAGGAGATACCTTACCTCGGAGATTAGGAATCAGATTCGGAGATAGAACGAAATAAGGAATACGGTACAAGGAGCCATTCTAACCAGATCTGAGGGAATAACACTTTTGCAGATTAAAGGTAAATTTTTTATTTTTATTTTTTTTTAATCTAGGTTTATCCTTAGCAATGTAGATCTATTTGGGATAAGTAGAGACCGGCATTGGCCGGGCGGTGTTGGTGCCTAACACCTTCCAACCCCGTAACATGATCCCCGGATTCAGATTTCTATAGTAGATTAGTTCTTTTTATCCATTGTAGGGTCAATTTGGTTCCTAGACCACAATAACTAGGTGGCGACTCTAAAACCTCAAGGGTCAAAAGCGGATCCACGCACCCCGCGGATCGAGGGCGCTTTCACTTGGTTATAAAAAAAAGCTGATTTTCTTTTAATTCATTCTCTTTCTTCTCCCAAGTACCTAAACTCAGCTGACTTTCCCAAATCTAGGGTTCCACTATTTCACCTCAATATTCGTTGAGAACGAATGACTATTGAACTCCAACGAAGAAAACAAAGTTGTTGGCTACGACGATAGCTACAACCTCACCCTTTCCTCTTAACCCATTCTCATTTGTTTTCCCCATCCTCCATCAAAATCCAGCCGTGTGGTTTGAGTGAATCTTAACACATTTTCACTGAAGATTTCATCGAGTAAGAGTTAGGTCTACCCTTCATTGTGGAAGTGAAGAAAAGCACCCTCGTCGAATGCTTGGCAAAATCCTTGACCATTTCACACTCAAATCAGCCCAACATTGACTCTCTTGCCACCAACCTTGATCCTTGTATGAGTTCATCACCTTTGGCGTCTACAAACCAAGTAGGGGACTTTCAGTTCCTATTGGTAACCTTAGATTTTGAAATGTACATTTAGGTTTTACAAAACTTGTTAATTGTTTGTTTTAAATCGTATAAAATCTTTGTCTGAATTGAAACTCATGCTAAAAATAAAGATTTGATGTGTTTTATCTATGTTTTGAATGTAAAAATTCGTGGGTGGGTCAAAGGGTTTGAAGAACGGAACAAAGATCCAAAGAATGGATCGAAAAATAAAAAAATCGTGAGGAAGTTCAGTGCTGTCGACAGGACCGTCGATCCCACCGATGACCATTCTGTCAGTTCCACTGATAGAACACCCTTCTGCCGCCGACAGTCTATTTTGAGTCAAATCAGACTTTGACTCTTGGACTGTGATCCTTATGACTTGCACATGACTTTCAACCCTTTATTTTATTAAAAATATTTAAGTAAATGTTCCATTTACTTTAAGTATTTTAATGAAATTAAGGTTTTACCCCTCATTTCGAAACAATGGGAATGGTTTCGAGATCCGAATATCAAAGGATAAAAATCCAAATTTTGGTTTTAAGAAGAAAACGTAGATTTCGACGTTTACGGTAAATTTTCAAAATGCAATAACTTTCCCATTACTTTGAATTAGATTACGAAAACTATATGGTGTCGAATCTCGTGATCGAGATTTTCATTTTCAAAAATCCGTTTTCAATTTCGAAAACTTTAAAAAATTGAGTTTTCGACACTTAGCCAAATTTTCACCAACTTTCCTTGTTTTTAATAGCTTTGGTCCCGTGCATCGTCGGGACCTCGTTTTGAATAAACCTTGATGATTTTTGATGGAAAGACCAAAAATGACATTGAAAGATTGAAAATGAATGGTTTGACTTGAAGATACGAAAAGTGAGAATGTCGAGAGAATGAAAGAGGGAATGAACGTTAAAATATCAGAATCACACCCGAGGGGTGATGTTTGCATTTTACATTGTATGTTGTTTGTAGGTTAGTGAAAGGATATCCAGGTTATTAATGAAAGAGTTGCATGTTTATTTAAGATTATGTTAGCGCGTACGCTAAGTACAGTTATTTATTTTAGGCGGGGGGGCCACAATTGCATGGTAAGAATTGGATATCCATTCTCAATCCTATTTTGTTAATTTCTTTTTTATTTTAAATAAAAAATTATATATATATACGTAGCTATTTTAAAAGCTATTAAAGGGTTTGTGAATGCCTTAAGGGATAATGCATCACATTATCCGGAGGGATGCACTATCCTAGGATGTACGGTAGGGACCACCAAGCTCATACGTGGTATGGGACGCATATGAGAGTGGAGTCACAATTGAAATCCGGGTTCATTCATTTCTTATCTTTACCAGTGAACGTGTATTGTAAAGGTGGTCGTATACGAGTGGAGTGTTATTTTGGGAATTACATGCACGCCTGAAAGGCATAGACGAAGATGATTGGTCAGTGATCACTAACAATCTAGTAGTAGTCGAACATTCTAACACATCGAAAAGAGACCCATTGCTTACGGTCACATCAAACGGCCCGCCTGAGCCGAATAAATGGTTACTAGTGTGGTAAGCGCAGCGACCGGCCACAAAATCAGAAACCAAAAACCAGATTTATGTTGTAACATCATGTCCCGACTGGGAGCGATCTAGTCGTGAATCCCAATACTCAAATTCCATTACTCCACCACTTGTACTATGTATCTATTGTTATATATTTCAAATTATAAACTGAAAAATATGTCTACTATTTCAATGTTGTCAATTGTATGTGCATAAATAGAAAACGTATAATGAGTTTGGATGATTAATGTTATGTGAAAATTTTAAACTGTTTAGTTGCTCATCTCTGGCTATATGTACCAGTTAATCATAGTTTCAATTGTAAAACTTGCATGTTTTGAAATGATGCAGTACGATTATTCGATCACGTTGGGTTAGGTTATTAGTAGGAATTGTTTGTGGACCTACTGAGTAACCATTGTTACTCACCCTTTCCTTCCATGTTTTTTTATAGTTGTAAAGCCTATAGTTGGTAAGGCGGGTGTTAAGCCAGCAGTCGAGGAGCATCTGGTCGGCCAAATCAATGACCAAAGTCCATTACCTGGTGAGCATCATGACTACTTCTACTAGGAGCTTGTTCGTCCTAGGAGAGGTCTATCTTTTTGGGGCTGAGTGTTAGGTCTATGCTAGAGTGTGGAAAATTTTGTAATCCTATATAATTCTATTCCTTTTGCTCAACTCTGACCTCACTTTTTGTTGTTCATGAAATCTTCCGTCTTCCGTTTCTTATTCATTGTGGATATGTTGCTTTATACAGGATTGTTTGGATTTGGTTTATCAGGTTTGAGTTCCGTGAAACGCAAACATAAATAGAGGAGACCATGCCGAAATTTTGAGGCACCACCTAGTGCCTCAAGGTAGCCTTGGAATTTGTGTTAGCGTTTGGCGGGGCACCACAGATGGTATCAGAGCTCATTAGTTGTTCCGTATTGGGATTACGAACTCTTCCATGTCTAGAGTCCATAGAGCTTAGTAAGATTAAGTTAAGATCTTAGGTTCGTTCAGTTAGTAATGAAAATGGTGTTCATTACTAAATTCTTAATTAAGATATCGATAATTCTTCCATAAGAACAACCTTAGCCTTATGATAATAGATGCCTTGTTGATGATGAACAGAAAAGAGATGAACGGACGGGGTAGAGGTAGAGGCCGAGGGAGAAGCCGAACTACAGTAGAAACGGGACAAGCATCTGATTAGACCCCCGATCCGATAGCACAGCTAATGTCGTTCATGGGACAGATGGCTGAGTCCCAGAACAAGTTTAGGGAAGAGATGCTCGAGTCATAGGTTAGGCTAGCCGAGGAAGTAGCTGAGTTGAGGGAGGGTCAGGCTTTTACAAGAGGCCGATCCTATTCCACCTCCAGAGCCACCACATGAGCCACGGCCACAGGTTGTACCATTGAGGACCGCGAGAACTCCTCCAGCCTAGGCACAGACAAAGCCGGGGATGTGGCTATAGAACTTCCAGCGACTACGTTCACCCAGATTTGGAGGTTCTTCGGACCCGACGGAGGTTGAGGAGTGGGTTTTGAGGACCCGAGAGATTCTGAGCACTATGCAGTACCCGAGAAACCAATGGGTACCTGTGACTGCATTTCAGTTTAACGGGGATGCCAACCATTGGTGACGTTCCGAGAAAAATGTTTTGGGGGATGGACCTTTCGAGTGGTCCGATTTTGAGGGGATGTTCCTAGACCGAATCATATTTGGAACTGCCCGAGAGATCAAGCATCAGGAATTTTTAATTTGGTGCAAGGCAACCTGTCCGTTACAGATTATGAGTTACGATTTATTAGGTTGTCAAGATACGTACCCGAGCTCATTCCGACCGACCTGGAGAAAGCTTGTAGATTTTTCAGGGGACTATGACCCTACCTAAGGGCCAAGATGTCAGTGATAGAGACCACCACCTACAGAGACACAGTGAGTCAAGCTCAGAGGGTTGAGCGAGAAGATATGGAGTTACAAACTTCGAGGGGGCAGACTAGTCGACCCCAGACTTCATTTCCCCCTAGGGCTGATCCGGCTAAGAGGTCGATGTTTTCGAGACCAAGTGCCTCTGGTCCCACGTATTCGCAGTATCGAGCTCTTGCACCGTCGAGTTATGGACCAATTGGGGGTTCAGTGAGACCAATAGGGCAAATGGGACCAACCAGACAGAGTGTGAGACCACCCATCCCACAGAGACCTAATCAGACAGAACCATTAGCATGTGTTGGGTGTGGACAGACGGAACACATCAGGAGAAATTGCCCTTCATCATAGCAACATCTGTGGGTGATTCCTAGACCCCAAGGCAGGGTTTACCATCTGACTCAGGAGGAGATACCAGTTTCTGAGGAGGTGTTAGAAGGTACAATTTTGATTTCCAACATTAAGATTCGAGTTTTGTTTGATACCGGTTCTTCTAGATCATATATTTCCACTAAGATTGCACGGTTGCTAGAATTAGAGATTTCTAACACAGGCCGGTTAATAAAACTATCTACACTATTGGGAGACCGACAGATAACTCAGAAATTATGTCGGAACTATGTAATTAAGATAGAGGACCAAGAGATGAGTACCGACCTCATGACATTAGATTGTTCTGACTTTGATGTCATTTTGGGGATGGACAGGCTAGTACAGAACCATGCCCACGTCGATTGCTTCGCGAGATCGGTAGTCTTCAGGTAGTCGGGTTATCCAAAAGTCAAGGTTCGAGGATCCAGGTATAGAGGAGATAGTCCTTTATACAATCAGTTGGGAACTTTGAGTATATCGAAACTAGAGACATCGACGGATATGGTAGAGGTGGTCAGCGAATTTGGGGATGTTTTTCCAGACGAATTATCGGGTTTGCCTCCATGTCGTGAGATAGAGTTTTCTATTGATTTGGTACCAGGCACAGGACCTATCTCCATCGCACCATACCGTATGGCCCCTGTAGAAACTCGAGAGTTAAAAGCGCAGATTGATGACCTTACTAACTTGGGGTTTATTCGACCAAGTTCCTCACCGTGGGAAGCACCGATTTTGTTCGTTAAGAAGAAAGATGGGTCACTCCGTTTGTGTATTGACTATTAGAGGTTAAATAAAGTGACCATCAAGAATAAGTACCCCCTTCCGCATATCGATGATTTATTCGACCAACTACAGGATGCCCAATACTTCTCTAAGATTGATTGGCGATCTGGGTACCACCAGTTGAGGATCCGGGAGACGGATATTTCGAAGACTGCATTTCGGACTAGGCTAGGGCACTTTGAATATCTAGTGATGCCTTTCGATTTGACGAATGCACCGGGTATTTTGGGAACACCTCGACAAGTTTGTCATTGTGTTCATAGATATCCTAATCTACTCTAAGTCAAGGGAGGACCACGAGAGACACCTCAGGATTACACTCTAGATTCTAAGAGAACATAAGCTATATGCCACGTTTAGCAAGTGTGAATTCTGGCTCCAGAAGGTAAAGTTCTTAGGACACGTTGTGTCCAATGAAAGGATAGCAGTAGATCCTTCTAAGGTTGAAGCCGTGCTGATGTGGAAACAGCTGAAGATAGTGACCGATATTAGGAGTTTTCTTGGGATGGCTGGCTACTATAAAAGGTTTATTAAGGGATTCTCCACTCTTGCAGCACCGTTGACGAGATTGACAAAGAAAGATGTCCGATTTGAATGGAATGAAAAATGCGAGACTACATTCCAAGAATTGAAGAAAAGGTTGACGATCGCTCCAATTTTAATATCACCAACTCCGGGTGAAAGTCTGGCGATATTTGCAGATGCTTCTGGGATTGGTTTGGGAGCTGTATTGATGCAGTGTGGGAAGGTAGTAGCATACACATCGAGGAAGTTGAAAAATCATGAAAAGAATTATCTCGTCCATGATCTTGAGTTAGTCGTTATAGTGTTCGCATAATGCATTTGGAGACACTACTTATACGGAGAGAAGTTTGAAGTATTCTCCGATCATAAGAGTCTCAAGTACATATTCTCGCAACGGGAATTAAATATGAGGTAGTAACGTTGGATGGAATACCTCAAGGACTACGTCTTTATCCTCGAGTATCACCCGGGGAAAACCAATGTGGTTGCCAGTGCATTGAGTAGAAACATTTTAGCTCACATGATGATGAAAGAATGGCAGTTGCTTGAGCAAGCCATAGAAACAGTGTTCGAGAATCCGAGCGAAATGTACAGACCGCACATCTACTTGGGTACATTGAGGATTGAAAACGAGTTGATAACACATATTAAAGAAGCCTAGCAAGTAGATGAAGATGTAGGAGAATATGAACTGAGGGCTAGGGACTTGACCGACTTGGATTGGTCGATAGGATCAGATGAGGTTCTCAGATTTCGATGCAGGATGTGGATACTGAAGGACTCACAATTGAGGTCCGATATACTAGGTGAGGCACACCGTTCTCGATATTCGATACACCCAGGAGGTACAAAAATGTATAAAGACTTGCGAAGAAATTTTTGATTTTCGGGTATGAAAAAGGTAATTGCAGAATATGTAAGTAGATGCCTAACTTGCCAACAAATCAAGGCAGAACACCGCAACCCAATAGGCTTACTCCAACCATTACCCATAGCGGAATGAAAATGGGAACATGTGACCATGGACTTCGTAGTCGGGTTACCGAGAGCCAGTGACTGGTTGGATGCCATATGGGTAATCGTGGATTGACTAACGAAATCGACACATTTCATCCCAATCCGAGTTTCATTTGGTGTGGATAGATTGAGCCAAATATACATAGCTAAGATAATCCGACTATATGGGGTGCCGATTTCTATCGTGTCAGATAGGGATCCTAGATTCACTTCGCGATTCTGGGAGAGTCTTCACAAAGCCATGGGTACTCAGTTGAATCTTAGTACAGCTTTTCACCCACAGTCTGATGGAAAATCCGAGTGCGTTATTTAGATTTTAGAAGACATGCTACGAGCATGTGTGTTGAATTTTGGAGAGGTTGGAAGAGCCATTTACCGTTGGTGCAATTCTCCTACAACAACAGCTTTCAAGCTAGCATTGGCATGGCACCATTTGAGGCTTTATACCGCAGACCTTGTCGATCATCAATATGTTGGGCAGAAATAGGAGATGCCATGGTGTTGGGACCTGAGATTGTTGAGGAAACTACTGAGATAGTGTGCATTATACGGGACAGACTAAAAACTGCTTAGAGTAGACAGAAAAGCTATGCAGACAAGCAACGCAGACCTTTGAAATTTCAAGTTGGGGATCGAGTATTCTTGAAAGTATCATCCCGAAAAGGAATCTCCAGATTTAGCGTGAAGGGCAAGTTAAAGTCGCGGTTTGTGGGACCATTTGAGATAGTTGAACGGATTGGTCCAGTGGCTTACAGATTGATCCTACCCCTGCAGCTCGAGCAGGTTCATAATGTATTCTACGTGTCCATGTTAAAGAAATACTTACCAGATCCTTCGCACGTGGTGGATTTGCGGGACTTAGAGGTAGACAATGACATATATATACGAGGAAGGTGCGGTACAAATACTTTACAAGAGGGTAAAACAACTCATATCCAAAATCTATTCCTTTAGTCAAAGTATTGTGGAGGCACCACAACGTTGAGGAAGCCACTTGGGAAAAAGAGGTCGAGATACAGGCTAAGTACCCAGAATTGTTGTGAAGACTAAGGTACTATCTTAATTTTGAGGACGAAATTTTTATTAAGGGGGGGAGAATGTAACACCTCGTGTTTTAACTCGTATCTCGAAGAGATCAGATAGTGTTAATTCGAGGAATATTCTTAAAAGATAACTTAGAGTAAAGTACCTGGATTATGTGACGTTCATTTTTATTAAAAATCGACTTCGCCATTAGTTCAAAACGATCGAAATATATACTTTAGCCTGTAAGCAAGTGTGAATTCAAGTTCGGGTGGAAAAGTTAACCAATCCTCGAATTTTGTGTTGAGCAGGATCCAAAATAGAAAATTTTAGTTAAAGGGATAATCAAGAAGATTCAACCACACCATTAGGACCGCAACAAAAAATTATTCGAAATGATATGCTCGTTTGTCACATTTCGAGTCCAAATAGTCAAGTTACGGTCGAAACTAGAAATAATAAGGAAATTACAAGTATGCCCTCACCGTGGTTATAAAAGAAAGCTGATTTTCTTGATATTCATTCTCTTTCTTCTGCAAAGTACCCAAACTCAGCTGACTTTCCTAAATCTAGGGTTCCACTCTTTTCACCTCAATATTCGTTGAGAACGAACGACCATTGAACTCTGACGAAGAAGACAAAGTTGTTGGCTACAACGACAACTACAACCTCACCCTCGTTGTTAACCCTTTCTCATTTGTTTTCCCCATCCTCCATCAAAACCTAGCCGTGTGATTCGAGTGAATCTTAACACATTTTCACCGAGAATTTCATCGAGTAAGAGTTAGGTTTACCCTTCATTGTGGAAGTGAAGGAGAGCATCCTCGTCGAATGCTTGGCAAAATCCTTGACCATTTTGTACTCAAATCAGTCCAACATTGACTCTCTTGCCACCAACCTTGATCCTTGTACGAGTTTATCACCTTTGGCATCCACAAACCAAGTAGGGGACTTTCAATTCCTATTGGTAACCTTAGATTTCGAAATGTGCATTTAGGTTTTACAAAACTTGTTAATTGTTTGTTTGAAATAGTATAAATCTTTGTTTGAATTGAAACTCATGCTAGAAATAAAGATTTGATGTGTTTTATCTATGTTTTGAATGTAAAAATTCGTGGGTGGATCAAAGGGTTTAAAGAACGGAACAAAGATCCAAACAATGGATCAAAAAACCCAAAATTCGTAGGAAGTTCAGTACTGTCGGCAGGACCGTCGGTCCCACCGACACCCACCGATGACCATTCTGTCGGTTCCACCGATAGAACACTCTTCTACCGTCGACAGTGTATTTTGAGTCAAATCAGACTCTAACTCTTGGACTGTGATCCTTATGACTAGCACATGACTTTCAACCCTTTATTTCATTAAAAATATTTAAGTAAATGTTCCATTTACTTTAAGTTCTTTAATGAAATTAAGGTTTTACCCCCCATTTCGAAACACTGGGAATGGTTCCGAGATCTGAATCTCAAAGGATAAAAATCTAAATTTTGGTTTTAAGAACAAAATGTAGATTTCGACGTTTTCGACAAATTTTCAAAATGCAATAACTTTCCCATTACTTTGAATTAGATTACGAAAACTATATGGTGTCGAATCTCGTGATCGAGATTTTCATTTCTAAAAATCCGTTTTCAATTTCGAGAACTTTAAAAAATTAAGTTTCCGACACTTAGCCAAATTTTCACCAGCTTTCCTTATTTTTAACAGCTTTGGTCTTGTGCATCGTCGGGACCTCGTTTTGAATAAATCTTAATGGTTTTCGATGGAAAAAATCAAAAATGACTTTGAAAGATTGAAAATGAATGGTTTGACATGAAGAGACGAAAAGTGAGAATGTTGAGAGAATGAAAGAGGGAATGAACAGTAAAATGTCAGAATCACACCCAAGAGGTGATGTCTGCATTTTACATTATATGTTGTTTGCAGGTTAGTGAAAGGATATCCAGGTTATTAATGAAAGGCTTGCATGTTTATTTAAGATTATGTTAGCACGTGCGCTGAGTACTGTTATTTATTTTAGGCCGGGGGACCACAGTTGCATAGTAGGAACTGGATATCCATTCTCAACCCTGTTCTGTTAATTTCTCTTTTGTTCTAAATGAAAAATCATATATATATACGTAGCTATTTTGTGAGCTGTTAAAGGGTTTGTGAATGCCTGAAGGGATAATGCGTCACATCATCCAGAGGGGTGCACTATCCTGGGATTACGGTATGGACTACCAAGCTCATACGTGGTATGGGACGCGTATAAGAGTGGAGTCACAACTGAAATCCAGGTTCATTCATTTCTTATCTTTACCAGTGAACGTGTATTGTAATGGTGGTCGTATACAAGTGGAGTGTTATTTTGAGAATCATATGCATGCCTGAAAGGCATAGACGAAGATGATTGGTCAGTGATCACTAACAATCTAGTAGTAGTCAAACGTTCTGATACATCGAAAAGAGATCCATTGCTTACTGTCACGTCAAACGGCCCACCTGAACCGGATAAATGGTCACTAGTGTGGTAAGCGCAGCGACTAACCATAAAATCAGGTACTAAAAGCCAGATTTATGTTGTAACATCATGTCCCGACTGAGAGCGATCCAGTCGTGAATCCCAACGCTCAAATTCTATTACTCCAGTACTTGTACTATGTATCTATTGTTATATATTTCGAATTATAAACTGAAAAGCATGTCTACTATTTCAATATTGTCAATTGTATCTGCATAAATAGAAAACATATAATGAGTATGGATGATTGATGCTATGTGAAAATTTTAAACTATTTAGTTGCTCATCCCTAGCTATGTCTACAAGTTAATCGTAGTCTCAATTGTAAAACTTGCATATTTTGGAATGATGCAGTCTGATTATTCGATCACGTTAGGTTAGGTTATTAGTAGGAATTGTTTGTGGACCTACTGAGTAACCATTGTTACTCACCCTTTCCTTCCATGTTTTTTTTAGTTGCAGAGCCTATAGTTAGTGAGGCGGGTGTTGAGCTAGTAGTCAAGGAGCATCTAGTCGGCCAGATCTATGACCAGAGTCTGGTACCCGGTGAGCATCATGACTACTTATACTAGGAGTCTGTTCGTCCTAGGAGAGGCCTATGTTTTTGAGGTTGAGTACTAGGTCTATGCTAGAGTGAGAACAATTTTGTAATCCTATATAACTCTATTCCTTTTTGCGCAACTCTGACCTCACTTTTTGTTGTTCATAAAATCTTCCATCTTCCGTTTCTTATTCATTGTGGATATGTTGTTTTATTCAGGATTGTTTGGATTTGGTTTATCAGGTTTAAGTTCCATGAAACGCTAACATAAACAGAGGAGACCATGTCGAAATTTCGAGTCGCCACCTAGTGCCTCGAAGCGGCCTTGAGATTTTTGTCAGTGTTTGGCGGGGCGCCACATCATTCTTTTGCTTGATCACTTAAAATTATCATCACTATCAACGTCTCGCCAATACTCTCCTTAACACTATTATATTAAGAACTTATAAGCTTATAGATTTACCACTATTAATTCATTTACCATAAGTGTGCTTATAATTATATATTTCCACATCCATTGACATATCTTCACCATCATAACTCAAAAGCATAAATCAATATCCTTGTCATTACGAATATTTATGAACATAGATTTCGATAATTTGTACACACCCAAACAAATATTTAATCTTAATATCATCCTTAATTTTACATTTGACTGATTTATGAACTTATCATCCTCAACAAAAATAATGTATTGGTCTTATGATTATTATTGTATCGCATTAATGTTTTTTCCTTTGAATCAAATAATTAACTGTTTAATCAACTAATCAATAATAAAATCTTCAAAAATATATTAAGCCCAACATTAGTACATTATGAATCGAGAATCACGACTTTTCACAAAGTTCAAATTCTTCTTTTTATTTGGTTATACAAGTTCAATGTATTTTGTGACAGTTTTGATAGAACTATCTCCATAATCACTACCTTAGAGTAACTCCAATAAATTCAGTATCTTCAAAACATCACATATATTTAAATGTCTTAATATTCATAATTTTGATTTTTCTTACAATATAGATCATGCTCCAAAACCTTAACTGCATGTGCAATATCCAAATCATCCATAAAACAAAATCTATACTTTCAAATTCATAATGGTCAATATTGTTTCCAATGAGATACTAACTATCCTGAATGACAATATTTTGTATCTTATTGACTTTATCAAATAAATATATCTATCTACGTCTATGAAAAATATTTCTAGGTTTTTCTATAATACTATATGCAATAAATGATTTAATATATATATGTATATATAGTCTATCACAGAACATGTTAAACAATAAAATTATAATCATATCTCCTGTGATATTCTGGGAAATTGTAGGATTGGTCTAAGTTCTAGCATAAGCCTACAATGTATCCCTAATCTTTTGTGGTACTTTAAACATTGTTTCCTTATATGCCCCAACTCCGTACATTCATAGCATTTGAGGTGATCCTTAATTTTTTTATTCATTTGTACTTCGTGTATTACGATGACTCTTGCACGATTTTTTGTTTACGATTGTTAGTCATGTCTGTTCGGGGTGGTATAAATACGTTATCAACTTTATTAAAATCTTGTGATCTCATTGTTCCCTTAATTGGTGTGTCTAACCTCTAATTAAGCCACTCATCTTTAATTGACTGAAGTTGATCAAAGCATTGACCTCTTTTATGTCCTAACTCGCCTAATTCATAACATGCAACAACTCTTTCTTTTGACTGATTTTATAGTATACTCTGTTGTTTCTTACAAAAATATCCCATGTCTTGAGTTAGTATTATTATAAACTTATTTATTATGTTTGCTTGTTTCTCCCATGAATTTTCTAATTTTGTAGTCATTTTTCTCTAATTAAATCTTGATTGAATCCCTTCTTTTGGATCTTGATACGATGGTTGTACCATTTCTATGTCCTCTCGTAGTCTTCCATGCAGCGGAATATTTACTTCTTGACCTTTTCGGGATTTATCTTTAAAATAATGGTAAAATGTCTTTACTATACATTCTAATATTTTTTTCTAATTGATCCATCATAATCATTTGGGCTTCAAACATTTCTGCTTCTCTTTTTGAGATATTTCAGAGATTGCTTGTATCAAAAGTTTCATCTTTGTAAGTTTCCTCTACTTAGGTAGACTATTTCCAAAAGTTTGACTCCTTGCCACAGGTCTCGATGAATTTTTATTTCCTTTCATTTTACCTAATCTGCAAATTCAATAATCCTTTTAAAATTTTCTGATCCAAATTACTCCAACAAAAATATTAGATAGTATATGAATCATATATTAAGTTTTCCATGAATGTATATTCTTTAAAAATTCTACCAGTCTTATAATTTTCTCGAGTAGATTATTGCCTCATGACTTAACATTTGTATAAAATTTCCTATTACTTCTTGTCCTACCTTCTATCAAGAATCTATACGACATTTAGACACAGAAAAGCTCTCATCCAACACAAAATTAATATTGAGCTTAGATACCATGCTGTGGTATAAGCTAAAATTTTATAATAGAGCTATTTATGACTCATATGGACTTAATATTGAGCTCTGATACCACGCTGTTACGTTCTGAAATCCCAAATGAATTCGGAGGATTTATCTGCTAAAATCTCGAGGTATGATAAACAAACCATTGATTCTATGCATGACAAATGATAATAAATTCTTGTTTAAACAAATATAATACAACGAAAAAATGACTACAATCTAAAAATCTAAGTGAACGGAAACTATCATCAAACATAGTCATGATCTAAAATCCTCAATCTCATAATTACATTAAAATACAAATTTCACAAACTAATACATATTTCTCATATATAATCATAACAACCGTTAAAATCCTATAACAATCCTCAAACCAATGGCAATAGTAAGACATCAACAAATTACTTATCAAGGACCTCTTCATACAACTCTTCGTAAATATTCTCCTAAACAGATGAAAAACCTGAAAGGGTGAATGGTAGAGTGAGTAACAAGAAAGTTACTCAGTATGATTCATGTCATTTTAATAGCTAGTTATAGATGCAACATATAATAAAATTGAACAGTTTATATAATGCAAGCTTTAATATAACATAACATTCGGATAATGTCTAAACAAAAATAGTAAATAATATAATAGTCATCAATCTATCAATTCATAATGAAAATAATCTATCATACCTTTAAAGTAAAATGTATATCTATCATTACGAAAGAAAAATACATAATAAGTATACGACGATATAATCGATAAGAGAGTTGAGAAACATGTCGATACAACAACCTCGACAAGGAGTATTGATATTTCAAACTCCTCCGATGTGGAATCCCATTGTTAGCATCTAAATTTATGGCCAGTCGTTGTTACCATACTTGGGTGACCATTTATTCAACTTAGAATTGGCCGTCTACAAATGTCCTAATACTCAGACCAATTACGTTATTCATTCATTTGACGACTATAAATTAAAAATGATCACCAACTAGCCCAAAAATAAACTCCCCACGTTTATACGTATCAAGAGGTTATACATGTGACCCTCAAACTATTTCTAAACTATACAAAGACTACTTTTAGAAACAAATATTACCCAAAAAAGGAAGAGAAATTTTTAGATCTCACGGGATACTACCCAAGATAATAGAATAGCAAGTGTTATCCTAAATTGACCCGATGCTTCTAGAAATATCACAACGCATCACTCTTTCTAAATTTTTTATGATCATTTTCTTGAAAACAAAACTAGATTTGTTTTATAGTATATATATAATTTTATTTTATCGAAAATACAAAGCAATGGTAATGCCCTCTAGTTCCATCTATCCATCACATCATCATGTAATCATGGAAACATTTGAGATATTCATCCATTTATTTATCAATCATGCAATAATGTTGACCTAAGTCATTACATACCTCTGGAGTCACTATCCTATCAAACAATCAAGAACATATGTTCTCACTATCCATCCATCAATCGATTGATCAATCGTCTGTCTTTCTACGTATCTATCAAAGTATATATTTCTAGAAAGTATTTGTGATTCTAAGATATCGATCAATTCCATATGATGATCTTGATTGAGTAGAAAAGTCTTAAAAAATATGATAAAATCATAAATATTTAAAACTCTAAAAAGTTATAAAAATTTGGCTAAGTATTGGAAAAAATAATTTTTCAAAGTTATCTAAATGTAAAATGGGTTTTTAAAAATGAAAGCTTTAGATAAATGTATTAACATCATGTAATTTTTGTTGCTTATTTCAAAGTAACATAAAAGATATCGAGATTTGAAAATTTGATAAAAACGTTATAAATTACGTTTTGTTCTTAGAATAAAAAATTAGATTTTGATAAGTAAATATTTAGATTTTTAAACCATTCCCATTGTTTTCAAATGGGGGGTAATCCCATAATTACATTAAAGAATTTAAACTAAATGGGATATTTATTTAAATATTTTTAATAAAAATAAAGTGTTGGGAAGTGCATATGCTGGTGGTGAAGAATTGTACTGAAAACAGACTAAACTTGGCATTTCTGCCTAGGTCAGGTGACCAAACCCAAGAGTTGTTGGGGAGATAAGTTGGGTGACCAATGTCTGTCAATCGAGAATTTTTGGGTTGATCGAACGTAATAATGTTTCATCTTCTTTTACGGTTTCACTCCAAACTCGCCCACAATCTTTTTCCAATTTTTCTCAATTGTTCATGATCATAAAACTAATAACTCTATTTTTTTTTCTAACTTTTAACATAAGATATACAATTTGAAAATAAGATCTAGGATTGAAATTATCTAATAAAGCATGTTTTTTGAAGAATGTGCCTCTATATTGAAATTCAAATTTAATTTTTAGATTTATAATGATTTTCTACTAAAAACTTAGCAAATAAAAGGTAGAAGTATTTGTTTAGAGTCTTATATGATGCAATAGCTCTGAGATCAACTCCCAATATCCCTCTTTAATTCCTTTTATTTTTCCTCTCCAACGAAGTCATGATCTTCTTGGATCCCACATGAAATCCTTGACAAGAGGAAACTTTTCTTCTCTTTCATCGAGTATTGAATCTCACTCTACAATCTTTGAATCAATTCTTTTATCTCTAGTGTTAGGATTTTTCTTTAGAGAAGAGAATGAAAAATCTGAAAATTTCTAATAATTTTGATATTTATAGTGTTTTAAAGAAGAAAATGTCATTTTTATTTAAAACCTATGTTTCAGATTCTGATTTTCACAAATTTATAGACTGTCTTAGATATTTTTTTAATACGAAACTAATGGGGTGATCAGATTTCTCAACTTATATCTAAACAATGCATTTCCACATTTGGATAGAAACTTGACATAGAATTCAAGGATTTTTGCAAATTTTTTTCCATCGAGTTCTATTTAAGACATGTTTACAAGCTAAAATATGTTTATCACCATTTTTTTATCTATTGGCGATGATGGATTTCTCCAATTATTTATAAATCAAAATCCATACTTTTAAATCATTAAATAAACGCAAAATTTATTGATTCAAACTTATAATCTTTTCTCGAGATATGTGTTAACTTTTTAGGTAATTACATTATCCCCCTTAAAAAGAATTTCGTCCTCGAAATTTAAAAATATATTATATTCTTCAAATAGCCCTCATGCTTGATTTTCAGAACGAATTTCAACATATCTACCTCTCATTACATGTTTTACTTATTGTGATATTTCATCTAACCTTTTGTCATAAAAATTATGATTTAAGATTGTATTCATGAACATAAATCTACGTCACATATCTTACCTATCAACTCTAAATCATAGATATATATTCACGATTCTATAAGTATATCCTTAGATAAAAAATGTCAGCTCGTGTAAACAACCATTTTACTCTCAAATTATATATCTTTTAACTTCCGCAAGTTCCTCAATACGATTTCAAGAAATTTGATCTTTCTCAATTACGTTTCCCAAATTGATACTAACATTTAATCCAATTAAAATTCCCTATCAATTTTTTTAACAAATTATCTACAATCTTATAAAATGAAAAGCTCAAAATCATAATATTGATTTCTAATTGAATCATTAAATTTAAACCCATGTTATCATAGCAAAAAATGGAATAAATGAAGAAAGAAAGGTCCTACCTCAATAGGTCAGCCAAGAAAAAAAAAGAATAGAAACATAAAAAAGAAATTAGAAACCCAAAAAATTATAAAAGGGCTCTCATTTTTCTCATGCCAGGATGACCCTCATGCTCTAACCTTCTCTCTCTTTTCACAACAACAAGGAGAAGAATTGATAAAAAAACAAAACAAAAAAAAGATAGAAGAGAAGGAGAAGAAGAACGGAAAAAATAAATCACCTTCACATTCGACTTCGACTTCCCGCAACAACTCTTTCATCACGCCATCTCCTTCATTTCTCAATTGCACTTTTATCCCACCCTCTATTAACGCCTCTCTATCATCATCTTTTTCATCAAAAATAGCAATACTGCCCAGTAATCTTTTTTCCTTTTCTTAATGCCATTACAACCCTGTTTCATAAGCCTTCCCCTCTCACGGTTTCATCCTTTCATTCATTTATCAACTCAGTCATACGCCTCAGCTTTCTCTAGCAATCATCTACTCTCTTTCTTAGTCAATCGCACAGTCCTAACTGTCCTCAAACCATATATTTTTATCTCACAATCTTTCAAAACTTTTTCTTGACCTTGAAGTGATTTCACAACAAGGTAAGTTATATTTTTTTCATTGGTTTTGAGTCTACTTCACCACATGAATTAAATCATTGACAACATTGAGACTGACTTTTTTGGGTAGCAGTTGCTGGATTTTTGGTAGGTGCAAATACTTAAAAAAAAATTAGACTTTAAAATTAACTTCGAATGGGGGTTGTCGAACATGCTGACTCGTCAATAATTCAAGGTTTAGGTTTCATTGAAGTTGAATGTCATTCTTGACTAAGCCAACTCATTAGTATATTTTTAGATTTTTAATTTGGGAGCTCAGCATATATTTTTCGAATTCTAATTTGGAAAACTTTAGATTCTTAATTTAGAAACTTCATGAGTTCCAATTTGTTAGTTTTTATTTTGGACAGTTTGGGAAATACTTGCATGTGGAATTTCTTAATTGATGTTAGATCATAGAGCTAATTAGGACTTTTTCAAACCCTTCTATTTTTTTGTGAAATTCAAAAAATAATCATGTAATAATTGGGACAATTTTAGCCATAAGATCCGTTTGGTGAATCTGACATAAGTTGATGATGATGATTGGACCATAGCCTTGACCATAGTCTTCACCGTTGACCATAGGTTAGTTTTGGATCGTAGTAGAGACAGATCATTTTGATTGGGCGGGTTTGGTACCTAACACCTTCCGACCCCTTACCTATCTCTCTGATATGTGGATCACTCTATATCCATTTGGAGTTATTTTTGGTTCCTAGACCTAAACTAGGTAGCGAATCTCATTTTTCAAAAATCCCCCATTTACAAATTGGACCCCTCTTCACTATTTAGTGAAAAAGGGTCGAGGCGATTTTACTCATAAAGTATGTTCACAAGCAGTGGGATCCGGGCCAATAGAATCAAATCATTTCTTTTCCTCAAGAATGATCTCTAATGTTTGTAGTGAGATGAACCCCCACAGGTTATTAAACAACACTCCACTGAAGTCATGCATGATAGTATGTAAACTTTTCTTCAATGTGGTCTTGATTTTAATATGTTGCAACTCTAGTAAATAATGAATGGACTAGATGAAGAAACAAAGGTTCCCTGAGAAGTTCTAGATATCTCTTCAATTTTTCATCTGCAATCTTTGCCCAATTGATCATAGTATTCCGAAAGTGCCTAAATTGATCAATCCAGACACTACAAAACATTCCTTGTATGGTGTCATCCAATTCATTTTAACATAAATTGTAGCATTCAGATACTCCTTTTAAAATTACTTCTCAAGTGTAGATAAGAGATCATCATACTCCGCCTCAGTTGAAAAAAAAAATCAATAAATTCCTTGAACTAATGAACTTGTCCCATATTTCTTTTGTTTGAAACATCGGTTTACACTTTCCCAACACGTTGTTCAATATGTGATAGCAACAAAGAAAATTTTTTGGCTTCTGAAAATATGACATGAATAGTATTCATTAAAGCAATCTTTTTATCTATGATGATAATTGATGGGAGTGAATACATTGAGAGGATTGGTTTTATATGTTCTAATTCGTATCCCTAGTTGTCTTCTTTCTTAGACTTTGCATAAATGCATGCAAATGAAAATGCTTTCCATGGAGACATCACACGAACAATCTCAAGAAATAGATACTTGTATATATCCGTTTTGTATATGCAGTCCTTGAAAAATTCAGGATGGAGCACTTAGTAAGTTGTATCGACTTTGGGTGAGCCCAAAATAAAATTTTAACTTTATCTGAACCCTAAATAGTTTTGTGCCATTCTACGTAACCTTTTCAGCTAGAGAATGCAACCACATTTGCATTTGGGATTTTCCTAGTCTTTTAATAAGTCTCATGAGCTTTTGAGCATTATAAATCATCATCATAGTAGATGCATATTGAACATATCTCTCTTTCAATGCTTTCAATACTTCTTTTGCTTTGACACCGACAATATTCATTTACTTCGCCTCAACATTTAGTCTATCAACATAAAACTAGCCTTCAAAAATCTCCAAGAGTGGATGGTTGTGGGCACCTCAAATAATGGAAACCTTTCATGGCCGTCTGTGAGTAGCTCTATTCCACACAATGAGAAAGGAAAACGACAACGTTTTATACCGGACCGTCAAGTTGGCTTTTAAGGCTCCACCAACTTTTTTTCCCTTTTGTATTTTTCACCCATTTCATAACCATAAGTAATCCTAGGCCTCTTACCCAACTGACTGAAGTCTACTCTTGACACAAAAATAATTTTTCCAACTGATTTTATAATGTCCGTAGCCCATTTGGTTAATTCATCATGGCTATAAAAAAACATACAAATAAATTAATTAATAAAGCCATAAAATCAAATCCACTAAATAATTTTTTAATTATGTAATTTTAAACAAAAAAAATACACCTTATCTATAGTAATCAATATTTGGTTCATGAACTTGTGGATTGTCAACTGATAATGGAACCTGTATATATGTTAAAATACTTATTATACATCAAAACAACAACAAAAGAAACTAAACTTAAAATATGAAATTGTATAAATACATACATAATTCTTATCATCTTTGTAGACACCCCAATTTGAACGGGCTCTCACTCGAAAGGGCCCAAAAATAGTGTTTTTCAAATAATTTTGCCAACGGGCCTCAATGGCCCGAATCATTGAAATACGACATTTTCGCCAAAATCAAAGCCTTTAATACCTCTCAATAGGGTTAGTAGGTCCACCAAAAAGATTTGGCATGCTCCCATCTACCCCGCTCCTTTCAAAATATTGATTTTTCGACAAAATAGGCCAACGGGCCTCTAAGGCCCAAAACATTAAAAAATGGCAGTTTTGATTGAATCGATGCCCCTAAGACCACCCAATGATCTAAGGGACCCATCAAAGGGACCGGACTCATCCTACATTGTCCCAACCTTCACCGCTCCACGCTTACATCCAAAAAAATCGATAAAATTCTCCAATGGGCCCAAAAGGCCCAAATTGCCAACACATGGCATTTTTTATTGAACCAACGATTGCAAAAATCTCAAAAAAATTAAAAAATTAAAAAATGTGAGACTTAGGATACCTACCCTTCCTCTACCTTCCACCGTTCCGCCTTCGAATCCGCAAACACCTTAAGCCCATTCAAAGCCCACAAACCACCAACTCTTTCCTAAAGTAATTTCTCACCTTACCCTCAACCCAAAATCGAATCCATATCACCTAAACTCTAAAATAAACCCACCCTCAAAATCCAACTCAAATCAAACCCTATCCAAGCCAAAATAACCTACAACCCTCTAAAAGCCCAAGCCCAATATATCATAAATCCACAAACCACTATCCATACCTAATTCATTATCCAACCCACAACCCTAACCCATTAACCACTACCCACATCAACCAATCACCTTCTCAAACATCAAAAGATGACACATGTCATCACCACCCTTTACCTCCCTCATCTAATCACCTACCCCCATCACCATTCTCTAAACAATCCATCTAACCCACATCACATCAACTCATACCCTACACCCCCTAACCTATCATCATTCTCTAATATCATCAACCACCCACATCACAACTCATATCTACACCCATCACTTTTCTTAAAACACTCCAATGAAATCACCTCAACCCATACTCCCCTCATCATCAACTAACTAACCCATACCTCTCTCTCTAATCAAACAACCACCATTAAGCAATCAACCAATCACATCACCTCACTCTCTCCTCATATATGCCATATGGCATCATCCCCTTAACCCTCCCAAAAATCAATCAACCAACCAACCTCTTACACAATCCATTTCCTAAATCTAAACACCTCACCTATTCAATCAACCTAACACTCCTTCTCCAAACAACCCTCTTACACCCCCACTCCCCCATCAACCATCACTCATCTCACCCTACCAAACACTCTACCCAAATGGGTAGGATCCAAACCATTTGGATCAAAACATCACCCATTTTTATTCTTTACAAAATTACTCTCAATCTCACTCCAAATTTCATACCCCCATCTTTAAAAAAGAATGTCATTTCCCATTCTCCTAACCTTTCACCTCTTTATACCCCTAAACCTCCTCAAAACATCTATAAATACCTCTCCCCTCATCCCAAAAATGGTTACCAAGTTTTACTAGAAAAAAAGAAAAAATAATCTCAACTCATCTCTCCCACTCTCACTATACCCTTAAAAGATGTACACATACATTCATAAGTCTACTAAGGACTCAAGAAGAAGAAGAAAAAAAAGAAAAGAAGATCGAAGATACAAGGTGGGTTCGAAGTACACCCCCTCTCTTTTCTCTCTCTATCCTCTCATTCTCTCCCTTCTAATACCCCCTTCTTTTCTTTCATTTTTATTTTAAATGAGTAGTCCCTAAGGCAAATGATCCATTAGGATCATCTCTATCAATGAGATGACCCTATGATCAAGTCAAAAATAAATCCCTACTTAAGGTACAAATGCACACACGTGGCACATTATTCTTCAAATTTTTTAAATCAAAATGACCGAGTTACGTAGAGGTTATCTCAACTTGGCGGGGAGAAAAGAGTGCCTAACACCTTCCCTTTTCTCCAACGGAGCCGTTTACCTGAATCTCAAAGTTTGATCATCCCTTATCCATTGTGAGTCACTAAAATGCCAAAAATGTCATTTTTTTTGGAAAATGTACATCGGGTGACCATTCACACCCACTTACAACATGAATGGTGGCGACTCCAATTCATCGTAGATGTGGTCGTCGTAATGACGAAAATGATGTATCTACAGCTGGCGACTCCACTGGGGAGTCATGGTCCACCCTTCGTGACAACACGATCATCAAAAAAAAATATAGATTTTTATTTTTCTAACATGGTATGTTTGTGGTTTCCTATGTTTCTTTTCTATTTTGTTTCACAGGTCCATTGTAATATTTATTTATTTTTCGTTGCTTGTATTATATATTTGTAAAGGGATTGATGAAAAGAAATAAAAAAAAAGACATGTGCCTTTCGGAGCATAGCCTCACTTCCAAGCCACCCCACCCTCAATATACTTAGCCTCGATGCTTAGTAGTTTCACGGCTTGAGATCGTTATTTCAAGTGTCGAGGATGAACACATCAAATCTGAACACCAACCAACGACGTGTGTACTTCGGTATGCATCGAGGTTTGAAGATCGGGTAACCGTGAAGCCACCCACTATCAGCATGCATATGCTCGATTAGTCAATGCTAGGACACGAATCTTCAAAGTTACATCGGCCCCCAAGCAAGGTTGTAATGGTGCAAGTTGTTGTCGGGCCTCGAAGCCCAAGTTGTAAGCCCAATGGGGCATCCTTAGACCATTAGGTAGATGTTTTCAATTTATTTTTATCCTCCCTTAGGTAAAAAGAGAGTAGTGCACATGGCATCTTTAAAAATAAAAAATAAAAAAAATAGTGAGCCAAAAACTTAAAAACAGGGGAGACATGAAAAACATGGGCAAAGAAACAGTTCTATGAATTTTCAAAAATTGGATTTCATTCTGGTCCATGTCCATGACACGGATAGACTAAAATGTGCATCATCCATATTGGGAACACGCTTGAAACAGAATAGGTATCATCCGTGTTGGGAACACGGTTGAAACAATGAGTGCCTCATCCGTGTTTTAGGCACGATTGAAACAGTGAATGTCTCATCCATGTCCGAAACACGGATAATAGAACGAGGGTTACATCCGTGCCATTAACACGGACCAGAGTGAACTCAACCCTACAGAATGAACTCGACAGTCCATTTTTGAAAGGGCCCATGTACAATTGATCAAACATTGACGGCACCCTTACACTGTATTTAGATTGAGGTAAGGGGAGGAAAAGGAAGAGAAAATTTGCAATTTTCAAATTTTCTCTTCCTTTTCTCCTGTTTGGATTGTTAAGTGAGGAGGGAAGAAAAGGGAAAAATGGTAAAATTTTGTTACCCCCAAAATCGGAGTGACGAGGAGGGAAGGGAAGAGAACAAAATTTTGTTTTCAAATTTATCCTCAACATTTTCTTAATTTCCAAAGAAACATGATATTGGCATCCCAAATTTTATTAGTTACACCCTAAGTTATAAAATACAATGAAACCCTAGAGAATGGACGAAGAAAACAAAGAAGAAACCTAGAGAAGACAAAGAAGAAATCCTAGAGAAGGGACGAAGGCGGTGACCTCGACTAGGAGACGAACTTGACTAGAAACGAACTCGACTAGGAGACGAACTAAGGTATTCTCTCTCTCTTCCTCATTGTTCTAATTTTTTCCAAAAAACCAATAGTATTATTAGCAAATATTTTGATTTTTTTTCTCTTTCCCCATTTTGATGGTTTGGGCTTGCTGCATTTGCTCTTGAAAGTTTTGAAATTTAGTCATTTTATTTAGATTTGTGTGTTTCTGTAGATTTTAGAGGTTTATGAGTGTTTGGTGGTTGAGAATTTGTAATTGAGAGTTTAGAGATTTGGGTTTTGCTTAATAAAATAGATTGTTGATTTGGTATCAAAGATTTGGATTTTGTTTAATAAAATAGATTGTTGATTTGAGAATTTGTAGTTTAGATATTTGGGTATTACTTCATAAAATAGATTGCTGATTTGGTATCAGAGATTTGGGTTTAGCTTAATAAAATAGAATGCTGATTTAATATCATTGAAAGCTCTCTACAATTGATGAGATGTAAATAAAAGATTACTAAAATAGAAGTTTCCAATACTGCAATGTCAGTTGCAGCAATTCATTTTTAAGATCTGTTGATCCTTGTTAATTTTTTTATCTTTCAAGAATTACTATAGATCTTAAGAAATAATATTTTATACAATCCTTGGAAGTGATCTATCTATGAAAATTTAATTTGTACCATTTTGAATTAAATTGATTCTTGTGAAAAACCTCAATTTTCCTAGAGTCAAACTAGGTTGTTTAGTTGAGTCAATCATGTGAATTGACTCATGAACAAAGAGCCTTTGGTTGCTAAAATAAAGCCTTTATGGCTTGCAATGATATAATGTGAATCATGTTTATAAGTTTGTGCTAGTCTTCTTTTACACAAATTAGGTGTCGAGTGTTGTGTTATCAAAATTGCACCTTCCCCATTTGATTGGGCTTTTGGGGTAAGTGATTGTAAACATAAGGTTGGATTTTTATCTTTTTAAGTTGCCCTTTCTGCAAGTAAACATCTCTCTGTCTCTCTCTCTCTCGTGTAAACACAGAAGCTCTACAAATATGCCTACGGCTTAGTGACATCAAATTTATTTTCCTTTTTTTGTGGTATTTCTGAGTTTCCAAGATTATTGAGAAAACTAACATTTTTTTAAATAAATAAATATATTTATATGTAAATATATAACATCGGGTCCGGGTTGAGTTTGGGCTAGCCTGCCCAAGTTACAGCCCTAGTTTTTAGTACATTGAAGACTTGAAACGAAGAGAGCATTTAAAAAGACCACAAAACATAGTTGACAACTATACACTATTTTTTTAATCAAATTGAACATCATTAACGATCTTGTAAATTCATTATCAAGTCTAAGTAAATCCAAATAGGAAGGTGAGTTACCTTCACAAAAAGCTGGATGAATTTCATACCTTAGCTGCTCTAGTAGAAATGTAGAGTTTTTGAAGTTGTTGATGGTACTCGAGTTCAGCTTCATCGACAATAACTGCATCATTACCAAAAGTTCCTAATTGCTTTAACACTGCCTGCCAAGCAATATAAAACTTTAATTGTACAACAAGATACATGATGGAAGTTGAAAATAAGAAGAAGTAATTTATGCTCAAAAACTTAATTAGGAAAGAATTTCTTTCTGCTTCTATAGAATTACAATCGAAGAATGTAATCACTGCTTATAAGAAATATCAGAGCATGCTAACCTTATCATTTATCATCAATGACACACCACAAAAAATTTGTGTTGGTTGAATGAATCTAGTTCCCCCATTCATTTCAGTCTAAATCTCCATGTTCATCAACCCAAAATCCTAGATGTTTTCATGTCTGTTCTCACTACCTCATTTTTTTTTTGGCTTTCCTCACTCTCTTTTATACATTCAACTTGATGATTCCTTCTAATAGGGGATGTAATTAGCCTCCGTTTCATAGGACTAAACTATCCCAATCAGTTTTCCCCTAGATTATCATATATGGGGCTAATCCTAAATTTTCATGAATGCATTCATCTCAAATTTTATCTTATGTTTTCCCCGTATCTATCTTAGCATCCTCATATTTTCTATGCTCAATCTATAAATATGTTTCTTGATTTTCCAACATTCAGCCCATTAAAGTATGGCTGATCTTACTTCTTATAAAGCTTCCCTTTTAGCTTGATTGGGCTGCACTATAACATTGCACTCCTAAAGCACACCTCCACTTTAACCATCTATCTTTAATTTCTATGGGTGACATCCATTGTTATCTAAACATACAACAGAACTCCAAATCCATTTTACATAGTTATCAAAATTTTAAACCTAAGTCGTCCAAGTTTCTCCAAACTAAATATTTGCTTCTACTTTAGCTTTTTTATAGGTAAATGCACTTGTTAGTTGAGTATCAGTTGCAAATAGAATGTCATTTCCTTTGATGAACCTCAACCTTGGTGGATGGCAAGTGTGTGTATTTATTTTTATTATCTGCTTTCATTCATTGGATCATGTTTATTATGTTAAAGAGTTTGTTTTCTAGAATATGTGCAGAATATTCTAAGTTTTTTAATCTTGTTTCCCAAATTAGTACTTAGTGTTCATTAGGTGAAACATGAATCTGTTTCTGTATGTTTTTTGGAGTTCTCAAGTATGTCTGCAAAAAGCTTAGTGACTAGGGGCCGATTGACATTGCTCCAAGGAGGTGTGTAATGCTCAACCTAGATTCCTAAATATTAGTTTCAACTGTACTGTTTGAAGTTTTGATTTTAATTGATTGTCTACTTGACGAGTTGCAATGTGAATGTGATGAGTTTGCCAAGTTTCAAGCAGTTTATGAGAAATTTTGCAAGGAGAAATCAGCACAATTGTAGGTCTTTAAAGGTATTTTGTAAAATTAGGTTATCTTTTGTATAGTATCATTTGAGAAAATAGCATGTCTACACATTTACTACTAATGCAAATGAGATATGCTTTGTTATGCACTTTCCATTACTTCTGTATGTGAGTTGTCAGAAGTAGAATTGTGGTTTCACCAACATCAAAGAAAAAAATCAAAATAGCTAACATGTATGTCCATTTGCAGCAAGCTAAAAATGATTTGGACGTTTTATTTATCAAAATCGATTCAGCCAATTCCATGAACCACTATAAACACCATATTCTTAGATTTAATACAGCGTTAAATATCCCTGTGTCAATTTGACTAGTAGTTCTATGCAGGTCAAGAATATGATTGATCTTTTATGCAACATTACACGAATTCTGAAATCCTTAATTGCTTTCATACTTCGTATACCTCATCACTGTGTAAGTCATTTTGGGTGTTAGATTAGATGTCTTGAATTAAGGTCCCCATGGCTAATGTTCACCAAATTCCCAAGCTAGGAGTCATAAGGGACGATGGACCATGGAAAAAATCTAATGCCAACCATTGGTTCAATATTGTGCATGCTGTCAACAAACCCACCCCACCTCCTGGCAGTCAAAAATGGTTGTTGTATGGTCAGTTATCATTAGATTTCCTCTTTCTGAAAATTTCCATGATGGACTCACATGTCAAATGTGTTTTTATTACTATGGCACAACTAATACCTTATTTTCAATTTTGTTTTCCCATAAATTTAGATACTTATAATGTGGTTTTGCATAGTTCTGTTTACCTAAAAATGGATTGTACAAAAGTATACCACAATATTCTAAACTCTAGAGATTTTTCAATAATGCAGATGACTTTGATTTTAATCACATTCTTTGGGTATATAGTGGTCAGCGTGGTGTTCATTGTTGGGTTTGTGATGGGAGAGCAAGAAGGTATGGAGCAAATAATCTGAAATTGAAATTTTCATACCATGGATTTGAACCTTTGTTTTGAGAGTTAAAAGGTTGTTATATACTACGATTGTTTTTAGGTTGACCAATGAACAAAGATCAGCGATTGCCGAATATTTTCGTGTATATAAGGTATTATACTACTATGCATCTATGATTAAATTCGTATATATCTTCCCTAAAATTAATCTGCTTGTCTGTTTTATTCAATATGGCAGACAAGTATCTTAGTAAGGAAAGGGTTTCTCTAAAAATTAATCTCTTGGAAACGTGTAGTGATCCCTAGAAAACCTGTGTTTTTTCCTCCAATCTCAGCCATAATATGGATGCTGTGCATCAAATGTTGCTGGAGATTAGCATGCAACTTTGCTAATTGGGGATGATAACATTCATTTCCTCTAAAATTCAAGTTGCTCTAAGACATTGTTTATTTGTGCAGCCTGGCCGGGATCTTAGGTTTCTAAGTCTGTTAATGAGCGGATATTTTTCTTTGGGTGGCCTTCTAGTGTTGGTATTAGATCTGTTCTCTAAGCTTCCCATAGTATGGAAAAAAATCTACATTGCCCATCAAATCTGCAAGAACTCTTATATACTTCGAGCTTCATTTATCTAACTGAATCTAAGTTGATCATCATATATGATTTCAGTTAGTATTTATGGTAGTTAATTCCTTGAATTCATGAACTACCACCAAGGTTTAAAGTTTCGTTTTGAAGCAATGTTTCGTTCAGGTGAAAACGGTCTTGACTGAAATATTGGACGATTTAGAAGTATTTAACTTCATTGCCCAAAAACGATATCCCCGAGTTTGATTTTGATCTTCAGCAATGTATTAATAATTTTCTTCTAATTGTCTCTTACCAGCTGGTTAGCAGTAGAGGGTGTGGTTTACCAGGCTGCTGGTGGGCCCTCGCGGGATTTCAATGGGTAAATTTTTGCCTGATATCTCATTATCTCCTACATGAAAAGTATAGTTTTCTATTTGAACACAAACTGAATCAAAGGTGCTTCTTTCAGGCTCGTTTTTCCCTTGCTCTAAGGCGTCTTACGTCTCCTCATGGCTTACTTTACTCTGAAGATTTCAGCGAACGTCAATTGGGGAAGCTGAACGCTGCATAGGGATACCCTTATTTATACCTTCGGATATTGATAAGACTGTTGCCCCAAACCATTAATGGTATACGGGTTGTTGACACCTGGTTCGGATCATTTGATTGAACCGTGGTTGAATTGGTTTTGGCAAATGTGGCAGCAGAAGGATTTGTTTTCTAGCAGTCATCAATTACATGGTAATGTGAAATGCTGGCTGTTGGCACAGGTGATGCCGAGCATAACCCACACATGGGGGCTTTAACGCTTGCAACTTGTACTTATATGGTCATTATTCTTGGAATCCTTCCAAAGAGGGTAGAAGGGATTAGTGAAATATTACTGTATTATTGTTATGGGTACTCAGATGTTAATTGTACCATCAACTTCTCTGGTATTCATGCCTATAATTAATTGATGTAAAATTGTTTCTTGATTGATATTATTGTTGGTTAATAACCAAAGGCTTTGGACAGAGTGGAATGGAGAATTTGTTTAACTGACCCCTAATATTTGGAATAAGGCTTTGTCATTGTAATATAACACGGAAATTTACCTAAAACGAAGATTCAAGTATGGAGGCCATTTGATCAAGTTAACAAGGATAAGTTGGTTCTTACCTATTTGGGTAAAAATAAATAATTAGGAAAATGGACTATAAATAAATAACCGTTATATAGCCAAACACTGGATTGTGAATCCATTACTTTATTCTTGATAGTGCAGCAACTATGTGCAATGGATAGACTCCAATAACCTTGTCATATATATAAGAAAATGAATGATCGATTTCACGAAAAATTAATTTTTTTAAGAGGCACAGCTAGCTATTCCTATTCATTTGTTATACTTAAAAATGTAGTACATCTGCAATAGGTTTACCCAATCAATCTACGAATCTACTCTTATAGGCATTGTTGTGTTCCACGCCACGTAAATATTTCTATAGAAACACCTCCATTGATATATGGTGCTTAGAAAATGTAGTTATTTGGAAACAAATATTTTGACAAACACATTAAAAATGTTTAACTTTTACATCATATACAAATAACGGATGTTTTGGACATTTTAGCCACCAAAAATCATTCTGAATAATTTCCAGAATACGGGCATTGGATTGCATTTTGATAATGGGTTTGAAATAATTCTTTATTACCTATTCGAGTGCCCATTATGTAAAATGCTGAAATCCAGCTAGAAATTGCTCATCAGGTACTTTTTGTCCACACCACTTCTGATGTGGCATAGGATTTTCTTGGAGCGGAGTAGTATTTGACTAGCTCGAGAACTTCAGCCTTACTATCACGTGTTGTGTGATAGCTTATTTGTCGTGGTGGTCCGAAGCCAAATAGTTGATTCTAGAGAGGAAGTTTATATGTGCTTTCATCGTCTCCAATAAAGTTGTAGACAATGCTTTCACGCTAAGATGCACGAAATGAGGTACAATCTTGAGGTCACTGTAGCTCACGACTCAATTAATAACGAACCCAACCATGAAAACATAGAAATGGTTTGATCATGTACAATGAAAACCAATAATAATTCCCATCAGAAAGAATGTATAAATTGAAGGCTCTAAAAGAAACGATAATGCTTGGACAAGCATGCTATGCACGGCAAGGGTGCCATCAAGGTGAGTCAAATCGAATGGTACTTTATTAGATAAACGGTCCAAATTTTCCACATCAGCCATCCATGTGAAAATAAAAATCCATCTTCACAATTTTTCTTATTTTTATGCTCATTTCCCTTGCAAATATAAAGCAATAATGTTGATTAGATAGCTTGCGAGACACTAAATCCTATCTCATTCAATTTGAAATACATTTTTATCTTTAAGTTGGGAAAAAATTTGAAGTTTTCCTCTAAAAAATTAGAAAGTTTCAACTTTCTTCTTTATTGAAACCTTCTTATGATATTTTGGACTATGAAGGGTATAATAGTCATTTGACAAGAATAATTTCTCTTCTCTTCTCTTATGAATCCTATCCAAACAAAAGAAACTTGATTTTTTCTCTTCTCTTCCCTTTCAATCCAAACAGGGTGAAGAGAAACTAGCCTTCTCTTCCCTTCCCTTCCCTTTATGAGTTTCCCTTCCCTTCCCTCCCCTTCCCTCAATCCAAACACAGCGTTAGAAGAATCCCAAGTTTTAGACGAGTTAAGTAAAATGGATTTTGTTAATCAATGTTTTCAAAAACAAAAAAAAATAAAACAAAAAAGAAATAGAGGGAAAAATTTACAGATTCTCCAACTCGAAACAATCTTGTGAACTAGGTCCCCATTTGTATCCATTTAAACCGGGCTCACAACCCGTACCCATTAAAATTGGGCCTACAACCCATACCATTTCAAACTGGGCCCACAACCCAGATCCAATCCAACTGGGTCCACGACCCAGATCCATTTTCAACTGGGTTACGACCCAGATCCATGTTCAACTGGGTTCACGACCCAGATCCATTTTCAACTAGGTTACGACCAAGATCCATGTTCAACTGGGTCCACGACCCAAGTCCAATCCAACTTGGTCCACGACCTAGATCCATTTTCAATTGGGACCACGACCCAGATCCAAACTCATTTCAACTGGGTTTACAATCCAGATCCATTTCAAACTGGGTCCACAACCTAGATCCATTTCGACTGACTCTAAGACCTAGATCCACTACAAACCAGATCCATATCAAATTTCAAACCAAGTCTATGATCTAACAAAGATAACAACCACTCAATCAATTCAAGGGAATTCAATCTTTTTCAAAAAAAAAAAATCAGATTTCAAAAAACACCAATTGCAGTCTTTGATCAAAGTCAATGCCTAAAAAGATCTTACCCTGTCAATACGAAGGGGATAGACCACGTCTATTCAGGGAATAAGGTAATTTAAGAGTGCCATTGTGCGCCGCCTCCTCCTTGGAGATCTGCCTGGCCGACGATGATTTCATAGAACTGAATTGGAAGATACCAAAAACATGGGTTGTTCCAACTCGATTTATCTCAGAAATTACTTTTCAAAATATTTTTTCAAGTCCGTGTCAATACCAGCTTCGTGCTGATGAAATTACTTTTTCAAAATATTTCCCGACTCCGTGTCGATGCCAGCTTCGTACTGATGAAATTACCTTTTCAAAACGTTTTCCCGACTCCATGTTGATGCTAGCTCCGTGCTGATGAAATTATTTTTCAAAATGTTTTCCCGACTCCGTGTCGATGCCAGCTCCGTGCTGAGATAATTCCGCTTTCAAAATATTTTTCCGACTCCGTGTCGATACCGACTCCGTGCTGATGAAATTACCTTTTCAAAACGTTTTCCCGACTCCGTGTCGATGCCAGTTCCGTACTGATGAAATTACTTTTTAAAATACTTTCCCAACTCCATGTCGATGCCAGCTCCGTGTTGAGATAATTTCACTTTCAAAATGTTTTCCGACTTCGTGTCGATGCCAGCTCCGTGCTGATGAAATTACTTTTTTTTCTTTTAAAAATGATTCACCGACTCCGTGTTGATGCCAGCTCCACACTGAGTTAATTCGATTTTCAAAAACATTTTACCGACTCCGTGTCGATGTCAGCTCCGTACTGATGTAATTCTTTTGTAAAATATTTTACTAACTCCGTGTTGATGTCGGCTCTGCCCCGAGAAATTATTTTTCCGTTAAAACTCACAATAAACAACTTTACCCGACCTAATAAAACATCATGCATCTTCATTTTTTGTAAATAAGATAGTAACACTTGGTCTTCTGTACCCACAGGTGGCCAAGCGAAAGAAATACAAGTAGCCAGAAGTACCTCCATATTTTCTGAGATCATGTACAGTCACCATGAGCTCTTCTGAACCAGCACAACCCACAGTAACTGAAACGTCAGGCATTGATCCACAAATCACAGCATTATTAAAAATAATCAAGAGGCAGAAAAGATAGTAAGTGTTGTGTTAGCCAATGCCAGCATCATACAAGCTCAAACAATACAGCAACATGCGTCTGGATCAAATCAAGATTTATCCGAGCAACCTCCCCAGGGACCACAGACCACCATGCCGCCTGTAGTGCCTGAATACCAGGGGCCCCCGCTTTATATTCCACAGAATCGACCACCCCCTATAGTCATTCCTGATGATGAATGTGAGTACAGGGCTATAGAAGCCAAGAGCGCAACAGACGAAAAATTGGCACAGCAAATCGAGTCTCTACAAGAAGAGATGAGAAGAATGGAGGGCCTCAACATGATGAGTGGGACTCGATTCAAAGATCTCTTCTTCTACCCCAATGCTCAATTACCGGCAAAGATCAAGTGTTTGGAGTTTGAGAAATATAACCGAGTAGGGTGTCCTCTGTGGCATCTAAATTTATATTGCGGATCCATGTGTCAATATGGCGAGGATGACAGGTTGTTGGTGTAGTTGTTTCAGAGGAGCTTAACAAGGCCGGCACTCAAATGGTTTTCTGGATTGGATCACTCACTCATTAAGAACTGGCAGGACCTAGCCGAGATGTTCTGGTAAAATTACCGGTTCAATACTGATGTTGGTCTTGACCGAACGACATGGTCAAAATGACAAGAAAGCAACGGGAAACAGTGAAAGAGTATGCACAGAGATGACGAGAGTCCGCCTCACAAGTAAGGCCTGCAATGACAGAGCAAGAGATGAACACAACGTTTATCTCAACACTAGGGCATGCCTTCTATACTCATCTAGTGGGGCACACCACTGACACATTCTCCAATTTGGTACAAGTAGCAAACCTGGTCGAGGACGGGATCCGAACCGGTCTGATTTTTGATTTCACAAGCTTAGGGGCAACAGTAGGAATCCCTTCTCAGAGAAAGCCAATGCCTACAGGAAAGAAGAGTCAAGAAATGCAGGTCAACAACGTACAACCAAACTGACCCCTCTTCATTCCTTCACCAGCACCAAGACCTCAGGCGCCATCAACTTCATGGGCACCAATACAACCAGCTTGGAATCCTGCACCTCAAAACCAGTTCAGGGTAAATCCTCCGCCAGTTGCACAGTAGGCACCACTATATGGGCAGAACCAGCAAGTACGACCTAACAGAGTAAATAGAGTATTCACTAAGTTACCTATGACACTATCAGAGTTACTGCCAATCCTGCTCAGGGGTGAGTATCTTGCAAAACGTCCTCTAAATCCTGAGGCTACTAAAGGGCCAGGGTACAACCCCAATTTGTTCTGCGAATTTCACATGGGCGCACCAGGGCACTCTACAGACCAATGCTGGCAGCTCAAATATCAAGTACAGAACGTAATCGATAAAAAAACTCTCATCCTAGATGGGCCTGCCAACCCGTCCCAACAACAGAATATCAATCAAAATCCCCTACCTACTCACAATGGAGAGGGGAGTGGGCCTAGGGTAAATGCCGTTTGCGAAGAACTCGACTTCAATCCTTCGGATTTGATAGTGCCTATCGGGGCAAAAATCAGGGTCCACTTAACTCAGAGATCAGAAGCACCAACAGTCAGCACAGTCAACCACTACACAACGAATCCATCTCGAAACTCACATTTGCCACTCAGATTGGCCGACCTCAGCATCCATCCCACTCATCAAAATACTACTACCCGACCACCATTAGTCATACCTTATGGATCACCAAACCATCAAAATTCAATCAAACCTCCTCTTGTTATACCATACCCACTGCCAACTTCTCAAGGATCGACTCGACCTCCCTTCATATACCATACACTCTATCTTCACGTCCACCGCTCGTCATTCCATACACTCTATCAACTACTCACGTAACTCCTCCTACCATCACCACATCCAAACCATCACCACCACCTCTCATTCTAATGTAAAACCCGATCCATCTCCCACGACCATACTCTCACCTAAACCATTCCCCTATAGCTCCAACCAGGCAGTGCCTTGGAGCTACGAGACCACCATCACCACCACCACAGGGGTCGAGACCATAAAAAAAGTCATGGTGGCTGACATCGGCCATATGACAAGGGTAGGAAAATGCCAGAAATTGTCAAGAAATGGGATAAACATTAGGGAAGAAACAAGAGAGACCACAAAGGAGGTGACAGACGAAGAGAAAAGAAAGCAAAGGGAAAGGAAAAGCTGTATAAAGATGATAAGACGGAAGAGAAGGTGAAAGTAACAGACAAAGAAACTACAGACTTCATTAAGCTCATTCAAAAGAGTGAGCATAATATTGTGGACCACCTAAACAAACAACCAGCTCAAATCAGTATTTTGGGCCTAATGCAGAAATCAGAGGAATACCAAGAGGCATTACAAAGAGTTCTGGGAAAATCACATGTATCTGCAACTACCTCACCAGCGTAGTTGGAGCAAACGGTCGGCCAGATCATGGCTCCCAATCCTATTATTTTCACTGCAAGTGAATTTGTGCTAGAAGGGCGGGGGACACGTAGAATCATTAAACATCATGGTCGTGTGCAAGGGCATGATGGTTGCCAGGGTGCTGATCGATAATGGTTCAGTGATTAATGTCTGTCTGCTTGAAACCTTCCGAAAACTCAACGCTGATAGGTCACATGTCAAGCCCAACAACAAGGTTGTTCGAGGTTTCGACAGTTCCAAAAGGGATTCTTTGGGCGAAGTCGACCTACCTATCGCAATAGGCCCCTGAACGTTCGAAGTAACGTTTGAAGTCATGAAAATACCGATAACATTCAATTTACTACTGGACAGGCCGTGGATCCATATAGCTGGAGCTGTACCATCCTCATTGCACCAAAAAGTCAAATTTATCATGGGATAAAGGATGATATCGGTATTAACAGAAAATCTTATCCTAGTTGGGAGAGCTCCGGATGTGCTATTCATCGACATTGAGATGACAAAGGATAAGGCACTCTATCACTCATATCAATTGCTGCTGTCAACCACGTGAAAAAAGGGAAGGAGAAAGTAAAAGCAGAATTATCACAGGCCAATCTGATGATCGGGCAAGTTTTGAAGAAAGCAAGTTACCGACCCAGGCAAGGGTTGGGACCAAAAGGAAAAGGGAAAGCTACACCAGTCGAAGCAAAAAAGTACAATCCTTATTTCGGTCTGGGGTTTAGGCCCACAAAAAAAGATATTGCAGAAATGAATGACAAGAAAAAAGAGCTTCGACTAGCGAGAAGGCAAAACCGGGAATCGAATGTCTGGAATCTGGGCAAAGTTCCTCATATCAGTGTCAACTTTCCCAAATCACAGATCAGGCCCGATAGTTTATCAGAACCACTGCCAACAAGGTCGGTTAAAAAGTCAAAAGTGGTAAGTTTCAAATCTGTGCACATTCATGAAGACTCAGTTGTAGAGTCCCAACCATCCTTCATAGAAGGCATTGATGTTTTATTCAATGGGGACTCCAACGAAAGTCTATCAGAGACTTCTTCGGAATCCACCAACGAGAAAATCACCACAAGTCAAGAAAACGAATCACCTTTCCACACGGGCATCGACTGGGCATCAGTCGTCATCCCACCAAACTTGGGAGGGACTATGTCCTAACTTGACAACAATCAATCGGAGATCATGGTCATCTCTGAACCACCAACCAAATCACTCAACAAATCACTTTCATATCTCATTCGCTCTCTCAAAGAAGGAAAAGTTCTGCATAATTGAGAAGAATTCCCTTTAACCCTTGAGGCTACCAAGGCCTAAAAAAATGCCATTAGTCGAATCTAGTTTGCCCGAGGATCATAATGAGCCCTCGTCTTCGGATAAAGACTGTTTGGAGGGCTCCCTATCTTTACTAATGAATTTGCATGATTGCTCTTCTTATTTCAGTATCCAGAAAATCACAAAAAAATAAATATTCCTCAAAAAGCAAAAAAATCAAAAATTTCTCAAAAATCAAAAAAATCAAAAAGCTGTCAAAATTGTAAAAAATAGATATCTTTCAAAAACCAAAAAAAGAGTTTACAAAGGATTTATCTAAGATCAAATGGGTATTTAGATAAAACAGAATTTAAAAGGGACGAGTATGATTTCGATCTTGAATTCAACTTCGACCTCTTGGGGATCGAAGAAGAATCTGAGGACGAAATGGAATACCCACCCAAAGAAATCAAAGTCTTGGTAGAACGACACGAAAAAGGTATTCGGCCAAACATTGAGGATACAGATTCAATTAATCTTGGTACTGAAGAGGACCCGCGACTTGTCAAGATCGGAGCTTTGTTAACGTCGCAACAGAAAGAGGAAATGGTTGAATTCCTACGGAAGTATCAGGACGTCTTCGCATGGTCATATAGGGATATGCCGGATTTAGATACAGATCTTGTTGTACACAAGCTACCAATTACCTCGGAAAGTAAACCAATCAAACAGAAATTGAGAAGACTAAAGTCAGAATGGACCCTCAAGGTCAAAGATGAGGTCATGAAGCAATTCGAAGCAGGATTTCTTGCAGTCTATACGTACCCTGAATGGTTGGCTAACGTCGTCCTGGTACCCAAGAAAGATGGGAAGGTACGCATATGTGTTGACTACCGAGACTTGAACAAAGCCAGTCCTAAGGATGATTTTCCACTTCCACATATCGACACGCTAGTCGACAGTACAACAGGGTACAATATGTTCTCATTCATGGATGGCTTCTCATGCTATAATCAGATAAAAATGGTAGAAAAAAACCAAGAAAAGATTGTATTCATCACACCATGGGGTACTTTCCACTACAAAGTCATGCCATTCGGACTGAAGAACGCAGGGGCGACTTACCAATGGACAATGACCACATTATTCCATGATATGATCCATAAGCAAATGGAGATCTACGTAGACGACATGATCGCTAAATCCGACATTGAAGAAGATCATCTGGTGAATCTAAAGAAGTTGTTCGATAGGCTGAGGGGGTACAGTTTAAGGCTCAATCCAGCAAAGTATGTATTTGGGGCAACATCAGGCAAGCTACTGGGATTCATAGTCAGCAGAAGAGGCATCGATATAGATCCAACAAAAACCAAATATATCCTCGAAATGAAGGTACCTATTTCAGAAAAAGACGTTCAGGGCTTTCTGGGGAGAATACAGTATATCAGTCGGTTTATAGCTCAATTGACGCCTATCTGTGAGCCAGTCTTCAAGCTAGTAAAGAAGGATACGCCGAAGAAGTGGAACAAAGACTGTCAGGAAGCATTCGATAAGATCAAGCAATATCTGCTCAATCTACCAGTCTTAATCCCTCCTACTCCAGGGCGACCTCTGCTGATGTATATCTCGGTACAAGAAACGTCAATGGGGTGTGTGCTAGGGCAACACGATACATCAGGACGGAAGGAACATGCCATCTATTATCTCAACAAAAAATTTATCGAATATGAGGCAAAATATTCGATACTTGAGAAGACTTGCTGTGCATTAGTCTTGGCATCTCAACGACTGCATCATTATTTGCTCAGCTACTCGACTATGCTTATCACCAGGATGGACCCCCTAAAGTACCTATTCGAAAAATCAGCGCTAACAGGCCGCACAGCAAAATGACAACTATTGTTATCAGAGTTTGACATCACCTATGTCACTCGAAAAGCCATCAAAGGGCAAGCCATTGCAAACCACCTAGCTGAGCACCTGTTGCCTGATTACAAGCCATTAAAGACAAACTTTCCGAATGAAGCCATACTATTTATCGAGATTAAAGACGATGATGAGGAACTAGGCTGGAAAATGTACTTCGACGGAGCAGTCAATAAGAAGGGAAACGGAATAGAGGCAGTCTTGATCAAACCAGATGGGTCTCACGTGCCAATTGCAATTAGACTGAAATTCCAATGTTCTAACAATGAGGCTGAATATGAAGTATGCATAGCAGGGTTAAAAGCAGCACTGGATCTTGAGGTTCGGAAACTCAAGCCTAGTATTCTATCAGACGACGGGAGAATGGAAAACTCGAGAGTAGAGATTGGTCCCTTATCACGAGTATCTAGAGGAACTAAGCTCACGCTTTGACAAGATTTCATTCACATACATGCCAAGAGCTAAGAATCAGTTCGCAGATGCACTAACTACGCTTGTTTCCATGATTAGTATTTCAGAAGATCTGGTCATCAACCCAACTGAGATTGAAATTCAAGATAAGCCGGCTTACTGTCTTCCCGTCGAAGTAGAAGAATCTGAAAAAAGCCTTGGTACTCGAACATCAGGACATATCTCGAAGATCGAACCCTTCCCTCAAAGGCAACGTCAAATAATCGTAGAACCATTCAAAATTAGCAAGGCAATTCTTTTTAAGCAATGGTATTCTGTACAAGAAGTCACACCACGAGGTCTTGCTCCAATGCGTGGCAGAAGTAAAAGTAAAACGATTAATCGAGATTGTACATGATGGAGTCTGTGGACCTCACATGAATGGTCATATGCTAGCAAAGAAGATTATGCGGATGAGATATTACTGGACAACAATGAAAACTGACTACTATCAGCATGTTCGCAAATGCCATCTGTGCCAGATCTACGCCAACAAGATCAATGCTCCACCTTCAGAGCTACATAATATGACCACTCCTTGGCCCTTCTCACTCTGGGGAATGGACGTCATCGGGCCAATCTCACCTAAAGTTGCAAGTGGGCATTGCTTCATCTTAGTGGCTATCGACTACTTCACCAAGTGGGTAGAAACTGTTTCATACTCCAACGTCACGGAAAGTAATGTCCTGAAGTTTGTCAAGAACAACATTGTCTGCAGATATGGGCTTCCCAGCGGATTAGTAACTAATAATGCCAAGAACTTCAAGAACAAAGATATGATCAAGATGTGCGAAGATTTCCAGATCACTCATCACAACTCTGTACCCTACAGACCTAAGATGAATTGAGCAGTCAAGGCAGCCAACAAGAATATCAACAAAATTATCGAGAAGATGGCAGTTACGTACAAAGATTGGCACGACATGTTACCTTTTGCATTTCATGCCTATTAAATCTCGTTCAGAACTTCGATCGGGGCAACTTCGTATTCACTGGTCTACGGAATGGAAGCAGTCTTATCGGTAGAGGTCGAGATCCCTTCCCTTTGAATTTTAAAAGAAGTAGAGTTGGATGAAACTGAATGGATACAAACTCGAAGAGAAGCGCCTTGCAGCCATTTTCCATGGACAGATTTACCAACGACGAATAGCTCGCGCCTACAATAAGAAAGTTTAGCCTAGAGATTTCTCGTCAGGAGACCTTGTTCTGAAGAAAATCTTGTCAATCTAAGAAGACGCTAGAGGAAAATTTTTACCAAACTATGAGGGATCATTCATCGTACAGAAGGTAATGACAGGAGGAGCTCTAATCCTTATAGAGATGGATGGGCAACTCTTCCCGCAACTGATCAATGCTGACACTGTCAATATATACTACACCTAAGAACCGACCCTGAGATGATGAAAGGCCATCTTTGCTATCCCAAATAAATTACCTAACCTTAGTTAACCCTTTTGAGCCATCACGTTCATTTCTTAACCTAAGACTTGGGCAAGTCAACGACCACAAACAAAAAAAAAGGAGACAAAAGAAAAGAAAATCAAAAGTATCAAATTACTCCTGGCCCGCATGAGGATAAACTGTGAATGGCCAAAAGTACAAAAAAATCAAAAAAGTAAAAAACTCGAACACTTGATCTGAGCTCGACCCAAATCTGCAGCCTAAACAAGTTCGAGAGACATTGGGAGGAGACACAGATCACTTTGTTGAAACAAAAATAGACGAACCCCATGTCTATTCCACTCTAGATAAACTAAGACCCAGACCTTAACCTTTTTGTATCCTTCCATTACCATTAGCCCAAGCCAACGTTTCGTCCCAACAAAAGTCCTTTTTGATCAGGGAATGTTCTAGGGCAACACAATGACAATGACAACACCAATGATCTTGCAACTTGGTCCGGACCTCAAAGTCTTATTAGTCGTTGGAAGACTCGAGAGGGGAATCCAGGTCGGATATTCGAAAAAAAAGAGTACTCGAAGTGTAGAGTAGTCGATCTCGCAGCTCAACTTGAGTTGTCGAACCACGAATAGTCGTCAGCAAACTCGAGAGGGGAGTCTAGATCGATTAATCAAGAAAAAGTGTCACTACAAGAGTAGAGTCGCTGATATCGCAGCTCAACTTGAGTCACCAAGCCACAAGGACACAGAGACTCCGAACGGAACTGTAATGTAAAAATTCAAAAATACAAGCATAGTCTGAAAGGGCATAGTGAAAATCCGAAAGGGCGCTATGAGTAAAATAATCAGACTATGGCAAGATCAAAGCCACCGACACGATGAAAATCCCAAAAAGGACGTCGATGTGCAAAAATGTGGAAATCGAGTTTGGTGAAAACCGTAATTGGCACCAGGGGGTTAACAAAAAAAAAAAAAACTCCTCGCCCGCAAGAATATAAACTGTGAACGGCGAAATCCTTCCAAGAAAACCTATGTCCCGACTAGATAACAATCCTCCAAATACCAAGGCATTAGGGATGACTCTAAAGGAACCAAAAGAACAATTGACGTTTGTATCTCCCGTGTTTGACAAAAACACCAAAATCGTCACAACCAAAGATTTTACAAACTCTGAATTTATCTTACTCATGTGATAAAGACATTTCACAAAATTGCATTTCAAAATTACTATTTTGGCTAATGATGACAAATCTAGGACTCATTCGACAAAACTTCATGTTTTCAAGAACATTAGATATACCTGAGGTCAAGTAAATACAAAACCTATTTTCTTTGCATTAATTTTTCAACATTTTGCATACATTCGGATAATGAAAAGAAAATACCAAAAGAGAGAATAAAACGCAGTCAATCAAACATCATGGTAAGAAATGAAAAAGTAGTCAAGGCATTCCTCCAAAGCAAGAATCCGGGCAGCCTGGCTCATCATCACATTCTCGGCATCTGAAGCATCTCAACTCACCAAATACGCTGCGAAATCATCAAAATGAGGACACTGGGCAAGTCGATCCCTCAACTTAACAACTTCAGCTCAAAGCCTAGCCACTTCACCATTATCACTAGATCTGGACTAGACAAGGGCAGATGTGAGCCGAGCGATCTCTTTCGGCATCTTTTTCTCAGACTTGAGCCAAATGGCCTGAATTCGACGATGATCAGTCTGAGATTCCTCCACTCGATCTCGATAATCAAAAAAGGATGAAGCCCCAGGAAGTGTTTGAGGAACTATTGACACCGAGGGTCTCCCAGAAACGAGTTCTCGAATCCAATGTAAGTATGCCGGGAATAGGTATGCTGCAAAAATGGGTCGACTCAAAACCTCAACTCTATCCCATTCTTTTACGAGTAGACTCAAAAGGGCAGTCGACAAATGACCGACCAACTCATTGAAATTCTCGGGGATGAGCACACCCTGGTCATAATCAAATTGACGAAGAACCCGAAGTGGTACATAATGAGTTGCCTCGTAAAGGCCAATCAAAACAAGGAAACGGGCACCATCAAATGCAATCACATGAGACCCTCGAGGTTGGAAAGCACCAACCTATCTCACTTCTTCATAGTCAAGGTTGCCAATGAAGGAATACTACTCTTCTTTGCCACCCCGAGACGGAGGGAGCAACTCTCCTCGACATCATAAGCACGAGATCGGCATTAATGCAAAAGGGACGACTAACAACTTCGGTGGAAGCCAGATGATCCATAAACCAAAGCTATAATAACAGAAGCATTCTAAACTTTGGAAACTAGTAAATTCAAAGTTTAAATTTAAATCCAAACTAAGTTCAGAATTTACCTGCAAGAGGGGAGCACATCCTCGAAAAATCCAATCACGACCGGAAGAACAAACCGTGAAGGATTGGAACATCTCGCTCAAAAGCATCGGTGCCAACCGGCGTCCCTCCCGGACTTGTTGAATCACGTGAATGAGATAAAGGTTTATGATATCTCCGCCACCCGGAAACAAGAGTTGACTCACCGCTAGAAAAGTGAGAGCATTGAAATGAATCAACGGCTTCGAAGGATCCGTGAGGCGTTCAATCAAGAAAAACTTAGACATCATCTTCAAAACCGATCCACCATCCGGAATCTTCAAAAACTTACGATTTATCCCCATGAATTCGGAAGCCTCACTTCGGTATCCATCATCCAATAGTGGAATCACGACTGGGCCCGATATCTCAAGCCCCAACAACACTCAAATTCTTCAATGGTGGGAGTCATCTCGTGCTCCCCAAACCGAATGAGATTAAGCTCGGGAATCCAATACCCCAACATTGCCTCAATCAAGCTCCATTGCAATGGAACTTTGGGCAAAAAAAGAGTGAACCCCAACTTATTCAAGCACCATTGAGCTCTATCATCATTATCCATACTATTTATCTAACTACTCAAGAAAGGATCAACAATGCCATACCTTTTCAAGTTGGGAAGAGTAGAGGGCACCTCCATGGAGCTTGAGAAGAAGCTTTGAGGGAGAAGAAGAGTGAAAATCGGCCAAAAGTAAAAAAGGGAAGTAAAAACGTGAAAATGAAAAGCTAGGGCAAAACCGATAGTGAAACAGGCCTAAATGGGAAGTAAATGGTGCTGGTCCGTGTTTGAAACACGGATGAGGACAAATGCAAATTGATCAGTGCCCAAAACACGGATGGAATCAGGATTATTTTATCCGTGTCGAAAGCACGGATAGAGCAAAACGTGACTTATCCATGCTTAAGGCACCGATGAAAGCCAAAATGCCTTATCCGTGCTCCGGGCACGGATAAAAGCTGGGAAAAGCTATCCGTGTTGAGAACACGAACCAGAACATTTTAAGCCTTGGGGCCTGAGTCATTTGAGATTTTTATAATTCCAGACTACATAATGATTATCTCAGGGCTCGATATCTTAAAATCACATGGAAATGATAGAAATTCCTACGTGTTCGATAAAGGCGCGCAAAAGAAACTCTCAAAACACGTACCGGGCACGTAGGAATTCGACAAGACCATATTGGGCCAGATTAAGCCTCCAAAGACCACCTCACTCACCCTGGAACTCAAGTGACTCATACCACTCAAAGAGCATACTCGAAGGGTCCTTGGGACCTTAATCGCACTCTTTACCCACCCGTAGGGTCACCAACACTCAAGAGGGCTCAAAAGCCCTGATGATTGATATCACGCCCAAGGAGCCCGGATCAGTTGCACATGTGATCATAATAAGACGAATGCAATGAAATATGAACATAAATACATATATATACAAAAGTTGTAATGTTTGCATACAATGTCCAAAAGTCTAATACAAAAAAAATCTAATATTTTGCAAGGTACACAAACAAAATCAGATGGAGGGAGGAGCATCGTCCCGAGTGCTCTGAGTTTTCGGAACCACTCCAGAAGAGGATCCAGAAGAAGGTAAACCGTGAATCCGCAGTCGTCCCTCGGAATCCGTGAAGAAGAGCTCTGCATCCAGGGCAGCATCCCGCTTCGTGGTCCCCGCGAGATCAGCACTAGGAACGGAGGGTCCAGTAGAGGAGGAGGCCTGAAAATAAAGAAAAAAAGCATATCAAAATACCAACAGTGATATATACAGAATATGCATGGAAATGAATAACTAAAAACGAAATGCTTACCTTAGGAGATGTCGAAGGACGTGCAGAGGTACTCGCTTCGTCTCGGCGTCGATAGTAATCCTGAAAAGACCATGAGAAAATCAATCAGAACAGATGAAAAATATGCTACAATTTACACAGGAATGAGAAAAAGATACAGAAAGTGACATACCATCTTAGCCTGGAAACGAGACTCCCGCAAGGCTGCCTCCAACTCTAGCTCCTGGATGCGAGCTACCTGGGCCTCAAGGCGAGCTGCCTGGTCCTCAATACGGGCAGCCTGCTCCTCCACCTCGGCCCTAGAGGCCCTCCATCTGTTCTCCATCTCCACGGCCCTCGCTGCCTGGGCCTCGATCACATCGTAGCCCTCTCGAAGACGACAAAGATCATCATCCTGAAAACAAGAAAACCAATCGAGTGAGAACGGTAAAAGGTAGAAAATTCTAAAAGAAATAAGGCAATGACAGAGTATGTACCGTAACGACATGCTCCTATAACAATACCCCTCCAATCTCCGTAATCCCAGCACGAGCAGTGACTGCAGGCATGAGACACCCAATGGATGCCTCTCGGAACCAAGCCTGGTAGTTACCCCCTCGCACCAGTCCAGCAGCATCTACGCCCCTCGCCTGGGCGACATACTCCTCTACCATCATAACCCCGAGATGGGCTCAGGTGGAACAACAGGAATATGAAGACTCCCGTCATGTTGGAAGAACAGACGCTTCCCTAGATAAAATGTGTATCGCTGCTCGCCAATGACGTAGGGGTAGCACTGTTGCCTGGTGTTACATCGATAGGCGTTCCTCACCTTCTGCCTTCCGCTGACAGTGCGGGGGAGGTCTCGCAAAGTGACAGAAAAGATCTGCAAAAGAGATAATCAGATAACAGGAATGGGTAATTGCAAGTACAGAAAAGCTGAACAAGGGCTAGGTTACTCACATCTCGAAACCGACAACGATCAATATGGGCCCGAGCACTCCTAGGGTTGTTTCTAATAGCCCTGGCATTTCTCGTAGCCCAAAAGGCGCCCAATGGGTAACCCTCGTTGGGATGGCAACGAGTGGGCAAATAAAACGAAAAATACACATAGAGAAAAATCTGAAAGAGCGGGTGCAGAACGTCAAACGAGGAACAAGGCATGGAGAAAGAAACTGAAAAGAAACGGAAGAAAAATATCCTTTACCTCAATAAAATGCCATAAGAATCGAGTGGAGATACCAGCTCCACGGGGCGCGGTTATGCCCTCTACCACCCGGTCCAAACCCGCCAGAATGGTACCATAAATGAGACTCCCGCAGTCGAAATCGCCAATGTGGTCGATGTCATGCATGACTGAGAGGAAAGTAGTGGAAACAGAAGAATCTTCCTCCAAGAAGAAGCCACTACCGATGAGGAGAAGGAAGCAGATGCGAAAGCTGGTATCAAAGTCTCTATCTCCAAACCGGGCTGATCTCTCTCTGTAAGTGTGAGGGGCTCCATCCTCTCTCTCGATCAGCAACAAACCCATCAACACCTCTGTGCTGATACGCCCCATCTTCCCCACCATGGAGGTGGGGACTCTAGTGAGGCCCAATAGCTCACCCACCTCCTGGACGGTCAGCATGGTCAAGGGCAAGGGCTCCCCATCCATCGCTATGCCCGTGATCACCACAAAATTAGAGGGCCTAATGCCAATCTCCACCTCGGGCATGTGGAAAGAATGAGTCGCTGGGAACCACCTCTTTACCATGGTTAGAAACAGAAGTTGATCTGCTTTGAAAGTCGATATCTCCAAGAACGCTCTGAAACCCACTGTCGAGAACTGGGTCCAAATATCATCTGAAAATAGGGCAGTTGTGGAAAGAAAGGCGCTTCATCTGCCTCTGAAACTAGCTGAACGATAAAGCGTAACGATATCCAAGCGAACGAACATAGAAACATGCCTCCCTAGCCCACGAAGCAAAGAGGTATCTAGGACCCTCTAGCTTTCCTCCTCAGGATCTCTACCCTAGGAACCTCACGGCTTACTCGGCCAGCACCTACGGCCCAATCAGTCCGGCCTCAACCACCACGTCTGCCTTTCCCACTGCTGCTGCTTGGCAGATCCTTAGCTGCTTGGCCACTCTGAGAAGTATTGGCCTCCTTTGCTCGGCTACCTGAAGAAGAACCGACCGCTGAAGACGAGTAAGCCTCGCAAAGGCTGCCTCAGCCAGCCATACTTGGTCGCCACACCAGATCCAAGAGCAAAGCGAGCCCAGGTCCGGGGCCTCGCCTCCTCCTCCTCGTCCGAAGGAATGTCGTGCTACTCGAGTCCGTCACTCTCTACCCATCTGCAAGCCGACAAGTGGTCAAATCAACAACACAAAATCCTACGATCACGTATCCCGATGAAACCAACCCAGTCAACTTAGTCCAACCCAATCGAATCTGAGTCAAACCTACTCAATCGACTCAGTCAACTAAAGTCAAACTCGGTCAACCCTAGTCAAAGTTTAGTTAAACCTATCCAACTGAGTCAACTCAGCCAAACTTAGCCTATGTGAGTCAAACCCGTCCAATCTAAGTCAAACCTAACCTAGTCAAATCCAATTCAACTAAGTTGAACCTAACCGATCTAGTCAAACCCAGTCAACTCAAGGCAAAACCTAACCTAACCCAGTCAAACCTAGTCAACTCAAGGCGGAACCTAACCTAACACAATCAAACTTAGTCAACTCAAGTCAAAACCTAACCCAACCCAATCAAACTCAATCAACTCAAGTAAAAACCCAACCAACCTGAGTCAAACCTACCCAACTCAGTCAAACCTAGTCAACTCAAGTCAAATCTCGCCAACTCATTCAAGCCTATCCTGTCTAAGTCAAACAAAGCCAATCAGTCAAACCAAGTCAACTCAGTCAAACCCCATCCATCAAAGTCAACCGAAGTCAACTCGGTTAACCCAGTTTAACCCCAAACCCAGTCAACTCAGTCAAGTCCAATCCACCTAAGTTCAATCCGATCAAACCTAGTACATTTAATGTCAAACCTAGCTCATCTAAGCCAAAACCCAACCAATCCAGTCAATCAAAGTCAACTCGGTCAACCCAGTTTAACCCCAAACTGAGTTAACTCAGTTCAACCTAGTCGATCCAACAAACCTATCCAACCTAGTGAACCCAGCCTACCCAAACCCACAAAACCCGGTCAAACCCTTCCCGCCTGATGCCAAGTGGATCAAATAATCATGACAACGTATCAAGATGTTAGGCGAACAGAAGAAAAGAGTTATAACAAGCATGGTAAACAAATATTTCCAAATCAAAACATGTTAAAAGGAAGAAAGAAAAAGCACTCTGTCTAAGCCCCTTCACCGACAGCCCACCTCAATCGCAATAGTCCTAAAACAATCCCGCAACCACGTCAGACATTCCCCATTTTTAATCCTAAAGCCGATCCCTAAACCACCCCTATCTCGCCAAATCCAACAAGCAACCTTAGCCATCTCCAAGTCCCAAACTTCATCTCATAAACAATCCTCTAACCACCATATATCCGACTCAAAACCTCACCTACAGGCCATCCTATCTCATCACCAATTATCAAACAACCCAAACAAGTCCCCAAAACAATTTTAGCCACCCCTAGTCCTCACTCAAAACAACACCTAAACAACCTATCTTATCTTCGCCCAAAAACAGTCCGTTCTCGCTCTTAACAGCGGCTAGACCATCCCATGTCACCTCGTCTATCTCAAAATAGCACCTAAACAACCTATCTCATCTTCGCCCAAAAACAGTCCGTTCTCGCTCTTAACAACGGCTAGACCATGTCACTTCGTCTATCCCAAAACAATCCAAATACCTACCAACCCAAATGATAGGACAATCCAAAAACCCACCAGCATCATCATCCACAATACCCACATCTACATCATTATCCATTCTAATCCAACCCCATCCTTCACCACCATAGAGCATGCATTCACCCTTAACCACCATCCCCTCAAAACTCTACAAGCCCATCACCACTAACATTCCATGCACTCAAGGACAATCGGATAAAGCGATATCAATTAGAAGAGAAGCAAGCAAGGAAAGATGGCAACAAGCGATAATATTGTTTCAAAACATGATAAAGATCAAGTACTCAAGAATTGTATAAATAAATCAACAAAAAGGGGCACAAAAGAAGTGGCTGTTTTTAAAGCAAAGTAAAGGTTCTTACATGAATCAAACAAAGAAGGAAAGAAAAATAATAATAATAAAAATCTTTTCAAGGAATGACTTACCTCAATGCAAAGACGAAGTCCGATCAAACTCTTCAAAGCTTCGAACCTCTTCCACGAGCGCTCCAAATGGTCCCAAACCAGTCCGCCAAGGGTCTAAATCAACGAAATCAATGAGAGAACGAAGAGGCAAGAAGAGAAATCGCCAAAAGTCACCGGAGAAAAGAAGAGAAACTGAAGGAAACAGAAGAAACGGAAAGAAACCAAAAATGAAAGGGCGCGCAGGCTTTAAGCGTTTAAAGTAGTAAGCATTCTATCCGTGTAACCAGCATGGATAAAGGGAATTATGTCGTATCCGTGTTCCAAAAATGGATAAAGCGAAAAGAGGTAAAATCCATTTTCTAAAAATGGATAAAACGAGACCACATGACATCCGTATCCGAAACATGGATCGGCAGTAGTCCAAAGCCAACCGTTCCACAAGCACGGATCAGTCAACAAATAAAAGGGAAAAATCAAGATAATAATAATAAAATAATAACAAAAAAACAAACAAATAAAAAAATAAAAAAAAAGTCAATCAAAAAAATCAAAAAGTCAAAAAATCAGAAAATTTTCAAAAATCCTTTCGAGTTGCACTCAATTCGATTTGTTAAAACACGACCAAGAAATACCCAAATTTCAAAATCACCAAGTCTCACACGAGCTCCGCGCCATCGAGACCAAGGAATCAATAAGGTAACTCTGTCAGACCCCGTGCTTGAGTAACCATTTTCTACAAAAGTCATCAATTCAACGGCAATTCGAAGTTGTGTTTTACAAAATTTCGACTGGCCCGTAAAAAATAAAGGTTTAGTCTATTCTTTGCAGCTCTTTGGACGCAATTCCTGCAACGAAGGGCAGCTGTAGACACCCCAATTTGAACGGGCCCTCATTCGAAAGGGCCCAAAAATAGTGTTTTTCCAATAATTTGGCCAACGGACCTCAATGCCCCGAATCATCAAAATACGGCATTTATGCCAAAATCAAAGCCTCTAACACCTCTCACTGAGTTAATAGGTCCACCAAAAAGATTTGGCATACTCCCATCTACCCTGTTCCATTAAAAATATCGATTTTTTGACAAAATAGGCCAAAGGGCCTCTAAGGCCCAAAACATTAAAAAATGGCAGTTTTGATTGAATTGATGCCCCTAAGACCACCCAATGGTCTAAGCGACCCATCAAAGGGATCGGACTCATCCTACGTATCCCAAGTCTCACATTTTTTAATTTTTTTTATATTTTTCCAATCGTTGGTTCGATAAAAAATGCCAAGTGTTGGCAATTTGGGCCCGTTGCAAAAATATCAAAAAATTAAAAAAATTAAAAAATGTGAGACTTGGGATACCTATCCTTCCTCTACCTTCCACCGCTCCGCCTCCGAATCCACAAGCACCCTAAGCCCGTACAAAGCCCACAAACCACCAACTCTTTCCTAAAGTAATTTCTCACCTTACCCACCCAAAATCAAATCCATGTCACCTAAATCCTAAAATAAACCCACCCTCAAAATCCAACTCAAATCAAACCCTATCCAAGCCAAAATAAACTACAACCCTCTAAAAGCCCAAGCCCAATATATCATAAATTCATAAACCACTATCCATACCCAATTCATTATCTAACCCACAATCCTTACCATTGATCACTACCCACATCAACCAATCACCTTCTTAAACATCAAAAGATGACACATGTTATCACCACCCTTCACCTCCCTCATCTAATCACCTACTCCCATCATCATTATCTAATAATCCATCTAACCCACATCACCTCAACCCATACCGTACACCCCCTAACCTATCATCATTCTCTAATATCATCAACCACTCACATCACAACCCATATCTAAACCCATCACTTTCCTTAAAACACTCCAATGAAATCACCTCAACCCATACTCCCCTCATCATCAACTAACTAACCCATACCTCTCTCTCTAATCAAACAATCACCATTAACCAATCAACCAATCTCATCACCTCACTCTCTCCTCATATATGCCACATGGCATCATCCCCTTAACCCTCCCAAAAACCAACCAACCAACCTCTTACACAACCCATTCTCCTAAATCTAAACACCTCACCTCTTCAACCAACCTAACACTCCTTCTCCAAATAACCCTCTTACACCCCCACTCCCCCATCAACCATCACTCATCTCACACTACCAAACACTCTACCCAAATGGGTAGGATCCAAACCATTTAGATCAAAACCTCACCCATTTTTATTCTTTACAAAACTACCATCAATCCACTCCAAATTTCATACCCCCATCTTTAAAAAAGAATGTCATTTCCCATTCTCCTAACCTTTCACCCCATTATACCCCTAAACCTCCTCCAAACATCTATAAATACCTCTCCCCTCATCCCAAAAATGGTTACCAAGTCTTACTAGAAAAAAAGAAAAAATAATCTCAACTTATCTCTCCTCTACTCTCCCTCTCTCACTATATCCTTAAAAGATATACACATCAATTCATAAGTCTACTAAGGACTCAAGAAGAAGAAGAAAAAGAAGAAAAGAAGATACAAGGTGGGTTCGAAGTATACCCCCCCTTTTCTCTCTCTATCCTCTCCTTCTCCCCCTTCTAATACCCCCTTCTTCTCTTTCATTTTTATTTTAAATGAGTAGTCCCTAAGGTAAATGATCCATTAGGATCATCTCCATCAATGAGATGACCCTATGATCAAGCCGAAAACAAATCCTTACTTAGGGTACAAATGCACACACGTGGCACATTATTCTTTAAATTTTTTAAATTAAAATGATCGAGTTACGAAGAGGTTACGGCCACTTGGCGGGAAGAAAAGGGTGCCTAACACCTTCCCTTTTTTTTCCAACCGAGCCGCTTACCCGAATCTCAAAGTTTGATCATCCCTTATCCATCGTGAGTCACTAAAATGCCAAAAATATCGTTTTTTTTTTTGAAAAATATACATCAGGTGACCATTCACACCCATTTACAACATGAATGGTGGTGACTCCAATTCATCGTAGATGTGGCTGTCGTAATGACGAAAAAGACGTATCTACAATCTTGAAACGTGCATTAAAATTCAGATGCAAAATCTAAGTCGGTTGAAGTAGTAGGTGGCTCCTGTTGGACTCAAACAAACTAATTATTTCAAACAAAAAAATATAGTTATGTCGACTGTAGAAAATTGACATGCTCTTAATAATGTTGACCAAACATAGGTGACATTTTCTACATCGTGTCGACTATGTTTGGTCGACATTATTAATAATATGTCGACAACATAGGCTCGACATTAAGTTTTACAATAGACACGCAAAAATAAAATGGAACCTATAACAAGTTTGATTTAAAACATTTGAACTACTATATTCATTGTCATTGTGATCATTTGACTGAGTTATTTCCCTTTTAGGATTGAGTTCTTGGGAACCATTCATTTGAGTTCAAACAAATGAAATAAATCAATGAGAAAGTAGATTAATATTTCACTAATAACCAATATCCATTATTGTAATCGATCGAAACAATAATTTGTAGAGCTTTTCAACCCTAGAATCAACACAAATGGGAGTACTCATTTTCCTGAAGCTATTGGATCCTCTCTTTTACGAATAAAATTTATCCCCATCAAAGTCTTGTCCTAAACATCTGGGCTGCTCTCATTGTGTTCTTCAACAAGTTTTACTATGAGTTTGAGATAAGGAATGAGATAACATGCGATTCAACTATTTATAGGGGATGGCATTGAAGAAGATAACTAGGACCACTGTCTACCCTTTTTAGGGGGGACCTTTGAGATGGAGCTCAAGTTCGATACGCAATCCAATGAGTTATTTAATACTCATTATTTTCATATCTCAAAACTACAATCGAGGTCACATTAGAAGCGAACCTCTTCGGAAGGGACCTAAGAATTTTAATGTAAATTCTTCCTTCCGAAACAAGCTATCCTAGAAAGAACATGAAGATACAACAATCTCTAATTTTTCCATAAAATCCTCAGACATAATTATTTTATTCCATCCTTACGTTCTCAAAATAATTGTTTAATAGTTGAAGTTTGAATATTTGACAACATGAGTTTCTAGGGTAAGCTAGGCTTGTTTTGCTAACCATTACGAGCATATTCATATAAATTCATTGTGTGATATGATCGTGTACCTTGTATTTAAAGTTTTCAAGTTATTGAAACTTTTGTTCTTCAATTATTTGGATGGCTCGTTCATTTCCTCTACTAAGTTCTAGACATCATAGCTCAAAGGAATTGATGTAAATCATTGTCCTAATTTACCAATAAGCATATTTGAGATAATGAATAAATGGAGGTCTAGAAGATATTGTCGAACTTAGACATGGTTCAAATTCTTGAGATCAATTCTAGGATGTTAAGCCTATCAAAAATAACCTGCTCTGATACAAATTGAAAATGTAGGCCTTCATACCGTATCTAGTCCTAGAAGGAGGTGAATAAGATAAATAAAATTTCTTTAATTTTATCCAAATTTAACTTAGATTGATAATATGACTAGGTGTTCAATGTCATTCACCTAACCTCAATTTTGTACTTATGTCTCTACATTGCATTTAATGAAAATATTATTCAATGGTCCATTCATAAAAGATTTACCTATTCAGCATTCATGGCATCTTATGTCCTCAAAGCATTCAAGATTTAGTTGCGGAATCATAAAACATGCATAAGACATAAGATTTATAATGGTTCGACAATGTGCCTACATCCATTCCCAAGGTTCCTACCTAGGAACTTGGTGTTTACTATCAAAGAGGTTTATGGTTCACCTTGAACATTTTACATAAAATTTTTATACCTAAGCTAAATTCAAAAACCTTAAGATCGAGAGAAACATATCCTCTCAAAATTGTGAATTTTGTTCATCGAAAAGTCACGAATCTCTCCTCTTGTCAAGAGTCTTAGACTCTAGCAAGAGCTTGGTTTTTGATGGGCTGAATCAAGTAACCTCATACATAGATTTGGAAACGAAAAACAAAACTAACAAGGACTTACTCAACTCTTAATATTTGCCAATGGCGATCTTGAGTTCTTTGAGTCCTTGAGCTCACAAGTGTGTCTCGACGATTGGATCTTCCAATCAAGCTTTTGAGTTCGGCTCCTTATGATCACTCCTTCCATCTCTTCCATTTTCTCCTTCTTCTATGAATGTACCAATTTGTATGCAAGGTGAGGTTTGATGGTTGAAATGGGATCAAATGAGAGGTTTAATAAGGTTAAAAGGGTTCACCTAAGTTAGACTCTCATAAGAGTAAAGAAGGCTATTTAAGTATGGAAAGGGGAGAGCTAAACTTCCCTAGGATTTGATCAAATCCACAAATGAACTCAATTGATGAGTTTTAAAGGTATTTGAAAAATAAACAATACATACCGGTGGCGTCGGGTTAATTCTCAACGGCTCTGGGTGCTCCAACGATCATTTTAAAAAAAAATTGGATCGTTAGAGTACTCACCCGACAACCCTGGTAAACAACCGGGAGGCACCAGTAGATAGCCTGGAAGCCCTGGTGGAATATGGACCTTGATGCCAGGTCCCCTGGCGAACTACCCGACAATATTGGGTAAATTACCAAAATGCTCTTTAAGGTCATTTTGAGCCCTATCTTGGTCCTGGAAGCTCTGTTGAGCAAATAGTTTGGGGATTTTGTGGATCTTACTAAATAAAAGGTCCTCAAACTTTCACCAAGGTGTGTTCCATGACCTATGTGGGTAAAATTACCAAAATACCTTTTTAGTCTTTTCGGGCCAAATTGAGCTCTCAAGAAGTCTAGTGATTAAACGATTTGGAAATTTAGTAGATCTTGCCTATATAAGATTTTCAAATACTCACAAAGGGTGGGTGATGGTCTAAGGGTGGTAAAATTACTAAGATACCCATCATACTCATTTAACACTCCCAAAAGTTCTGATGAATAAATAGGTTGAGGTATTTACGAATGTGAGTCGACCTAACAAACATCTAGGTGTTGGAGAATGGTCTAGGTAGTCTCATTACCTTTTAAATTTTATGCACACATATTATGAGCATTTTGTCAATGTGTTGGAGGTTGAGCGACTTTACCGAGGTCTTCACATGTCTTCAATAGTAAATCGGCTCGACATACAAGTTAAGTTTCAAGATTGACAAAATGTGGAACTAACAAAATGTCATTTATGGTTGCAAAAAAAATGGATAAAAAATAAGGGATTGCTAGACTATATTCATTCTGATGTGTGGAGGCCTGCACCTACTAAATTAAAAGGTTCGGTACTTTGTCACTTTTATGGATGATTTATCAAGAAAATTTTAGGTCTATTTTATGAAGAAAAAATCCGAAATCTTTGTCAAGTTTGTGAACTGGAAAGTCAAAATAGAAAATTAAATAGGAAGAAAAAAAATCAAATATTTAAAAAATGACAAAAGGGTGAATACAAAGATGGCAAGTTCTTGAAGTTTTGCAAAATGGAAGGCATTACAAGGCATTTCACCATAAAGAAAAATCATCAACAAAAAGGTACGGTCGAGAGGATGAATAAATTATCATGGAAAGGGAGATGCATGAGACTACATATAGGGTTACCTGAACCATTTTGGACGGAATTGACTATGCTTGCTATTTGGTTAATCGATCACCATCAAAGTTACTTGAATTTAAATATGTAGAAGAAGTCTAGATGGAAAAAAGAAGTGAACTATTCTACATTGAAAGTGGTCAAAAGTATGACATATGCTCTCATTTCTAGTGATGAGATAAATAAGTTGCAATCAAAGTCACTCGACGGCATATTCCTTGTATTTGAGAAGGAAGTGTATGGATTCAAGTTTTAGCATTCGATAAACAAGAAAAAATTCCTTGGTAAAGATGTGATCTTTGATGAAAGTTCCATATCCAAGGGAGAAGCAAAGAAAGGTGATGATGAGAATTCGATTGTTGGTGATAAGGTAGTTATTATCGAAGTTCCTATTAACATGAAGAAGACTACAAGGGAAGAACATCAAATTCAATTTGAGTAGAGTAGCACATCGGGTAGGGATGAATAACAACAAGAAATGATTCATGACGAGCCTTCTAACATTACAAAAAGAAGGCCAAGAAAAACCATCATACCACCTCAAAGGTATGGATGGGAGGATGAGGTATAGTTTGCAATAGTAGCAAGCGAGGTAGATCTCACTAAACTGGTTACAAGAGACAAGTTCAAGCATTGCTTGAACTTGCTTAATCTCATTACTTGTTGAGATTAGAGGGCACCTCCCCACTTGAGGTGCATTAAGATGAGAGGTTTCACATCAAGGTGGAGGTGTTATAAACACATTGAGGTTCCAACGTTTCCAAGGATTGAAAAGTTTTTTCACCAAGGCAGAGATTATTAAAGTATGACTCAAAACATATTGAGCTCAATTCAAGTGTGTGTGTTTGAGTGTTTGGGTCGGTCCAAGGTAATTTGGGTTGGGCTTCTAACTTATGTAAGTGACCCACTTTATGTTTCTTCTAAAATGATGGAGTTTTGTTTTGGTTTGATTGTAAGTCTAACTCTAAGTCTAAGTCTAAGTATTTTATAGAAAAAAGAGTAGAAAAAAAAAAACCTAGAGAGGAGGGATTAAGAGGTCGAGAGGTTTGGGAAGATTGAGATCTAAAAGAAGGTGAAGCTAAATTATAGAAATGTTTACTTGTATCGATTTACCTCATTTTCTTCATAATAAAATCGAGCTTCAACATTCATACCTCTGTGGATATAACCTTTGAGTAAACCACATAAAATCTCATGTTGTGGGTATTTTCTTCTTACTCTTTTGTAAAATCTTGAATTTCTGATTCGTATCTCGAGGAAAATAAATAGTTCAAATTTTGAGAAAATCTTAAAAGTATGACTCAGGGTAAAACTGTAGTATTTAATTCTGATCATTTTTAATAAAATCTGACCTGATCATTGGATTCAAAATGATCGAAAAACATACTTTAGCCTGTAAGCACGATCAAATGCGAGTCCGAACATAAAAGTTCCAAAATCCTCGATTATCGAGTCGAACCAGGCTAAAATAGTAACTTTTTACTAGAATAAGAATGTTTAAGATTCAATCATACCATTGGGTGCATAATGAAAAATTATTGAACATGGACTATTTAGTTGTCATTTTTGGAGTACAAAAAGTTGAATTATCGTCAAAAACGAAAATGACGTTAATTTTAGGGGTCATCTCAGGTCAAAAATGTAAATTTTTGTTAGAGACAAAATTTGTAGAAATTGACCATACCATTAGATCCAGAATAAAAAATTATATGAAATAAAGTATTCATTTGTCAATTTTGGAGTTTGGACGGTCAAATTATCGTCGATCAAAATAATAGGCAAAGTACCGATTTCGTCCCAAATTTTATATAAATAAAATTTTTAATTTTTTTTTATTTTTCGTCTTCTCCAACCCATCCAAACCAGCAACCTTGGATTCGTCGCAAACCGCTTGCCGTTGACTTCCGCCTCAGAAGGGAAAAAGGTCCGTAGCCTCGACATCTAAAAACCCATCCAAGATCCTTTCGTTTCATCTTCTCTTTCACCCTATATCGTCAAAAATCGGTCGTATATATATATACGGGGTTTCGAAACTTTGACCTTGGATTTTGACTATTTCGGGGTCAAAATGTCTTCTACCGTAGAAGAGAGAAAGGACGACGGCATCAAGATCTTCAAAATCACCGGGTCAGATTCAAAAATCAGCAGCTTCAAAATCCAATTCGTCTCAATTTTAGTGTTGTTCACCTCGATTTTTGTGCATACGCTTATATCATCTCACACAGAGATTGTAAGGAACTCTCAATTTCTATTAGTAATCGTAGATTGTGAAAATTGCATTTAGGATTTTATTAAAATTTTGTGGTGAGTTTCAAAAAATATAGAATTTAATTGGCTATTTCAAATTCATGCTAGAACTTGCATATTTGATATGTTTAATTATATTTTATGACAAATTATACATGGGTAGGATATTTCAACGGGTTATTTCCTTCAGTTGGGTCATGTGCATCGCTCGCACCCCATTTTGATATAAATTTTATTTTTTTATAATATTATTAATAAAAATAAATTCTATAGTTGAAAAATATGATTTAATATTTAATGAACTCATATTGAGTTGATGAATATCAAAAAATGGATATTTTCTTTGAAAGATTAAAATAATTAAAATTAAAAAAAGGGAAAAAGGGTATGAAATAGTAAAATGTCAGAGTCACACTCAAAGGGTGATGTCTCCATTTTATATTGTTGTGTTGTGTGTAGGTTGGTGAACGGTTATCCAGGGATAATGTTACTGGTTGTAGGTTGGTGCCGGGTGACCACAGTTGCATGGTAGGAAACTAGATATCCATTCTCATCCTTGTATTATTAATTTCTCTTTTGTTTACAAATGAAAATAATATATGTAGCTATTTTGTGAACTGTTAAAGAGTCTGTGAATGCCTGAAGGGATAGTGCATCATATCATCCGGAGTGGTGTACTATCGTGGGATGTACAGTAAGAACCACAAAGTTCATACGTGGCATAGGATGCGTATGAGAGTGGAGTCACAATTGGAATCCAGGTTTATTCATCTCTATCTTTACTAGTGAACTTGTAATATAAAGGTAGTTGTATACGAATAATTTGTATATTTGAGAATCACATGCACGCCTGATAGGCATAGACGAAGATGATTAGTCAGTGATCATTAATAATCTATAGTAGTCAAACGTTTTGACATATCGAAAAGAGACCCATTGCTTAAGATCACGAAAAACGGCCAGCTTGAGCAGGATAAATGGTCAACCAAGTGTGGTAAATGCAACGATCGACCACAAAATCAAGAACTAAAAATCAGAGAAGAATTGTAACATCATGTCCTGACTAGGAGCAATCCAATCGTGAATCCCAACTCTTTAATTCCAATACTCCACCATAATGTATTATGTATCTATTGCCTTATTTTGATATATAAAATGAAATGCATGTTTAGTGTTTCTATTTAGTCAATTAGATGTGTACATAAAGAAAATGTTATAGTGAGTATTGTTGGTTGATGTAATGTTTAGTTGCTCATCCCTAGCTATATGTACCAGTTAATCATAGTTTATTCTGTAAAACTTTGTATTGTTAAAATGATTTAGTATGCTTATTCATTCATGTTAGGAGTGGTTATTGGCAGAAATTATTTGTTTCCCTACTGGGTAACCATTGTTACTCACCCTTTCCTTCCTATTTTTTTTTTAGTTTTAAAGCATGTAATTGGCGAGGCAAGTATAGAACCAGCGAGTGAAAACCATCTGGTGGGTCAGATAGACGATCAAAATCCATTACCTGGTGAGTACTTGGGTTATTACCCCCAGTGGTGTCAGTTAGACCAAAAGTATTGTAGATTTTATTCTGAGCATTAGGACTTTTGTTAGAGTGAGGAATTTCTGTATAATCCTGTATATAAATTTCTTCTGCTACACTCTGATCTATCGTACATTATTATATGTATATAGGCTTCCGCTTATATTATATTTTGATGTATATATGCAGGAATGTATGTCGTTTATCAAGTGCAGGTTGAACACCTTGGAATGCTAACATAAACAGAGAGACCATGCCAAAATTTCGATGTACCACCTAGTACCTCGAGATCTGACATGGGGATTTGTGTTAGCGTTTGGCGGGGCGCCACAAATGGTATCAGAGCACAGTATTAGATTCGTATGGGATACAGATCTACTGTGTTTTGAGGAGTTGACTGATACCATAAACATTAGCGATAATCATAGAGTGTCATTAGGAGTCTGATATTCAAGCTCATTAGTAGTTCCGTATTGGGATTACGACCTCTTCTGTGTCTAGAAATCCTTAGAGCTTAGCAAACGTAGGATAAGACTATAGGTTCATTCTGTTAGTAATGAAAATGGTATTTATTACTAGATTCCTTATTATACTAGTAGTTAATGCTTCTATGAGAATGATGTTAGTGTGGTTCGGAGAAGTGCCTTGCTTCTGATAAAGTGAAGATTTTTGAACTTACAGGTTAAAAAAGATGCAAGGAAATATTGGTGCAATTGAACCCGTGACAAGAAGTCAAACTGGTGGGGAAGACCTACCTGGGTCGAGTAAACTCACCAAGTTAGAACAGTTGATAGAAGCAGTCTCGAAGTTATCCCAAAGGCAGGCTCATATGAAAATGAGACAATCGAGATGTTTGAGGCTCAAATGATTATGGTGGTCAACTGACAAAGAGATTAGAGAGGATAGAAGAAAAGCTCAACCACCATCTTAAGGATAAATCCCAAAAGGATCCGAGGGTAAACATCCCAACATAGGGAGGACTGCGAGAAGAAGTAGGGATATTACAATCATTGCCTCAGAACCTATTTGAAGAAGGGCAATTAGGACCCAATAAGAGGCAAACAGTTACAAAACTAGCGAAGTCATGGGAAAAACGACCATACATAAGAAGCGAGACTATCGATATACCCGCTCAAGAAACAAAAGAATTTTGTAAGAAACAACAACATATGCCCATACACCAGTCAAAAGAAAGAGTAGTGGCATGCTATGAATGTGGTAAGTTGGGGCATAAAGGGAAGCAATACTCGGGTCTACATCGGTCGATAAAAGATGCATGGATTAGAAGGATGTTGGATGGGCCAATTGAAGAAATAATAAAGCCATCGGATTTTAACATGGTTGATGACATGCCTACACCATCGTAAGTAGACCGAACTAGCAGTAGAAAATGAGATGGGATGGAATTACAGATGTCCTAGGGACAGACCAGTCAACCCTTGACCTCTCTTCCTTTCAGATCAGACCCGGCCAAAAGGCCGATATATTTGAGATCACCCACCCCTGGATCAGTTTACCCACAATATAGAGCTACTTCATCGCCGAGTTGTAGGATTCCCTCATCACCGAGTCATAGAGCAATTGGGACTCCAATAAGGCTAGTGGCTCCAAGAATACCAACGAGACAGATCCAGAGATTTCAAGCTCCAGTTTACTAACTACCCACTCCACATAAATCTATAAAGATAAAATCATCGACATGTTTCGCATGTGGTCAAGTGGGATATATCCTGAGAGAGTGTCATCTATCGCAGTCTCAAGCAGGGGTGGTAAACCAGGAGAAAGTACCTGTTTCCAACGAAATTTTGGAAAGTACAATTTCTAATTATAATGTTAGCAATTGGAGTTCTAGTCAATACTGGTTCTTCTAGATCATATAATTCTGCTGAAATTTTGCATACTTGCTAGAGCTGTTCTTCCCACTATTCATTATTCTAGTATAATATTTGGAACGGACTAAACAACTAACCTTTCTCCTACTACTTTCTACTTTCTATGATATCATCCCATCCTCATCTTTAACCTCACCCTTTTTCTAGCAATTTGATATTTATTATAATTTGGAACTGCAAAGCTTTTGGAAGTGGATGGAGTAAAAATTACTCAACTAATAGTAAGGGGGTGAAGGAATAACCCTAATTCAGAACTAGAATGAAAAGGTGCAAGCTTAAAAAAAAAAAAAAAAAAAAAAAGAGCTAACCGTGAACAAACTAGACTGCGTTTTGATAATTGATAGGTATGTTTTAGGTGTAAGGATGGTTGTAAAGTATGGGAAGGCGAGTGCGATTTATAAGACTAGTAATGTGACTATATAGCAAGTGAAGGTATGGGTGATAACTAATACTATATATGGTTGAGTTGAGGAACTGGTGAAATTTGGAAAAGGTATCGTACAATTTTGAAAGAGCATGTGATATGTAAAAGAAAAGAGATTTAGTAGAGTATAAGTTAGGAGGTGAGTCGATGTAAAATGTGGGAAAGAATAATCTTGTAACAATGTTGCATTAATAGTGACTTAATGAAATTGTGAGAAAATAGATGTAGGATTTATCCCCTCGAGTAAGATTTTAAATTATAAAAGGTTATGACAGAGGTTTTGAGGAAATATCACAATAAGTAGAAATGTAATATTGAATTGAATATAAAGATAGTAGTGTGTTTGTAGTAAATCTATGCATTGAGGGGTAATATTCATGGCAATTATGAGTAAAACATAATAGACAGTATAATTGATGAGAAAAATAAAAATAAAGAATAGAGAAGATGTGAAAAGATTATTGTTGATAGATATTAGTGGGGAAGTGAGATAATATGAGTTGATTATTATCTTAGGATTTTACAAATAATGGATTAGTCGGAGTATGAGTTTAAATCAGAGTGATTAATTAATGAATGTGTTGGATTGGCGCAATATAGGTGACATAAGGTTATGAATTATAAATGAGATTGACTTGGACCAAGAATAGATGAGAATCGAAAATATGTATTGTTCAATATACATGTTGTGTTAGTATGGTGATGATGAAGTTTGATAAGGTATGATTTCAATTTCGAGGACAAAATTTTTATTAAGAGGGGTAGAATGTAAAATCCGAAATTTCTGATTCGTATCTCGAGAAAAAATAAATAGTTAAAATTTTGAGAAAATCTTGAAAGTGGGACTCAAGGTAAAACTGTAAGATTTTGTTCTGATCATTTTTAATAAAATCTGACCATACCATTGGATTTAAAATGATCGAAAAATATACTTTAACCTATAAACACGCTCAAATGCGAATCTGAACATAAAAAATCATTGATTATCGAGTCAGACTAAGCTAAAATAGTAACTTTTTACTAAAGTAAGAATTTTTAAGATTTGATCATACCATTGGATTTGTAATGAAAAATTATTGAACATGGACTATTTATTTGTCATTTTTGGAGTACAGAAAGTCGAATTATCGTCAAAAACGAAAATAACGTCAATTTTAGGGGTCACCTCAGGCCAAAACTGTAAATTTTTGTTAGAGACAAAATTTGTAAAAATGGACCATACCATTAGATCTGGAATGAAAAATTATCTGAAATGAAGTATTCAATTATCAGTTTTGGAGTCCGGATAGTTAAGTTATCGTCGATCAAAATAATAGGCAAAATAACGATTTCGTCCCAAATTTTATATAAATAAAATTTTTAATTTTTTTTATTATTCGTCTTCTCCAACCCGTCCAAACCAGCTAACCCATTTTTTTAAAAAAAATTTATTTTTTTTCTTCGATTTTCAACCTCAGATTCCTCGCAAACCCTTCATCGTTGACTTCAGCCGTAGAAGGGAAAAAGGTCCGCAGCCTCAATATCTACGAAACCTACCCAAGATCATTTCGTTTCATCTTCTCTTTCATCCTATATCGTCAAACATCAGCTCTATATATATATGGGGGTTTCGAAACTTTGACCTTAGATTTTGCCTATTTCGGGGTCAAATTGTCTTCCGCTACAGAAAAAAGAAAGGACGATAGCATCAAGATCTTCAAAACCATCGGGTCAGAATAAAAAATCAACCATTTTGAAATTTGATCCATCTCAATTTTCGTGCCATTCACCTCGATTTTCGTGCACGCGCTTCGATCATGTCACACATAGATTGTAAGGAACTCTCAATTTTTATTAGTAATCGTAGATTGTGAAAATTGTATTTAGGATTTTATTAAAATTTTGTGGTGAGTTTCCAAAAATATAGAATTTAATTGGCTATTTCAAATTTACGTTAGAACTTACATATTTGATATGTTTAATTGTATTTTATGATAAATTATACGTGGATAGGATATTTCAACGAGTTATTTTCTTCAGTTGGGTCATGTGCACTGCTTGGACCCCGTTTTGATATAAATTTTGTTCTTTTGCAATATTATTGATAAAAATAAATTCTATAGTTTGAAAATATGATTTAATATTCAATGAATTCATATTGAGTTGATGAATATCAGAAAATGAATATTTTGTTTGAAAGATTGAAAATAATAAAAATCGAAAAAAGGGAAAAATGGTATGAAATGGTAAAATGTCAGAGTCACACCCGAGGGGTGATGTCTGCATTTTACAATATTGTATTGTGTATAGGTTGGTGAACGGATATCTAAGGATAATGTTACTGATTGCATGTTTATTTACTTTCTGTTAGCGCGAAGCGTTGTTTACGTTTTCGTTTCATTATTTATTTTAGGCCGACTGGCTGTACTTGTATGGTAGGAAATTGGATATCCATTCTCAATCTTGTATTGCTAATTTTTCTTTTATTTTCAAATGAAAATAATATATATATATATATTATATATATATATATATATATATATATATATATATATATATATATATATATATATATATATATATATATATATATATATATATATATATATTATAGCTATTTTGTAAGTTGTTAAAGAGTCTGTGATTGCCTGAAGGGATAGTGTGTCATATCATCCAGAGTGGTGTACTATCTTGGGATGTACGGTAGGGACCACCAAGCTCATACGTGGTATGGGACACGTATGAGAGTAGAATCACAACTAGAATTTGGGTTATTCCTCTCTATCTTTACCAGTGAACTTGTGATGTAAAGGTGGTCGTATACGAATAGTTTGTATATTTGGGAATCACATGCACACCTAATAGGCATAGACGAAGATGATTAGTCAATGACTGCTAACAATGTATAGTAGTCGAACGTTCTGACACATCGAAAAGAGACCCATTGCTTACGATCACGTCAAACGGTCAGCCTGAACCGGATAAATGGTCAACCAAGTGTGGTAAGTGCAGTGACCGGCCACAAAATAAGGAACTAAAAGTCAGAGAAGAATTATAACATCATGTCCCGACTGAGAGCAATCCAGTCGTGAATCCCAACTCTCTAATTCCAATACTCCACCATAGTGTATTATGTATCTATTTCCTTATTTTGATATATAAAATGAATTGTATGTTTTGTGTTTCTATTTGATCAATTAGATTTGTACATAAAGAAAATGTTATAATAAGTACTATTGATTGATATAATGTCAGTTTTAAATTATTTAATTGCTCATTCTTGGTTATATGTACCAGTTAATCGTAGTTTATTCTGTAAAATTTTGTGTTGTTAAAATGATTTAGTATGCTTATTTTTTCATGTTAGGAGGGGTTATTGGCAGAAATTGTTTGTTTCCCTACTGGGTAACCATTATTACTCACCCTTTCCTTCCTATTTTTTTTAGTTTCAGAGCTTGCAGTTGGCAAGGCTAGTATAGAACCAATGAGTGGGGACCATCTGGTGGGTTAGATAGACAACTAGAGTCCATTACCTGGTGAGTACTGGGGTTATTACCCCTAGTGGTGTCAGTTAGACTAAAAGTATTGTAGATTTTATTCTGAGCGTTAGGACTTTTGTTAGAGTGAGAAATTTATGTATAATCCTGTATATAAATTTCTTCTTCCGCACTCTGATCTATCATACGTTATTAGATGTATATATGATTCCGTTTATATTATATTTTGATGTATATATGCAGGAATGTATGTCGTTTATCAGGTGCAGGTTGAACGCCTTGGAATGCTAACATAAATAGAGGAGTCCATGCCGAAATTTCAAGGTTCCACCTATTACCTCGAGATCTGACATGGGAATTTGTGTTAGCATTTGGCGGGGTGCCACACTTTTTTGTGTGATTGTTTATCTTCTTTAAATTTCCTACTATTAGTTGAGTTTGTCCTTCAATGCCATTATCAAACAAGGTCTTGGAAGGTTTGACATATAAGGTGTTTGGTGAAATACCCAATAGGATTTGATCAAATCACTTAGTGAGCTTCACCAAGGTGTTCACATACACAACGGTGAGTACACTTCCAGTTTACCCAACCAGAAAATATTCATCAATCAATGTCAAATTTATTTGTGAACTTGCCCCAATTCTTAATTTAATCATAACATTTTGAGTAAATATGGGCTTAGTGTCTAAGGCTTCCCTTCAAAAAGTGAAAGGTATTTAGTTCAAACCCCCTCGTTGGCCACCCAAAGGGATTTATCCTAGCTTACATGATTTGTGTGGTTTGTGGGGTATTGTTGCATGTGCCCAGGGGATTTGGGCGAGATATGTTGCTCTAAGAGGCCAATTGTCTCATCCCTACTGGGGGGCTATGGGTTAGGACAATTCCATTATCCAAAAAATAAATAGCGTAAATACTGTGATGAATTTAGAATCATATTGTTTGGGGAGTTTCACTTCAACTGGAATCTTATATGTTTAGGGACCTCCTTGTCTTAGGGAAATTGTGCATTGGTTGTTTTGGCCTTTCCTATTCCTATGAGAGGTGGCTCTCCTCAATTTCCTTTTTCATAATAAATCTTATGTCCAAAAAAGAAAATTTTAAAAAGTCAACAATTGCCCATCCATGAAATGGACGACCTTATGTGTCCATAGGGGTAGGGCGGTCAATTGGGCCCATTGGCCAGCTAATTCAGCCCAGTCGAATCTAAATTTTCCAACCCTTAAATCCAGGCCAAGCTTTGGTCTAACAATACTCAGCTCGAAAGTATGAATAAATGTATTTCTATTAGATAATTTATTTGTATGATTTTACAAATTAATAATAACTAAAATACATTATAAAATAATTTACGTCATATATGAACTTTAAAAAAGAAAAAATTAGAAAAAGTTTAAATTGCCTACTTGATGAAAAGTAATGTCAAACAGCTCCAACTGTTCTAAAAAATGCACGAATTTAAATTTCTTTATAAAACCTGAAAATAACCTAAGGCCGGCCCGATCCCATTAGGATTGAACTTGAGCTTAGTCTACCTAGATTTGATATAGGTATACTAGGGCTAATCTAAGGTATAGTCCATCCTTTTAGGATCAGGTTAAATAATTGATTTGACCGGACTCATTTAAATGTTACATGAAAAAAATGCTAAATTGGATGGACCTTGACTGTAGACACCCCATTTTTGCATCTGCCTAATTCAATAATTCGTCACCCGGCTGTTATGGATTCCTAATGATGAGCACAAAAGAACTTGAAGGCTTGTGAGTATTGCTTGATTCCTTCTGTTTCTAGTCTTTTCATCCCCCCTACTCGTCATGACTCGACATAGAAATTTACACACGCTTAGGATCGCTACACCTTACACCCGATTTAGCAAGCACGTACACTAAGGTTCACTACACAGTTTGACAACTTAGAGACTTCGTTACACTACGAAAATATAACTTTAGAACTTAGAAATACTCACATAGTGACTAAAAGAAACCTCACGCTAAAATTCAAAAAACTCTGTAAAAATCACCAAAATGACGAAAATACCATTCATAAATTTTAGACCTCCAAAACATCTTGAAAGTACTTCCATTGCACTCAAAATACGATTTCGAGTCTAACAGGACCCAAATTGATAAAAACAGAGAAATCTACCAAAAAAATCATCAAAATGACGAAAATACCCCTCATAAATTTTGGACCTCCGAAAAATTTCAAAAGTACCTCCATTACACTCAGAATGTGATTTGAGTCTAACGGGACCCAAATCGATAAAAATAGAAAAATTTAAGAAAAATCGTCAAAAAAATCATAAAAATGATCAAAATGACCCTCAATATCCAACTCTAACATAGAGACCTTGATTTCTCAGAAAATAAAATTCAAATTGAAAATTAAACTAAAATTTAACCAAGATCAAATTAAAATTCAAAATTTTACAATAATTTAAAATCAGAAATCAAAATAAATTTCAATTAAAATACAAAATAAAAATTAAACTAAAATTTAATCAAGAAACCAATTAAAATACAAAATCAAAATCAAAATTTAAACATCAAACTTAAATATCAAATTAAAATATCGACAAAAACCAATTGAAATTCAATTCAAAATCAAATTGAGAATCAAGTTGAAAATCATTCGAATCAATCAAATCGATCAACCAATCAAAATCAAATTAAAATTGAATCAACCAAATCAAATTTTAAAATCAAATTGAAATTCAAAATCAAATCATAATAAAAAAAAAATTAAATTAAAATCCAATAGATTAAGAAAAGTAAAAAATTAAAATCCACCAAACTTTTAAATCAAAATCCAATCCATCGATTAACATTGAAATTAAAATCCAATTGACCAATTAAAATCGATCAATCAAATTCAAAACTAAAATCATCCAATCGAATTCAAAATTAAATAAATCAACCTAAAGCAAAATCCACTCGATCAAATTGAAATCCAAATTCGATTGAATTAAAATTGAGTTCCAACCGACCAATCAATTCAAAAATAGTCTATGTGAAATCATTAAGGCAAGTAGCGTAGGATTACCACCCCCTGTTCTCCAAAAATACAAAAAATAAAATGTGGGCACAGATTTTCTTCTCCAACTCTCTCTTCCATATGTCCTCTATCTCCCTCTCTCCAACTTCTCATAACTACCCATGTCTTCCACCATCTCTCCCATCTCACCCTCTCTTATGTTCAATAGGAAAACCACCATAAAAGAGGATCAAGAGAACCGTTGAATTGGAGAAAAAAACGTTTTGGGGACTACCCTTCAAAAAAAATAGTAACATTTTTTTTACCATTAAACCTACAACCTTCTTCTTCCTTCTCTATTAACATCCTCAACTCCTTTCTCCCATGTTGGATGGCAACCCCACTCCTTTTTTTCCATTTTAAAAAGAAAAAAAACCTGCAACAATCATCTTCTTCCATTAACATTTTTTCATCCTCTTAAAAAATATATATATATATATATCAAGAATAGAATATACCCCCCCAACCATTTTCTTTCTTTCACTCTCTCTATTTTTCTTCCTCTTCACTACAACTTTTTGATCAACCATTCAAACAACCCAAAAAAAAATTTGATTTTGGAGGAACATTCACACATCAAACTCGCAATATAACGGCACTACTTATAAGCTATTTCAAGTTTTTTTGAATGAATCTAAGCGTCCAAAATAATTTAGCAAAGTAATTTTTTTCTTTTTTTATTTATTTTTTAATTTTATTTATTTATTCTTGATTTCATAATTTTTTATGTACCTGAATGGATTCGTCGATTTTTGAGGTGTACGTGGCACTAATGACAATTTTTTAAAGTTTCTAAAATATTAATAGATCAACCATTTGATTATTAATATTATCGGATTGATTTCCTTATTTTGTAATATTAATGGATCAATTCATTGATTTTACAAAATGTATGGGCTAATTCAATGATTTTGGCACATGTGGCGATTTTGAAAAATAAAAAATTTCCTAGATCAAAATTGTAAGTTGACTCATTGATTTTGGGTACATTAGAAATTTGAATCGATTTTTTTCCTATAAAATGGATATGTGAGTTAAATCAATGATTTTGGCACACATGACAATTTTAGAAAATCAAAATTTTCTAAATCAAAATTTTCTAAATCAAAATTGTGAGTTGATTCACTGATTTTGGGTACATTAGAAATTTGAATCGATTTTTTTTCTATACAATAGATATGTGAGTTAAATCAATAATTTTGGCACATGTGACAATTTTTGAAAAATCAAAATTTTCTTAATCAAAATTGTGAGTTGACTCACTGATTTTGGGTACATTAGAAATTTGAGTCGATTTTTTTTTCTCTATAAAATAGATATGTGAGTTAACTAATGATTTTGGTGCCCGTGGCAATTTTGAAAAATCAAAATTTCCTAAATCAAAATTATGAGTTGACTCATTGATTTTAGGTATATTAGAAATTTGAATCAATTTTTTTCTATAAAATGGATATAAGAATCAAATCAATGATTTTGACGCACGTGACGATTTTAGAAAATCAAAATTTTCTTGATCAAAATTGTGAGTTAACTCACTGATTTTGGGTACATTAAAAATTTGAGTCGATTTTTTTCTATGAAATGGATATGTGAGTTAAATCAATGATTTTGGCGCACATGACGATTTTTTTAATCAAAATTTTCTAAATCAAAATTGTGAGTTGACTAACTGATTTTGGGTACATTAGAAATTTGAATCGATTTTTTTTCCTCTCTATAAAATGGATATCTGAGTTAACTCAATGATTTTGGCGCACATGACGGTTTTTAAAAATCAAAATTTTCTTGATCAAAATTGTGAGTTGACCCATTGATTTTGGGTATATTAGAAATTTGAATCGATTTTTTTCTATAAAATGGATATTTGAGTTAAATCAATGATGTTGGCGCACGTGACGATTTTAGAAAATCAAAATTTTCTTGATCAAAATTTTGAATTAACTCACTGATTTTGGGTACATTAGAAATTTGAATCAATTTTTTTTCTCTATAAAATGGATATTTGAGCCTACTCACTGATTTTGTGTATATTGAAAGTCCCAAATCAAAATTTTCTTATAAAATTGAGCTTGTGAGTCGACTCACTGATTGTAATACACGTGGTAATTCAAAAAAATCGAATTTATTTTATTAGAAATGTGTAAGTCAACTCACTAATTTAATGCACGTAACGATTCAAAATCAAATTTTTTTGATAAAATGTTGTCAATGAACCAATTCACTAATTTTGTGTACATGACATTGAAAATTGATTTCATACTCCTCAAAATGTGACTGAATTGATCCATTGATTTTTGGTGCCACGTTAGCCTTACTAAATCGTGGGGTTCTATCATGCGAAATTTGAGGATCTATGTAATTATTTTAGCCGTAAGATTCGTTTACTAAATCCGATGTAATTCGATGATGATTAGACCCTAATTTGACCTTTAGTCTTTGAATGTTGACCAAAAGATATTTTTGGATCGTAGTAGAGACTAATCATATTGATCAGGCGGGTTCGGTGCCTAACACCTTTCGAAACTTGTAATCTAACCCCTTACCCATTACTCGTGGACCAACCCGATCCATTTTGAAGTAATCTTTGGTTTCTCGACCTAAACTTGATAGCGACTCCATATTCTTTAAAAATCCTTGAAATACGTAATCAGACCACTATTCATTATTTAGCGGCTACGGAGGGTCAAGAGATTTCAATGGCTACTCCATTGGGGATATTTAGGGTCAAACTTGACCCGATCTAAAACTATCCTTAAGTTGACTTTTTTCCTCGAGTCAACCCAGTTGACTCAATGAAACCCTTAGATTAGGTTAGATTTTGTCCTTTCTTTCATTGGCATGTGATTAGATATATTTAATTATTTATCTATGTTAATTGGTTTGATGATTGGATGTATTTGATTTGTATGATTGGATATTTGTGAAAAACGCCCCGGGAGTACTTTGTCCCTTTGTATACACTCACGAGCATGCATACTCATATTTGCATCATATCATGTCCCTATAAACCTAGTAGCCGAATCTAAGCTAACCTGGTCCTTCGGGACATGGGAGATGCCCGTGATCACTACAACTTCAGTATAGTACCTTCGGGTATATCAAACTGGAACACCACGTACTATTTGACCAGGTAAAACTGGGATAGTATATCGGTAATTCGGGCTGAAGTTACCTAAGTTACCTAAGCTTTGTCTTAACCTAGCCTTAATCATATAGTAAACTTAAAATTTAGGTGCATCCCATTAGATCATGACTCGAATCAACCATAACTACTCCCGGGTTACCTTTCTTTAATCTAACCAAAAGGTAAGTGGGTAGACTGATCCACACCGCTCAAAGTGAACCTACAACATCGGTCCAACCCAATAAATGTAATTGAGAAGTTGTTTTCTAACCCATTAGCCTGATTGATAGGTTGATCTTTCAGATCAATATATGAAACAATCGAGTTACTTGATTTAATAAAATGTCAATGAGGTGATATATCATTTTTTGAACCCATTAGGTAAAATCGGTCCAAATGAGATAATTGAACTTCTTTTTCTGATCGATTATATTCAATGGATCAGACCTTTCTTTAAATCAAAATGGTTGAATCACATTAAAGATCGTACCAAAATATAGATGCGGTTTGTTTTTAATGTTTTAGTAATAGGAGTTAGTTTCTTTTGGTTAGATGGCTCATGATGATGTATGTTGTTGATGAATCGAGCCTTAGACGCATTCACCACTGTCGAAAAGTACAATTTTGGTGCATATGGACTTCAAAACGTATTTACTTTCAAGTTAGTGACTATTAACTGGAACCTTTTGTGCCGTGGCCAATTTTTGGGACCCGAATTACCACGTATTCCGTTTTGGTTCAGTTACACTTTGTCCAACTCATGAAGATTATTGCAATATTATAGGGATAAACACATTGGGTCCAATGATTCGTCTTCCATCGAAATTCAAATTCACAAAAAAACTTTTGAAAAGATTAGGAGTTAAGCCTAAAAAAGTAAGAAAATTCACAGATCATAATTTACTGAACATACGGAAACTTCTAGAAGAACACCGAACTCTTGAACACGAAAATCCTAGGGATTTCACTCCAGAACCTCACAGGACGGCTAGGGATTTTACTTTACGTCTGGGGTATTGTCAACATATTATCTATTTCATTTAGGATGGGTCATCAGTTGCCGGGCTTCTTCGCAGAGATTGCCGCACAACTTAAAAATAAGGTTAACCTAGTCTCCACAATACTTGTCGAGACTTTTGAGGGATTATCAAATGAGAATACACCAAAAGGGGCAGGATGTAGACACCTCATTTTTGCACTCGCCTGATTAATCAACTCGTCAACCCGATCGTGACGATTCCCAATGATGGATGATTATTCCAATGCTATATCTGTTACTAGATATGTTTTAGAAATTCAGATGAGGTATCTCAAGTAAACAAAACTCTAGAAACCACGCTACGCTAGGAAAATACGACCCAAAATGTAGAAATCATCATTTTTCAAATAAAATAAGTTTTACGATAAAAATCACTAAAAATGACCAAATTACCAAAATACCCCTAAAATCAAAACATCTCTAGAGCCAACATTACGCTTAAGAATACCCATTTGAACACATAAAACAACAAAATGAAATCAAATAAAATATTCCGTCAATTTTCACCAAATTTGACAAAATTATGAAAATACCCCTCATAAGGGTTCACAATCATTTCACGCCAAAAATTTCATAAGTGACACAAATCGATAATCCCATTGAATTTTTAACGAAAAATCGATTCCAAAACATCCCGGAACATCGAAAAATGACATGAAACGCAAAAGTTCTCTTCGGGGGCGAAACGATAATTTTTCAATTTTAAAAGTTTTAAATTTTAAAATTAATAAATAAAATATTTGTTAACGTAAATTGAAACCTGAATAAAATTGATTTAAAAATCTGAACCAAGAAAATTAATCAATCAAGCCCTTAGACAAAATTATTGATGGTTGCCCACTTATTTATGTGGAGCCTCCTGATATTTATTAAAAGACCCTTCCATCTAGGGGTCTAAATAATTAGAGATATAATTAGGGGATTCTCCACAAGACTTAAAAATATATTTTTTCATTGTACGCAAGATTAAAAAACCTAATAAACCCTAATTAAAATCCTAATCTAAAGAAACCTAACCAATCAAATAAGACTTAAGTCAAAACCCTAATTACCTCATCTAAAAGGAGACCTAGTTAAACCCTAAATCTTCCAAAAACTCTATAAATATAGAACCTCCACAATCTAATTTCGCAGGTCAAAATAATCTCTAGAAAAAGTAGGTCAAGAAGTCTCCCTAGCCTTCTTCAAATCCTGATTTTGAAGTCCCAACTCCCCACCTAATATCCAAGTCCCAACTTTTGCTCAAAAAACACCCAAAAACCCTTCAAAAGCACTTAGAAATCCATCAAAAATTAAAAAATACTTAGATTTAAAAAGAAAACACCTCAACTTAGAGATCTGAAGCAGATCTAGTAACGAAGGAAAAGCAAGGAATCTCATATGAAGAGTCTTTCTGCCAGCTCTAAAGGAATAAATCGTTGCGATCATCTAGCTATATGTTTTACTTTTTTATTTGTTTTATTTATTTGTTCTAAGTCTTTTTTGTAATGTAATCATTTTTTGGGAAATAGTAGAGACCGACGTTTGCGGGACAGGGTTGGTGTCTAACACCTTCCAACCTTGTAACATGATCCCCAGACCATAGTTTCTTTTCATTAGTAGATTAGTTGTTTTATCTGTTAGAGTCAATATTTTGTTCCTAGACCATAATAACTAGGTGGTGACTCCCAAACCTCAAAAATCAAAAGTGGATTCACACACCCCGCGGATCGAGGGTGCTTTCAATGGCGATTCCGTTGGGTATTATTGAGGATCAAACTTGAAAAGTCCTAAGTATGGGAAGCATTGTCAGAAAGACCTAGTTTTTTTTTATTATTTTTAGTTGTTTGTTTCTTTATTTATTTTTATTTTTTATCATTCTTTTTTGCTCAATTATTGATTACTTGTTTGAATGGTAAATATTTTGTTTTGGTACATTTTTTTTATGGTTCAATTTAGGGTCACTCGGAATGACCCTAAATAATGCAGGATTTCAATAAGGTAATGATATGAAATAATTATTGTTGACCCATTTTTTTTACTTAGTTTATTTTATATTTTTGTGTTGTATTATCTTCTCTTGACATTATTTGGATTGATTTTGGGTATATTATTTTGGAGTATCACTTTCTATGATTCAATTTAGGGTCATTTTGGGGTGACTAAATAATAAAATATTCAAATTGATAAATGAATTGAGGATGGAATGATGGCGGTTGGGGTGAGAGTTATGAAATTTTTTTTTGTTTTAGAAAATTATTGGATAAAAATTTTTAGCACGTTACTATGCATGGGTGATAAGTTGTGAAAATAAATTATTTATGAGCGATGTGCTAAGAAATAAAAAAATTAATTTTTTTAATATTGTTTATGATGAGGAGAGAATTCAAGAAAAAAAATTGCAAAAAAAAAAATATAATAATATATATATATATAATATATATATATATATATAATATATATATATATATATAATATATATATATATATATATATATATATCTGTGTGTGTGTGTGTGTGTGTGTGTGTGTGTGTGCTGTGCTATTAGCCGAAAAATATTTTTTATTTTTCATCTTCTTGTCAAACAAATTATTTGTGAGTAATGCATAAGAAACAAAAAAAATTATTTTTTTAAATATTTTTCGTAATAAGGAGAGGATTCCAATAAAAATTATTTTTTTAATGTTGTTCATGATGAAGAGAGGATTCCAATAAAAAATCATAAAAAAAAATATAAAAAAAATTATTTTGTGCTGTTAACAGAAAACGATTTTTTATTTTTCATATTTTTATCAAATAAATTATTTGTACGAGGGTATATTGATGCACTCATGCTGGGACGACCTGTGCCTTTTGTCCTATTGTAAGCCGCACAATCACATATCCCAATCGCCAACCCTAGACTCATACCTATACAATATATCAAAGTTAATCTAAGTTCACCAACTGCACTTCTTGGTTAAAATCAGTGCCTAAGCGAGATCCTGCCCCGCTGTACCCTACTGTACGTGGGGGATAAACAACGCTTATTCTAGACGAGAGGTATTTAAGTGGGCCATTGCTCAACATCGTACACCACCTCTCAACTTGGGATTAAACTGGTTGCTTTTAAATTCAGAGATTTGAGTTGGAGTCTTAGATTATAACCTATACGGTATATCAAACCAAGTCACGATGTACCGTCTGATTGAGTACGCTCAAGAGGTATATAGGTGCACTTGGCAAGGGTGATCGGATAAATTGCATTGCACGTAGTAAACCTAGAGTTTAAAAGCAGGAAATAAGTCACAATCCGAACTGACTATGAGTGTTCTCGGATTGCTCTAATCAATCCAACCAACAGGTAAGTGGGCGGACCGATCCAGACCGTTCAAACTAGACCCGCAATATCGGTCCGACCCAATATGTGAAATGTAAATCAATTGGCCCAATCAACAAATGGATCAAACTGATCAACACCAAACAAGTTGGACCAATTGGTTTTACTTTCAAAAACTCAGACTATTTTATATCAAAAAGCTTCAATTTTAGGGTCAAATTAATTTGTCTGATCAAAGGTTCTATCGCAATCAGGGGTAGACACGTGACTAACCTTTCTCACCTTCTTGGTCGTTATAGACTTATAGTACAATTGGATTCAATGTTTCCCACTGAACTTAAGTTAATCTCAAAATTTTAATCATGTGGTTAAGAATCAAACCTTCAGAATCAATGGTTAATCTTGGTATACTTCTACTTAGGTGATAATTGGTCCCAAACGTTCTAAACCTCCATCTGTACCACTTTGGGTTCGTGAAAAAAGTCATCAATCCAAAGCACCAATGTCATGTCCATCCACCCCAGAAGGACCTCCCTGCTTTGTAAATAAGTTTCAGTTTAGTTTCAGTTCAATTCTCATCAGTCTTAAAAATCAGTCAATCATTTCAGCTACGAGTTTTAGTTGAGTCTATTTTTTTTAATTTCAATAGAATAAAGAAACTCTTGATTATCATAGGTTCAATAATGATGTGAACATAAAATCTAACATGAGGAATGACTCAAGGCTCACTAATCAAGCTTGATAAATATTAGAGTTAAGAAGTACACTAAAAAAAGTGCAAATGGGTACTACATTATCCTCAGGGGAATATGAGATAATAATAAACTTACTTGAGAAGCTCAACAACGTTCTTATATAGTCTCATGAGGATATAAAGTCAATGGTGATTTTCAAAGTCAAAGTTCATCGATCAAGAATGATGTAGTTGAAACCATCGACAAAGGTGCTAAGATCTATAAGAAAGGGATCCATCATGTTTTTCACTCGAGAGAGGAGAGTTCTCATTCACAAAAGAATAAAAGATTTTTTGAAGTTCTGAAAATGTTGAACGAGTCAATATCAAATACAAAGAACTCAATCACATTCAATTTCATAAAAGAAGAATGAAGATTACTCATTCTCAAAAGAAGATTGTACTCGACAAAGCAATCCAGACATCGAGTTCCTAGAAGCTTGATCAAATCAAGTAGCATTTCTCCAAATGAGGCCTTCTTTGGTTGAACTATTTTCCTGTCTTACCAAAAAAATATAACCTTCTTTAGCCTCTCGTAGCTTTTAAAACATCAATAGCTTCTTTTTTCTAAACCACACCAACCAACCTCAAGAGGGAAGACTATGTATGAACTACGTTTGACTTGATCCCAAAAGCCAAAAAAGAAATATTTGAGGTACGTAGGCAACCTGAAAGGTTACTTCAGGCCCGATCTCGCAAAAAAAAATATTCTTTAAGAAAGTGTCATCCAAAAAGAAAATTCCCTATTGAAATGTTCAAAAAAAAATAATGCCAAACTAGGGGCATTAAAAGAAAGAGTCAAAAGAATTGACAGAAAAGAAAAGAATGCCAAACTAGGGGCATAAAAAGAAAAGAAAAAAAAAGAGAACCAAAAGAATTTACAAAAGAAAAAATGCTAAACTAAGAGTATTTAAAGAAAAAGAGAATATCAGACAAGGAACATCTTGGGGAAGTTAAGTCTTATACATTTTCTTTCTAAATCATGTCCTAAGCCTACCTATTAAGTCCTCCTGAATGCTAATTAACTCGATTATGGTCCAAGGAACCAAGAAGTTGTTGAGTTGAATATTCAAGATCATCAAGAAGAAAAAAGCCTGCTAAGTTGAAAATCTGAAATAGCGACTTAGGCAAAAGTTATGACATAACCATAAAAAAAAGGCCTACTAGGTTGAAAACCTGAAAAGGCGACTTAGGCAAAAATCAAGGCATCATCAAAAGAAGAAAAATAAAGCCCGCTAGATTGAAAACCTGAAAAGAAGATCTAGGCAAAAATTAGGGCATCATCAAATGTTAGGAAATGTTCCATCAAGAAGAAAAATTCAGAATGAAGCTTATGCAGAAACTAAGAAATGTAACAAATTATTCAAGTCACAACATTCATTTTTCAACTAAAAGCTCACATCTAATAAAGATAGGATTGAAATCGAAGAAACTCAAAAGTCATCTTGAACATTGTAAGATCCTTAAGAGTATGTTTACTTGTCCAAGTGTTCGCCAAAGGAAAGTGTAGAACCATTGACCACTTTGAAGAGAAACATCTTCTATTCCAGTAATTATCAAAATTCTAAGCCCAACGCAAGCATTTCTCAAAAGAAATTGATCAAATTCCTTATTGCACATATGATAATCTTAAGAGTCTTGAATTTAAAGGAATGTCGATTCTTCTGTCGGTCGTATATCAGAATCCATAGTTGCTCGTTCATATTTTCCAAGTGCAATCCATTTCATTAGTTTCATAGTCAAATTCCAGTTAGAAGCCAACTTTGAAACAAGGGGCATTTTTTTAAAATAACTGTGATTCCAAATTTTTCATTCTTGATCACATGATAAAAAGAAAATCTTACAAAAGCTTAAAAGTCCAGCGAAGCCCAATGATAATTATAAATCCAGATGTATGCTAAGTCAATAAAGGCCCAATCTTTCAAACTTTGAACTCGATAATACCGAGTCTTTAACTAATTCAAGCCCGAGAAGTGTGGCTCCAATAAGTTCGAATCCAAGAAACAAGACTCCAACTTTTTGAATCATAGAATGAGTAGGTTTTTTTAAGTACCTACAAACCTAAGTTTGAGTCGGAGAAACGAGACTCAACTTTTTGAATCATAGAATGAGTAGGTTTTTTGAAGTACTTACAATCCTAAGTTCGAATTCGAGAAATGAGATTCCAACTTTTTAAATCATAGAAATAGTAGGTTTTTTGAAGTACCTACAAACCTAAGTTCGAGTTCGAGAAACGAGACTCCAACTTTTTGAATCATAGAATGAGTAGGTTTTTTGAAGTACCAACAAACCTATGTTCGAGTCTGAGAAACGAAACTCCAACTTTTTGAATCATAGAATGAGTAGGTTTTTTGAAGTACCTACAAACCTAAGTTCAAGTCCAAGAAACGAGACTCCAACGTTTTGAATCATAGAATGAGTAGGTTTTTTAAGTACTTACAAACCTAAGTTCGAGTCCGAGAAACGAGACTCCAACTTTTTGAATCATAGAATGAATTAACAGGATTGTTTAAGTTCTTATAAACCTTAGCTAGAATCCGATAAATGAGACTCAAATTTTTTCGACTTCTAAAAAAGAATTTCGATATGATTTAATGGAGTTTCTACATCAGCTATCTCATGTGATTGTCTTCATTACATATGTGCATTTCGATTTGAATCATCATCAGCAACAAGAGAAGATTCCTAGGACCTGACATTTATGGTTATTGAGGAGAGTTTATTCTCAATGATCAGATAGAATACTTAGTAGACATCACCATTGCACAAAATTGCACTTATGATTAGTCAGGGAGAATTTTCCAAAATTCAAGGATCTGACATCGTCAGTGAGAGTTCAGGCTCGAAGACCTGACAAACTTTTAGTTAGAGGAAAGTTTTACCCTCAAAGATCCAAACGCCCCAACGAATTGCTAAATCAAGCTGTAAAATGAACTGTCACTAGCTTTGATATTAAGATATCGCACTATCTACCAAAATAGATTTGTTATCTAGTTTGCTTCAACCCTCCGCCAAAGAGGGGCATCTATAGACACCCCATTTTTGTACTCGCCTGATTAATCAACTCGTCAACCCGATCGTGATGATTCCGAATGATGGATGATTATTCCAATGTTATATCTATTACTAGATATGTTTAAAAAATTCATATGAGGTATCTCAAGCAAACAAAACTCTAGAAACCACGCTACGCTAAGCAAATATGCCTCAAAGCGTAGAAATCATCATTTTTCAGATAAAAAAAAGCTTTACGATAAAAATCACTAAAAATGACCAAATTATCAAAATACCCCTAACATCAAAACATTCTTAAAGCCTACATTACACTTAAGAAAACTCATTTGAACACATAAAACAACAAAATAAAATCAAATAAACCATTATGGAAGTACCCCTCATAAGGGTTCACAATCATTTCACACCAAAAATTTTATAAGTGACACAAACCAATAATCCCATCGAATTCTTTATGAAAAATCAATTTCAAAACATCCCGAAATATTGAAAAATGACTTGAAACGCAAAAGTTCTCTTCGGTAACAAAACAGTAATTTTCCAATTTTAAAAGTTTTAAATTTCAAAATTAATAAATAAAACATTAATTAACGTAAATTGAAACCTTAATAAAATTAATTTAAAAATCTGAACTAAGAAAATTAATCAATCAAGATTTCAGGCAAATTGTTGATGGTTGCCCACTTATTTAAGTGGAGCCCCCCTGATATTTATTAAAAAATCTTTTCATCTGGGGTCCAAATAATTAGAGATATAATTAGGAGGTTCTCCACAAGACTTAAAAATATATTCTTTCATTGTACGCAAGATTAAAAATCCTAATAAACCCTAATTAAAACCCTAATCTAAAGAAACCTAGTCAATCAAATAAGACTTAAGTCAAAACCCTAATTACCTCATCTAAAAGGAGACCTAGTCAAACCCTAATTCTTCCAAAAAACTCTATAAATATAAAGCTTCAAACCCTGATTTAGAAGTCCCAACTCCCTACCTAATATCCAAGTCCCAACTTTTGCTCAAAAAACACCCAAAAATCCTTTAGAAACACTTAGAAATCCATCAAAAAATTATAAAATACTCAGATCTATGAAGAAGACACCTCAACTTGGAGATCTGAAGCAGATCCAGTAATGAAAGAAAAACAAGGACTCTCATACGAAGAGTCTCTCCGCCAGCTCTAAGGGAACAAATCGTTGCGAACATCTAGGTATACTTTTTACTTTTTTATTTATTTTACTTATTTTTCTCTAGGTCTTTTTTGCAATGTAATCTTTTTTTAAAAAATAGTAGAGACCAACGTGATTCCCGGACCATAGTTTCTTTTTATTCGTAGATTAATTATTTTATCTGTTAGAGTCAAAATTTGGTTCCTAGACCATAATAACTAGGTGGCGACTCCCAAATCTCAAAAATAAAAAATGAATCCGCACATCCGCGGATCGAGGGCACTTTCACAAGATTTTGAGGAAGTCCACATTTGCTTTATCTATGGTTATGTATCTGACTTCGCATCGTAGAATTCCTGCTAATTAGGACAAGTAAATGGGAAAAATTTACAGGAAAAGAAACATTGGTGGACTTTGTATCCATGGAAGATTGGAGGGATTGGCTCTCAAACTTGAATGCCCAAGATATAGATTGGGATTAAGAATGGATAAAGGCACCGTGCTTGCTTCAAAGGGATCTGATCATGTAATGCTCACCGAACTATTGAATACATCTTTTTATTGCCCAAGGATGATACCAAGACAGATGGGATTCCCTTTGTAGATCCCAATGCTCACGAAGAATCAACATCCTATTAAGGAGCTATCTGTACACTTCGTGGAACACATAGCTACCACTTGGGATCATCAGATTCTTATTGAATCAAAAGATCAACAAGCATTTAAGAAGTAGAAGAGAGGAATAGAAAAGCATGTCTAAAAAGGTAGGGTCCTAGATCAAGTCATTTTTTCTTTAAGAGGAAAGTCTCCTCATTTATTTTGTGTTCGCATTCATTTCATTGGTATGATTTTTAATGAAGTCTTTTTTAATAAGCCCCTAATTAATAATAAATCACCTCATCAGACATAAGCTCAATCATTACAACTCATCAATTATAATAAAATAATAAAAGCAAATGCTATCAAAAGGGATCATTTACCTACCACCAATTCTTAATTCACCTTTGATGGGGTTTCAGGATACTATTGCGCCCAAACTTAAGCGTCCGCCACCTAATTGGAGTAGAGAGTCAGGTCGTTTGGGAAGAACGTCAACACCAAACGAACCATTAAAGATGACTTCTGAATCTGAACTCGTAGAAATTCGTAAGATCTTGGCAGTCTTTGCAATGATTATGAACAGTATAAAGAGCAAGGTAAAAGTGCTAGAACAGATCTCTAAGTCAACAAGAGACCAACTTGATGATCAAAGGGGCAAGGGACCGGAAGGTGGCACGGTGAAGAATCTGGATGAGGTTTATGAGCTTGATGAAAATGAGGAACACTTTAAAGAGAATCCGATGTTAGCCAGCAGAATGACTCAGTTGGAAACAGTCATGAAGAACATAAAAAGGAATGATGAAATCGCGACAGGAATTGAAGCTTTGAATCAAATCCCTAAGATCCGTCTGACCGAGAAGTTTGTAATGCCAGAAATGGAAAAATTCAGTAGAGCAGGTTGCGCAAAAACGCATCTTAAGGTATACGTCACCAACATGCGCACAATGGGCCTTTGTGACGAACATATGACATTGTTATTCCAGTGTACTCTATCAGGATTAGCGCTACGATGGTTGATGTCCCAAGATCCAACTATAATATAGACATGGGAAAATATGTCAAGGATGTTCGGATACCAATACAAGTACAACACAAAGATCGAAACTTCTTGAAGAGATTAGGAATCCATTAAGCAGAAGAATGGGGAAACATTTATTGATTTCATTAGTCGTTGGAGGACTAAAGTTGCACAGATGTGGGATAGACCATCAGAAAAGGAATAAGTGATGATCATATTGAAAAACCTCTCGCAAAGGTATGCTCAGCATTTTGTCATATAGTATCTCCCCACATTCGAATCCCTATTACAAGTCGGAAGCCAACTTGATGATGTTTTTGCCTTTAGGATCCTTTCCAACTCTTCTGACAATAAAGCCAAAAAATCATTCATCAATTCTAAACCTAACATCAACCATACTTATATAGCCAACACTTCCACCACCCCAGTCCATCCCCTAGCTCGAACTAATAATCAAGCGAATTCGGGTAGAGCCTCTCTCGACAGTTCACAAATCTAGGGATGACCCTCACCGTAGCCTTCAAGAAACTATTGAAAAAAGGGTTTCTCACCCCCTCTCCAACCTCGACCTTTATCAAACCCCCTACCAACTTCACATAATCCTAACGTCTTTTGCGAATTCCATCAAAATCCTAGTCATCATACTGACCGATGCATCTCTCTCCATAATGCTATCCAAAATCACATTGATGAAAAAAAGTCATCATTCCTATCCTAACAACGTCAAATGTCACTACCAATCCACTACCTACATATCAACGTCCGTCAACATTGAATATGGTCTCCAACACCCAATTACCATTCAACCAAGTTTCTTTCATCTACCCAATCTATGCCAAATCGCCCAGTTATCCCCTTGTTGGAATAACTTTCACTGACGAAATCTATGCCACAAGTTTTCAGCCATTTGATCTAGCCGAAGATGAGACATATTGTTTCTTCCCATCAGATCAAGGTCGTACCTTCTACATTGCAATAGAAGATTAAATTCATCAAGGATGGTTTGGTGATCACACTTCATGGGGATGCCAAAATTATGGGGATTGTGAAACGAAATAGAAACCAAGGATAGGTCACTGCCTGAAATTCAACCCAAACAAAAAGAAATACAACTTAGCGATTTTGAATTTGAAAATATTCATGCTGTTCAATGGGATAATTCTGCAAAAGAACTCGTTCTTATCGATAATTCATTCAGCTGTTGTGTGGCCAGCATGTTAAAAAACATGAGATTCTTCCCAGGCATGGGCTTGGGTCGTAGACAACATAGGATCAAAGCTGCACCAACCATTCAAGAAGTAGTTGGGACATTCGGATTGGGGTATGAACCTACCAAAGAAGACTAGGCTCGATATTGGAAGACAAGGAAAGATAAGACAAACGCGATAAGACAAGGGCATGTTGTTGATCTGATCAAAATGAGGCCTTATCGTAAAACCCTTAATGGGCACTTTGTGAAAATAGGGGAAGATTTCCCTTATTGTGATTTCCTAGAACCCTTCATCGACCACGTCACGGGTACTCACCAACCAGGATTTGAGATTTTCTTTGGGATGAGTTGGCCTGATAAGGAAGAAGACAGAACATCTGAAAAACTCGAAGGAGCAGATGATTAGTAGACAACCGTGGATTCACTCAATATTGCAAAAATATTTCTCGAAGAAGGAAATGTGTCAGTCTTGACAGTTAAGAGTGGTGCTTAAAACCCACAGTCTGTAATCAAACCCACAGTTGGGTCTCTTTCCAATTACCATGTAACAAGTCCTTTGTTGTATGTCGAGTCTAGTCTTGTTAAGTCTGTTGAGTCTGCAGTAAGTCCTGTCACCCCATCTATCTTTAATGAATTAAAAGAAGTTTCTTATTACCCCGAGTGCAATAATGATTTAATTGATAATCTTACTTCGAAAGACGAATCTTCTGATGAAGAAACTCCTATCAAATTAATTAAATTACTTAAACAAGAAGATGAACGTCGGGCTCAACCTATAATGGAAGAAGCAGAACTAGTCATTCTCCAAACTAAAGAAAATCCTCAAGAGATTCAAATTGAAGTCACCTTATGTCCCTAGGAATGCGAAGAGATAGTGGATTTGCTCAGAAAGTTCAAAAACGTATTCGTGTGGTCGTATGAGGACATGCTAGGAGTAAGTACGGATATTGTTCAACATCGAATTCCATTGCATCCCGATGCTCAATCTATAAAGTAGAAACTCTGAAGTATGAAGCCAGAATGGATTTTGAAGATTAAGGAAGAGAGCACTAAGCAAATCAATTTCGGATTCTTGGAAGTGGTAGAGTACCCAGAATGGATCACTAATGTAGTTTCAGTTCCTAAAAAAGATGGGAAAGTGAGAATGTGCATGGATTTTCGAGATTTACATAAGACCAATCCAAATCATAGTTTTTCGTTGTCTCACATAAATGTATTAGTCGATAATACAGCAGGACATGCCATGCTTTCGTTTATGGATGGATTTTCGGGGTACAACCAAATAAAGATGGACCCTCGCGACATGCAAAAGACTTCATTCATTATGCAATGGGGAATCTTTTGCTACTAAGTCATGTCTTTTGGCTTAAAGAATGTCGGGGCCACCTATCAGAGAGTAACTACAACCTTATTACATGACATGATACACAAGGAAGTCGAGGTTTATGTGGATGACATGATTGTGAAATTCAAAGAATGATCGGGACACATCGCTACACTAGAGAAGTTTCTCATAAGGATTCAAAAATACCAATTGTGTTTCAACCCTCAAAAATGGGTATTCGGAGTGACTTCTGGAAAATTACTTGGATTCCTAGTCAGTCAAAGGGGGATCGAAGTAGACCTTGGAAAAATCAAAGCTATAAAAGAAATGGCACCTCCTAAACCTGAAAAACAGATTCGAGGGTTCTTAGGTAGAATTCAATATGTCAGCAGATTCATAGCTCAGCTCACCAATGTGTGTGAACCTATATTAAGCTTCTCAAGAAGAACAAGCCGACAGTATGGAATGAGCAATGCCAAAAAGATTTCGACTAAGTCAAGAAGTATCTCTCAAATCCACCCATTTTTGTTCCGCCTACCCCAAGTGAACCTCTTCTCCTTTATCTGTCACTCACGGAAGAGGTTATGGGATGCATGTTGGCATAATACGACAAAGACAATCACAAAGAGAGGGCTATCTACTATATCAATAAGAAGATGTTAGAGTATGAACGAAAGTAGTCAACTCTCGAAAAGACCTGCCTAGTACTAATATGGGCTACTCAAAGGCTTCGACACTACATGCTCTCTCATTCAGTCATTCTGTTATCTCGGATGGACCCCCTAAAATATCTCTTCGAGAAGCCAGTGTTGACAAGAAGGACTGTGTGATGGTTGTTGTTATCAGAATTCGACATTACGTATGTTATGCAGAAGTCTGTCAAAGGAAGAGCAATAGTAGAATACTTGGCTGATCACCTAGTGGCAGAAGGAGCAAGACCTATCGATCAATTCCGAGATGAAAATATCTTGAACCTTGAAGAAAAATCACGAGACAGAGTATGGCAGTTATGCTTCGATAGCGCGATGAATCAGAACGAGTATGGAATAAGACAGTCTTGTTCTCTCCCGAAGGATGCCACATTCTGATCTCTATTAAGCTAGCTTTCTCCAATACTAGTAATATAGTTGAATACGAAGCGTGCATGGCTGGACTCGAGGTTACTTTGAATCTAGGTATCATAGAAATTGAAGTATTTTGAGATTCAGCATTGGTCATACATCAGTCGTTGGAAGAATGGAAAACTAAGGATGTGAAACTAAAATTCTATCATGGATATCTACTAAATTTAGTAAGGAAGTGCAAAACCATCATGTTCTAACATCTGTCAAGGGAAGAGAATAAATTCGTTGATGCTCTAGTTACTCTATCTTTAATGGTCTATTTGCCTCCAGGCATGGACCTAAGGCCTATCACCATTGAAATCAAAGATAAACCTGCATATTGGCGTCAGGTCGACATCGCTGCTCGACTTCCTAATGGAAAGCCATGGTACATTAACGTACAAAAAGTATTGGAAAAACAAGAGTTCCCAATTGAAACGTCAAGGAAAGAACGACACACCCTACAGAGATTCGCATCCCAGTTCATCCTATGCGCAGGAAACTTCTATAAGTGATCTTATGATGGAATTCATTTGTCTTGTGTTGACAAAAATCAAGATGAACATATAATGGAAGAGTTGCATTCCGGAGATTGTGGACCGCATATGAGTGGCAAAATGTTAGCCAAAGAATCATGAGGCAGGAGTATTATTGGCCAACAATGGAAACAGACTATCATCACCTGGTCAAGACCTGCCATAAATGTCTAGTACATGCTAACCTCATACATGTACCTCCATCTTAGTTAATTGGTTTAACTTTGCCATGGCCATTTTCTGTCTAGGGTGTCAACATAATTGGCAAAATCATACCTAAAGCATCGAATAGACATGAGTACATTCTCGTGGCCATTGATTATTTTACAAAATGGGTAGAGGCTACTTCATATGCTGTTCTCACTGATCCAAAGTTGTCAAGTTCGTCCAAACACATATTATCAATCGATATGGGATACCTTCTGAACTGATATCTGATAACGGGTCACACTTCAAAGCTGAAATGGTTACTTTGTGTTCAAAGTTCAAGATTCGACACGACAAATCATCACCCTACCGTCCCCAAACTAACAGAGCAGTTGAAGCAGCCAATAAGAATCTCAAGACAATCATCAGGAAGATATGTCAATCACATAGGGATTGGTCTGAAAAATTACCATTTGTGCTCTAGGCATACCATACCTCAATACGATCTTCCACCGGAGCCACCCTTTATTCACTAGTGTACGGAATGGAAGCTATCTTACCAGTTGAAATGGAAATCTCGTCCCTCAGGATTCTAATGGAAAGTCAGTTATCAGAAGCAGATAGGATTCGTCACCTGTATGAAGAGTTGAATTTAATCGATAAAAAATGACTTACAGCTCTGTACCATGTGCAAGCTTATCAGAGAAGAGTCACTCGGGCATTTGATAAAAAGGTTAAAGTTCGCAACTTACAAGTTGGGGACCTAGTACTCAAAGAAAACTGAGCACCCATCTTCGATCCTAGAGGTAAATTCAAGTCCAATTGGGGAGGTCCCTTCATTGTCAAAAAGGTACTGCTTGGGAAAGCTGTCAAACTCCAAGATCACGATAGCCTCGAATTATCAGAATCGAAAAATCTTGACTAGATCAAGCGGTATTATATTTGAGGAGGCCATCTTCGGTCGGACCAATTTTCTTGTTACCCAGTTAAATATCTTCTTTCTCAGCCCCTTGCAACCATTTTTTTTAAATATATATATAATGAAGCCTTTTTTTTCTTTCTCAGCCTGATTACCTAACCTAAGGGAGAGAATGTGTTCGAACTACATTTTGGTCTGATCCCAAAATTATGAGGTACGTAGGCAACCTAAAAAGTTACTTCAGGCCCGACCAGTTCAACAAAATAAAAAAATATGTTTCCTCACAAAGAAAAAATATATATTATCAAAATGGGGAGGGAAAAGAAAATTATTTTAAAGGAATGCCACACAAGGGGTATTTGGGTTCTTGAGCCTCAAGTCTCCTTTCATTCTTAGCCTACTGCTAAGCCCACCTATGGAAGTCCTCCTAAATACCACACGGAAAGGTCGAGGAAAATAGCAAGCGTGATCAAATAGTAACTCCAGAAGTTTAGAAGGGAAGAAAAAGAAATAATAAAAAAAAGCCTACTAAGTTGAAAACTCAAAAGGACGATTTAGGCAAAAATTAAGGCAAGCTTGCAAGGTTGAAAATCCGAAAGGAAGGCTTTGGCAACAATTAGAGCATAGAAAAAGAAAATGTAAGCTCGCTAAATCGAAAATCTGAAAAGGCGCTCTAGGCAAAAATTAGAGCACGCTCGCTAGATTGAAAACCTAAAAAAGGCAATCTAGGCAAAAGATAGAGCAATCGAAAGAAAATCTCTGTTGAATCAAGAATACAAAATGACGAGCCGAGTTAGAACATCAGAAGTTCAAACGACCAAGCTTCAATACCCAACTTAAATCAGGTAAAGACTCAGAAGCCATATGTATCGCGTCTACGACTGATCTGAAAAGTTTACTTTCCTAAGCAAGCCAAAAGGGAAATAATGTGATCTCCAAGATGAATCTCAAAAATGATTATTTATTTTCAACATATGAGCCTGACTCATGATCTTCAATAAAGTCAAAATTAAAAGTGAATCCCTATTGCACTTGTGATAATCTAAAACTTCTAATTTTCATATTGAGGGGCACTTCTCCTTTTGCTCGGAAGCATATTTATTTTCCCCCTACATTAGGGGTATGCTTTTCAAAATATGTTCAATTATCCCCAGTGTAAGGTCCTATTGAGCTAGGGGCACTTTTTTTTTTTAAGCTTGATCAATTTCAGCCCCAAAGGATAAGGAAAATCTGAAATTAAATGTTACCCTTTCGATAGTATTTTTTTGAAAATCCCTGAGGTTCAAAGAAAGTTAAAATGTTGACCTGACCTTCATAAATAATAATAATAAATAAAAACAATGGTTCCTGTGGAGTGAGATTTTACTCCAATCTTTTATTCATACCCGTCGAGATTCATCTCGGATTATACTCACACATGCTCAGATTTTTCTCAGACCCATCGAGATTCGTCTTGGACTTTACTCAGACCTGCTCAGATCTTGCTCAGACCTATCGAGATTCTTTCTCGGATTTTGCTCAGACCTGCCGAGATTCATTCTCGAATTTTGCTCAAACCCATCGAGATTCATCTTTCTCAAACCTACTCAGATTTTGCTCAGACCAACCGAGATTCTTTCTAGGATTTTGCTCAGACCCACCGAGATTCGTCTTGAATTTTACTTAGACCTGCTCAGATTTTATTCAGACTCGTTGAGATTCGTCTTGGACTTTACTCAGACCTGCTCAAATTTTGCTCAGACATGTCGAGATTCTTTCTCGAATTTTACTCAGACTCATCGAGATTCTTTCTCAGATTTTGCTCACACGCGCCGAGATTTATCTCGGATTTTACTCAAACTTGCTCAAATTTTACTCAGACTTGTCGAGATTTTGCTCAAATCTGTCAAGATTCTTTGTCGAATTTTGCGTAGACCCGCCAAGATTCGTCTCAGATTTTACTCAGACCTACTCAGATTTTTGCTCAGACCCACCAAGATTCATCTTGGATATTACTCAAACCTACTCAGATTTTTGCTCAGACCCACCGAGATTCATCTAGAATTTTACTCAGACCTGCTCAAATTTTGTTCAGACCTACCGAGATTATTTCTTGAATGTTGCTTAGACCCACCAAGATTCGTCTCAGATTATACTCAGACCTGTTCAGATTTATGCTTAGACCTTACGCTCAATTTTCTTCAGATTATGTTCAATTTATGCTCAGATTTTACTCAGTTTTATCCGATTTTTTTAAAACATGTTGCTCAAATTTTATGTTGACTTTACATAGTTTTTCATTATTAAGTTTGTTATCCTCCTAGCATGAATGTGCAGAATGGAAATGTGCATTTTCGAAATCATCACTACACAATGGCACACACGTGTATTCGTATTGCATTTGCATTAGTCAAGGAGAATTTTTCAAAATTCAAGAAGAGGTTATCCTCAAGGATCTGGACACTTCGACAAATTGTCGAATCAGACTGCAAAATGGATTGTCACTAGTTTTGGCATTCGGATGTCATACTATTTACCACAATAGATTGGGCATCTACTTTGTTTCCACCCTCTGTCAAAGAGGGACATCTATAAACACCCCATTTTTGCATCTGCCTAATTCGACAATTTATTACCCGACTATTGTAGATTCCTAATGATGAGCATAAAAGAACTCGAAGGCTTGTGAATACTGTTTGATTCCTTTTGTTTCTAGTCTTTTCATCCCCTCTACTCGTCACGACTCGACATAGAAATTTACGCATGCTTAGGATCGTTAAACCTTACAACCGATTTAACAAGCACGTACGCTTAGGTTCACTACACAGTTTGACAACTTAGAGACTTCGTTACACTAAGAAAATATAACTTTGAAACTTAGAAATACTCACACAGTAACTGAAAGAAACCTCACGCTAAAATTTGAAAAAATCCGTAAAAATCATCAAAATACTAAAAATACCCTTTATAAATTTTGGACCTTCGAAAAATCTTAAAAGTACTTCCATTGCACTCAAAACACGATTTCGAATTTAATGGGACCCAAATCGATGAAAACAGAGAAATCTATAAAAAAAAATCACCAAAATAATGAAAATACCCCTTATAAATTTTGGACCTTCGAAAAATCTCGAAAGTATGGCATTTAGAATGTGATTTCGAGTCTAACGGGACTCAAATCGATCAAAACAAAAAAATTCAAGAAAAATTGTCAAAAAATCATAAAACTGACTAGAGTACCCCTCAATATCCAACTCTAAAATAGAGACCTTGATCTTTATGAAAATAAAATTCAAATTGAAAATTAAAAAAAATTTAAACAAGATCAAATTAAAATTCAAAATTTAACAACAATTTAAAATCATAAATCAAATTAAATTTCAAATAAAATACAAAATAAAAATTAAACTAAAATTTAATAAAGAAACCAATTAAAATACAAAATCAAAATCAAAATTTGAACATCAAACTTAAATATAAAATTAAAATATCGACAAAAACCAATCGAAATTCAATTCAAAATAAAATTGAAAATCAAGTTGAAAATCATTCAAATCAAATAAATCGATCAATCAATCAAAATTAAATTAAAATTGAATCAACCAAATCAAATTTTAAAATCAAATTGAAATTCAAAATCAAATTAAAAAAATTCAAAATTAAATCATAATCAAACAAAAGTTCAATTAAAATCCAATCGATTAAGCAAAGTGGAAATTAAAATCCACCAAACTTTTAAATCAAAATCCAATCCATCGATTTACATTCAAATTAAAATCCAATTGACCAATTAAAATCGATCAACCAAATTCAAAACTAAAATCATCAAATCGAATTCAAAATTAAATCAATCAACTAAAAACAAAATCCACTCGATCAAATTGAAATCCAAATTCGATTGAATTAAAATCGAAATCCAACCGACCAATCAATTTAAAAATGGACTGTGAAAGATCATTAAGGCGAGTAGCATGGGATTACCACCCCTCGTTCTCCAAAAATAAAAAAAATAAAAAATAAAAAAATGTGGGCACACATTTTTTTTCCAACTCTCTCTTCCCCATGTTCTCCCTCTCTCCAATTTCTCATAACTACCCATGTCTTCCACTATCTCTCCTATTTCGTCCTCTCTTATGTTTGATGGGAGAACCACCATAAAAGAGGATCAAGGGAACCATTGAATGAGAGAAAAAATAATGTTTTTAAGACTATCCTTAAAAAAAATAGTAACATTTTTTTCACCATTAAACCTACAATCTTTTTCTTCCTTCTTAAAAAAAAATCACACATTCTTCTCCATTAATGTCTTCAACTCCTCTCTCCCACGTTGGACGGCAACCACACTTCTTCTTCTACCCCATTTTAAAAAGAAAAAAAAAACCTGCAACAATCATCTTCTTCCATTAACATTTTTTCGCCCTCTTCATACCAAAAAAAATACATCAAGAATAGAAGATACCTGTCACGCTCCGATATCCCAATACGAATCCCTACAATGCATCAGTCAGAATCTCGAGGTGTGAGATAATCAATCACATAACCTGATAGAACATTCACAAATAATAATACTTATGAAAAGAAAATATATGCAACGGAATAAACATTTAACTAACATCTATACGAGAGTCTAGAGTAAGCGAAAGAATTCGACAAACACTGATATAAGTCATGATCCTCAATCTCATAATACACCAAGCTAAAAATTTCTAAACTAACATGTTTCTTATCTACAAGCAAAAATCGCTAAGATCCTCTACTAATCCTCAAAGACACGGTGGCGGCAAGACATCAATCTGCTCCTCTTCGGGGACCACCTCAAATAACAGCTCCTCAAGAGCTGAATAATCTGCAATGTAAAGGATAGCATGAGTAACAAGGGAATGTTACTCAGCAGGATGAACACCATTCTTACTGCGAGTCATACATGCACAAGTAATCATCAGAACAATTAAATAATAAAAGAGCAAAGGAACACACCGATATAACCACCTCGGCTATGGTAATACGATATTCCAAACTTAACCTCCGATGTGTAATCCCATCGTTATAATATGATTTTGTGGCCGGTCTAGCATACCACAGTTGGATGACCATTTATCCGACTCAGACTAACCGTTGACCAAGAACCCAATATTGAGTTTAACTAACGGTGAAGTCGACCGTTTGACGACTACAAACTAACAGTGATCACTACCTAGCCCAGGAGACCCCTTGCATTGAAGCTTATCAAGAGGCAATGCATGTGAACCCCGCCTAGCTCTATACTATAAAGAAACCACCTTTACACACAACATTTCCTAGGAAATAAGTAGGAGAAATTCTCAGATTTCATAAGCTGTAATATGCTCTAAGGTATCCCATACTATCGAAGAGCATATGACATCTAGTGTTATCCTAGATTGACTCGCCGCTTTCGGATACACAGCAACGCGTCACTTTTTATAGGTTTTCTACAAACCTTTACTGGTAAACAAAATAGTTTATTTTGTATATAATTTATCATTTCTTTTAATCGAAAATACAAACAAAGTCTAGTAGTGCCCTCCTGTAACAGTTATTTGTCATTTCCATCCATCAACCATCTCATTCCTCTATCTATCAATCATGTTTTACGTGGCATGGCCACTACGTAGAACTAGAGGCACTGTCCCATCAATCAGTCGAGAACATACGTTCTCTCTATCCATCCATCAATTAAATCGATCAATCTATCATCTAATTTTCTACATATCTATCAAAGTAATTTCACCTTTAAAGTAAATCGAAATCCATATAGAATCAACCAATTCCATTCGATGATTTTGGTTGAGTCGAAAGACTCGGAAACAAAGATAAAATCATAAGACGTAAAAGTTGAAAATCTGTAAAAATTTGGCTAAGTGTTAAAAAAATGATTTTTCAAAGTCGAAATTTAAAACGGATTATTTATTTATTTATTAAAGAACTTAAAATAATACTTAACTATTTTTAATGAAATAAAGGTAAGAAATTGGTATACATACTATATGGAAGCAACACAAAAAAAAATTAGAACCAAACTCAACATTCGGATATTTTTTCGAATTGCTGATTTTTTTTCGAAACTCGATCAAAATCGATCCAAATATTATACCAACTATAAAATGCTTGTATTACATCAAATGAACTAAAATCAATCATAAATAAGCATGCAAACATGATTCAAATCGTTCAAATATGTATAAATTTAATGAAACGATCGATTTATTTACAATCACATGGATTTTCTATGAAATTATCGCATAACTAGAAGGTAGAAGGAAAGGCAACCTACTTCAAGCTATTTTCAACGGTTAAACGGAGTTTAAAATCACCTCCGACCAATCTTCAATTTTTTCTTCCAGTGAAAATCGAATTTCTTTGCATCCACGCGTAACCCTCAGCGAGAGGAATAACTTTTCTTCTTGCGGCTAAGCTCGGATCATTCTCGTTTGGCATAGATCTAAGTTTCAAATATCGAGGAAAAATTATTCAGATTTTTTTAGAGAGAAGAATAAGAAAATTATGATTTTTCTAATAGAATTAAGATATTTATATAACTTAAGTTGGGACATACTTGTCATTTTGAGAATTATTTTTCCCGAATGTCGAATTAGACAAACTTATACTCTATTTCGGATGATTTTTTGACACGAATCTAATAATATGATTGATTTTCTCAAATTACACCTCTAAAGTGTCGTTTACATATTGGAAAAATATCTAATGCGAAACTCGATGATTTGATAATTTTTTCAATCGACTTCAGATTTAGGCGTGCTTATAGACTAAAATATATTTTTTGATTCTTCTAAATCTATTGGTGAAGTTAATTTTCCTCAAATATTAAAAATTAAAAATCCATATTTTTAAATCAATGGACGAATCTAAAATTCTTTCCTCGAGATACATTTTTAGGATTTTCAGATTACTACATCTTCCTCCCCTTAATAAGAATTTCGTCCTCGAAATTAAACATACTGATGAGTAGGTTTTATACCTATGAATTAACCACTTTTAGATATAATATTTTGTTAATTTTAGAGTCTTTTAGTTATTTTTAGTTTAGTTTATTTTATACTTTTTATGTGATTCTATGTTTTTATTTGATTTTTATGTTTATTTTGCAGTTTAGGAATAATATGGAACATTGGGATGTTTGCATACGTTTAGGAGAAATTCTGGACTCCAATTTGTTCACTCTCAGAAGAAGGAAGCTAAGCATACAAGCTAGAAAGTCTTCAAGCCGTAGCTTGATAGAAAATGAGGCCGCGGCGGGAATTCAAGAATGGCATAACAGAAATATAAAATACAAGCCGCGGCATGACATGTTTTGAGGCCATGGCCTGCTTACGTTTCGAGCTTTACCCGTTAATTTGTGGTGACCAAATTAGACACGGATTTTGAGACTCTTAAACCCTTATGACTCGATACTTATAAATAGAAACGATTAAACTTTATTCTGGAGAGAAGGAGACAGAAGTTTTGGGGTTTTTCTTGGAGGCACAAGATCGAGAAGAAGGACGAGAGCTGGAGATTCGACTTTTGAGTTTTATCTTTCTGAATTTTATCTCTTCTCTTGATATTTGTAATCTCTAAGAATGGCTGAATACTTTTGTGATTTTGTTTTCTTTTCAATGATGAACTAATTTCTATTCTAGGGTTATAATGGAATCCATTCATGATATTTGATTAGTTTTATTTCTTTCTTCTCTGATTCCACATGTGATTTTTTTTCTATCCTATGTTTAATGCGATTTAATTAACTGGTCATTGATTGAATTGATTCGATGAACCTTAATAATATCGACAGAGTTATTTTGTGTTCATGACCTAGATAGAGTAACATGCGCTAATTTGAGATAGACATATACTCAAGTTGCGTGTGCATCCCTTATGAGAGCTTATTCTTAATAAATTCTTCTTGATTTAATTCTTATAGACATATAGGAAGTTAGTTTAGAAGGGTATTTTTACATGACCATCGACAGAAGCTTGTAGAGAATTTAGTGTTCTTTGATGACAATTATAGTGGATTAATTTATCATAGAACGAAAGATAATCTAATTAAGTAGAGTGTTTGGGGGAAATTATAAACCTAGATTTTATCAATCATTGATTTTAAATCTATAAATTTATTTTCTCCATTAGTTTTCTTGTTTAGTTTTAATTCCTATTTTTACTTTTATTTGGATAAAATTAAAGTGAGATAAATTGGTAATTAGCAATAGATTGGTATTTAGTCTCCGTGGGAACGATACTTTCTTACATTATTATTTTTCGTTCTTCGATACGTATACTTGCGTGCGTAAATTTAGACAACAAGTTTTTGGCGCCGCTGCCGGGTACTAATTTATTAATCTTTTTGTTAATATTAATTCAATCATATTTGATTTTAGACCAAATTTTCTTTATTTTGTAGGTGTTTGGCTAGTGTATGCGTAGTACAGGGAATTTAGAGCTTGTTCCTTTGGATTTTGAGATCGAGAAAACTTGTCGAAGAAATAGAAAGAATAAGCGAGAAACTTCTCAACACCATACAATGGCCGACCAAACTAATGGTAATGAAGGTCCTAAGTCTATGCGGGACTATGATGTTCCATTAATGGATGGGATTAACACTAGTATTCGTCGTCCAATGATACAAGCCAACAATTTTGAACTCAAGCCGGCTACTATTCAGATGGTACAAGTATCTCAGTTTGGGGGTTCACATGTTGAAGACCCCAATGCACATTTAGCTAATTTTCTAGAGATATGTGTCACGTTTAAGTATAACGGTGTTGATGATGATGCCATCCGGTTACGACTATTTCCATTCTCATTGAGGGACATGACGAAGAATTGGTTGAACTCATTGCCAAGAGAATCTATTTCCACTTGGGATGACTTGGCAAAAAAGTTCCTGGCTAAATATTTTCCATAGTCAAAAATTGCAAAGTGGAGGAATGATATCACTACTTTCGTGCAGTTAGACAGTGAGTCTCTCTATGAAGCCTGGGAGAGGTAAAAAGATTTGCTTCAGAGATGTCCTCATCATGCTTTACCAGAATGGTTGATCATCCAAATTTTCTACAATGGGTTGGTTGGATCTATCAGAACGATTGTTGATGCTGCAGTAAGTGGATCTCTTATGGCGAAGACATTTGAGGATGGGTATAATTTATTAGAGGAGATGGCCTCTAACAACTTCCAGTACCATACAGAGAGGATGAATCCAATAAGAACAGTAGGAGTGCATGAATTAGACACTTTTACTGCTTTGACTGCTCAAGTGGCCTCTTTATCTAAGACGTTGGATTCATTTGGAGTTCATGTCATTCAAACTCCTATTGTTACATGCGAGATTTGTGGAGACAATCATTCAGGAAATATGTGCCCTAATAATCTAGAGTCTCTAAATTTTATTGGTAACAGACAAAATAATCCATATTCTAACTTCTACAATCCGGGGTAGAAAAATCATCCGAACTTCTCTTGGAGTAACAACAATCAAGTTGAGACCTCTTCATCTACAAAACCCATATTTCAATTGGGCTATCATCCTCAAGCTCCCCCTAGAGAAAAGAAGCCTTCTTTGGAAAATCTAGTACATCAGATGGGATCCAACACTAATCAGTTCATGACAGAGACTAGAACTCAACTCCAAAGCCAAGCTACTTCTATTCGGAATATAGAAATTCAGTTAGGTCAGCTTGCTTCAACAATTAATAGCCATCCTCAAGGAACCTTGCCTAGCAATACAGAGACTAATCCAAAAAGAGATGGTAAGGAGCACTACAATGCTATCACATTGAGGAATGGAAAATAGTTGAATGATGTTGTCAAGGAACCAAAGGAACCAGACATTTTAGTGGCAGAAGAAACAGTCTCTAAAGAAAAAGGTGAACAAGAGAAAGAAACTACAAACCAGGAGCATAACAAGCCGAGCATAACAAGAAACAAAAACATGACGAGCAGTTTGTAAAGTTTCTAAATATTTTCAAGAAGTTGCATATTAATATCCCATTCGCTGAAGCTTTAGAGAAAATGTCAAGTTATGCCAAGTTTTTGAAAGACATCTTGACTAAAAAGAGGCGATTGAGTGAATTTGAAACAGTGGGTTTGACTGAAGAGTGCAGTGCTATCATTCAAATTAAACTTCCAGCAAAGCTTAAGGATCCAGGGAGCTTCATTATACCATGCACAATAGGTAACCAATTCTCTGGTAGAGCTTTGTGTGATTTGGGGGCTAGTATTAATCTAATGCCACTGTCTATATTTCAAAATTTGGGATTGGGAGAAGCCAGGCCTACTACTGTGACACTCCAATTAGCAGATAGATCATTGAAGTATCCAAGGGGGTAATAGAAGATGTGCTTGTTAAGGTTGAAAAATTATATTCCCTGTGGATTTTATTATTCTTGATATGGAGAAGGATAAGGATGTTCCAATCATTCTTGGTAGACCATTCTTAGCCACAGGTAGAACTCTTATTGATGTGCAAAAAGGGGAGCTTACTATGAGAGTTCAAGATCAAGAGGTGAAGTTTAATGTTTTCAAAGCTATGAAGTTCCCCACTTAAGAGCCTGAAGATTGCTATATAGATTGATGTAGTGGACACATTGTGTGACATAATCATGAAGAAACATCCCCATTTGACCAGCTTGAATTAGCAATAATTAATGCATACAATGAGGACAGTTTAGAGTTGGTGAATTACTTGGAGGCTACACCAAAATTCACTCGCTGCAAGAACCACAAGCAAAGTAGAACATGTCCATCATTGGTTCATTCCAAGCAGCGAACAAGCCTTCAATTCAAGACAAGCCCTCTTCCTAGTCATTTGAGGTATGCTTTCCTTGGTGAATCATCATCTTTGTCGATTATTATTTCTGCTTCTCTTGAGCCTGAACAAGAAGATAAGTTATTAAGGGTGTTGTGAGAGTACAAGAAAGCATTGGGATGGTCCATAGTGGATATAAAGGGGATTAGTCCTTCTATTTGCATGCACAAAATCCTTATGGAGGATGGTCATAAGCCTTCTATTGAGCACCAACGTCGACTTAACCCAATTATGAAGGAAGTGGTGAAAAAGGAGATTCTCAAGTGGCTTGATGCAAGCATAATTTATCCTATTTCTGATAGCTCATGGGTGAATCTGGTGCAATGTATACCGAAGAAGAGAGGAATGACTGTTGTGATGAACGGTAATAATGAGCTTATCCCAACAAGGACAGTAACTGGGTGGCGTGTTTGTATAGATTATCGGAAGTTGAATAAAACTACTCGGAAAGACCATTTTCCCTTGCCTTTCATTGATCAAATGCTTGATAGATTAGCGGGGCACTCCTATTACTATTTCTTGGATGGATATTCGGGATATAATCAGATTGCTATAGCACCAGAAGATCAGGAAAAGACAACGTTCACCTGTCCCTACGAAACTTTTGCATTTCGAAGGATGCCTTTCGGACTTTGCAACCCACCGGCAACATTTCAAAGGTGTATGATGGCAATTTTTTCTGATATGGTAGAGCATTTTATAGAGGTATTCATGGATGATTTCTTGGTATTTGGTGATTCTTTCGATATTTGCTTGGAGAACTTGGCATTTAGTTCTCAAAAGATATGAAGAAACGAATCTTATGTTGAATTGGGAGAAATGACATTTCATGTTACAAGAAGGAATTGTCCTCGGTCATCGAATATCAAGTAAGGGAATCGAGGTGGATAGAGCAAAAATTGAGACTATTGAAAAATTACCACCGCCATCTTCCGTCAAGGGTGTTCGAAGCTTTCTTTGACACGCTGGATTCTACCGACATTTTATTAAGGACTTCTCGAAGATCTCTAAACCGCTTTGTAGTTTGTTGGAAAAAGAAGTGATTTTCAAATTTGATGAAAAGTGTCTTGAGGCATTTCAAATCTTGAAAGCAAGATTAGTGTTAGCACCCATCATTGTTGCCTCAGATTGGAATCTCCCGTTTGAGCTTATGTGTGATGCTAGCGATTTTGCTGTTGTCGTGGTTCTAGGCCAACAGAAAAATTGAATTTTTCATACTATATATTATGCTAGCAAGACATTAAATGATGCACAGTTGAATTATGCCACCACTGAGAAGGAGTTGCTAGCAGTTGTGTTTGCATTTGATAAGTTTCGTGCATATCTCATCGGGACAAAGGTAATTGATTTTACTGATCATGCCGCTACCAAGTATTTAATTGCCAAGAAAGATGCAAAACCTCGACTTATCCGGTGGGTGCTCTTGTTACAAGAGTTTGACTTAGAGATTCGGGACAAAAAGGGGACTAAAAACCAAGTGGCGAACCATCTCTCAATGCTAGATAATGGGGGGAAAGTTAATGATGAGACTACGATAAATGAGTCATTCCCAGATGAATAACTATTTGCTTGTAATCAAAAGAACTTGCCTTGGTATGCAGATTATGTGAACTTCATCGTTAGCAAAGTGTTCCCTCTTGAGATAAGCTCTCAACAAAAGAAAAAATTCTTGCATGATGTCAAGTATTATGTTTGGGACGAACCTTTCTTGTTCAAGCAATGTGCAGATCAGATTATATGTAGGTGTATTCCTAAAGAAGAAATTGAAGACATACTTCGACATTGTCATTCGTCTGAATATGGAGGCCATTTTGGGGGAGAGAGAACCGCAGTCAAGGTGCTACAATCAAGTTTCTATTGGCCTACATTATTCAAAGATGCGCATTTCTTTGCCTCAAGGTGTGATCAATGCCAAAGGGTTGGTAATATTTCAAAGATACATGAGATGCCACTCAATAACATTCTAGAGGTGGAGATCTTTGATGCGTGGGGAATTGATTTTATGGGACCCTTCATCTCTTCTTATAATAATCTCTACATTCTAGTGGCAGTCGATTATGTCTCAAAATGGGTGGAAGCGACTGCATTGCCCACGAATGATGCGAAGGTGGTGCTGAATTTTTTGAAGAAGAACATCTTTACCCGTTATGGCACTCCTCGAGCAATAATCAGCGATGAAGGCACTCACTTCTGCAATAAATATTTTGAAGCCCTTCTAACTAGATATGAGGTAACTCATAAGATCGCTACGGCCTACCATCTGCAAACTAGTGGTCAAGTAGAGATTTCGAATAGGGAAATTAAGCGGATTCTAGAGAAGACTGTGAACCCATTTCGCAAGGATTGGTCCAAACGCTTAGACGATACATTATGGGCTTATCGGACCGCCTACAAAACACCAATTGGAATGTCACCTTATCAGTTGGTTTTTGGTAAGGCATGTCATCTCCCGGTCGAACTAGAACACAAGGCACTTTGGGCAATAAAGAACTTGAATTTTGATTTAAGAGCCGCAGGTGAAAAACGTCTTCTACAACTCAATGAGATGCATGAGTTTCGTCTCCACGCCTACGAAAATGCCAAGCTGTATAAAGAGCAAACCAAAAGATGGCATGACAAGAAGATATTAGAAAGACATTTTGAGACAGGACAACGTGTCCTCTTATTCAATTCTCGTTTGAAACTTTTTTTGGGTAAGCTCAAATCAAGATGGTCGGGGCCATTTATTGTGATTAAAGCATACCCACATGGAGCTGTTGAGGTCCAAGATGAAATCACGAAGGATATCTTCAAGATAAATGGGCAACGTCTCAAGCATTATTGGGGTGATGAAATTGATCGTTAGAAATCCACCATCACTCTAGCAAACCGGGTGTGACTTCAAAGAAAGTCAAGCTGAAGACTTTAAAACAAGCGCTTCTTGGGAGGTAACCCAAGTATTCTAAACTCTTTTTCCGATTATTTTGATTTTCATTATTCTTTGTTAATTTTTATTTATTTCAAAAAAAAAAAATTATTTAGTTTGCTTTTATTAAAATATTTAGAATTCTTCTTAATTTTATTTAATTATGTTGTATTGAAACATGTTGGGAGTATCTAAACAAATCAACTACATTAGCAACATGGCACAAGTCATTGGCAGCACATATTTTAATAGCAGAAGCCTTTCTTCAATCCCAGTTGCTCCATTTAAAACAGATAGCAGTTCTGATCTCACAGTTCGAAGATGCCATGGCTTAACTCTTCTCAGGCCAAGGCATTAGTCCGTGGCAGAACTAATCAGAAATATTAAAATGAAGGCCATGGCTTAACTCTTTTCAGCCTAAGGCACGAGTCCATGACAGAACTGATCAGAAACATAAAAAGGCGGGCCATGGCATGATATTCTAACAGGCCTCGGCCCGAACTCGTACCCACATAGAAAAGGGTTATACTTGCCCTACTATTTCTATTGTTACCCAATTTCACAACCAACAGTCTCTTCGTGTCTCAACGAAAGAAAAACTCTTCATCTCTCTTCCTCTTCTCCAGCACTATTCTTATATCTCCCTCTCCATAATCAAGGGGGGCTATAGAAAGATCAACTTCATGAGAGCTAGTCCATCAAGTTCAATGGATCTGTTGAGTTGTCTTTGCCGATTCGACAAATCAACTGAGGTACTTTCCGATTTTACTCTTAAGTATGTCAATCAATTAGCCTATATTGCTTAATGTGATCAAAATTTTGATCATTTGGATTGGGAAATTATATGTTTAATTTCAATAGTTGTTGGGAGAGTTTGATTTCTTTAAAGGTTGACTGATTTCGGGGGAGAGTGTATGGATGTTCCATTTGTGGACTGCTTTGTGCTGTAATATGAACGGTCACTGATGACAGTGGATGGTCTTACTTGGTTTTCGGAAGATCAATAAATTTTTGTGCCTACCAGGTGTTTGTGGAAAGTTCTGTGACAATGATAGAAGTTAGATAGGTTCATTCACTTCAAAATCTTGGGAGCTATATGAAGTATATGATGTGTGTTGGATATCCTTAAGGGCATTAGTTGTACGTGTGATTCGAATTGTGGGTGATTGAAGTGATCAATTTTTATTAAAATCCTGACGTTTGGATATCGGTTGTGAAAGGTAAACGTGTCACTGAATATTATCATGGCGCCGAAAAAAACACGATTTGCCGCTTCATCACCACCATTAGATAACAAGTTTGTGAGCCGTGAAGCACAAGAGAGGTATGAAAGGTTGGTAATCTATCACAAACCAATTCCGGAAAGAGGAATCAATGGTAATGGATCTGATGCTCTAATAAACATAACAAGAAACATCGAGGTGAGGAAGTGGTCAAAATTTTGTGCACAACCGGGACCGACTATGGTTCCTTTGGTACGGGAATTTTATGCAAATGCGGAAAAGTGAAAAGGGATAAAGGTCTTTGTGAGGGGCAAACTAGTATCCTTCAATAGAGCAACAATCAACAGTACTTTAGTTATTGGCCAAGCCTAGCACTGCATAGATAACAAAAAGAGACGGGGTGCAAAATTTTCAAGAGATACTCTAGATAGGGAAGCAAAGGCCTGGCATTACTTCATTGCAGCAAGAATGATGCCTACTACTCATTTGAGCATGTGGCAAAAGATAGGGCCATCTTGTTGTTTGCCATCATAATAAGAAAATCAATAGATGTGGGGCGTGTCATTAAAGAATCGATAGTGCACTGCATTCGATCGAATAGTGGTGGGTTGTTTTTCCCTTTATTGATCGCTGAGTTATGTCGCATAGCGGGAGTACAATAGAGCAAGGAAGAAGAAGTACCCCATCCGGCTCGAGAGCTTGTAGCCCGTATAATTCTTCAATTCAAAGAGGCAGAAGATACTTCAGGAGCTAGTTCGTCTAAGCAGCCACAACCTGAAAGCGCCCTCGATCCGCGGGGTGCTCGGATCCGCTTTTGACCCTTGAGGTTTGGGAGTCACCACCTAGTTATTACGGTCTAGGAACCGATCAATGACTCTAAACAGATAAAGGACTAATCTAGAACAAAAAAAACTGAATTCGGGGATCATGTTACGGGGTTGGAAGGTGTTAGGCACCAACCCCACCCGGCCAAAGCCGGTCTCTACTAATTTTCCAAATAAATTACATTGCTAAAAAACCTAGATAATAATAATAAAAAAAAATTATACCTTTCTGATAGCAAAGACTTTGTTCCCTCAGATCCGATTAAAATTACTCATTGTACCGTACTCCCTTGCTTCGTTCTGTCTCCGGATTTGATTTCTGATCTCCGAGGCAAGGTATCACCTTTTTTTTTTATCTAGACTATTCGAGTTTATTATGGATTTTGAAGTGTTTTTGGAGGGCTTTTAGGTATTCTTTAGGCTAAAATCGAAAGAGGGATGTTAGGTAAGGAGTTGGGGCTACAAAACTAGGGTTTATGGGAGGCTAGGGGGCTTTTAGACCTATTTCTCTTAGGGTTTATGATTTGATACGAAAATAGGGTGTGAGCACCTCTATTTATAGATTTTTTTAGGGGTTGATTTTGATAGAGTTAGTGTTTAATTAGAGTTCTTGTAATTAGAGTTGTGTTTTAGTTCAAATTGTTTTAGGTAGAGTTGTGTTTTAATTAGAATTGTTTTAGGTGGAGTTGTGTTTTAGTTAGAACTCTATTAGATAGAGTTATTATTTAATTAGAACTCTATTATGATTTTGACTTTTGGTCTTATTTGATTGACTTTTAATATTTTGACTTTAGTCGTAATTGATTGACTTTTAGACTTATATCTGACTTCAGTCTTGCTTAATGACTTTAATTTTGACTTTAGTCTCACTTGTTTGACTTTAATACCTTGACCTTAGTCTTGCTTGATTGGGTTTAAATTTTTGGAGAACCCCCCTCTATTATATCTTTAATTCTTTGGACCCCCAAATGGAGGGGTCCTTAAAGAAATATCTCACGAACCCTCAACAATTTTCCATGAAAGCCCGATTGATTGATTTTTTTAATTCAAAATTTTAAATTAATTCCATCAATGTTTAACTTTAATTATTTAATATTTTATTTATTAATTTTGAAATTTTTAATTATGAAAATTATGAAATTACCGTTTTACCCCCGGAGAGTACTTTTCACGTTTTAAGTCGGTTTTTTATGTTCCATGATGTTTTAGAATCGATTTTTCGTAAGAAATTCAATGGAAATATTGGTTTGTATCATTTATGAAATTTTTTGTGTGAAATGGTCATGAACTTTATGAGGGGCATTTTCGTAATTTTGTCGAATTCTGTTAAAATTTTGTGAAATGATTTATTTGATTTCGATTTGTTGTTTTATGTATTCGAAAGGATTTTCCTAATCGTAACATAGGCTCTAGGGTTGTTTTGATGTTAGGGGTATTTTGGTAATTTGGTCAATTTTTAGTGATTTTTATCGTGAAGCTTCTTTTTGGGTCTGTAAGATGATGATTTTTATGTTTTTGAGGTTATATTTTCCTAGCGTAGCGTGGTTTCTATGATTTTGTCAGTTCGAGATACCTCATCTGGATTTCTGAAATATTTCTGGTAACAAAATAAAGTAATGGAAATAACATCCATTGCGATCGGGTTGAAGAGTTGATTAATCAGGCGGATGCAAAAATGGGGTGTCTACAGACGCCCCTTTTTGGCAGAGGGTTGAAGAAAACTAGATAGCAAATCTATTTTGGTAGATAGTGCAATATCTGAATGCCAAAGCTAGTGACAATTCATTTTGCAGCCTGATTTAGCAATTCGTCAGGGTGTTCGGATCCTTGAGGGTAAAGCTCTCCCCGAATTAAAAGAAAATGCCAGGTCCCTGAGCGCGAGCTCTCACTGACAGTGTCAGATCCTTGAATTTAAAAAATTCTCCTTGACTGAAAAGTGCAAATGTGCAAGTGTGTGCACTGTGTGAAACTGAGTAAAATCTGAATATAATTTGAGCATAACCTGAGCATAATCTGAGCATACGTTGAGTATAAACTGAGCATAATTTCGAGAAAACCCTCGACGGTAACTGAGCAAAATCCAAGATATACCCTTGGCGGCAACTGAGCAAAATCCAAGATAACCCTTGGCGGCATCTGAGCAAAATCCAAGATAACCCTTGGCGGCAACTGAGCAAAATCCAAGATAACCCTTAGCGGAAACTGAGCAAAATCCAAGATAACCCTTGGCGGCAACTGAGTCCTTAGCGGCATCTGAGCAAAATCCAAGATAACCCTTGGCGGAAACTGAGCAAAATCCAAGATAACCCTTGGCGGCAACTGAGCAAAATCGAAGATAACCCTTGGCGGAAACTGAGCAAAATCCAAGATAACCCTTGGCGGCAACTGAGCAAAATCCAAGATAACCCTTGGCGGCATCTGAGGAAAATCCAAGATAACCCTTGGCGGAAACTGAGCAAAATCCAAGATAACCCTTGGCGGCAACTGAGCAAAATCCAAGATAACCCTTGGCGAAAACTGAGCAAAATCCAAAATAACCCTTGGCGACAACTGAGCAAAATCGAAGATAACCCTTGGCGGCATCTGAGCAAAATCCAAGATAACCCTTGAAGGCAACTGAGCAAAATCCAAGATAACCCTTGGCGGCAACTGAGCAAAATCCAAGATAACCCTTGGCGGTAATTGAGCAAAACTGGCAGAGGAATGAAGGAATTTGGGAAAGAATGAATGAATTTGGAGAAGACTGATTGGAATGAATCGGAAAATGAATAAATCCAAAAGATAATGAATCTGGAAGAGAAATGATCGAATCTAAGAATGATTTGATCTGGAAAGGAATCTGGGAACGAAAGAATGCCATATCTCCTACTCTAGGTAAGCGAATTATAAGTTAATCTCTGGGCACAGTCAAATGTGAGATCCAAAGTGTTTTTGTTTAAACCTCAAGGTTTTATCCAAAAAGTTTTATGAATTTAAAACTTGAGTTTTTTATTTCTTTTGAACCTCAAAAGTTTTTCGAAAAACTATTACCAAGAGGGTAACCTTAAGTTTAGGGTTCCCATTATTTTTTAGGATTAACATTGCTCAAAGACAAAATGCCCCTAGTTTGACAATGTACGTGGCATTGAAGATAATTGAACACATCATGCAAAAATTAAAAAAAATGCCCCTAGTATAAGGGGGAAAAGTTACATTAAAGAAGAAAGAAAATGCCCCTTATATGAAGGTTTGAAATATTTGATTACCACAAGCGTAATAAAGATCCAACTTTTAATTTTGATTAATTTTATTAAAGATTTTGAGTCGGGCTCAAGATAACAAAATATTTCCTTTTGAGACTCATCATAGGATCCGCCCTTCTCTTCATTAGTTCACTTGGGGAAGTAAACATTTTCAGATCGATCGTAGACAAGATACTTGTGGCTTCCGAGTCTATGCCTGGTTTAAGCTAAGTATTGACCTTGATTATTCGGACTTCTGATGTTTCAGCTTGGACCGCTTTCAATTTGGGATTTTCTTTCGTTTTTCTTTGTTGCTCTAACTTTTGCCTAGATCGCCTTTTCAGGTTTTCAATCTATCGAGCTTGCTCTAACTTTTGCCTAGATCGCCTTTTCAGGTTTTCGATCTAGCGAGCTTTTTTTTTTTTTTTTGTCTGAACTTCTGGAGTTGCTGTCTGATCATGCTTTGCTATCTTCCTTGACTTTTCGCACGGTACTTAGGAGGACTTTCATGGGTAGGCTTAGGACTGGGTATAAAAAGAAAGGAATTTTGATGCTCAAAACCCAAATGCCCCTTGTGTGGCATTTCATTTAAAATTTTTCTTAAATTTTCTTCCCCATTTTGGATGATATTTCTTTTCTTTTGAATTTTTTTCTTGATTTTTTTATTGTCGGGGAATCTATTATTTTATTTATTTATTTTTTTTTTTGATGTGGTCGGGCCTGAAGTAACTTCTCAGGTTGCCTACTGATGAGTGTCTCCAAACACTCAATTATACGCACATTTTTCGGATATTTATCTTGATTTTTGTACCTATTTCTCTATATTAAGATAATAATCATGATAAGCCTCAAACCACCACGTTGCATGTCAATTAGGCTTAATTATATATAAATAAATTCATTTACTAGATAAATCTAATTACGTGTGTTTCTTGTGCAGAAAATCAACAATTTGGAATCAAAATCTCAAGGCAAAAGCATTTGGGCCCACTTTGGAATGCCCTAACACTTTGGAATGCCCTAATCCTTTGGAATGCCCTAATCCTTAACTCATATTCTCCTCTTTTATCTTTTTGTGCAAAGAAAAGTGGAGGCTACTTTTAGACTCTTCTACACACATTTTTCTCTATAAATAGAGCCTTCATTTCTAGAGAAAGGGTCCTATCTTGGTTCTCTTATCCAAGACTCCTTTAATCTAAGATTCTTTGCCTATTCTCTTATTTTTTGTATTTTCATTTTCTAGTTATTTCCTTTTGGCTAATTAGTCTTGTAAGAAGTAGAAGAAGAAGAAGTTGTAATTTTCTCCATGAAATGAAGAAAAGTTCTTTCATCTCTTATCTTCCCTCTCTTGCAATGACATTATGCTAAGTTCCCCTCCATTGGAGAGTGGAAAAGCCTAGAGCAAGTTCTTGTGTTATTTTTAATTTCATGCCTTTCTTTTATTTAAAATGCTTATGAATTCTCTTTAAGTTTCTTGCACTTATTATTCTTAATATAGATACTTTATGCTTATATTAGATCAAGATAAAGTATGCTTAAACTAGATAATTGGTAGTAGGAAGTTTTCAAAGAATTCTATTTTGTTTATATTCCCTTATTTCATTTCATTTGCAAAACTTTCCGATCTAAGGAGCTAACACCAAGTCCTTACGATTGAGTTATAAAAATGCTTGAAACTAAGAATTGCTCATCAACATGTTCTAGGTAGATCCACCTCTAATGGTATTTTAATTTCATAAGTTTACTTGCTTTTAATTTCATTTAATTTAGTCTCTTTTCTAGTAATTTTACATTATCTTATAAGTTCAAAAATACAAAGAAAAATAGTTTTAATTCCTTTTAGTTAATTTGAATTTTATCTTCTTAGCTTAACTCTATTCCTCCTTTCTCTTGGGTTCGATCCCCTACTTGCCCCACAAATAAGGTAAACGTAAGATTATTATTAACTCCGGTGAGAAGAACAACGATAGTCTCATCACCTACGTACCCTAGAATTTTGGGATCAGACCAAAATGTAGTTCGAAACTTCCCTTCCCTAGGTTAAGTGATCGGACTGAGAAAGAAAAAAAACATAATTTTTCTTTTTGAAAAGGCTGCAAAAGGGTTGAAAAAGGATATGTTGAACTGGGTAACTGGGTAATATGAGGATTGATTCGGCCAAAGATGGCCTCCTTAAATGTGTACCGTTTGATTTGGTCAAGGTTGGTTGGTTCTGGTAATTCGATTCCATCATGATCTTGAAGCCTGACAGCTTTTCCTGGTAATATTTCTTTGACGATGAACGGGCCTCCCCAATTTGGCTTGAACTTCCATCTAGGGTTAAAAATAGGTGTCTGATTCTCTTTGAGTACTAAATCCCTGACTTGTAAGTGACGGGTCTTGATTTTTTTGTCAAACGCACGGGTGACTCTTCTTTGATAAGCTTGCACGTGATACAAGGCTCTTAGTCGTTTTTCTTCGATCAAATTCAACTCTTCATACCATTGGCGAATCCAATCTGCTTCTGACAACTGACTTTCTAACAAGACCCTGAGAGACGGAATCTCCATTTCAACTGGCAAGACTGCTTCCATGCCATACACTAAGGAATAGGGAGTAGCTCCAGTGGAGGCTCGAATTGAGGTTCGATATGCCCATAATGCAAATGACAGTTTTTCTGACCAATCTTGATGTGATTGACACATTTTCCTCAGAATAGTCTTAACATTCTTATTAGCTGCTTCGACTGCTCCATTAGTTTGAGGGCGATAAGGAAATGATTTGTGGTGTGAGATTTTGAACTTTGAACACAATTTAATAACCTCAGCCTTGAAGTGCGACCTGTTATCAGAGATCAACTCTGAAGGTACCCCGTATCGACTGATGATGTTTGTTTGAATGAACTTTGCAACTCGAGACGTAGTGAGGACAGCATAAGAAGCAGCCTCGACCCATTTGGTAAAATAATCGATGGCAACTAGAATGTATTCATGCCCGTTTGACGCCTTAGGCGATATTTTACCAATAATGTCAATTCCCCAGACTGAGAATGGCCATGGTGAAGTCAGACCCACTAATTGAGATGGTGGCACATGTATAAGGTTCGCATGTATTTGGCACTTAGGACAGGTTTTGACCATGTGATGACAATCTGTTTCCATCGTGGGCCAGTAGTATCCTTGTCTCATAATTTTCTTAGCTAACATTTTCCCACTCATGTGAGGGCCACATTCTCCCGAATGTAGTTTAACCATTATCTGTTCAGCTTGATCTTCATCAACACACGACAGATGAATCCCATCATAAGACATTTTGTATAAACTTCCTGCGCACAGGATCAATTGAGATGCTAATCTTAGTAGGGTTTGTCGTTCCTTCCTCAATGCTTCTTCAGGGAATTCTCGTTTTTCCAACACTTTCTTTATGTCTGTGTACCATGGCTTTCCATCGGATAGTCGAGTAGCAATGTTGATCTGATGACAGTATGCGGGTTTGTCTTTTATTTCAATCGTGATTGGCCTCAATTCCATGCCAGGGGCAATTGGATTATTGAAGACAAAGTTGCTAAGGAGTCAGCAAATCTGTTATCCTCCCTTGACAAGTGCTGGAACAGGATAGATTTAAACTTACTAACTAAGTTTAACAAATACCCATGGTAAGGTTTCAACTTTTCATCCCTAGTCTTCCATTCTTCCAATGACTGATGTATGACCAAAGCTGAATCCCCAAAAACCTCAATTTTTGTAATACCCAGGTTCAAAGCAGCTTCAATCCCCGCGATGCATGCCTCATATTCAGCCGTGTTATTAGTGTTCGAAAAGGCTAATTTAATAGCGATAGGAATGTGGCATCCTTCCGGAGAAAACAGGACTGCCCCTATTTCATACCCATTTTGATTGGCAGCTCCATCAAAGTACAACTGCCATGTTTGGTTCTACGGTTCTTCTTTAACGTGCAAGATGTTCTCATCTGGGAATTGATCGGCACACCTTATTCCTTCTACTACAGGGTGATCTGCCAAGTATTCTGCTACAGCTCTCCCCTTGATAGATTTTTGTGTAACATGCGTGATGTCAAACTCTGATAGCAACAATAACCATCGCGCAGTTCTCCCTGTCAACGCCGGCTTCTCAAAAAGATACTTGAGAGGATCCATCTGTGATAACAGGATAATTGAATGAAACAGCATATAGTGCCGGAGTCTCTGAGTAGCCCATACCAGTGCTAAGTAAGTTTTTTCAAGGGTCGAATACTTTCGTTCATATTCTAACATTTTTTTACTGATGTAGTATATAGCCCTCTCTTTGCGAGTATCTTTGTCATACTGTGCAAGCATGCATCCCATAGCTTCTTCTGTGACTGACAGATAAAGAAGAAATGGTTCGCCCGGTGTGGGTGGAACCAAAATAAGTGGGTTTAAGAGATACTCCTTGACTTGGTCGAAACATTGCTTATTCCAAACTGGTGGTTCATTCTTCTTGAGAAGCTTGAAAATAGGTTCACAGACGTTGGTAAGTTGAGCGATGAACCTACTAATATACTGGATTCTGCCCAGAAATCCTCGAATCTATTTTTCAATCTCAGGCGGGGGCATCTCTTGGATAGCTTTAATCTTCACAGGGTCTACTTCGATCCCTCTCTAACTGACGACAAATCCTAATAGTTTTCCAGAAGTTACTCCAAATACACATTTCTGTGGGTTGAGGCGGAGCTGGTACTTTTGAATCCTTGTAGAAACTTTTCTAACGCAGTAACGTGCCCCAGTCGTTCTTTAGATTTGACTATCATATCATCAACATAGACTTCGACTTCCTTGTGTATCATGTCATGTAGTAAAAGTCATGGCTGCTCTTTGATAGGTAGCTCCAGCGTTCTTCAAACCAAAAGGCATAACCTTGTAGCAAAAGGTTCCTTATGTGTGATGAACAACATTTTTTTCATATCTCGAGGATCTATTTTTATCTGATTGTACCCCGAAAAACCATCCATGAAGGACAACAAAGCGTGTCCTGCTGTACTGTCTACTAGAACATCTATGTGTGGTAAAGGGAGACTATCCTTTGGGCTTGCTTTGTTTAGGTCTCTGAAATCCATACACATTCTAACTTTTCCATCCTTTTTCGGCACTGGGATGACATTAGCAATCCACTCAGGGTATTCTACTACTTCCAAAAATCTAGCGTTAATCTGCTTCGTAACTTCTTCTTTAATTTTCAAAGTCCATTCCGGCTTCATACGTCGAAGTTTTTGTTTGATTGGTCGAGCATCAGGATATAACAGAATCCGATGTTGAACAATATATGTGCTTACCCCTGGCATATTCTCGTAAGACCACGCGAACACGTCCTTGAACTTTCTAAGCAAGTCTACTGTCCCTTTGCGTTCATCAGGAGATAAAGTGACCCCTATTCGAATTTCTTGAGGACTTTCTTTTGTTCCGAGGTTGATAACCTCTACTTCCTCTATTAGAGGTTGAGCCCGACGTTCCTCTTCTTATTCAAGTAAATTGATTATTTCAGGGGGAGGTTCTTCGTTAGAAAATTCTCCCTCTGAAACCAGATTATTAGTTAATTTATTATTGCGCTCGAGGTAATCAAAAATTTCTTTCATTTCATTAAAAAGAGATGGGGTAACAGGACTCATTGCAGACTTGACAAACTCACTAGAAATGACACACTCAACAGAAACAACTAACTTACTCGACTCAACAGAAATAAAGGACTCGACCAACATGTCAGACTGAACAGGACTAATGGGATCGACAGACCCAGCCTTGACATGCAACATAGGACTGATTACATGATAATTTGATAGAAACCCAACATCGGGTTTGATTATAGACTGAGGATTTGGGATCCCTTTCTCAACTGACAACACTAAGATACTATGATCTTCAATGAATAGCTGATCGATGTTGAGGGAGTCCAGATCGAGCTGCCAGTCTTCAACCTTCTTCTCATTAACTTTTGTGCTTGCTTCCTTTTCGAGCCATTCCACGCCAAAGAAGATTTCAAACCTCGGCAAACGAGTACCTGTGATGTGATCAATGAAAGGCTCTGGGAACCCACAGTAACGAAAGTCTTCTCCTTCTTTCACAAAATAACCATTGAGGATCTTTCGATAGGACTTCATTTTAATGAGATCTATGGTACGCCTTTGCTTTTTAGCAATGGCCTTATCCTGTTTTGTCTTCCAATATTGGGCCCAATCTTCCTTAGTAGGCTTATATCCTAGTCCGAATGTGTCGATGGCCTCTTTAATCACTGGTGCCTCTTTAATACCTTGCTGCTTGCGACCTAAGCCCATACCAGGGAAGAATCTCATTTTCTTGAATATATTGGCCATGTAGCAATTAGAGATATTTTCCATTGGAAAATATTCTTTCATGGCTTGATCTCATTGGACGGAGCATATCTTTTCGAATTCGAACCCACTAAGTTCTATCCTCTGTTGTTCTGGCTGAATCTCGAGCAGCGGCTCATTATTTGCCTCAGTACTATTTACGATCCCTACAATTTCAACGCCTCCATGAAGAGTAATTACTAGCCCATCCTTGATAAACTTGACCTTCTGGTGTAGCGTAGAAGGGATGGCTTTGATTTGGTGTAACCATGGTCTCCCTAACAGTAAATTGAAAGAAGACTAGATGTCAATAACCTGAAATTCCACAGGAAATTCAGCTATGCCTGTGGATAATCAAAGGTGCAAAATTTTCAGTACATCCCTCTTAGTGTTTTCATAAGCCCTAACACCTTGATTAGTGGGCTTGAGATCTTCAGTCTTAAACCCAAGACAAGTAGCAGTTTTCAGTGGGCAAACGTTCAGTGCACTCCCATTATCGATCAAAACCAGAAGTACTCTCATCCCGTTACAGTCAACTGTAATGTGTAACGGCTTATTGTGGCTTGCCCCTTCTTTCGGGAGATCTGAGTCCGAGAAGGATAGGATATTTTCCACATAAGTTGTCCCTACTATACTGGCCAGCTGATCTGGAGAAGTGTCAAGGGAGACTTGGGCTGTGTTTAGTACTTTGAGAACAACCTCCCTATGAGCAGTGGAAGCCATGAGTAAACCCCATACTGAAATATTGGCCCCTGATTTTTTTAACTGCTTGATCACGGAGTTATCCTCTTCGATGCTTTCCTTGGTGGGATCTTCTCCTTCTTTTCTTGCGAGGGCTGCAGGATTATCAACACAGAGTTCTTGTGGCTTAAAAACTCTTCCCCCTCGAGTCATATGTCTAACTTCATCACAGGAAAGGGAAAAAGGCTCATCTTCTTCAATCAACAAGTATGGATCTTCGTCTGTCAAAGGTACAGGGCTTTTCAGATTCATTTGGGCCAACAGGTAACTAGTGAATGCGGGACTATCGTAACGGGGCGGGGATAAACAATATGTATCATCCGAGATTAGATCAAATGGTTCATAGTTCGTAGTGAAAACCTCATCAGTGAAGGCTATCCCGACAAGGGGTAACTAGGCGGTTTAACTTGGATTGGATGGATGAGAGAAACAGGGTCAAATAGTAATGGGGTGTGAGAAACCATGTTCAGGGTTGGTGGAGGTTGATAGGTAGGTAGTGGATTAGTGGTGACATTTGGTGGGCTAGGGATTGTGATTTTTTTGTTATCAATGAGGTTTTAAATGGCATGGCGCAAGGTGATACATCGATCCGTGTGATGTCCAGGATTTTGATGAAATTCGCAGAATAAGTTGGGGTTGTGTCCGGCTGGCAAGGGATTCGGTAAAGGTCGAGGTTGAATCGGGGTAAGCAACCATTTTTTCAACAGTTTTTACAAAGCTACGGTAAGGGTCATCCCTAAATTGGTAAATTGACGTGGAGTTCGAGGTTGACTCGGGTGACCCTGGTTATTAGCCCGGGCCGGGGGTTGAGCTGGGGTAACGGAGGTATTGGCGATGTAAGTATGGTTGATATTGGGTTTGGGAACATATGGTTTCTTAGGCTTGTTATCTGAGGGGTTGGAAAAAATCCCAGAGGCAAATGCATCCTCGAATTGGCTTCCGGCTTGTAGCAAGGATTCAAAAGTAGGGAGGTATTGGACCACTAGGTGCTGAGCATATCCTTGAGAGAGGTTCTTTAGGATAATCGCTACTTGTTCCTTCTCCGAAGGTCCATCCCACATTTGAGTAGCCTTGGCCCTCCAGCGACCAATGAAATCAGTGAATGTCTCCCCATTTTTCTGTTTAGTTGCTTTCAAATCCCTTCTTGAGGTCTCAATCTCAGTACTGTATTTATACTGATGTCAGAAGGCCTTTGACATGTTCTCCCATGTACCCACAGTAACTGGATCTTGAGACATTAGCCAACGTAGTGCTGATCCTGATAAAGTTCTTTAGAACAATAATGTCATCTGTTCGTCGCTGAGCCCCATAATGCGCATGTTGGTAACATACACCTTAAGATGTGTTTTTGCACACCCTGTCCCACTGAACTTGTCCATTTCAGGCATCACAAACTTCTCTGGCAAATGGATTCGAGGGATGGGTTCAAGGCTTCAATGCTTGCTGCAATTTCATCAATACCCTTTATACTTTTCATAGCTAACTCTAATTAAGACATTCTATTAAATAACGCTGGATTTTCATCAACATACTCTTCGTCTCCGTCGAGCTCGAAGATTTCACGTAGACGTTTCTTTTCAACCTTTTTCCCTTTGGGTCATCTAAAGGAATTCCCGTCGATTTCGAGGTCTGTTCTAACATTTCCACTTTGCCTTTTATATTGTTGATATCATTGGCAAAGGCTGCCAAGATCTTACGGATCTCTGTGAGCTCAGATTCTGACGCCATCTCTACTTGTTGACTTGGTACTGTGGTTCGTTCTAATCGACTGGACTTACGACTCCAATTAGGAGGTGGACGCTTGAGTTTAGGCGCAATGATAATCCTATATGACCCCATCAAAGGTAGATTTAGTCAATTTCAGTATTACCCCCTTGATAACATTTTAAGAAATTATTTTATTGAGGTTTGTGCACCAATCCATTAATTAATCCATTCACTCAATGAATATTCGAAAAGGAAAATGATTAACAAAGAATATGTTCTTATTAAAAACATCTTTCAACAAATTTGACTTGGACTATTTTTACATGGACGCTTGGCTTTGTCTTGATGGTCGTCAGGATTGCTGTCAGGCTTGACCCTCTTGATTCTAACAACTGATTCTTTGAATTCTGCTGGTCCGTCTGGATACCCTAAGGTGCGCTTGTTCCAAGCTTTCTCAATGAGGTGTACTAACTTTTCAGTCAAAGATTCGGGGGGAAAGAAAGCTTTGTGCTGAAGTAAAGATAACTCTATAGGTACGTCGTACTGTTCTGGGATCAGATTAGGATGGTAAAAAGATGTTTCTTCTAAACCAATCAGACGGACATAGTAAGATCTTTTGGTTCCTAGAACAGGGGGACCAGTCATCCACCAAGGGCACCTAAAACCGATATGACAGGCAAGGCGAGAATCTAACCATTAACTCCAAGCTTTGACTGAGTTGTGACGCACTAACAGGTTTCTCTTGGAAAAATGTTCTGGCCCATATTTGAGGTTTGAAGGAACCTCTACGATTTTGAGATGGTCACAAAGCCACATATAGAGTAAGTAGGGGCTTCTTTTGAAGCTTTCCCGCTCACCGTTTTTTATGGCATCTAAACCTGAGAAAGTTTCAGTTAGGATGAGAGAGACGGGGTTGGCTTTCCTTGAGAGTTGAGAGGCTATATCTATGAAGGACTCAGGGATAGTTTGGCCATCACTATTGTAGGTCAATATATATTGGGCTAGGATTCCTAGGCACAATCGATAATCTCTAGTGGCTCGCCAAGCTTCGGGTTTTACATTGATAGGATGACTGCGGGAGCGATACGGGCCCAACAAAGGTACTAAGTTCAATCTTCCGTCATGGACTAAGGCCTTGGCTTCTTCCTTGGAAATGTTTAGTCCTATGGCGAGGTCACCAGAATATCCGATCTTCAATGAGGGCCTGACTAGAGGTCCTGAAGTGGATATCCTCATGATGCCACAATAATCCTCGTGAGTGGGGCACAAGTGCATATACCCCATATGGAATATGTGAAGATAGGGGTTCCATCGCTTAGTCATAGAATGTAAGAGGTTCTAGTCTATCTCAAATTCATGGAAGTAGAGAGCACTCCTCAACATGAATCTCCCAAAATTGATCTTCTCTATAGGGTGCATTCCTATGACGGTTGTTTTGACTAACTGATCGATTGGGTTGTCGCCTGCGACTAGCATCCTGGTTTGACACAAAAGGGTATTTTAGTACTCTTCCAATGGTCAATGTGAAATATCAATATTTTTATTTTCTTTTGGAAAATCTTGTTCTTATGGAAAATATTTTTTCTAGAGAACACTCTTTTTTTTGGAAAACTTTCTTTTCTGGAAAATATTTTCTTTTTCTTCTTTAAAAATTTGATTTTCATTTTGATTTAAATGGCCCAGCCCACCATGATTGTTGGATCGGGATGGACTGGGTCATTATTGTAAAAGAATGGATTCTTTATTGGGTCGGTGCATCCATTTTACTTTTCAAAAGTAATATTTTTGATCCTTGAGGACAATCATCCACTCTGATCTCATCATTCACATCATTCACATACATTCATCAATCAAAAGGTTTCATTCAATAAACAACCCGGGAACACCCACGATAAGTTCGAATCGTGGCCTACAGGGAAGGTTTCTAGACTCTAAGCTTACTACGTGCAATGCATTTTTATCTGGCCACCCTTGCCCAAGCACACCTATATACCTTTCAATACGTGGTGACTTGGTTTGATATACCGTATAGGTGATAATCTGAAACCTCAACTCACTTCTCTGAAGCTAAAAACAGCCAGTTCGATCTCCAGTTGAGAGGTGGCGCACAATGCTGAGCAAGGGCCCACTTAAATACCTCTCGTCTAGAATAGACATAGTCTATCCCCCTCATACAGTAGGGTACAGCGGGGCAAGATCTTGCTTAGGCACCGGTTTTGACCAAGAAGTGCAATTGATATACTTAGATTATCTTTTACACCTACGGGTACGAGTAAAGAGTTGTATCTTTCATAAATGGTTTGGCATCCCATGAGGGGACCGACCACGTACTAGTACTACGTTGGCAATCGGGACATGTGACTATGTGGTTCACAATAGGTCAAAGCTCAGGTTGCTCCAGCCTAGGTGCTTCAATATATCTCTTAGAATCACTTGATCAGACGGAATTAATGCCCCCAGTTTGATATACCCTAAGGTACGTGACTGGAGTTGTGATTTTCATGAATGACGTCGCATCTCCGAAAAGACCGGGCCACGCATTAGTGCCACATTGGCTATATGGGACGTGTAAGTACGCAAAACAGTAAACGTGCACGTGGTGTGTGCCAAAACAGGGTGGGGTGTGCCCGGGGCCTTTTCCAAACAAATGGACCCATGGGCCCAATCAAACCAATCAAGAGAGGATATTAAATCATACAAGTGCATGCATACATCGATCAGAAACATATTCAAATGGTTTAATTTAAGTTTTAAACATGCACATCTCTAGCATTCATCAATCAGCAAATCAATTAATGAATAAGGGCCAATAATAATTAATTAGATCTAATCATCGCAATAGGCACAAATTTTGCAATTTTCATGGTCCAATCAAAAGGTTATTTCGGGGTAACCCTAACCAAGTCCAATATTTCTGAGGATATTGAATTAAGAATGAAGTGACAATCGTTGGGATGAAAGGTTACGATGATCTTTAGATGAATTGAAAAAGAAAAGAAAATTAAAAAAAATATATATTTTACAAAACAAAGCCTTTTATCAAACAATAAAAAATCATTTTTTTTTAAAAAAAACTTAAAAGAACACATTTTTTTAACAAAACTTGAAAAAAATTAAAACAAAACCATCAAAATTTGTCATGCCAAAAAAAATCTTGATGGTGTATTGGCGTGACCACAAAGATCTCTTAGTAGCCAAATATAAACTGTTGTTAGTAGTCCTTCCCTTCATATATCATATATATACATTTTTTTTTTTTTTTTAAACTTCTAAAACCAGTGAACTTTAAACAACTCGAGCGGCGATTGGTTCAACTCTGTCAAAACTGAATGAACCCAAGTTAAATCTTTGAAAAGTCATCGAATTCAATCTGCTTCTTAGTTTCTAATTCAAATCTTGAATCGTTCCACCTATTTTCGACTCAGTTTACTAACAGGGGATCGCAAGATCGGAATTAAAACAGAGGAGTAGAAACTTTAATTTTCTCTCTCAAAGGTTTGGCGAATGTGGTATCTGTAAAATTCTTCAAAATCTACCCTTTTCCATTCTTTCTCTATCCTTTTGATTTACAGGTACATCAAATTCCATAATTTCACAGAGGGAATTTGCAAATAAATTGAACGAGCATGAGGAGCAAGTTTAGAGTAATGGCAGAATTTGCAGAATATAGCCATCCTAAGGTTTCCTGTCGATCCGAACCGGCAAAAAATCTACACTTCTATAACAGCCACAAGAGGCATGGATGCTCACGAAAATAAACCTTCAAGATTAGGTTCAACGATTTCCGATTTCGCGCCTCCAACTCAGATGAGATCAAAAGTTTTCTTCGAGTGTTAACGGCCTTAAAATCGATTAGAATAAAAGGCTCGACTGGACTGAAAGAAAAAGCCGATCGGATTCTGTTGAAGACACACTGAACGCAGCTGAAAACCATTTAGAATAGAGGGTTTGACTGGATAGAGAGAACAGGCCGATCGGTTTCTGTTGAAAACGCGAAGAACATGGCTGAAAACCGATAAAAATGGAAGGTTCGACTGGGTTGAGAGAACAAACCGATGGGCCTCTGTTGAAAACGCAGAGAACACGGCTGAAAACCGATTAAGAAGATGGTGTGAGGTCGAAAGCAAGCTCAAACGTCCAAGCTTTGGATCGTTCGAACTTCGTAAATCGAAAATACGGGTTTGAAACCCTTGAGGAGTCGATCTCTCTGTTGAGAACCAACTGGAGAAGATGATGGATTCTTTTTAAAACAAAACGGTTTTAAAAGGGTTGAATGATAAATAGATAAGTAGAAGGGATCTTCTATTAACAGCACACCATTGAAATCATTAATTGATTTACTAAGCACACACCACCAAAAGCTTCTGCAGGCAGAAAAAAAAAATTTTAATTTTTTTTTTTTAATTAAAATTCTATATGCTGTCAATGGACAGCATGTCTTGCCTACTAAAAAATTGAATACCTACGTAATAAGCGAAAAAACAAATAACTAATCAAAAAAAAAAAATTCCCTCTTTTTAAAAAAAAAAAAAACGTTATCAAACATGTTTCCTAAAAACAACAATTTTTATTATCCAAAAATGGATCGACATACCCCAAAAGGAGGAAAAACTATATAAAAAAAATCATTTTCGTTTCATTATTCCATCCTCAATGAACATCATTCCACCCTCAACAAAATTATCCATATTGAAATATCGCATTATTTAGAATCATTCCGAATGGCCCTTGATTAAATCATAAAGATTAACATGTTGGATCAAAGTGCTCCGAGTAGAATCAGATAATTAATGATATACTAATAAAAATAGAAACAATACACGAATAATAAAAAGAAACTAACTAAGAAATAAACTAAAACAAAAAACTAGGTCATTGGCAATGCTCCCATACTTGGGGTTTTTCAAGTCTAATCCTCAATGTCCCCAGTGGAGTCGCCACTAAAAGCTCCCTCGATCCGCGGGGTGCGCGGATCTGCTTTTGACCCTTGAGGTTTGGGAGTCGCCACCTAGTTATTACGGTCTAGGAACCGATCAATGACTCTAAACAGATAAAGGATTAATCTAGAATAGAAAAAATTAAATTCGGGGATCATGTTACGGGGTTGGAAGGTGTTAGGCACCAACCCCGCCCGGCCAAAGTCGGTCTCTACTAATTTTCCAAATAAATTACATTGTTAAAAAACCTAGATAATAATAATAATAAAAAAAAATTATACCTTTCCGATAGCAAAGACTTTGTTCCCTCAGATCCGACAAAAATTACTCCTTGTACCGTACTGCCTTGCTTCGTTCTGTCTCCGGATTTGATTTCTGATCTCCGAGGCAAGGTATCTCCTTTTTTTTTATCTGGACTCTTTGAGTTTATTATGGATTTTGAAGTGTTTTTTGGAGGGCTTTTAGGTGTTCTTTAGGCTAAAATCGAAAGAGAGATGTCAGGTAAAGAATTGGGGCTCTAAAATTAGGGTTTAGGGGAGGCTAGGGGGACTTTTAGACCTACTTCTCTTAGGATTTATGATTTGATACGAAAATAGGATGTGAGCACCTCTATTTATAGATTTTTTTTAGGGGTTGATTTTGATAGAGTTAGTGTTTAATTAGAGTTCTTTTAGTTAGAGTTGTGTTTTAGTTAAAATTGTTTTAGGTAGAGTTGTGTTTTAATTAGAATTGTTTTAGGTGGAGTTGTGCTTTAGTTAGAACTCTATTAGATAGAGTTATTATTTAATTAGAACTCTATTATGATTTTGACTTTTGGTCTTATTTGATTGACTTTTAATATTTTGACTTTAGTCTTAATTGATTGACTTTTAATATCTTGACTTCAGTCTTGCTTAATTGACTTTAATTTTGACTTTAGTCTCACTTGTTTGACTTTAATACCTTGACCTTAGTCTTGCTTCATTGGCTTTAAATTTTTAGAGAACCCCCCTCTATTATATCTTTAATTCTTTGGACCCCCAAATGGAGGGGTCCTTAAAGAAATATCTCACGAACCCTCAACAATTTTCATGAAAGCCCGATTGATCAATTTTTTTAATTCAAAATTTTAAATTAATTTCATCATTGTTTCACTTTAATTATTTAATATTTTATTTATTAATTTCAAAATTTTTAATTATGAAAATTATGAAATTACCGTTTTACCCCCGGAGAGGACTTTTCACGTTTTAAGTCGGTTTTTTATGTTCCAAGATGTTTTAGAATCGATTTTTTGTAAGGAATTCAATGGAAATATTGGTTTGTGTCATTTATGAAATTTTTTGTGTGAAATGGTCATGAACTTTATGAGGGGCATTTTTGTAATTTTGTCGAATTCTGTTAAAATTGGTGAAATGATTTATTTGGTTTCGATTTGTTGTTTTATGTGTTCAAAAGGGTTTTCCTAATCGTAACGTAGGCTCTAGGGTTGTTTTGATGTTAGGGGTATTTTGGTAATTTGGTCAATTTTTAGTGATTTTTATCTTGAAGCTTCTTTTTAGGTCTACAAGATGATGATTTCTATGTTTCAGGGGTCATATTTTCCTAGCATAGCGTGGTTTCTATGATTTTGTCAGTAATGGAAATAACATCCATCATTGGGAATCATTGCGATCAGGTTGACGAGTTGATTAATCAGGCGGATGCAAAAATGGGGTGTCTACACAACCACAATTAGAATTACCTCCTCGCACATTATCAGACCGTCTTGCCCATTTGGAAAAACAACAAGTAGAGCAATGGCGTGCATTTCATGAATATCACCAATGGCATGTCGATCACCTTCAACGTCAAACAACGTGGCTGGCGCAACAAGCCTATCATCAGCATGAATGCCACAACAACTTGGATGTCATGATACGAGCACTCGCCATCAACAATGGCATGGATGTAGACCGATTTCCAACGATGCCTCCATATCCTGGATCGCCTAATTTCATTCCACCGTCGGGATTGAATGATAATATCAATGAAGATGACTCAGATGATGATGCAGATGACGCTTAACCTTCAAAAAAAAAATTTCAGGGAAGTGCTTTCACCTACTTTTGATTCTAATTGATTACATTGGGGACAATGCAATAACTAAGTTTGGGGGTGGGAGTAGTATTTTTCTGAAATTTTCTTTGATTTGCTGGTTTGTTCTAATGTGTTTAAGTTAGGTTTTGGCATGTTAAAAAAAAATAATAATAATAATAATAATAATTTTGTGATGACTTTTGCTTGATAATCTGCAGTCAATGATAATGATTTTGATTTAGTACATACATGATTCTTAGAAAATGATGGAGGTTGAACTTGTCTATGTGCTTAACTATGATGAAATTCAATCTTGTTTTGAACTTGTTTACATTGAGCTTATAATCTGGATGCACTTGGTTGTTTGATACACTTGGAGAATGTTTATACTTTTGAGAGTTATCCATGATCTCAATGAACTCTAGAACTTATTTGATTGTTGCTCGAGGCGAAATCCTAGGTTGTACTTGATTAGGGATATGATTTAGGCCATTCTTGGATCGATTGAGCCTTTTAAACTTACTTATGTTGATTTTATCACTAGTCTTCCCCATTGAGCCTTGTTTCCAATTTTCTTTGGCACCCACAACTCTAACCAAGCCTTTTTATCTAATTTTTCCAAGATTTGACCCATCACCTCTTAGGCATATTGATTGCTATTAGATAATTTTGAGCTATGCAAATAAGGGTTGAAGGTGAAGTTTCAAGAATATTTAGTTGAGGGTTCGGAAAGTACTTATGTTGAAAGACAAGAAAAAGAAACAAATTCTTATTACTGCAGCCCTTCTTGTAAAAGAATGCATTGAATTAAATAAGTTTGGGGGTGCAGTGGGCTATTTAAAAAAAAAGTATGAAAAAAAAAAAAGTGGTGAATAAAAAGTTGTCAAGGGAAGGAATTGAAACAAGATTGAGAATGCGGAGTGACTTAATGTTGAAATGTAAGTTTGCACTCTCTGTGAGAATCCTAAGAGATTGATGTGTTTAAGGGGTGATCTAGCCACAAAATTTTCTTTTAATCCTACCTTTAACCCAACCACACATACAAGCTGAATAAAAGTCCTATTGATTCTTGATTGAGTAACAACCTACATTATGGAGAATAACATGAAAAGTAAGCCTATGGAGTTCATCAATATCAATATCTAGAGATAACTTGTGTTTACTCTTGATTACATAAACTGATTTGAATTGAAAACTGATTAAGTGATAAGGGTTGTTTGCACATATGGATGGTTCAAGGTGAGGTGAATGAATTTGGGTAAAAATCTAGATTTGTTTCAATTTCTAAAGTTTTTCTCGAGAATTATGAAATTTACGTAATCTTTAAGGCAGTGGGAGAATCAAGCTAGTATCATCACTTTTGTTTTATTTGTGTTTTAGATTTATTTCCCGTAGTTAGGTTTTCTTTGTTTTTGTTTTGCTCGAGCTAGCAAATGTTAGGTTTGGGGGATTTGATGAGTAGGTTTTATACCTATGAATTAATCACTTTTAGATATAAATTTTTGTTAATTTTTAGTCTTTTATTGTTTTTAGTTAAGTTTAGTTGTTTTATACTTTTTATGTGATTCTATGTTTTTATTTGATTTTTATGTTTATTTTGCAGTTTAGGAACAACATGAAATATTGGGATGTTTGCATACGTTTAGGAGAAATTCTGGATTCAAATTTGTTCACTCTCAGAAGAAGGAAGCTAAGCATACAAGCTAGAAAGTCTTCAAGCCGCAGCTTGATAGAAAATGAGGCCGCGGCGGGAATTTAAGAATGGCATAACAGAAATATAAAATACAAGCCGCGGCATGACATGTTTTGAGGCCATGGCCTGCTTACGTTTCGAGTTTTACACGTTAATTTGTGATGACCAAATTAGAGACGGATTTTGAGACTCTTAAACCCTTATGACTCCATACTTGTAAATAGGAACGATTAAACTTTATTCTGGGGAGAGAAGGAGACAGAAGTTTTGGGGTTTTTCTTGGAGGCACAAGATCGAGAAGGAGGACGAGAGTTGGAGATTCAACTTTTGAGTTTTATCTTTCTGAACTTTATCTCTTCTCTTGATATTTGTAATCTCTAAGAATAGCTCAATACTTTTGTGATTTTGTTTTCTTTTCAATGATGAACTAATTTCTATTCTAGGGTTATAATGGAACTCATTCATGATATTTAATTAGTTTTATTTCTTTCTTCTCTGATTCCACATGTGATTGTTTATTCTATTATATGTTTAATGCGATTTAATTAACTGGCCATTGATTGAATTGATTCAGTGAACCTTAATAATATCGACAGAGTTATTTTGTGTTCATGACCTAGATAAAGTAACATACGCTGATTTGAGATAGACATATACTCAAGTTGCGTGTGCATCCCTTATGAGAGATTATTCTTAATGAATTCTTCTTGATTTAATTCTCATAGACATATAGGGAGTTAGTTTACAAGGAAATTTTTACATGACCATCGACAGAGGCTTGTAGAGAATTTAGTGTTCTTGGATGACAATTATAGTGGATTAATTTATCATAGAAGGAAATATAATCTAATTAAGTGGAGTGTTTAGGGAAAATTATAAACCTAGATTTTATCACTCATTGATTTTAAATCTGCAAATTTATTTTCTCTGTTAGTTTTCTTGTTTAGTTTTAATTCCTATTTTTACTTTTGTTTGGATAAAATTAGAGTGAGATAAATTAGTAATTAGCAATAGATTAGTATTTAGTCTACGTGGGAACGATACTTTCTTATCACTTTATTACTTGTTTCGATACGTATACTTGAGTGCATAAATTTAGACAACACATACCTCAATCGAATAATAATTCTAGAAATTGAGCACGCATCTCTGTTTATTTCTCCCAAGTCGTTTCCTCAACATTGTGATGTCTCCAAAGCACCTTAACCAAAGGAATAGCTCGTGACCTCAACATTTTCTCTTTACGGTAAAGAATCTGTACTGGCATCGCTTCATACATATGTCTTTCTCTAGATTCAAGGACTGCCAATCAATGACGTGGGATGGGTCCGGTTCATATTTTCTCAACATCGATATATGAAATACATTATGAATCCTTTCTAATTGAGCAGTTAAAGCCAACTTGTATGCAACCGTACCAACTTTGTCTATGATCTCAAACGGTCCTACATACCTCGGCTTTAATTTACCCTTAATCCCAAACCTACTGATTCCTCTTCTTGGAAAAACCTTCAAGAACACAAAATCACCGATTACAAACTCTAACGGTCGTCGACGATGATCTGCATAACTTTTCTGCCTGCTCTGTGCTACCCGCAACCTTTCTCGAACTGTCTTAATCTTCTCAGTAGTCTCCGAGACGATGTCGGGTCCCAACAGAATACTATCTCCGACTTCTGCCCAACAATTCGGCAATCTGCACGGTCTGCCATATAACGCTTCAAATGGTACCATGCCTATACTAGATTGGTAACTATTGTTATAGGCAAATTCAGCTATTGCCAAGTGATTCTTCCAGTTACCTCCAAAATCTAGTACACAAGCCTCAACATGTCTTCCAATATCTGAATAACACGTTCTGACTGCCCATCAGTCTGTGGGTGGAATGCTGTACTCATCTTCAGCTTCGTACCAAATGCAACTTGAAAACTCTCCCAGAATTGAGATGTAAAATGTGGATCCCTATCAGATACAATAGAAACTGGGACTCCATGTAACTTCACAATCTCTGAGACATAAATCCTGCTCAGCTTATCCACAGTGTAAGTCATCTTGATAGGTAGAAAATGAGCAGACTTAGTAAGTCTATCTACAACCACCCATACAACATCAATCCCATCACTGGCCTTCGGCAACCCACTAACAAAATCCATAGTTACGTACTCCCATTTCCATTCCGAAATAGGAAGTGGTTGCAATAACCCTGCAGGTCTCCCATGCTCAGCCTTTACTTGCTGACATATCAAACAACGACTCACATACTTGACAATATGCTTTTTCATTCCTAGCCACCAAAAATTTCTTTTCATGTCCTGATACATCTTGGTACTCCCTGGATGAATAGAAAAATGCGACTTATGGGCTTCATCCATTATGTCATTCCTCAACAAGGCGTCATGAGGAACCCAAAGTCTACTCTGGAACCGTATACTACCATCATCATGAATTCTCCAACTCTGCTCACCAAAGTCCTCTACTTTCTCCTGGTACCCTTCCAATTCCGTATCAATCTTCTGCGCTTCAATAACCCTTTCAACAATCTAGGGTTGTACTCTCATGTGAGCTACATAGGATTTCTGCTCATCTGTTTCTGAGGGAATGTTGAATGCATAATTGGTTGTAGTTTCTAGCATTTTTCCATTCCTCAATCTTTATGTGAGCAAACACCCCATCTTTCTTACAACTTAAAGCGTCTGCTACTACATTGGCCTTACCAGGATGGTAATGCAATGTAAAGTCGTAGTTTTTCAGGTATTCCATCCATCTCCTCTGCCTCATATTCAAATCCTTCTGCGAGAATAAATACTTGAGGCTTTTGTGATCTGAATACACTTCGAAGATCTCCCCATACAAAAGTGTCTCCAAACCTTGAGTGCGTGCACTATAGCCGCCAACTCTAAATCATGGGTCAGATAGTTCTTCTCGTGGATCTTCAACTGTCTCGATGCGTAAGCAATTACCTGACAAACCTGCATTAATACACACCCAAGTCCCGTATGAGAAGCATCAGCATAAATGATATATTTCTCTCCTGGCTTAAGGACTATCAAAATGGGTGTCGTGGTTAGTCGAGTCTTCAACTCTTGGAATGCTATTTCGCAACTATCGGTCCATTCAAACTTGACCCCTTTCTGAGTTACCTTCGTTAATGACGAAACTATCTTCAAGAAACTTTCTACAAACCTACGGTAGTATCTCGCAAGTCCAAGAAAACTCCTGATCTCAGTAACTGTAGTAGGTCTCTGCCAGTTCATAACCGCTTCAATTTTCGACGGGTCCACCGATATCCCATTCTTGGAAACCACATGACCCAACAACTTCACTTCATCTAACCAAAATTCGTACTTGGAAAATTTAGCATACAACTTCTCCTGGCGCAACCTGTGAAGTGTGACATTCAAATGATCCTCATGCTCAAATTTTGTCTTCGAATAGATCAAGATATCGTCAATGAAGACGATAATTAAGACATTCAAGAAATCCCAAAACACTGCTGCATGAGATCCATAAACACCGCAGGTGCATTAGTCAAACTGAATGGCATTACTAGGTACTCAAAGTTCCCTAACCGAGTTCGGAATGCTGTCTTCGAAACATCCTCCTCTTTGATCCTCAACTGGTGGTATCCCAACCTTAGATCAATTTTTGAGAAGTACTTGGCACCTTTTAATTGATCAAACAGATCATCAATCCTGGGGAGTGGATACTTGTTCTTTATCGTCACTTGGTTCAGTTTTCGATAGTCAATGCATAATCTCATTGACCCATCCTTTTTCTTTACGAACAAAACTGGAGCACCCCAAGGCGAGCTGCTCGGACGAATGAACCCAAACCTGTCAACTCTTCCAATTGACTTTTTAGCTCCTTCATTTCTATTGGGGCCATTCGATAAGGTGGAATCGATATGAGTCTAGTTCCTGGAATCAGTTCAATTGAGAAGTCAATCTTCCTGATTGGGGGTAACCCAAGTAACTCTGCAGGAAAGACTTCGGGATAGTCGCATACTATTCAGATTGCTTCCACCTTTAGTGACTCTTCATTCACCTCACTAACGGTAGCATTCATGTTATACAATCTATCCCAATTAGTCCCATTCTTAGATGGTTCTATCACTTGGATTACACGATTCCGAATTCCCTTAAACTTGAACTTAAACTCTAGTTGTCCCAGCACGCCAAACTTAACTATCTTCGCATAACAATCTATAACTGTACGGTATGCAGCTAGCCAGTCCATGCCTAGGATGATGTCGAAATCTCGAAGTTCTAAGACTATCAAGTTCAATTCAAACGAACTATCTCCTATCTTGAGAATGCATAAGTTACACACCCGATGTGGTATTGTTTTGTTTCCCGAGGGAGTCATCAATGAAAGTGTCATATTGGTGTCTATTGTAGAAAGTTCTAACTTATCTACCATGCCAGACGATACAAATGAATGCGTGGAATCCGAATCTATCAGTACATGTGCTAAATAGTTGTATAACATAATTATACCTTCCACGACATCCTCGGAAGCTGTAGCATCGGCCTGCGTCATAGCATAGACCCTAGCCTGGGTCATCGAATCACGGGTCTACTGAGGGATCTTAGGGCACTATCTCCTCAGATGTCCCAACTCTCCACACTAATAACATCTAATCGGCTCTCTACTGGCCTGACCCGTAGGTGTCCTCTGTGACGGTAGTGGAGGTCTAGTAGTCTGACTCTACAAACGAATAGCCTGACCCCTGCCCTGCACTGGTGCTGCTGTCCTCTGTGGAAACTGGCCTGTAGATACTGGTCGAAAAATGCCCTGACTCTATGGTTAGCTGGTCCACTGCTGCCTTGAACTACTGGGCCTGTAAATCATCTGTCTCTTGGCCGGTAAGGGTACCGTCCTCATCCCAGCACTCTGCTCGTGAATGACCTCATCTGCCCGCTCTAACCTTTTGGCTCTCATGACCACTTCGAAGTAGCTAGTAACTTCGAAGGCTGCCATCCTACTCTTGAAGGTGACTTTTAACCCTTTAACAAACTTCTCAGCTTTCATCTGATTGGTGGAAATCAACTCGGGAGCATAACGAGCCAATTGAATAAAGCGGGACTCGTACTGGTCCATAGTCATGTTATCATGTGCCAACCGATCAAACTCCATCATCTTTCTGTCCCTAGAGCTAGCGGAAACATACTTCTCTAGGAACGTTCTTTGAAAGATCATCCAACTATTCTGAATCTCCGGTTGGTTGTCTTTCACCGAAGTCCACCAATGTGCTGCACCCCTCTGAAGCATAAAAGAGGCGCACAACACCTTCTGGGTGTCTGAACACTCCATAGTGCACAAGTATTTGTCAGATTCTTCCAACCATTCCTCCGCTATGGTGGGGTCTGCAGCTCCATCAAAGTTGGGTGGCCTCATATTCCTGTACTCTCTCAGAAGAGCACCTACATGACCCTGATATGGTGGACGCACCAACTGCACATGTCTCGGTATCTATGCTGATGGGGGTGGGGGTATACCTTGATCAGGTGTAGAATCAGGAGTGTGCTCCGGAGCAGCCATGGGTATATGTGCACCCGAGTAGTTCTGACCCCCTATTATCTCGGTTAACTGTCTCATCAAGACCGCCTGGTATTCTATCATCTTCATCTATCTTTCTTGCACTCTTTCTTGGTTCTGAGACATTGTTATTATGGCTTGTATCATCAATTCCATCTCTGTCGACTGTCTAGCCTTAGATGCCCCTGCATCTATGGGTTGGGGCCTTTTGCCTGGCCTACCTTTGCCTGCCATCTAATCAAATCTGCAATTAAACAATATTTATTATTTCTCCGAATCCAAAAGACATTTCATCAAATTTCAGGCAGAGTACTTATTACATACCAAGTATATATGCATTCAAACATATTTCATTTAATACCACTCAATCCATTAATTCCTCAATTAATTATTTTCTCGTCCTTAATACCTTTAAGAAATTTCCATTATTCCTTATCCTATCTCCAAATCTAAACTCTAACACACAGAAGAGCTCTCGTCCCATTTGGAACTAATATTGAGCTCTGATACCACACTGTCACTCCCCAAAATCCTAACACGAATCCCTACGATTCATCAGTCAGAATCTCGAGGTGTGAGGTAATCAATCACACAACCTGATAGAACATTCACAAATAATACTACTTATGGAAAGAAAATATACGCAGCGGAATAAACATTTAACTAACATCTATACGAGAGTCTAGAGTAAGCGAAAGAATTTGACAAACACTGATATAAGTCAAGATCCCCAATCTCATAATACATCAGGTTAAAATTTTCTAAACTAACATGTTTCTTATCTACAAGCAAAAAACCGCTAAGATCCTCTACTAATCCTCAAAGACACGGTGGCGGCAAGACATCAATCTGCTCATCTTCGAGGACCTCCTCAAAAGACTCCTCAAATAACGGCTCCTCAAGAGCTGAATAATCTGAAATGTGAAGGATAGGGTGAGTAACAAGGGAATGTTACTCAACATGATGAACACCGTTCTAATAGCGAGTCATACATGCACAAGTAATCATCAGAACAATTAAATGATACAATTTTTCATAATGTAACATACGAAAAATGTCAAAGCATACTCAGTAAACAGTTATAATAACTTTTAATCTATCATTTTAAATCATTTAAAGTAGCATATGCATATTTTAAATGAAAACATCTATCAGTCATTACAAAATAAGAAAAGATACATAATAAGAACAAGGCAGTGTAATCGATAAGAGAGCAGAGGAACACGCCGATATAACCACCTCGACTATGGCAATATGATATTCCAAACTTAATCTCCGATATAGAATCCCATCGTTATAATCTGATTTTGTAGCCGGTCTAGCATACCACGGTTGGATGACCATTTATCCGGTTCAGACTGGCCGTTGACCAAGAACTCAATACTGAATTCAACTAACGATGAGGTCAACCGTTTGACGATTACAGACTAACAGTGATCACTAACTAGCCCAGGAGACCCCTCGCGTCGAAGCCTATCAAGAGACAATGCATGTGAACTCCGCCTAGCTCTACACTATAAAGAGACCGCCTTTACACACAACGTTCCCCAGGAAATAAGTAGGAGAAATTCCCAGATTTCATCAGCTGTAATATCTACTTAAGGTATCCCATACTACCGAAGAGCATATAACATCTAGTGCTATCCTAGATTGACTCGTCACTTCCGGATACACAGCAACGCGTCACTTTCTATGGATTTTCTACAAACCTTTACTGATAAACAAAATAATTTATTTTGTATATAATATATCATTTCTTTTAATCGAAAATACCAATAAAGTCTGGTAATGCCCTCCAGTGATAGTTATCTGTCATTTCTATCCATCAACCATCTCATCCCTCTATCTATCAATCACGTTTGACGTAGCATGGCCACTATGTAGAACTGGAGGCACTGTCCCATCAATCAGTCGAGAACATACGTTCTCTCTATCCATCCATCAATTAAATCGATCAATCTATCATCTAATTTCCTACATATCTATAAAAGTAATTTCACCTTTAAAGTAATTCGAAATCCATATAGCATCAACCAATTCCATTTGATGGTTTTGGTTGAGTCGAAAGACTCGGAAACAAAGATAAAATCATAAGACGTAAAATCTGAAAATCTGTGAAAATTTGGCTAAGTGTTGCAAAAATGATTTTTTAAAGTCGAAATTTAAAATGGGTTATTTATTTATTTATTAAAGAACTTAAAAATACTTAACTATTTTTAATGAAACAAAGGTAGGAAATGGGCATACATACTATATGGAAGTAATAAAAAAAAATTAGAACCAAACTCAACATTCGGATACTTTTTCGAATTACTGATTTTTTTTTTTTGAAACTCGATCAAAATCGATCCAAATATTATACCAACTATAAATCTATTGGTGAAGTTAATTTTTCTCAAATATTAAAAATTAAGAATCCATATTTTTAAATCAATGCACGGATCTAAAATTATTTCCTTGAGTTACATTTTTAGGATTTTCAGGTTATTACAATACCTCCCTAACCATCTTCTTTCTTTCACTCTCTCTATTTTTCTTCCTCTTCACTACATCATTTTTTTAACCATTCAAAAATAAAATAAAATAAAACAAAATAAAAAATTGATTTTGAGAAGAAAATAAACACATCAAACTCGCAAGATCATGACGTTACTCATAAGTTATTTTGAGTTTTTGTTGAAGGAATCCAAGCCTCCAAAATCATTTGACAAAGTAATTTTTTTATTTACTTTTTAATTTTACTTATTTATTCTTGATTTCATAATTTTTTATGTATCCAAATGGATTCGTCAACTTTTTAAGTATACGTGGCACTAATGACAATTTTTAAAGTTTCTGAAATATTAATGGATCAACCAATCGATTATTAATATTATAGGATTGATTTCCTCATTTTGTAATATTAATTGATCAATTCGTTGATTTTACGAAATGTATGGGCTAATTCAATGATTTTGGCACACGTGGCAATTTTGGAAAATCAAAATTGCGAATAACTCATTGATTTTAAGTACATTAGAAATTTAAATCAATTTTATATAAAATGATATGTAAGTTAAACCAATGATTTTGGCGCATGTAACAATTTTAGAAAATCAAAATTTTCTTAATCAAAATTGTGAGTTGACTTACTAATTTTGGGTATATTAGAAATTTGAGTCGATTTTTTTTCTATAAAATATATATGTAAGTTAAATCAATGATTTTGGCACATGTGACAATTTTGAAAAATCAAAATTTTCTTAATCAAAATTATGAATTGACTCACTGATTTTGGGTATATTAGAAATTAGAATTGATTTTTTTTCTATAAAATGGATGTGTGAATTAAATCAATAATTTTGGCACACGTGACGATTTTAGAAAATCAAAATTTCCTTTATCAAAATTGTGAGTTGACTCACTGATTTTTGGTACATTAGAAATTTGAATCGATTTTTTTCTATAAAATGGATGTGAGTTAAATCAATTATTTTGGCGCACATGATAATTTTGAAAAATCAAAATTTTCTTAATCAAAATTGTTAGTTGACTTACTGATTTTTGGTACATTAGAAATTTGAATCAATTTTTTTTCTCTCTATAAATGATATGGGAGTTAATTAATGATTTTGGCGCACGTGGTGGTTTTGGAAAATTAAAATTTTCTAGATTAAAATTGTGAGTTGACTCACTGATTTTGAGTACATTAGAAATTTGAATCGATTTTTTTTCTATAAAATAGATATTTGAGTTAAATCAATGATTATGGCACACGTGGTGATTTTAGAAAATCAAAATTTTCTTGATAAAAATTGTGAGTTGACTCACTAATTTTGGGTACATTAGAAATTTTTAATCAATTTTTTTCTATAAAATAGATATCTGAGTTAAATCAAGGATTTTACACACATGGCGATTTTCTTAATCAAAATTATGAGTTGACTCACTGATTTTGGATACATTAGAAATTTGAATCTATTTTTTTTCTCTTTATCAAATGAATATGTGAGTTAACTAAATGGTTTTGGCGCAAGTGCCGATTTTAAAAAATAAAAATTTTCTAAATCAAAATTATGAGTTGACTCACTGATTTTGGGTACATTAGAAATTTGAATTGATTTTTTTCTATAAAATAGACATGTGAGTAAAATCAATAATTTTGGCGCACGTGGCAATTTTGAAAAATCAAAATTTTCTTAATCAAAATTGTGAGTTGACTCACTGATTTTGTGTACATTAAAAATTTGAATCGATTTTTTTTTCTCTATAAAATAGATATGTGAGTTAACTAATGATTTTGGCGCATGTGAGGATTTTGAAATTTTAAAATTTCCTAGATCAAAATTCTTAGTTGACTCATTGATTTTGGTTACATTAGAAATTTGTTTTCTATAAAATAGATATGTGTGTCAAATCAATGATTTTGGCACACATGATGATTTTATAAAATTAATATTTTCTTGATCAAAATTGTGAGTTGACTCATTGATTTTGAGTACATTATAAATTTGAATCGATTTTTCTCTATAAAATAGAAATGTGAGTTAAATCAATGATTTTGGCACACGTGACAATTTTCTTAATTAAAATTTTTAGTTGACTCACTGAATTTGGGTACATTAGAAATTTGAATCAATTTTTTTTCTCTCTATAAAATTGATATGTGAGTTAACTCAATGATTTTGGCTTACGTTGCGATTTTGAAACATTAAAATTTCCAAGATCAAAATGACTCACTGATTTTGGGTATATTAAAATTTTTAAAATCAATTTTTTTTCTCTCTATAAAATGGATATCTGAGTTAACTCAATGATTTTGGCTCACGTAGCGATTTTGGAAAATCAAAAATTTCTAAATAAAATTGTAAGTTGACTCACTGATTTTGGGTGCATTAGAAATTTAAATCAATTTTTTTTCTTTTTATAAAATGGATATGTGAGTTAATTCAATGATTTTGGCGCACGTGACGATTTTAGAAAATCAAAATTTCCTTAGTCAACATTGTGAGTTGACTCACTGATTTTGGGTACATTAGAAATTTGAATCAATTTTTTTCTATAAAAAATATCTGAGTTAAATCAATGATTTTACACACATGACGATTTTCTTAATCAAAATTATGAGTTGACTCACTGATTTTAGATACATTAGAAATTTGAATCTATTTTTTTTCTCTTTATCAAATGAATATGTGAGTTAACTAAATGGTTTTGGCGCACGTGCCGATTTTAAAAAATAAAAATTTTCTAAATAGAAATTATGAGTTAACTCACTGATTTTGGATACATTAGAAATTTGAATTGATTTTTTTCTATAAAATAGAAATGTGAGTAAAATCAATAATTTTGGCGTACGTGACAATTTTGAAAAATTAAAATTTTCTTAATCAAAATTGTGAGTTGACTCACTGATTTTGAGTACATTAGAAATTTGAATCGATTTTTTTTTCTCTCTATAAAATAGATATGTGAGTTAACTAATGATTTTTGCGCATGTGAGGGTTTTGAAAATTTAAAATTTTCTAAATCAAAATTCTGAGTTGACTCACTGATTTTGGGTACATTAGAAATTTGAATAGATTTGTTTTCTATAAAATAGATATGTGTGTCAAATCAATGATTTTGCCACACATTACGATTTTATAAAATTAATATTTCCTTTATCAAAATTGTGAGTTGACTCATTGATTTTGAGTACATTATAAATTTGAATCGATTTTTCTCTATAAAATAGATATGTAAGTTAAATCAATGATTTTGTCACACGTGCCGATTTTCTTAATTAAAATTATGAGTTGACTCACTAATTTTGGGTAAATTAGAAATTTAAATTGATTTTTTTTCTATAAAATAGAAATGTGAGTAAAATCAATAATTTTGGCGCACGTGACAATTTTGAAAAATCAAAATTTTCTTAATCAAAATTGTGAGTTGACTCACTGATTTTGAGTACATTAGAAATTTGAATCGATTTTTTTTTTCTCTCTATAAAATAGATATGTGAGTTCACTAATGATTTTCGCGCATGTGAGGGTTATGAAAATTTAAAATTTACTAAATCAAAATTCTGAGTTAACTCACTGATTTTGGGTACATTAGAAATTTGAATCGATTTGTTTTCTATAAAATAGATATGTGTGTCAAATCAATGATTTTGGCACATATGACGATTTTATAAAATTAATATTTCCTTGATCAAAATTGTAAGTTGACTCATTGATTTTGAGTACATTATAAATTTGAATCGATTTTTCTCTATAAAATAGATATGTAAGTTAATCAATGATTTTGGCACACGTGACGATTTTCTTAATTCAAATTATGAGTTGACTCACTGTTTTGGGTAAATTAGAAATTTGAATTAATTTTTTTATAAAATAGAAATGTGAGTAAAATCAATAATTTTGGCGCACGTGACAATTTTGAAAAATCAAAATTTTCTTAATCAAAATTGTGAGTTGACTCACTGATTTTGGGTACATTAGAAATTTGAATCGATTTTTTTTTCTCTCTATAAAATAGATATGTGAGTTAACTAATGATTATGACGCATTTGAGGGTTTTGAAAATTTAAAATTTCCTAAATCAAAATTCTGAGTTGACTCACTGATTTTTTGTAAATTAGAAATTTGAATCGATTTATTTTCTATAAAATAGATATGTGTGTCAAATCAATGATTTTGACACACATGACGATTTTATAAAATTAATATTTCCTTAATCAAAATTGTGAGTTGACTCATTGATTTTGAGTACATTATAAATTTGAATCGATTTTTCTCTATAAAATAGATATGTGAGATAAATCAATGATTTTGGCACACGTGACGATTTTCTTAATTAAAATTATGAGTTGACTCACTGATTTTGGGTAAATTAGAAATTTGAATTGATTTTTTTCTATAAAATAGAAATGTGAGTAAAATTAATAATTTTGGCGCACGTAACAATTTTGAAAAATCAAAATTTTCTTAATCAAAATTATGAGTTGACTCACTGATTTTGGGTACATTAGAAATTTGAATCGATTTTTTTTTCTCTTTATAAAATAGATATGTGAGTTAACTAATGATTTTGGTGCATGTGAGGGTTATGAAAATTTAAAATTTACTAAATCAAAATTCTGAGTTGACTCACTGATTTTTGGTACATTAGAAATTTGAATCGATTTGTTTTCTATAAAATAGATATGCGTGTCAAATCAATGATTTTGGCACACATGACGATTTTATAAAATTAATATTTCCTTGATCAAAATTGTGAGTTGACTCATTGATTTTGAGTACATTATAAATTTTAATCGATTTTTCTCTATAAAAGATATGTGAGTTAAATCAATGATTTTGGCACACGTGACGATTTTCTTAATAAAATTATGAGTTGACTCACTGATTTTGGGTAAATTAGAAATTTGAATTGATTTTTTTCTATAAAATAGAAATGTGAGTAAAATCAATAATTTTGGCGCACGTGACAATTTTGAAAAATCAAAATTTTCTTAATAAAAATTGTGAGTTGACTCACTGATTTTGGGTATATTAGAGATTTTAATCGATTTTTTTTTCTTTTTATAAAATAGATATGTAAGTTAACTAATGATTTTGGCGCATGTGAGGATTTTGAAAATTTAAAATTTCCTAAATCAAAATTCTGATTTGACTCACTGATTTTGGGTACATTCGAAATTTGAATCGATTTATTTTCTATAAAATAGATATGTGTGTCAAATCAATGATTTTGACACACATGACGATTTTATAAAATTAATATTTTCTTAATCAAAATTGTGAGTTGACTCATTGATTTTGAGTACATTATAAATTTTAATCGATTTTTCTCTATAAAATAGATATGTAAGTTAAATCAATGATTTTGGCACAAGTGACGATTTTCTTAATTAAAATTATGAGTTGACTCACTGATTTTAGGTAAATTAGAAATTTGAATTGTTTTTTTCTATAAAATAGAAATGTGAGTAAAATCAATAATTTTGGCGCACGTGACAATTTTGAAAAATCAAAATTTTCTTAATCAAAATTATGAGTTGACTCACTGATTTTGGGTACATTAAAAATTTGAATCGATTTTTTTTTCTCTTTATAAAATAAATATGTGAGTTAACTAATGATTTTGGCGCATGTGAGGGTTTTGAAAATTTAAAATTTCCTAAATCAAAATTCTGAGTTGACTCATTGATTTTTGGTACATTAGAAATTTGAATCGATTTATTTTCTATAAAATAGATATATGTGTCAAATCAATGATTTTGACACACATGACGATTTTATAAAATTAATATTTCCTTAATCAAAATTGTGAGTTGACTCATTGATTTTGAGTACATTATAAATTGTAATCGATTTTTCTCTATAAAATAGATATATGAGTTAAATCAATGATTTTGGCACACGTGACGATTTTCTTAATTAAAATTATGTGTTGACTCACTGATTTTGGATAAATTAGAAATTTGAATTGATTTTTTTTTTTTTAAATAGAAATGTAAGTAAAATGAATAATTTTGGCGCACGTGGCAATTTTGAAAAATCAAAATTTTCTGAATCAAAATTGTAAGTTAACTCACTGATTTTGGGTATATTAGAAATTTGAATCGATTTTTTTTTCTCTATATAAAATAGATATGTGAGTTCACTAATGATTTTGGCACATGTGAGGATTTTGAAAATTTAAAATTTCCTAAATCAAAATTCTGAGTTGAATCACTGATTTTGGGTACATTAGAAATTTGTTTTCTATAAAATAGATGTGTGTCAAATCACTGATTTTGGCACACATGACGATTTTATAAAATTAATATTTCCTTAATCAAAATTGTGAGTTGACTCATTGATTTTGAGTACATTATAAATTTGAATCGATTTTTCTTTATAAAATAGATATGTGAGTTAAATCAATGATTTTGGCACACGTGACGATTTTCTTAATTAAAATTATGAGTTGACTCACTGATTTTGGGTAAATTAGAAATTTGAATTGATTTTTTTCTATAAAATAGGAATGTGAGTAAAATCAATAATTTTGGCGCACGTGACAATTTTGAAAAATCAAAATTTTCTTAATCAAAATTGTGAGTTGACTTACTGATTTTGGGTACATTAGAAATTTGAATTGATTTTTTTTTCTCTCTATAAAATAGATATGTCAGTTAACTAATGATATTGGCGCATGTGAGGGTTTTGAAAATTTAAAATTTCCTAAATCAAAATTCTGAGTTGACTCACTGATTTTGGGTACATTAGAAATTTGAATCGATTTATTTTCTATAAAATAGATATGTGTGTCAAATCAATGATTTTGACACACATGACGATTTTATAAAATTAATATTTCCTTGATCAAAATTGTGAGTTGACTCATTGATTTTGAGTACATTATAAATTTGAATTGATTTTTCTTTATAAAATAGATATGTGAGTTAAATCAATGATTTTGGCACACGTGACGATTTTCTTAATTAAAATTATGAGTTGACTAACTGATTTTGAATACATTAGAAATTTTAATCAATTTTTTTTCTCTATAAAATTTTAATCAATTTTTTTTGTGAGTTAACTCAATGATTTTGACTTACGTGACGATTTTGAAAAATTAAAATTTCCTAGATCAAAACGACTCACTGATTTTGGGTATATTAAAATTTTGAATCAATTTTTTTTCTCTATATAAAATGGATATCTGAGTTAACTCAATGATTTTGGCTCACGTAGCGGTTTTGAAAAATCAAAAATTCCTAAATCAAAATTGTAAGTTGACTCACTGATTTTGGGTGCATTAGAAATTTAAATCAATTTTTTTTCTTTTTATAAAATGGATATATGAGTTAATTCAATGATTTTGGCGCACGTGACGATTTTAGAAAATCAAAATTTCCTTAATCAAAATTGTGAGTTGACTCACTGAGTTTGGATTCATTAGAAATTTGAATCAATTTTTTTTCTCTTTATAAAATGGATATGTAAGTTAACTCAATGATTTTGGTGCACGTGACGATTTTAGAAAATCAAAATTTCCTTAGTCAACATTGTGAGTTGACTCACTGATTTTGGGTATATTAGAAATTTGAATCGATTTTTTTCTATAAAATAAATATATGAGTTAAATCAATGATTTTGACGCATGTGACGATTTTCTTTATCAAAATTGTGAGTTGACTTATTGATTTTGGGTACATTAGAAATTTGAATCGATTTTTTTTTCTCTTTAAAAAATGAATATGTGAGTTAACTCAATGGTTTTGACACACGTGACGATTTTGGAACATCAAAATTTTCTAAATCAAAATTGTGAGTTGACTCACTGATTTTGGGTACATTAGAAATTTGAATCGATTTTTTTCTATAAAATGGATATGTGAGTTAAATCAATGATTTTGGCGCACGTGAAGATTTTAGAAAATCAATATTTCTTTATTAAAATTGTGAGTTGACTAACTGATTTTAGGTACATTACAAATTTTAATCGATTTTTTTTTCTTTTAAATAGAAATGTGAGTTAAATCAATAATTTTGGCGCACGTGACAATTTTGAAAAATCAAAATTTTCTTAATCAAAATTGTGAGTTGACTCACTGATTTTGTGAGTCTAATCAATGATTTTGGCGCATGTAGCGATTTTAGAAAATTAAAATTTTCTTGATAAAAACTGTGAGTTGACTCATTGATTTTGGGTACATTAGAAATTTGAATTGATTTTTTTCTATAAAATGGATATGTGAGTTAAATCAATGACTTTGGCGCACGTAACGATTTTCTTAATTAAAGTTGTTAGTTAACTCATTGATTTTGGGTACATTAGAAATTTGAATCAATTTTTTTTCTCTCTATAAAATGGATATGTGAGTTAACTCAATGATTTTGGCGCACGTAGCGATTTTAGAAAATCAAAATTTTCTTGATCAAAATTGTGAGTTAACTCACTGTTTTTTGGTACATTAGAAATTTGAATTGATTTTTTTATATAAAATGGATATGTGAGTTAAATCAATAATTTTGATGTACGTGACGATTTTCTTAATTAAAATTGTTAGTTGACTCATTGATTTTGGGTACATTAGAAATTTGAATCAATTTTTTCTCTCTTTATAAAATGGATATGTGAGTTAAATGATTTTGGCTCACGTGGCGATTTTTGAAAATCAAAATTTCCTATATCAAAATTGTGAGTTGACTCACTGATTTTGGGTATATTAGAAATTTGAATCTTTTTTTTTCTATAAAATAGATATGTGAGTTAAATCAATGATTTTAGCGCACGTGACGATTTTAGAAAATTAAAATTTTCTTGATCAAAATTGTGAGTTGACTCACTGATTGTGGGTACATTAGAAATTTTAATCGATTTTTTTTTTCTCTATAAAATGGATATGTGAACCAATTCACTGATTTTGTGTATATTGAAAGTCCCAAATTGAAATTTTCCTATGAAATTGAGCATGTGAGCCTACTCATTGATTTTAATACACTTAGCAATTCAAAAAAATCAAATTTCTTTAATTAGAAATGTGTGGGTCAACTCACTAATTTAATACACATAACGATTTAAAATCAAATTTCTTTGATAAAATGTTGTCAATGAACCATTTCACTAATTTTGTGTACATGACATTGAAAATTGATTTCATACTCCTCAAAATGTGATTAAATTGATCCATTAATTTTTGGTGCCGCGTAAGCCTTACTAAATTGTGAGGTTCCATCATAGGAAATTCGAGAATCCATGTAGTTATTTTAGTCGTAAGATTCGTTTAGTAAATCCGATGTAATTCGATGATGATTGGACCCTAATTTGACCTTTAATCTTTGAATGTTGACCATAGGATATTTTTGGATCATAGTAGAGATTAATCATCTTGATCAGGCGGGTTCGATGCCTAACACCTTCTAAAACCCGTAATCTGACCCCTTACCTATTGCTCGTGGATCAACCCAATCCATTTTGGAGTTATCTATGGTTCCTAGACCTAAACTAGGTGACGACTCCCTATTCTTTAAAAATCTTCGAGATACGTAATCAGACCATTATTCGTTATTTAGCGGCTGCGGAGGATCGATGCGATTTTATTGACGTCAAATTTACCTCATTTTTATGTATTGCATTGTCAGCCTTATATGTCGATCAAATGAATCTAACAGTCTGATCGATATCCCTTTTTTTTTAGCATTAATGGGACAACAAATTAAATTATGGGCATGATTGTTGGGAGAGTCTAATTCAACTCAAGGAAAAATGTGGGGGCATAAAAGAGGTTGACTAGCAACTACATGTTGTGGACCAATAAGAAATATTAGCATTAATTGTAGGAGCAGCTAAGCTTGGACAATATTTCAGACTTGGCGACTCAAGAGTTCATATTGCATGGAATTTTTGTTGTAACAATCTTGGTGGATGGATGGTCAATTTCAAGTCAAGTCATGTGTCATCTTACCCTCAACTTTATTCCTTCATTTGAAAGGTCTGTCACGCAGTGAACAATGCCGCTAATCACGCAAAAACTTAACTTGGGTCTTGGGTGATTTAGACTTATACTTCCACATTTTGGTGAATATTTAAATACCGGTCTTTTGACTTTGGTCCTTTCTCATAAACTAATTAAAATAACTTCAATATACTCAATATTTATGGATGACCATATTGTTCATCTTCAAGCTCTTCTTAATTCTTTGTAACAACCTTTCCCTTTTCAATTAAATTTTAATCATTTTTTGATTTTTTCTAAAATTCTTTGAAATTTCCTTTCTTTTTTCAATTAAAATTTAATTATTTTTTAATTTCTTCAAAAATCCTAACTTGCTCTTAAGGGGGTTTGGAGGTTGAAATAGGTATATAACATCTTTAAGTTGAAGATAAGGGTAAAATTTTGGAAATTTTAAAAAAGCTCCCTGACAAATTGTATCTCTTGATTGATGAAAGTCAATGTCTCTCTATTCATGAATTCATCATGGGACCCACTATGAGTCCCATTAATATGATTCCTTAGTACTGCTGTAAAATCGACAAGTGAAACATGTTAAATGTAGGGTTTGGAAGTTAAATTTTGTGGGCCAGGGTCTTGAAGACTTTAGGGTGATTTGGATACTCCCCCTTAAGTTTTTGGAATATTTGAGATAGCATAATACAAGCCCCTCGAACTCTGTCTTCTCTAATAATTTAATGAAAATAACATTTTTTTATTTGTCTTCTCAAAATTTTATATCTTCATCTTCTTTGACGAAAGATTTAAAGAATTTTATTAATACGTCTGCAAATTGGTTGTATTAGGTTTACCCCCCTTTGCAAAATACAAAGATTTGGTTTATAACCTTGATTGAAAGTTCCTTTCTAATTGATGAAAATTTTATTTTATTGAAATTTTGGTTCAGTAAATTAAGTTTTGAATATATTTTGAGATAACGTTGACAACACTTGAACTAACATTTGAACAAGAAATTATTAAATAAATTAAAAAAACACCACTTGAAAAGTGATCCTAGTAAGAGAACTTAAGGTAACATTTCATTTTTTTTAAATAATAATGTTGCTTATGGTGATTTTATGATAGGATGGTGCATAGTCTAATGTTATACATTTGGGATGTTGCATGTATAGTAGCATAATCGATAAAACTTGAAGTTTAAGGCAAAAACTTCAAATAAAGTCTTTTTAATTTTTATTGATTCTAGTGTAGGATACTTTTGTTTGTTCGAATTTTTTTATTGGAAACTTCCATGCAAGACTTTTTTTTTTCTAAACATGTATTTTGGGTAGCGAGGAAAGACCTTTCTAAGAGATTTGTTATTGTTGTTGGAATTTCCAAATTCGCTAAAGTGGGATTAAGAAAAAAAAAATTGGTACTTTTGTTAGGGGAACTTCCACATTGAAACCTCTGAGAAATTTTTTTTCGAATTATGATGAACGCACACAGTCTTGGTATGCGGTTGACATGGCAAGGGCACATAACCAAACATCTTTTCCTTGTGTATCCCGATGAAAATGATCTATGGTTTTGTGCACTTGCCACGTTAGCCTCATACCAAGACCGCGTGCATTCATCATGACTTTTTTTCCATATCTCTAATGGTCCAACATGAGATCTCTTCCAAAGTCATGAGTTTCATGAGAAACTTCCAAGTTTTTAGTGGGGGACCTCCTAAAAATATTTTTTTTGAACTCCTCTTTAGATACCTTTAAAGAGATATTTGCATAAAGGTAGGATGGAACTTTCAACTGGACAACTGGAGGACATAAGGGACCACCTAATTAGTTGCCTTATGGGATCGAATCCTTATTTTTGGAAATTGATTACATGGACCCTTGACCCAGGGTCATCTCCTTTAGACTAATGTAAAATGGCTTAAATGTTTTCGTCTTCAATCTAGAACCAAAAAAGCACTTGATTTTTCTTCCAAAAATAAGAAATTTCTAAACAATTCGGCATCTATGGTAAATTAATTCTACACTATTGAACCTCGTCTTCAATTCATCGTTTTGAACCTCACCTTAATCTCTTATAGAAAACTCTTCATATTTCCAATGGTTTTCTACAAGTGTAACAAAAAATCTATTGATTTTCTTTTCAAATCAGTGATTTTCAAGTTCTTCAACTTCTTTAATAAATTATTTTTAACAATTGAATTTCATCTCCAATCATCATTTTCAATCTCAAATTAAACCTTTTTAGAAAATCCTAGATTTTTTCATCCAAATTTCTTTAATCTTCTCTACTTCAAAAATATTCTTGTGCATGAGGTATGAAGGGAAGAATTAAATAGAATCTTAAGGTTCAAGAGAAAATTAAATTTTTTTAATGAATATTGAAGTAAATGGAATCTTAAGTTTGAATAGTTGGTTAAATTTTTTACATAAGAGATTGAAGGCATATAGTTGTTCTCCCTCTTGTGGTTATGCTCTCCACAGCTTATCTAATTCAGATTTTCAAATTTAGATTCATTGGGGAACAATGATGAGTTCATGATTGATTTTGTCCCCACCTCAAGGAAGAGGATCTATGATTCAACCCTACAATATGACAAGGTGACTAACTTCATTTCAGGTCTCAAGATTTCTCCGGATTTCCAAAGTTCAAACTGAATTGAAACTATATCTAAAATAGATTTCAAGCAAAAGAATTCAACTAAAATTTTTTTTGCAAGTTTGGATCTCGAAATTGATAAGTGGATAATCAAATTTTCTTATTAGAAATCCATTTTCAACATTGGAAATCAATTTCGTAACCAGATTTGATGAAATTCATGGTTAAATTTGATTTCTAACGGTGAAAGTTGTGAATTATCAATAAAAAAACTCAAAGTCTACCAATAAAAACGAAAATAATACATATTACAACATGAATTTGATCTCACCTTCTTCTTAAATCAGATAGATTTCTATAAATATTATTGAAATTCCGTCTTTAACTTCCTTGTTGATCTGAATTGAGCTTGAGTTACAACAAATCTTCATTGTAGGTCAGAAGATCTCTCTCTTTTTATCTCCCAGCCTAGGCTTTCTCCAGAAGGAAAATTCTAAAAATGATTCGATCCCCATAATAGTAGCCCCTCCCTCCTATTTATAAAAATCATAGGGGGAGAAAACTTAAAGATTAAGTATTTCTTAAAATGGTAAAAATGTAAGAATTGTGAAGTACGAAAATCAATCACAAAGCTTCCAAGTAATCTTGCGGAATCAGCATCAAAGGTATGTTTTCAATCAATCTTCACTATTTAAGCATATCTATAGAGTTAAACCTATACCATTTTGATTTTTGACATCCTCCCATAATGTTCTAATGAAAATCACGCAATAGAGTAGAATACCAAAACTCAGTAGAAAAAGGGGGAAATAGTTAGAATATAGAAGAGAAGATATGAATCGGATGTAAAATAGAGGAAAATCAAAAAAGAGGTTTGGAAAATGAGACTTAATTAGTAGAGGTAAGAATAGTGGAAAAACGATGAGAATAAGAAGAAAAAAATCCCCTAATCATGAGCAGAAAATGGTATGTGAGGAAGGAATCAACCCGAGAACAATTAGATATCGTTATGGGATATAACGATATTTGATTGAAAAAGCTATATAACGAAAAAGATATAGGTATAGCGATGTGATAAGTGACAGACTAAAAACATAATGAAAGAAAGAAAAGGATAAAAAGGAAAGGAATGAGGAACACCCTTAACCTAGACGACATTTTGAGGCTTAAAAGTAGGCACAAAATTGTTATTGGTAAAAAATGCTAGAAGACAAAAGGAAATGTCACGCCAAAAATAATGAGATGAGCAAATAACGATATGGAAGTATAGCGATAGCAGTATGGGAAAATAACGGTGTGAGGAGATAGTGGTATAGGTAAAAAACGGTATGAGAGTGTTAAACTTAAAAAAAGCTCCAATCGTGAAGAAAAATTGTATCCAAGGGCATGTGTGAGACTAAAAAGCAAACCTCTTGTATACATTTCACTACAGCTAACACCCCAACCCATCCATTGCAAAATAAAGCTCATTTCTTTGAGAAAAACTATTGCAAGTACAATAATGACACCAAAAGGAAAGAAAACTATTCAAGGAAAAATATTTTCAATAAAAGAGCTAATAGCTACAACCAATGGGCAAATAGTGGTATTGGTGTCGAGCGTGCCGAAACAAATGGAATGGAAAATAGATGGTGTGCAAGACTATCACCCTATAGAGAAAGATGTAAATAGAATGTTTGTTGTGTTTCAAGATAAAAGCAAGGATCTGCTCTGTTTACAACCCATAACACTTAGACAAGGAGTGGTGACTGATATGATAACTAAGAAACCAATCACCTTCTTGATAGACAACGCTAATAAAAACATATTTTCAGATATCCGATATTCACACTATTGGGAGTCAACTACATGGGCAAAATGGGTCCAGAAAGTTTTCAACCATACCAATATGAAAAAGAAACTAGAAGAATTAGATCTTATGTCAGCCATAAAAATATCCATAAACGATGTGTATTACAATGAACCTTTGTCGATAGCATTGATAAAATTGAGGAACCCTAATACTCATATATTAGCCAAAAATGAATTCACTTTCTCAAAAAGAGATGCAGTGAGACTTGTAAGACTTCCAGTTGGGAAGAAAGTTGCATATGTGCCCAAAAATGAACTTGATGATGTAGAATTGGGAAAATGGTTGCGGATGAATGAGATGAAAACGTTAGCTGGTAGCTCTGTGAACCACGAAAAATTTCTATTGAGTTGGTAGAGAGAAAAATATAACAGGTATTTTTATGAAGAGACTTTTATGTGTTTTCTTAGTATACTACTTTTCAGTATTCGTAACAAATGTTATCCCATGCAAATATCTGAACATGACCATTTTTAATGTCGTCTCAAGAGTAATAGTCGAGAAAGATGTCTGTTTGGCGAGCCTTCTGGTGGTGCAATTGTATCAAGGACTGGATAGTCATCATCGTGATATAGCGATGCGAGATGTTGAAAGATCAAAAGGAAAAGTAAAGGCAAATCTAGATTTCCTTGGCGGACTATTCTGGATACTATAGCATTGGGTATATCAAAGATTTGAGACCCTAGCTCCTTAGAAACAACCATCAATGGAAATTGGCCTAATTTATAGAGCATTCTACTATGGAATTCAGAAACCACGAAAGTAAAATATGTCATTCTATGTGAGAAAGATAGAATTGCATGGAGACCATACAAGAGCAATGAATATTGGATAGAACCATTGTTTGAGAATATAACCAAGGTTAATGGATCATCCACTGATTACTTGTATATGTATAGAATGACAACACTTAGATTCCTGATTGGGATGCCTCCATACCTATTGGTTGTCCAAAAGAAATTATATAATCCTCATAGAGTAGCAAGGCAATTTGGTTATGATCGAGACGTACCCATGCCATGATTTCGGGATGTTCAGATTTGTAAAAGACACTATCCAATATTTCTTCATAATCTTGCTTAGTAGAAATCTCTTACTAGTAGAAAAAAGTAGATAATGCCAAGTCACAGAGGAATATAAGGTCTATTACTCACGGCATGTTCAACCAAGATGCCCAATATTTTCACAACTGTTTTGGATGTTACAAGGGACTGAAAAAAATCATAAATACGCAAATGTAAAGGAGAATCATACGGTATGGTTAAATACACATCATTAGAACATATGTAAGGGAAAGGATTTGATGTAATAGTCGTAAGGAAATAAAGATAAACAACAATATATATATATATATATATTGATCCAATTGAAGCATCACTAATAAAAATTGTCGAGGAGGAAAACTTCAGGAAAGGAAAAGGGTTATGGTAGAATAAGAAAAAATAAACAAAGAAAAAGGAATTAAGGGGGTATAAAAAGTAAAATAGCAACTAAAAGTCTAATAATAAAGCTAGTGTCTAAGGGAAGAAAGAAAAAAGTAAACACCAACTTCGGAATCATCACCAAAGAGGTTTGAAAAACAAACCAAGAGAAGACAAGAAATATCGCAACCGATGGATGAAACAATTGAAGAAGGTAAGTAACAAGAACCATACAATAGATTAGAAAAATTCCTCATTTACGTTAAATGTATAAGGTTAGTAGCTCTCTAGTTCTTATTATTTTGGGAACCAAACTAGAAAGGAAAAACCACGATTCTAGTTGCTGTAAACATAGGAATAGGCTGGCCAATGAAAAACAATACAATGTCCCATAATTCCAATCAATCAAAATAATAAGTAAACCTTATTTTTATTCTAAAAATGAAAGATACAAAAATTGTGAAAATAAATGTGATGTTTATTCTATACTAAAAAAATAGGATTTTAAATAGGAGTTCGATCACTACTTCAACATTATGGGCTATAAGGGTAAGCATAGAAAATGGCGAAAACAGGAAAACATCAAGATAAAGTCACAGAATGACACAGTACAATATTGAGAATTGAAAAAAAAGATGTATAAGAATTTTAATATGCCGAGTTACGTAAAATAGAATTGCAAAAATTTTATTTTACTAACTTAAGAATAATCAATGTCAAATGAAATTATAGAAAATGAAGCAATCGTAGTGGTGGTCGATGAAAGATTCCATCTAAAGGAGGAGAAAAGGACAAAGCATAAGGATGTGGGAAGAAATTCTCGACATGGAAGTGCAAGAAATAAAAGAAAGAGAAAAGGAAATAAATGAATAAACAAATTTTGAAAAGGAAGATGACGATGATGATGACGATGATGGTGATGAAGGAACAATTTCTAATAAAGAGGAGAAAATGATAATGATGATAGTATACCATAAATAATTTTTGGCACTAGAGAAGAAGAAGGGGAAAAAGATCTTGAAAAATAAATTGAAACAGTAAAAAAATGAAGAAGAAAGTGAATGAAGTGTTGAGGCAATATCAGAGGAAAATGAAGATGAAGCAATTAGAGAAGAAGAGAAAATAGATGAACAAACAAGAACAAAGGAAATAGAAATAGATATGGTGTCCAAAGAAGAACAAGATATTGGTAAGCAAAAGTGCAAGTTTAATGAGTTATACATGCGTGATTACAATTAATTACTAAACAAAATTAATATTATGAATTGAACAGGGAAAGAGCCAATAGATGTGCAAAATTCACCTATCATACTTACACCAAGAGTAGAAGGTTGTGAGGATGAGGATCCATTTGGATTGATGTCTTTAATTTAAGAGTCAAGGAAAAAGACTAAAAAAAAGTGAGGGAAAGGCATTGATTCGGTGAGTGATTGGAAAATATGCATGACAAACAAAACGATATTTTCACAAGATGATTCCTAAAACCTTACTTGACTGACTTATATCATTTTGAGATTTGGTGGATAGGAAAATCAGAAACAACGAGCATGATGGAACAAAGAGAAATATCACGAATAAGAAAAAGTAAAATAAATATAACCGCATCTATTGAAATTGGAAAAGTAGAAACTCTTGCAAGAAACCAATCGAAACAACTATTGTAGTAGATATGCTTGTGGTGATGAATGCTCAGGAAATACCATCAGCCTCAACTATAAGTAGTACCCATTTGTTCGATGTAACATGAGCATTTCAGCTCCATATCATACCGAGGTAATAATATGTCTATTTGTTTCATGCCGAAAATACCAAAACTTGAGAATGTACTGCTTGGTCTAGAATTTGTTATCCACCCATCGTCATATGTTGGTTCAAAACATGAAGTTTTGAGGACCGTTGCCCAAGACTTCAAAGATTTGATCAATAACAAATTTTTTTATGATGCATCACCTTTCAATCTAGGCAAGGTTGTAGTCTTAGGATGAAAACCCATGATATACATCAATGATGGTCCAGTGAAAAAGATTGCAAGATGGTATCTGTGATTTTTCACTGCATTCCCCCAAGAACTGAAAATACCTACTGATGAAGTGACTTTGCTTCAAAATAAATGGGATATGATAGCATACTCTCAGATGGAGAGATTTGTTAAAATTCACCATAAAATCTTCAAAATCCAGTTATTATTGGAAGAAAAAGTCAAATCTTTATTTCGTAAAGCGTTGGTCTTAGATGAGCATGGTTTGAAGAATCACATGGCATGTACATTGTTGAGTTATCGATTGGCATCATTTGTCATGAAACGAAATTGGGATAAGGATATGAAGTGGTTGAGGAAAGCTCGATTGTCAATATTACAACTTAGAGGAGAACTCAAAGAGGCGGAAAGAAAAGTAGAACAAGAAATAGAAACTTTAGGTGAAAAAGAAAATAATGCAGTAGAAGCTTTGAGAGCCAAAGAGACCGCCATGATGAATGCGTGAGAACAAAAATTTTAGTTGGGCATAGAAACGAAGAGATTACAAGGTGACATTGAGATAACAAATAATTGACTGAATACGATTGAAGATGAGACAGTTGACCTGGAAAAAGAAATAAAGAGGTTAATAGAAAAACTTGTGCAGGAGAAGAATATACCAGAACAATTCCAAAGAGATATCGTTAAAGAGACAAAATCCATAGAAAAGATTTGTGAATCACAAAAAGGGCAACTGAACGAGTATAATTGACAGAAGAGTCCATGAGACCAACTGTAGAATGGTTGCAAGATATGATAGATCTAGGATTCTATTTTTTGACTTGTCAAGACTCATATGCATCATTGGTGTAATCTCAAATCTACAATTATGCTTTGGAATTGGTATTGCTTTCAAGTCTAGGTCTTCCTTGATTTTTCCTATATAAAAAAAACATTTATGTTTCTAGTTGTGGCTGAATCATTGTTAGTATATGTAGAAAAATGAATAATTTGTTAACCAAATATTTAAATAGTTTTGAACAAATCACCTTGTTGTCATAATGTAGAGAATTGGTCATTGAATAATTTGAAATTCCAGAGAATACAAATAGGGAAAACAAAAATACAAATATCTAACAAGATTAATAGTAATACTTGTTCAACCACTTATCATTGATGGATTCATGCATCTCATTCTCATTATAGTCTTACAACAACTAGTAATCAGTCTTAAAAACTTGAATACAAATATAAAGATTTGGCTTGTAATTCGGTTCGAATTTTATTTTTGTCAAGCCTACACGAATATAATTAACAACTTTAAGAACGAAGTCTCCTATTTTGAAATGTCAAATTTTAACATGTTTTCCATACTCTCAAGATGGGAACAGTATTTATCCATTGCCCATGTGTGTCTTGACATTTTTCTTCTAACAAATCCAAATTGACCATTCTTTATTCAACATATTTAGCAGAGCTACTTTATAAAATAACGACACTTATCATTCTTGACGTTTTATATTGCAACTAAACTGGAGAAATTGCTCTTATCCCATAAACTAAAGATAATGATGTTTGTCTTGTGGTTGTCTAGGCTGAAGTACGATAGGACCATAACCCATTAATCATCTTTAGATGTCAATCACGCTGACTTTCATTTACTATTTTTCAAAGTTTGGGCAGCAAGATTTTATTCGTTGCCACAGTTTGATCATTCCCAATAGGGTTATACATGGTAGACTGAACATGAAATATTCCTAATCTATCCAGTAATGTTCTAGTCTCACCTTGGAATTGTGAGCCTTGGTCTATGACAATTGTTTGAGGTAGGCCAAATCTAGCATTGATATTCTTCACGATGAAGTTGGCAACTGCTTCAGAAGAAGTTTTTCTTTGTAGAATTTCTTCGACCCACTTGGTAAAATATTCAGTAGTAGTTATAATCCACGTGTGATTTTTGCTCGAAGTTGATTATCTTTTGCCAATCAAATCAAGGCCCCACATTTGGAAAAGCCAATATACACATGCTAGATGAAACTTATTGGGATGTAGCATGGAAATACTTGAGTGAATCTGACAAACTCTACATTTCTATACAAAGATTTTACAATCTTTATGCATTTTCAGCTAGTAATAACTTGTATAAAGTATTTTGAAAGTGAAACGGTCACTACTCTGATGTTCTCCATAGATCCCAGTATTTACTTCTTTCATGATATTAAGACTTTCCCCTCGTGTAATAGATTGCAATAGTATATTGCTGAAACTTCTCTTATACATAACTTTATTAACAAAAAAGTATTTGATAGTCTGTCGCTTGATGTTTTGCGTTTGAAATCTATCTGTAGGTAAGGATCTTTTTTACAAGTGATTTTTAATAAATCTAAATCATGGTTCCTCAAGATTTATGATAACAAAATTTTTTTTATTATTTATGTAATCAAATTTTTTTTATTATTTATGTCTCGTAAATCCGTAAGCTCAAACTGAATATTAGTTTTCCTTCTTATTACGACAACGAAAGCTTGATCGTCTTCTTTTTTTATCTTGAATTTTGATGCAACTGTAACAAGGGATTTTGCATGAACATTTTTTCCATCACAATACATATGTCATGGTTAAATGACATAAGTATTGTAAGAGTCGATTAACTTTCTTGACATTGGGACAAAGATGATCTTCTCTAACTTGATAACATCGTTATAATTGAAAGATTACCAGAAGTGAGTCTCCTCTTATATGCAAAGCTCTTATTTGAGCTTGAATAGCTAACTCCAAGCCCATGATTAAGGCCTCGTATTCAGCCACATTGTTGGAACAATCAGACTCCAGGTTGTACAGAAAAGTTAACTCTTCCCCTAAAGGAGTCGTGGGACCAATTTCGATTCATCCATCTTGTAAATTGTCAGTTACTTCATCATTGATCAAACAATCTCGTCATCATGGTGATCCATCGAAGTGTATTACCCAAGCAACTTGTATCAAGGTATCGTTATAGATATTTTTTCCATTTTTTGGTACTGAAATTTGTTTTTCTATTATGGATTCTTTTACCTCTTATATATATTTTTTTAATCATGTCTTCTTCATCATTCAAGTAGTCTAAAGCATTCTTTTGATCAGTAATAGAGCATTCTACAAGCATGTTAGTTATTCCTTCTCCGTGAATTGCTTTTTGATTCTTATATTTGATATCAAATTCTAGCAATTTTAACAACCATGGTGGCTTATCAACATTGGATGGTTTAAGAGATATCTCCAAGATCTATTTTCATAATGAGCCATATGGTTTTCCCTAAAAGATAATGTCATAGTTTTTGGGTGACAAAAACCAAGGCTAAACACAAATGTTTGACGCGGGATTATTTTTTTTCTATTGCAAGAAGCATTTTGATAAGATAGTAGATAAGCTTGTCAATTCCATTATCCTCTTGAGCTAGTAAAACACCCATCGCATTATCATTGGAAGACATATATAATAATAGAGGTTTCCCTTCCATGGGAGATATCAAAGTTGGGGGTTTTAGTAGTTCTTCTTTAATTCGGTTGAATGAATTCTAACAATCATCATTCCATACGAAAGGTGCACCCTTCTTCAACAAACGCATCATATGTAAAGTTTTCTCAGACATGTTAGGGATGAATCGACGGATGTATGAGATTTTTCTCAAGAAGCTTTTCATTTGTTTAATAGAGTCTGGTGGAGGCATTTCCATGATGGCTTTAAGCTTTTCTGGGTCAATTTTTATCCCTTTATACTTGATCATGAACCCTAAAAAAAATTTAGTAGTCGTCACCCGAAAAAAGCACACTTTTATGGATTCATCTTCAAAGATTTTTCATGACACTGTTCCAAAACTCGTTTTAGGATACAACTTGGACGAGTTTTCAATCAAACTACGATGTAATCAATGTAATATTCAACGTCATGGAGTAACATATCTCCAAAAAAAAATTTCATGGCTCATTAGTATGTTGTTCCAGCGTTATTCAACTCAAAAGGTATCACAGTATAACAGTACACTCCCATGGGGGTTATAAAGGATGCCTTTGCCACATCTTCTTGTACTATTTTTTTTTATTATAGCCACTATAACCATCTATGAAACTAAACATTTGGTATTTTGAAGTGTTATCAATCATAATATTCATATTGGATAAGGAAAATTCATCTTTTGGGCATATCTTATTCAAATCCTGAAAATCGACACAAACTTTGATCTATCAATTCTTTTTCATTACTAACACAAGAATTTCTAATCATTCTGAGTATTGTTCTTCTCTGACAAAATCTACTATGATCAATTTTTGGACTTCCTGTTGAATTTGTATTTCCAATTCATTTTTGAATTTTTGATGTGCTTGCTTAACTGGTTTGAAGTAAGGGTAAATCGCCAACTTAGGTATTGCAATATCCAATGGTAATCTAGGTATTTCATCATAATTGCAAGCGAAAACATCTGATATTCACGTAACACATTCACCGAGCCCTCTTTTTCATCATCACGCATAGAAGAAACAATGTAAGTGACAAGGTTCTCTCTTTCCTTCCCCAAATTTAATTTGATTAGGGTTTCTGTCCTTGATGGGTCTCATCTTCTAAATATAGTGGAATTCTTAACACATCGTTATCATCTTCTCTCTAAGATTGATCTTCGCAAACACAGGTCGTATAAGGTAACTCGTTGTCCTATTGCCAATACATGTCTTCAAAATTATGGATATTGAAAGCAACGGTATTCATCCAAATGAATATATATATTCATTTAACTTTCACAAAATTTGATATTTATTGTATTAGTACATCACATCTATAAGAATTACATTTCATACTACATTATTCAATGACATTTGTTCAGATCACAACATATGAGTAGGACTGATGCTATTGAAATATTTTCGTAAACATTTTAGTAGGTGCCTTAGGGTTTTCAATCCTTCATTAGTAAACATATTTTGAAAACACCACTAACGGCATTGGCTATTCATAGGAACACCTTATACATTGTAGGTGTCAGCATCATATACATTGCAAATGCAACTAACTATGTTAAAACAACAAAGGTATTTGGAACATTTCATTTTCATCATTCATTCATTTTTTTCATTAATTATGTTTTAGATTCTAATCAATTTGCAACACATATCAATTACATAAGAATAAATTTGAGAACAACACATATTCTTTATATCTAACAATTCCAGAATAAATACATTATGCCAGAACAATTGCTTATAGGAAAATAATTTTGCCTTCTATCAAGATTACTTGTACTCTGAAAATGACCATTTAATGGAAATATGTAAAAACAAAAAAAAACAAAAAAAAAATTTCAACAAATCATCCTTCTTACTAGAGGTTTTGATATTCAAAATAGTTTTAGTTATCCTTCACTTCTCGAGCCATCCAGAGGGTACATGGCAAACTTTTTTGTCCAATTAGAAATGTGGATATCCTGACGAGGCTACTTCAGTATTCTCTTCATTTGAACCCTCTTCTAGGAGTGGGATTGTTATCACTTTGTTTTTAAAGGTTTTCTTTAAGGTGGCAGATGCTTGAAACTATGTTAAATCCTATGCGAGAGCATTCACATTGACTATTTGCATATAGAATTTCGAATCAACGCAGTTGGTTTTCTGTGCCTTGAAAGGTTCTTCTACGGCCCATATAATTTCCTATTATTCATTTAAGGTAGACTTGAAGCATTGATGATAAGATGAAGCTATCCTGTCATGATAATGTATCTTGGGTCTTTCCAACAAAATGTGGTAAGAAGCTTGCGCGTCCATCACACAAAAGTTGTGAATGGAATCCAACTCTTCGCAAATGGCTCTAAGTGATATCATCTCCATGGTTTGTTGCAACATTTATCCGACTCCCTGAATGATTTGGGAGTCTTCAGTATGAACTTTGCTACTTGGGATCTCCAATGCGTCAAGCATGGATAAGGGCAATATATTTACTAAACTTCATGTATCAATTAAAGCCTGTTTGACTAAAACGTCGCCAATTTGCACCTACATATAGAAGGGTCAATTATGAGGAAATATTATCGCTAAATCGTTGTTAGAGAAACATATCAAGCTTTTCTTATCTTTCCAACCATCCGTACTAAACACTTTCACCATCTTATTTTCTGCCATTAATTCCTCTATCTTTTTCTTCACCTCACCAATGAAAACCTAATCTTATGTCTTTGGCTAACATAAAACCTCTCTAACGAAAAGTGCTTATATCTCATTGCTTCAAAATAAAGCCTCAGTTAGAACTACTTCAAGTACTGGCTATGTCTCAAGAAAGAATTTCAAAACATTAAACATAGATGCTACGACAAGAATCTTCTTTAAATGTGCTACCACATCGTAAAAATATTTAAATGTAAATATCCAAATATCTACTTCCATATATTTTTACTTTATTCTATTTAAGTTTGTCACTTATTCAACTATCTCTTTGTTGTTCACTTTTGCCAATGTTGTCGTTCCTTATATTTCTACCTCACCTTCCTTCTCTGGAAATTTTTCGACAATCTTCTTCACGGCCTTTTTTTTCTTTTTTCCTTCTTGTTTTCTTCAAACTTGTTCTCTTTTTTCATTCGGGTCTCTAGTATCATTGCATCTTCACTTGTCCTATTCTCTTCATTATTGTCTTTTGAATCTACCATTCTCTCTAAGCCTTCACCATTTTCTTGTTTTACCAAAGTGTCATCAATTACTTAGTCATAAATAACATTTTTTAGTTTAAAACAATTATTTTTTCATGTTCAAATTCTGTAAAATTCACACCACTTAGCCTCACAATCAAATTGGTGGGCTTATCTTGAAAGTTTCGCAGTAGTAACTGTAGACACCTCATTTTTGCATCCGCCTGATTAATCAAGTCGTCAACCCGATCGCAAAGGTTCCCAATGATGGATGTCTATTCCAATGCTTTATTTTGTTACCAGATATGTTTCAGAAATCCGGATGAGGTATCTCGAACTGACAAAACTTAGAAATCACGCTACGCTAGGAAAATACGACCCCAGAAACATAGAAATCATCATCTTGCAAACCAAAAAGAAGCTTCACAATAAAAATCACTAAAAATGATTAAATTACCAAAATACCCCTAATCTCAAAACAACCTTAGAGCCTACATTACGCTTAGGAAAATCCGTTCAAACACATAAAACAACAAATCGAAACCAAGTAAACCACTTCGTCAATTTTCACAAAATTTGACAAAATTACGAAAATACCCCTCATAAAGTTCACGATCATTTCATACAAAAAACTTCATAAATGACAAAAACCAACATTCCCATTGAATTCCTTACGAAAAACTGATTCCAAAACATCCTGGAACATTGAAAAATGACTTAAAACGTAAAAAATCATCTCCGAGGGCAAAACAGTAATTTCACAATTTTCATAATTACAAAATTCGAAATTAATAAATAAAACATTAAATAATTAAAGTGAAATATCAATGAAATTAATTTAAAAAGTTGAACCTAAAAAATCGATTAATTGGACTCTCAGGCAAAATTGTTGAGGGTTTGTGGGATATTTCTTTAAGGACCCCTCCATTTGGGGGTCCAAAGAATTAAAGATATAATAGAAGGGGCTTCTCCAAAAATTAAAAGTAAATCAAGCAAGACTGAATTCAAGGTATTAAAGTCAATCAAGTGAAACTGAAGTCAAAATTAAAGTCAATCAAGCAAGACTGAAGTCAAGGTACTAATCGAGTCAATCTCATAAGACTAAGGTCAAAACCCTAAATCAAAACCCTAATCTAAAATAATCAAGTCAATCTCATAAGACTAAGGTCAAAACCCTAAATCCAAACCTTAATCTAAAACTAATCAAGTCAATCTCATAAGACTAAAGTCAAAACCCTAAAACCCTAAAGACTAAGTCAAAACCCTAATTGAAACCCTAAAAGAAACGCTAATCAAACCCTAAATGCTTCTAAAAACTTTATAAATAGGAGCCTCCACACCCTATTTTCGTATCAAAGAAAAACCCTAGAAAAAGTAGGTGAAGAAGCCTCCACAACCTCCCCAAAATCCTAATTTTGGAGCCCCAACTCCTTCCCTAACACCCCTACTCCGATTTTAGCCTAAAAAATACCCAAAAACCTCTCAAAAACATCCCAAAAATTCACAACAAATTCGAAGCACCCAGATCCAAGAAGGAGATACCTTACCTCGGAGATCAGAAATCAGATCCGGAGATAGAACGAAGTGAGGAATACAGTACAAGGAGCCGTTTTCACCAGATCTGAGGGAATATCACTTTTGCAGATCGAAGGTAAGATTTTTCATTATTTTTTAATCTAGGTTTGTCATTAGCGATGTAGATTTATTTGGGATAAGTAGAGACCGGCAATGGCCGGGCGGGGTTGGTGCCTAACACCTTCCAACCCCGTAACATGATCCCCGGATTCAGATTTTCTATAATAGATTAGTTCATTATCTGTTTTAGAGTCAGTTTGGTTCCTAGACCATAATAACTAGGTGGCGACTCCCAAACCTCAAGGGTCAAAAGCGGATCCGCGCACCCCGCGGATCGAGGGCGCTTTCAGTGGCGACTTCGCTGGGGACATTGAGGATCAGACTTGAAAAACCCCAAGTATGGGAATATTACCATTGACCTAGATTTTATTTCTTTTTTGCTTTCTTTCTTTTATATTTAATTCTTAGATAATTTCTTACTATTGTCCGATTATCGTTTTTTTTCATTTATTTATGGACCCAATCATTAAATTTTGTTCAATTTTCGAGTATGTTAACGTGGCACATTTTTTTTGGTGTGGTTCGATCGAGGGTCACTTAGGGTGACTTTGAATAATACTAAATTTCAAAAGAAAATTTTATTGGGGCGGAATAATGACGATTGAGTATGGAATAATGAAACAAAAGGTTTTTTTTTTTTTTTAGGAAGGTCGATCCGTTTTTTGGATGATGATTTTTTTTAGGGAACATGCTTGTCATGTTCCTCATTAATGTAAAAAAAAAATTGAAAAAAGAGTTTTTATTTATTTGTTTTTGTTTTTTTTTAGGTGTTTAGTTTTTTTTTTTTATAGGCAAGTCTTACTGCCTATGAACATAAATAAAACGAAAAAGTAAAAAAAAAATGGTCTCTTTTGAAGTTTCTGTACAGCAACAATGTGCTGGTTTCGTTGGGGTGCAGCAAGAAAAGTTCGTTTTTTATTTTTACACCCCCTTAACAGCATACTAATGAGAGTGGTGTGCCATGCGTAAATTCTATTTTGTTCTTCTCCCACACCGTCTTCTTCATCAGGACGCATCTGGTTTCATCGTTTAAATTCAAGAGAAACCAATTCGATCTCTCTGATTCGATCGATTGAAAGTCAGTCCAAATCGATTTGGAACTTCATAAACCGTTGCTTTTTCGTGATCTAAAGCTAAGAACCATTCTCTCTTCTTGAAACCGATTCTGGTTTGAATGTTTTTAAAAAAAAAAAAAATGAATAAACATCGAAGAAAATGTCGAGGTTTACCAGGTCTGGTCGAGTAAGGTTTTGAATGCAAGATCAAACTTAGAGCGGTTCATATTAGGGCCCGAGAGGATTTTTTTTTTACCTCGGTGATCATGCCAATATTTGTTTTCGTTCCTTGATCCGATCGAACTACAAGATCGGTTAATCCAAAAATCGGTGATTGTGGTTTTGATTGAAGAGATCTCTCTCATCACAGCGCTAAAATGGCGAACGATTCGTCGAAAAGTCCCATGTTACAGGCTGATCTCGACGATTAGTCTGCTGTTATGGGCTGATCTCGACGATAGTCTGCTATTAAGGGTTGATCTCGACGTTAAGCTGCCGTTGAGCTCGACGTTGAGCTGCTGTTATGATTTGAGCTCGACGTTATCCTGCTGTTTTAAAACAACAAGGCCGATCTCGACATGTGCCGGATGAGTCCAATTTGTTGCCAACAGCACATGATTTGCTTCACAATACTACTGGGTTTTAAATTAATTTGTTTTTGTAAAAAAAAAAAAAAGGGGAAATTAATTGGTTTCAAAAAAAAAAAAAAAAATCAAAAAGTAAAGATCAGTGAGTTTTTATTATAAAAAAAAAAAAGGAAGTTCAAGGAACAACACAATCATTTTTTAAATGTTACTAACAGCAACATATGATCAAGTTTTTTTTTCTGAATTCCTTTTGATCGGGTTCAACTTGTGTTTTTTTTTAAAAATACCCGCTTCATTTCATCGATCGTTATTATTCCCCCAATTCAATACCCTTAGAAATTTTGAATTATTTCGAGTCACCCCAAAATAATCCTCGATGGACACACATAAAGAATTAATGTCGGATTAAATGCTTGTTTCTCCTTGTTTCTAATACGGATACGTGCTTGGTATGTTTATCATGTATTTAGAATGTTGCTAATCTTGATTAAGCATCTATGTGATTGGAATGGTGTTAATTGAATATTCATTGCGATTCGTGATTGGTTTAATTGGATCCATGGGCCCATTTACTTGAAAAGGCCCCGAGCACACCCCACCCTGTTTTGCACACACCACATGCACATTTACCGCTTTACTCACTTACACGTCCCATTTAGCCAACGTGGCACTAGTGCGTGGCCCGGTCTCTTCGGAGATGCGACGTCATTCATGAAACCCACAACTCTAGTCACGTACCTTAGGGTATATCAAACTGGGGGCATCAATACCATCTGATCAGGTGATTCTGAGAAGTATGTTGATGCACCCAGGCTGGAGCGACCTGAGCCTTTGACCTATTTGTAAGCCACACAGTCACATGTCCCGATTGCCAACGTAATAGTAGTACGTGGTCGATCCCCTCGTGGGATGCCAAACCATTTATGAAAGCTACAACCCTTGACTCGTACCCGTAGGTATAAAAGATAATCTAAGTATATCAGTTGCACTTCTTGGTCAAAATCGGTGCCTAAGCAGATCTTGCCCCGCTGTACCCTACTGTACGAGGGGGATAGACTACGTCTATTCTAGACGAGAGGTATTTAAGTGGGCCCTTGCTCAGCATTGTGCGCCACCTCTCAACTGGAGATCAAACTGGCTGTTTTTGGCTTCAGAGAAGTGAATTGAGGTTTTAGATTATCACCTATACGGTATATCAAACCAAGTCACCACGTATCGAAAGGTATATAGGTGTGCTTGGGCAAGGGTAGGCAGATAAAAATGCATTACACGTAGTAAGCTTAGAGTCTAGAAACCTTCCCAGTAGGTCACGACTCGAACTTATCGTGGGTGTTCCCGGGTTGTTCATTGAATGGAATCTTATGAGACTTTGTGATTGATATGAATGTATGTGAATGATGAGATCAGAATGTATGTGAATGATGAAATGGATGTATGTGAATGATGAGATCAGAGTGTATGATTGTCCTCAAGGATAAAAAATGTTGTTTTTGAAAATCAAAATGGGTGCACCGACCCAATAAAAAATCCATCTCTTGCAAATGACCCAGCCCAACTCGATCCAATAATCCTGATGGACCGGGCCATTTAAATCGAAATAGAAATCAAATTTTCAAAGAAGAAAAATAGTTTACAAAGGGAAAGTATTTTCCAGAAAAAAATATTTTCCAAAAGAAGTGTTTTCCAAAAAAAGTGTTATTCTCTAAAAAAATGTTTTCTAAGAAAAAACGTTTTCCAAAAGATATTTTCCATAAAAACAAGATTTTCCAAGAGAAGATACTTTCCAAATAAAAAACTATTTTTCAGAGAAAAATATTTTTCAAAAGAAAAGAAAATGATTTACAAAAGATCTATTGTTGCATGAAAAATTTTTTATATCTTTTTTATCAAAAATCTATTTTTTGCATGGACCTTATAAAATTATCAAAATATGTTTTTCTAAAAAGAAAATGATTGCAAAAAATAATCAGAATTGTGAAAATTGTTATTTTCAAGAGTAACATAAAATTATTTTTCTTCTGAATAATCATTGAATGGATGAATTGTTTAACGGATTGGTGCACAAAATCCTATAAAATCTCAGGGTTCATTTAAAATGTTATCAAGGGGGTGACACTGAAATTGGTTAAATTCACCTTCAAAGAGGTTTAAGGGTTATCATTGTGTCTAAGCTCAATCGTCCATCGTCTAGCTAGGGTTGTAAATCCAGTCAGTTAGAGTAAATGTCAATATCAAATCAACAGTTAGAAATGACCTCAAAATTTCTCAACATCGTCTAGTTGTTCTTTGAAGATCATAGTGATTCAATCCTACCGGTTGTAAGCAATGTCTCAGTCCTAATCAAGCCCATTGTGCGTAATTGTATTGAGTTTTCATGAGTCATTTGGGTTAGCTCGAGTCTTTTTTTCTAGTAAGGTCATGTCTTCCTTAGATTGAGTTTACTTTTTTCCTATTGAGTCAAGTTAGTTCATCGAGTCTATAGAGGTGTCTGTCGCCCCATCTGAAATTGATCGGATAAAAGAAATTTTTGAATACCTCAAGCGCATTAACGAATTAACTAATAATTTGATAGATTTTTGTTCTGAACAAGAAGATAAGAGTCAGGTTCAACCTTTAATCGAGAAAGGAAAGGTCTTTGACCTCGAAGCATGAAATAATTCCTAAAGAGATTCAAATGGAAACCATCTTACCTCTAGAGGAACACGAGGGGATAATGAATTTACCCAGAAATTTCAAAAGACTTGTTCATGTGATCATATGAGGGTATGTTAGGTACAAGCTTGGGTGTTATTCAACATGGAATAAATACTCGTCTATATCGATGGAATCAAAGAAGATGTTATAAAATGTATCAGTGCTATCCTCACTACATCTTAAGTTGCAAATCATATATTATCAGTTGATATGGGGATACCTTTTGAACTGATATCTGATAATGGGTTGTACTTCAAAGCATAAATCACTACTCTGTGTTTAAAGTTAAAGATCTGGAATCACAAATCATCCCCCTACCGTCCTCAAATCAATGGAACAGTTGAAGAAGTTAATAAGAGTCTCAAGACTATCCTTAGAAAAATGTGTCAATCACATCGAGATTGGTCAGAAAAACTACCATTTGCGCTATGGACATATCGAACCTCAATTCGATCATCCACCGGAGCTACTCCTTACTCCTTAATGTATGGCATGGAAGCAGTCTTGCCAGTTGAGATAGAGATTCCATCTCTCAGGGTTTTGTTAGAAAGTCAGTTGTCAGAAGTAGACTGGGTTCGCCAACGGTATGAAGAGTTGAATTTGATCGAGGAAAAACGACTAAGAGCGTTGTGTCATGTGCAAGCTTATCAAAGAAGAGTCGCCCGTGCGTTTGACAAGAAAATCAAGGCCCGTCACTTACAAGTCGGGGATTTAGTACTCAAAGAGAACAGGGCACCTATTTTTGATCCCAGGGGAAAGTTCAAACCAAATTGGGGAGGTCCGTTCATCGTCAAAGAAATATTACAAGGAAAAGCTGTCAGACTTCAAGATCATGATGGAATTGAGTTACCAGAACCAACCAACTTTGACCAAATCAAACGGTACTACATTTAAGGAGGTCATCTTTGGTCGAATCAATTTCCTTGCTACCCAGTTCATTATCTCCTTTCTCAGCCCTTTGCAGTCTTTTCAAATATATATATATATATATATTGTGCCTTGTATTTCTTAGCCTGATCACCTAACCTAGGGGAGGGAAGATCCGAACTACGTTTTGGTCTGATCCCAAAAATTTGGGGTACGTAGGCAACCTGAGAAGTCACTTCAGGCCCGACCACATCAAAATAAAAAAATAGATTCCCCGATGAAGAAAAAATCTAAAAACAAAAAATTCAAAAGAATGGGGAAGAAAATTCAAGAAAAAGTTTAAATGAAATGCCACACAAGGGGCATTTGGGTTTTTGAGCCTCAAAATCCCTTTCATTTTATGCCTAGTCCCAAGCCTACCTATAAAAGTCCTCCTAAGTACCGTGTGAAAAAGTCAAAGAGGGTAGTAGAACATGATCAGACAGTGATTCTAGAAGGTCAGAGGAAAAGAAAAAAGAAAAAAAAATGATGAAGCCTGCTAAGTTGAAAACCCGAAAAGGGCGACTTAGGCAAAAATTAAGGCAAGCTCGCAAAGTTGAAAATCTGAAAGGACAACTTTGGCAACAATCAGAGCCAAGAAAAAAAAAAAAAAAAACTCGCTAGATTGAAAACCTGAAAAGGCGATCTAGGCAAAAGTTAGAGCAAGCTCGATAGATTGAAAACCTGGAAAGGCGATCTAGGCAAAAATTAGAGCAATAAAAAAAAACATAAGAAAATCCCAAGCTGAGAGCAGTTCGAACCGAAACGTCAAAATCCGAATAATCAAGTTCAATACTCAGCTTAAACCAGGCATAGATTCAGAAGCCACAAGTATCTTGTCTACGATCGATCTGAAAATTCTTACTTCCCCAAGTAAACCAATGGAGAGAATGGTAAATTCTATGATGAGTCTCAAAAGGAAATATTTTGTTCTCTTGAGCCTGACTCAAAATCTTTAATAAAATTAATAAAAATTAAAAGTTGAATCTTTATTGCGCTTGTGGTAATCAAATATTTCAAATCTTCATACCAGGGGCATTTTTCTTTTTCATCTAGATATGTAATTTCCTCCTTATACCAGGGGCATCTTCTTTATGATTTGTTCAATTATTTTCAATGCCATGTTTATTGTCAAACTAGGGACATTTCGTTTTTGAGCAATGTTAATCCTAAAATGAGAATTTCAAACTTAAGGTTACCCTCTTGATAGCAGTTTTTCAAAAAACTCTTGAGGTTCAAACTCAGATTTTAAATTTACAAAACTTTTTTAAAACCTTGAGGTTCAAACAAATGCATTCTGAATCTCACATAGGAGATAGGACATCCATTCTGTCCCAAATTTATTCATTCCCAGATTCAACCACTCTTCTCCAGACTCATTTTCAATCGTTTCTCTCCCAGATTTATTTCTTTGTTCTCAGTTTTACTCAGTCAGTTTCCGCCAACGGTTATCTTGGATTTTGCTCAGATGCCGCCAAGGGTTATCTTGGATTTTGCTCAGATGCCGCCAAGGGTTATCTTGGACTTTGCTCAGTTTTCGCCAACGGTTATCTTGGATTTTGCTCAGTTGCCGCCAAGGGTTATCTTGGATTTTGCTCAGATGCCGCCAAGGGTTATCTTGGATTTTGCTCAGATGCCGCCAAGGGTTATCTTGGATTTTGCTCAGTTTCCGCCAAGGGTTATCTTGAATTTTGCGCAGATGCCGCCAAGGGTTATCTTGGATTTTGCTCAGATGCCGCCAAGGGTTATCTTGGACTTTGCTCAGTTTCCGCCAAGGGTTATCTTGGATTTTGCTCAGTTGCCGTCAAGGGTTATCTTGGATTTTGCTCAGATGCCGCCAAGGGTTATCTTGGATTTTGCTCAGTTGCCGCCAAGGGTTATCTTAGATTTTGCTCAGTTTCCGCCAATGGTTATCTTAGATTTTGCGCAGATGCCGCCAAGGGTTATCTTGGATTTTGCTCAGTCTCCGCCAAGGGTTATCTTGGATTTTGTTCAGTTGCCGCCAAGGGTTATCTTGGATTTTGCTCAGTCTCCGCCAAGGGTTATCTTGGATTTTGCTCAGATGCCGCCAAGGGTTATCTTGGATTTTGCTCAGTTTCCGCCAAGGGTTATCTTGGATTTTGCTCAGTTTCCGCCAAGGGTTATCTTGGATTTTGCTCAAATGCCGCCAAGGGTTATCTTGGACTTTGCTCAGTTTTCGCCAAGGGTTATCTTGGATTTTGCTCAGTTGCCGCCAAGGGTTATCTTGGACCTTGCTCGGTTGCCGCCAAGGGTTTTCTTGGATTTATGCTCAGTTTACGCTCAGTTTAAATTTACTTCATTTTGACTCATTTCCAACTCAAACTCTTTGAAATCTATCTCAGATTTTGAGCCCACACACTTGCACAGTTGTTATATCAGTCAAGGAGAATTTTTAAAAATTCAAGGATCTGACACTGCCAGTGAGAGCTCGCGCTCAAGGACCTGACATTTTTCTAGTTCGGAGAAAGTTTTATGCTCAATGATCCGAATACCCCGACGAATTGTTAAATCAGGCTGCAAAATGAACTGTCACTAGCTTTGGCATTCGGATATCGCACTAATCTACCAAGATAGATTTGTTATCTAGTTTGCTTCAACCCTCTGCCAAAGAGGGGCATCTGTAGACACCTCATTTTTGCATCCGCCTGATTAATCAAGTCGTCAACCCGATCGCAAAGGTTCCCAATGATGGATGTCTATTCCAATGCTTTATTTTGTTACCAGATATGTTTCAGAAATCCGGATGAGGTATCTCGAACTGACAAAACTTAGAAACCATGCTGCGCTAGGAAAATACGACCCCAGAAACATAGAAACCAATTTTCACAAAATTTGACAAAATTACGAAAATACCCCTCATAAAGTTCATGATCATTTCATACAAAAAACTTCATAAATGACAAAAACCAACATTCCCATTGAATTCCTTACGAAAAACTGATTCCAAAACATCCTGGAACATTGAAAAATGACTTAAAACGTAAAAAATCCTCTCCGAGGGCAAAACGGTAATTTCACAATTTTCATAATTACAAAATTCGAAATTAATAAATAAAACATTAAATAATTAAAGTGAAACATCAATGAAATTAATTTAAAAATTTGAACCTAAAAAATCGATTAATTGGACTCTCAAGCAAAATTGTTGAGGGTTCGTGGGATATTTCTTTAAGGACCCCTCCATTTGGGGGTCCAAAGAATTAAAGATATAATAGAAGGGGGTTCTCCAAAAATTAAAAGTAAATCAAGCAAGACTGAAGTCAAGGTATTAAAGTCAATCAAGTGAAACTGAAGTCAAAATTAAAGTCAATCAAGCAAGACTGAAGTCAAGGTACTAATCGAGTCAATCTCATAAGACTAAGGTCAAAACCCTAAATCAAAACCCTAATCTAAAACTAATCAAGTCAATCTCATAAGACTAAGGTCAAAACCCTAAATCCAAACCCTAATCTAAACTAATCAAGTCAATCTCATAAGACTAAAGTCAAAACCCTAAAACCCTAAAGACTAAGTCAAAACCCTAATTGAAACCCTAAAAGAAACGCTAATCAAACCCTAAATGCTTCTAAAAACTTTATAAATAGGAGCCTCCACACCCTATTTTCGTATCAAAGAAAAATCCTAGAAAAAGTAGGTGAAGAAGCCTCCACAACCTCCCCAAAACCCTAATTTTGGAGCCCCAACTCCTTCCCTAACACCCCTACTCCGATTTTAGCCTAAAAAATACCCAAAAACCTCTCAAAAACATCCCAAAAATTCACAACAAATTCGAAACACCCAGATCCAAGAAGGAGATACCTTACCTCAGAGATCAGAAATCAGATCCGGAGATAGAACGAAGTGAGGAATACAGTACAAGGAGCCGTTTTCACCAGATCTGAGGGAATATCACTTTTGCAGATCGAAGGTAAGATTTTTCATTATTTTTTAATCTAGGTTTGTCATTAGTGATGTAGATTTATTTGGGATAAGTAGAGACCGGCAATGGCCGGGCGGGGTTGGTGCGTAACACCTTCCAACCTCGTAACATGATCCCCGGATTCAGATTTTCTATAATAGATTAGTTCATTATCCGTTTTAGAGTCATTTTGGTTCCTAGACCATAATAACTAGGTGGCGACTCCCAAACCTCAAGGGTCAAAAGCGGATCCGCGCACCCCGCGGATCGAGGGCGCTTTCAGTAACATGATCAGATTGTTCTATAATAAGTGTCGGAAAATTACATTTATTTTGTCAGCATCATAGTTCAATTTTTCTTTTATCTTATATTGATATTTCTTATCATTTCGTATAGCTCATTATAGTTAGGTTGAAATTCTTCTTCTACAGCGTGTGCATATACTCATGTCAATTTATAATACTATTGGAGCCCTTCTACTTTTCTTTGAAGGTCTACCATTGTCTTTGCTATATTGATGTTCAAGTATTTTTGAAATTTTGGAGATACTCCTCCAATGAAATCGTTCATTATACTTATTTATAACATATTGTTAGTAAGTTTGTAAATGAGTGTTTGAAAATTGTCAAAATAGGCGATCAATGATTAATCGGGATCCTATCTACATCTTTGGAGATCTTCAATCGTTACAATCTTTCGAGAGGAAAAGAATCTTCCACAAAATAATTCACAAAAATCTTTTCAGTTTTCCACACTATTTGTTGGGCGATTTGAAAACCAAGTAAGAGTTGGTCCACTCAAAGACGTAAGAAACAACTTGAGCATTAGCATTGGATCCATGCATGTTCTTCACACAATATTTCAAACTTGTAAATGTGATCACTTGGTGCAATGGATCCATCATATTACAAAAAAATTGGTGGAGTAAATTTCTTTGGAATGTTTTCCAGTGATTCTTCCCTTCTCTTTTCTCAGAACTCATTGTCTTTATCATTACTTAAATCACATTCCTAATATTAGTCATGTTGTTCAAAGACAAACTCTTCTATAGTTATTTCTTGGTTGGATCTTCTTGACGTTTTAGTAGTTTGAAATTTTTGCACTCTCCTTCTGGTGTGTGTTATTCTTTATTTTTCGTAATCTTATCCATAGTCTTCCTCGTTTTCCATACCTGTGACTTCAAAGCTCTGTTTTCTTCTAGGATATCATTATCTATTCTTTAATCAGTTGATGATGCCTTAGAAGTGGAGGCGTTGTCCTTTTCTTGCACAACTTCTTTTTCTTTATCATTTTCCTCTCATCTACACACGGAACATATCTTCCAGAACATTCGTGTCTCATGCTTGTTGGGGTCCTTTGTTAGCTTCCTCGTTAGTCATTTCACTAATCAATTCCATCGGACAATCATATATTCGAGTATTGCCTTTGTGTCGTTTGGATTGACTTAGAATTTCTCTAGCTTTAAAAATATTATCATCTATACTTAAAATTTAAAGGATCTTTGTTTTTCTATATTTTGATAAAAAAAAAAGAATGTGTTCTAGACATTAAGGCTTCAAAAGTGAATACATATTTGACCAAAACAAAAATATGTTATGTGAGAAAAACTTAAGTCGATAGTCCAAACATCTCAAAGACGTCGAATAAGCCAAAGAATAAACTAATTATAACCCAAAATGATCATATATTGCATTACAGAAGGTTTTAATCAATAATCCAAACATTTCAAAAAAATTTGAATAAATCGAATTGATTATTAAAGACAAAATAAGAACCAGAGTTATGTCTAATTTCCTAAATAGAAAGCTTGCATAAGAAACCAGAAAAGAGATATACGTTTATCTAAAAAGGTAACACAAGAAAAATCGTTAAATTTATGAAGATCGTTATATGACAGAAGCAAAATAACGATATGGATCTAGAGAAAATTGGACAGCATAACGCCGTATAGTTGTATGAAAAATATTTTTCTGAAGAAAAATATGGGGTGGTACGCAATCCTCAATCTTTCTCCAAATTGAAATCATAAAAAGAGAAATCAGAAAAATAAAAAATGACTCATAAAAAGAGAAATCAGGAAAAATAAAATAAAATCGCTATGTGGTAGAAGCAAACAAAATAGCAGTATGGATCTGGAGAAAATTGGGCAGCATAACGCCATATAGTGATATGTAAAATTATTTTTTCGAAAAAAAAAATGTGGTGTTACGCAATCCTCGATCGTTCTCCAAATCCAAATCACAAAATGAGAAATCATAAAATGAATAAACAAAAGATGAAATAAAGATCATAAGAACAAGAGCACAAGGAAAAAAAAGGAGGAAGAAAAACAAAAAATACAAAACACAAAGAATATGAAAAACATAGCAAAAATCGTTATAAAGTGGTCACACAATAATCAAACAAGACAGTGTCAAAATCGCTATACATAGTGATTCTGATGTCGTTATATATATAGTGATTTTGATATCGTATATATATATATATATATATATATATATATATATATCAATTCTGGTATCGTTATATATATATATGGGACATGTTCGACACCCTACTATTTCCCTACGTTGTGCCCTACGTGTATTATCCTACATGGGTTAGAAGTTATGGAATGAGCTGATTTTTAGTGAGGATGATCTTTATAATGAGGGTATCATCATCACCAAAATCAGCCCATTCCAAAACTTCTAACCCCATCAAAAATGATTTACAAAAAATGGAGTCCACTATTCTTCAACTTGTAAACATGGGGCTAGAAGTTTCGGGATGGGCTGATTTTAGGTGAGGATGTTCTCCTCACCATAAAGATCATCCTCACCAAAACTCAGCACATTCCAAGACTTCTAACCCGTGTAAGAGAAAACATGTAGGGCAAAATGTAGGGTAAATAGTAGGGTGAACATGTTCCTATATATATAGTAATATGGATAGCAGTAATCATAGTGGTTTAAGGGGAAAAATAAATGAGATTTTAATTATACAACAAAATGAAAGACTGGAACAAAAGTATAAGATGAATGACCAAATTGAAAGGAAAGAATATCTAAAACAAAGGAAAATTGACCATAAAAACCAAAAATATTATAATCAACTAGATAAGTGAAGAAGAGAAACAATTGATTAAAGAAACAAATCAAATAAGATTTGTAAACTCTCATAGAACATGACTAAAATAAGGAAATAACTATAGATGAATAATGAAATTATTCAAAGAAAGAAATAATAATAAAACGAAATGTTGAGAGACTATTTGTAAATCCAAATCTCGAGAAAGAAATAAAGAAATTAGTAGAACATCCGTGGACACACAATAATAAGAAAAATGAAACTAATCACAACCAAGAACATCTCAATGAAAACACCATTTTATTTTTCTCTCTCATGGTTATGCTCTCCACAACTTATATGATTCAAATTTTCGAATCTGGATTCATTGGGGGACAATGATAAGTTATTGGTTGATTTCGACCCCACCACAAGGAAGAAGATCAATTTCAGACCTCAATATTTCTTCAAATCCTCCAAAGTTCAAATTAAATTAAAATTATATCTAAATTGAATTTGAAGCAAAAGAATTCAACTAAACAATTTCTTAGTGAGTGAAATCATCTTTAGATTCAAATATCAAAACTAATGAGTGGAAAATCATATTTACTGATTAGAAATCCATTTTGAATGGGTAATCAAATTTGATGAAATTCATGGTTAAATTTGATTTATAATGGTAAAAGTTGTGAATTATTGATAAAAAAGCTCAAAGTCTATCAGTAGAAATGAAAATAATATATATTACAACATGAATTTGATTTTATCTTCTTCTTAAATCGAATAGACTTCTTTTGATATTATCGAAATTCCATCTTTTACTTCTTTGTTGATCTGAATCGAGCTTCAGTTTCAACAAATCTTCACTGTAGGTAGAAAGATATTTCTCTTTTTCTTTTCCAACCTAGATTTTCTCCAAAAGAAAAATTATAAAAATGATTCAATCCCTAACATAGTAGCCTCTCCTTCCTATTTATAAAAATCAAAAAAAGGGGGGGGGGGGGGGGGGAGCAAACTTACAGATTAAGTCTTTCCTGAAATAATAAAAAACGTAACTATTTTGCAATGTCTAAAAATATTTTTGAGTACAGAGTGAGTGAGCTTTTGACAACATATAGGGAATTATATTTAAAGAACACATGTGAAATTACACTCAGGCAAACAGGTTGGGAGACTAAAATTGCTATATGTCTATATAACGGTTTAATTGTAACGTTTTGTCCATATAGTGGTTTGAACAACCACACTTCATTTGCTCACTTTTCTAATTTTTTTGCTTTCTTTGATCAATTCTCTGGATTGAGAACTCTTTGACTCTCAAATTTTTCATACACCATGCTCATTAGACTTTGATCATCCATGATGTTGTATGATTTTTAGACAAAAAACTTGATCATGATCCACGATATAGGCTCATTGTGACCTGTGACACTAGTTTCGAGAATAAGCCAAATTTTGTGTACTTGATGTTTCACTTTTCAGATAAAGTATTTTGAACTAGCTTGGCCAATCTACTGAGTCCTTTACTGTTTTAGATTTTTAAATATTGTTAAGAATATTACTTAGAACTTAATTGAAAAATAATTGGGCCTATGATGATATAGCCAATCAATTGATTTTGGAAATATCAAGTATTCAGGTAATTGGGTTCCCATTGACATACTTTGTCCCTTGAGCATAAGATGTGTTGGACCTATATCAAACCCATATATACTAGGTCTTGACAAGACTCTGATTGGTTTGATCATGATTTATACCCAAATCTACCTATCCTAATTCGAATGCAGCTATTAAGTATGACATATGACTCAAACCCGACTTACATATGCTGGAACCAGATCAAATTTGGTTTAAGTAAATGCATCCAAGACTCAAACAAGTATCTAATTACTAATGAAGATGGTTTCACTAGTTCTCACTTTTAACTCTTCAGAACCAATCTTAATTTTTGTAGTGTAGGTGGTAGTTTTAGATGAATTTACATTTTTTTATTTTCGCTTATAATCTATTTATAAGATTTTCAATTTTTTAATTGTATCACATGATGTTATGATTATATCACTCTAAAATATAGTCATTATTATCTGAAGCTCTTCTTATAGATGCCCCCATCACAAAATCGTAAATCCTTTGCTTCAAGATACATAAGAAAAAGATTTAAAGTTTTGTAACTACCAGGTTAGGGAGCGTATGGGTGGCATCTGAAAATAGAGTTTCAAATTATCATTAGTGTAATATATTATGCATGTACTCTAAATCTTGGTACATAATTTTTCCTACATACTAACCCTTTGAGGGCAATATGCCATGACCTATTTAATAAAACATTGCCTATGTTAATTTGGGGAATGTGTTACCACTAATTCCGTACATAGGCTCTTGAGTCAAGATTTCACAGGATTCACTAGTCAATAGTTTTTAGGGGTCACCCGTAACTCCGCGAGGGTGCACCCTCACTTACTTGGTGCGTGTGATGTGCAGGTAATGTACATACCTCAGGCGGGATTAGTCCTTGGAAAATACTATGGTTTATGAACAGGTCAAAGCCTTGATACAATCTCGATCCATTGTCTACTGGGATACTTGATTATCAATAATAATAATTCTATGATCTTGAAATCTAAAAGTTGGCTGCTTTTAAATTGTATGACCAAACTGGATTATTTTTTTTCCTTTCTCCTACTAAAACTAGGGTGAAATGTTAAGACATGTCATTTATTGATTTTTTTTCTTTTTAGTTTTAGTAAGACTCTTTCGTTACTAATATAGTGAGATTTTGAACCTTACTAAGAGTCATTTTGTTCAAATGGAGTATCACATTAAACATCCAACCCCATAGTCCTCTAAGTTACTTAAACACTTCGGATCTAAAAAAATAAATAAATTTTTTTTCTTTTAAACTAAATTCAAAGTTTTGAAAATGAACGACTATCAAATTTCAACATAACTTCCAAACTTAAAAATGAAATTCAATGGTATAAAATAATTTTGTTTTCAAAATTCATAAATTTTGATACTTTAAAACCCTGAGCCATCGGATCATATTTTTTATGCCAAGAGGTGAGTTCGAGGACCCTCAAGAAGGTGCAATCCTTGTTAACTTTGTAAGGCTACGGGACTCTTAATTTTTATTGTTAATGGTCTCACTGAATTCTTTTACACACGTGTCAATCAACCTACATTTAAAAAAAAAAAAATTGTTTCCAAGAGTGTGACAAAACCAGGAAGTGAGAAAAGCAAGTGGTTTTGAGTGGTTAAACGGTGGTTTGCCAAAAGAGAAAGAAAATAGTAATATTTTATCATTATTATCAGCTGTAAAGCAAAGAAATGTCTCTGTACATCTTTTGATTTTTTATGGTGTGGGTTCGAGGGAAATGAAGTTGTCACGCTCACCTTCTGGAGTGCAGTCTTCTAGAATCCAGAGTGTAGGGGGTTTGTTTATGTTTATTTCTTTAAGAAGGACCCCTTAAAAGAGTAAAAGTTTTAATTATTGTATTTAATAATTACCGAGGGCCCCAAAAACGAAGCTTTCTTTTCTGGGGTGGACCGAAGGGGCTGCAACCGGTTACTTGTGATCTGCAAGTAGTTGGTTCCAATGTGTTTTCACAAAATATCGCGAGAAAATAGGAAGAGGGGAACATAAAGGATTTTAACGGTGATATATCGATTCTCTAGTCTACCTAATTTTCCCTATAGTCTCATTCTCGAAGGTTCTCTGAAACTTCAAAGCTTTACCTTCTTCCTCAACTCTTCTCCTCCATCAGTACTCACTGACTATCTTCTCTGTCTTATTCTCTCTTATTCTTCTTTGATTCGAGGTCTATTCACATACGTAAACATCTTTGGAGAGAAGGTAAGCCCTGTGAAACCCATTTCTCTGCTCTGGATTAGCTCCAACGGTCATTTTATTTTTTATTTTTTGAAGTTTTTAGTGATGGGTTTCTCTCTGTTTTGGTTAATTTTTCTTCTCTGCAACTCATCTATTCTTGTGGGTTCCTTGAATGATGAAGGACTTGCTCTTTTATCATTCAAAAAAGCTATAAGTGAAGACCCAGAAGGGTCTCTGAATAACTGGAACTCTTCAGATGAAACTCCTTGTTCATGGAATGGGATTACATGCAGAGAAGGAAAAGTTTCTTCTCTTAGTATCCCAAAGAAGAAACTTGTTGGGTTTCTTCCTTCAGCTCTTGGGTCTCTCTCAGCTCTTAGACATGTTAATCTAAGGAACAACAAGTTCAATGGGAGCTTAGATGTTGAGCTCTTCAAAGCTCATGGATTACAAAGTTTAGTCCTTTATGCAAATTCCTTATCTGGGTCTATCCCTATTGAGATTGGTAATCTTAAATACCTCCAGACTTTGGATTTATCCCAGAATTCGATCAATGGTTCAATACCCACATCGATAATCCAATGCAAGAGATTAAAAACTCTTGTTCTCAGTCGAAACGATCTCACTGGTTCTCTACCGATTCAGTTTGGTTCTAATTTGGTTTCTCTAGAAAAACTTGACCTTTCCTTCAATCTATTTAACGGTTCGATTCCTAGTGATATGGGCAATCTATCGAGCTTGCAAGGAACGGTAGATCTTTCCTATAATCACTTCTCTGGTTCGATACCAGTGAGCCTCGGAAAACTTCCTGAGAAGGTATATATTGATCTCAGTTATAACAATCTAAGTGGGCCGATACCCCAAAATGGCGCTCTAGTGAATAGGGGACCGACAGCATTTATCGGGAATTCGGGGCTTTGCGGCCCTCCATTGAAGAACCCGTGCCCTTTGGACAGTCAGGGCGCTAACACTCCATCCTCACTTCCTTACATACCGAGTAATAACACACCTGTGACCATGGATATTGGGAATAAGAGTGGAAAAGGAAGAAATCTGAGTAAGGGTGCTGTGATTGCTATCGTGGTAAGTGATGTGGTCGGTATTTTTCTCATTGGGTTGTTGTTCTCTTATTGTTATGGGAGGATGTGTGCATGTAGAGCTAGTAAAGATGAGGATGACTGTAATTATGAGAAGGGGAGAAGAGGGAGGAAGGAATGTCTGTGTTTTAGAAAAGATGAGTCAGAGACTCTATCAGACAATGTCGAGCATTATGATCTTGTACCGTTGGATACACAGTTGGGTTTTGATCTTGATGAGCTTCTTAAAGCATCTGCTTTTGTTCTTGGTAAGAGTGGAATTGGGATCGTGTACAAAGTCGTGCTGGAAGAAGGACAAACATTAGCCGTGAGAAGATTGGGTGAAGGTGGATCTCAAAGGTTTAAGGAGTTTCAGACTGAAGTAGAAGCGATCGGAAAGGTTAGGCATCCAAACATTGTAACTTTGAGAGCCTATTACTGGTCCATTGACGAGAAGCTGCTCATCTATAATTATGTACCCAACGGTAACCTCTCGACAGCACTTCATGGTATGTTTCCCCTACAACATGTTCCCAAAATTCAATTTTCTTTCTTACTTGGCTTCGTGGTTTCTATTTTAATGTCCTGTTGACTTAATTGTGTTCTATCTTATTTATCATAAAAAAAGAAAATTTATTTTTTGTTGTGATAGATGTCTTGAATTTAGTTGGTGATTCATCATCAGGGATGTACCAAATATCTTTACCAAAATTGGGTATTCTAGGTTTCGAGGTATGTATAGTGTAATGCGTCTCATCTTAGGGTTACAAAAGAGCGAGATCAAAATTGAAACTAGGATTCCCGGGCTGGGGAGGTTTGAGTGAGGTATTGGGAGAAATATGGGCTGTAATTTCTTTCTCGACATAGAATGTTGGTCTCATCTCTTCATCTTTGTGCATTTTATAATTTAGGCCTGATTGTGTTTCTTCTTATTATCAGGGAAAGCTGGAATGGTATCCGTCACGCCTCTTATTTGGTCTGTTCGATTGAGAATAATGAAAGGAATAGCGAAGGGCATGACCTATTTGCATGAATTCAGTCCCAAAAAGTACGTTCATGGAGATTTGAAGCCAAACAATATACTTCTCGGAGAGAACATGGAACCCCACATCTCTGATTTCGGCCTTGGACGCCTTGCCAACATTGCTGGTGGATCCCCAACACTCCAGTCTACTCGAATGGCATCCGAAAAACAACATTACAACTCACCATCTGATGTTTTAATGGTTAGTCCGACCATGAATCCAAGTTCTTGTTATCAAGCTCCCGAAGCCCTGAAAGTTGTAAAGCCTTCACAGAAGTGGGACGTGTACTCATTCGGGGTGATTTTACTAGAAATGATCTCTGGAAGATCCCCTGTTGTCCAAGTTGGCACTACAGAAATGGATCTTGTTCGATGGATTCAGTACTGCATTGAAGAAAAGAAGCCTCTTGGTGACGTCTTAGACCCGTTCTTAGCTCGGGAGCCAGACAAGGAAGAAGAGATCGTTGCTGTGTTGAAAATCGCGTTAGCTTGTGTTCAGACCAGCCCTGAGAGAAGACCTTCAATGAGGCACGTATCAGATATTTTGAACAGATTGATTGGTGCCACGGCTTGATAAATGCTCACCCAAAGATGAAATTGAAATTCTTTGATTGAATTCGAAATTTGAAGTTCGCTGGGGGGGGCGAATCCTTGAACAAATAGGGACCTGAGACGGGGATTTGGAGCATAGTTTGCAATGGGAGCTCGCATGAGCATTTCAATGACTACGAAGAAGTATGCAGTTGGTGCAGGATAGAGAAGAATAATAGGAAACAATACTTGGTTTTTGCTTGCAATTGGTTTCAATAGAGAGACATTTTAGGGAACCTCTTAGGTGAAGATAGGTCAGCATGGTTCTCAGATAGAGAGAGTATTGTTTCCTTTCTTAAGCTACCTCAACTTTTAGCTTGTTTGTTGTAGAAAATAATGAGTTTTGTTAATGGCTTTCTCATGATTTGGCTTTGGATAATCGACATTTTACCAAATAATTCCATAGGCTTAGAGTATTTGCAAAATCGGGCTGCAAAACAGGCTGAAATGCTACAGTATTTTGTGTGAATTGGCTAAAATACCCTAATTTTCAACATTTTAACTAACTTTTTCTTTATTTGCAAATTCCTCACTCATATCACTATGCCCCATCCTGTGAGAGATAACCCTTTTTTTTTTTTTAATCCTCTTCTCTGAATTAGTTAGGGTTCTTTGGAGTTTTTTCATTATTTGGCTTTGGATAAATGACATTTTACAAACAATTCCATAGGTTTAGCGTATTATGCAAAATTGGATCAATTTTTTTTAAAATTGCAAAACTTGTCGAAATGTGACCAGCGAGATGGTACTCCATCGGAGCCTCTTTTAACTATTCCTCAATTGGCAGAGTATCTGTAATTGAAATGATAAGATGAGGTACGGAAGAATTATGAAATAGGAAAATATTATTCTTGTAAAATCCTGAGTTTTCAATTCGTATCTCAAGAAAAAAATAAATAGTGGAATTTAAAAAAAAAATTGAAAGTAGGATTTAAGATAAAATTGTAGGATTTTGTTCTGATCATTTTTAATGAAATCTGACATCACCATTGGATTCAAAATGGTTGGTAAACATACTTTAGCCTATAAGCACGCTAAAATCCGAGTTCGAACAGAAAAATTGTAAAATCTTCAATTTTCGAGTCGGATCAGATTAAAATAATGACTTTTTGCTAAAGTAGGAATTTTTAAAATTTGATCATACCATTGGGTTTGTAATGAAAAATTATAGAAAATGAACTATTTACTTGTCATTTTTTTAGTCCAAAAAGTCGAATTATTGCTAAAAATGAAAACGAGATCAATTTTAGGGTCTCATTAGGTTGAAAAAGTAAATTTTTGTTAGAAACATAATTTATAGAATTTGACCACATCATTAGATCTGGAACGAAAAATTATACAAAATAGAGTATTCATTCGTTACTTTTGGAATCTGAACGGTTAAGTTATCGTCAAACGAAACAATAGGTAAAATATCGATTTTGTCCTAAAACTTATATAAATAATTTTTTTTTAAAACAAAATCAGTATTCATCATCATTTTAAATCGTTAAAAACCAACCAAGGTATTTTTAACAATTTTTTTTTTTAAATCTTCAACCTCAGATTTGCCACGAACGGATGGCCGTCGACTTCCGACGTAGAAGGGGAAAACGTCCGCAACCTTGACCTCTACAAAACCTACCCAATTTCCTTTCATTTTCTCTTCTCTGTCGTCTCGTATCGCCAAAAATCATCTGTATATGATATAGGGATTTTGATTTTTAAATCTCGAATTCCATCTATTTTGGGGTCAAATCGTCCCCCGCCGCAGAAGGGAAAAAGGATGACGGCATCAAGATCTTCGAAACCACCAAGTCAGATTTTAAAATCAGTCACCTCAACATCCGATTCGTCTCAATTTCCGCACCGATCGTCTTGACTTCTGCACACGTACTTCAATTCTGTTGCACAAAGATTTATAAGGACTCTCAATTTCTACTGGTAACCTGTACATTGTAAAAATCGTATTTAGGGTTTTAACGAAAACTTGTGAGATGTTTCCAAAAATATAAAATTCATTTGGTTATTTCAAATTCACGTCAGAACTTGCATATTTGATATGTTTAATTGTATTTTATAACAAATTATAAGTGGGTAGGATATTTCACCGAATTTTGTGTTGGCCAGTTGGGTTCTGTGCACTGCTCGGACCCCATGTTGATATAAATTTTGTAATTTTTCAATTTAATTGATAAAAATGAATTTTAAGATTTGAAAAATGTTTTAATAATCAATAAATTCATATTAAGTTGATGAATGTCGGAAAATGAATATCGTATTTGAAATATTGAAAACTGTAAAAATCGAAAAAAAGAAAACAGGGTATGAAACGGTAAAATGTTAGAGTCACACCTGAGAGGTGCTGTCTGCATTTTTCATTGTGATGCTATGTGTGGGTTGATAAACGGATATCCAGGGATAATATATTGGTTGCATGTTTATTTACTTTCTATTAGCGCGAGGCACTGCTTATTATTTTGTTCTGTTATTTATTTTAAACCGCATAGCCACAGTTGCATGGTAGGAAACTGAATATCCATTTTCAACTTTGTAATTTTAATTTCTTATTTGTTTTCAAAAGATATATATATATATATATATATATATATATATAATTATTTTGTGAACTTTTAAAGAGCTTGTGAATACCTGAAGAAATAGTCTGTCACTTGCGGCTGGTTGCTGTTTACCACACTTGCGGGACCATTTATCTGGCTCAGGTTGGCCGTTTGACGTGACCGTAAACAATGGGTCTCTTTTCGATGTGTCAAAACGTTCGACTACTATAAATTATTAGTGATCACTGACTAATCATCTTCGTCTATGCCTATCAGACATGCTTGTGATTCCCAAATATACAAATCATTTGTATACGACCATCTTTACATTACAAGTTCACTAGTAAAGATAAATATTCATAAACCCGGATTCCAATTGTGACTCCACTCTCATACGCGTCCCATACCACGTATGAGTTTGGTTGTCTTTACCGTACATCCCATGATAGTATATCACTATGAATGATATGCCAGACTATTTCTTCAGGTATTTAGAAGCTCTTTAAGTTCACAAAAATATATATATATATATATAATATATATATATATATATATATATATATAGGGTCCCGTTCAGCACCCTAAGCTTTACCACACACTTTAACAAACGTGTTTTGTCTTACATGGGTTAGAAGTTTTGGAATGGGCTGAATTTTGGTGAGGATGATCTCTATGGTGAGGAGATCATCCTCATCAAAAATCAGCTCATTCCAAAACTTCTAACCCCATCAAAAATGGTTTACAAAAAATGGACGGTCCACAATTTTTCAACGTGTAAACATGGGGCTAAACATTTCGGAATGGGCTGATTTTTGGGGAGGATGATCTTCTAATCATAGAGATCATCCTCACCAAAAATCAGCCCATTCCAAAACTTTTAACTCATGTAGGACAAAAAACGTTTGTTAAAGTGTGTGGTAAAACTTAGGGTGCTGAACATTTCCCATATATATATATTTCATTTGAAAATAAAAGAGAAATTAACAATACAAGATTGATAATATATATCTAGTTTTCTACCATGCAATTATAGCCACCCGGCCCAAAATAAATAACAAAACTTGGAGTTTCTACGCCAACAGAATTTAAATAAACATGCAACCAATCATTATCATTGGATATCCCTTCACCGACCTACATAAAGCATTACAATATAAAATGGAGACATCACCCATCGGGTGTGATTCTTACATTTAACCGTTTCATCCCCTTTTTCCCTTTTTCAATTTTCATAGTTTTTAATCTTTCGAACAAAATATCCACTTTCTAATATCCATCAACTCAATATGAGTTCATTGAATATTAAATCATTTTTTTTCGACTAGAAAATTCATTTTTATCAATAACATTAAAAAATTGCACAACTTAAGTCAAAACAGGGTCCGAACGGTGCATAGGACCCAAGTGATGGAAGAAATCCAATGAAATGTCCTACCCACGTATAATTTATTATAAAATACAATTAAACACATCAAATATGCAGGTTCTAGCGTGAATTTGAAATAACGAAAAGAATTTTATATTTTGAAAATATGTAACAAATTTCTGAAAAAATCCTAAATGCAATTTTCACAATCTATGATTACTAATAGAAATTAAGAGTTCCTTACAAATCTCTAGGAGATAGAATTGAAGCGCGTGCACGAAAATCGAGATAATTTGACATGGAAATCAAGACAAATCGAACTTTGAGGCGGCTGATTTTTGAATCTGACCTAGTGATTTCGAAGATCTCGATGCCGTTGTTCTTTCTCTCTTCTACGATGGAGGACGATTTGACTCCGAAACAGATGAAATATAGGATCGAAGATACGAAACCCCCGTATCACTTATGGCTGTTTTTTGATGATACGGAATGAAAAATACGAGAAAACGAAAGAAAATTAGGGGAGGGGGTTTGTAGAAGTCTAGGTTGCAAACGTTTTTCCCTTCTGCGTCAGAGGTCGAAGACAGATAGTTCGCGGCGAATCTGAGTTGGAAAGTCAAGAGAAAAATCAAATTAAAAAAAAATGTTGGCTGGTTTTAAATGACGATGAATAGTGAAAATTTTTGAAAATTTATTTATATAAATTTTTTGGGACGAAATCGATATTTTACCTATTGTTTCATTTGACGGTCTAGACTCCAAAAGTGACTAGTAAATACTCTATTTTGTTTAATTTTTCATTCCAAATCTAATGGTGTGGTCAAATTCTACAAATTATTTCTTTAACAAAAATTTACATTCTTGGCCTAATGGGATCCTAAAATTGATGTCATTTTCGTTTTTGACGATATTTTGACTTTCTAGTCTTAAAAAATGACAAGCAAGTAGTCCATGTTCAATAATTTTTCGTTATGAACCCAATGGTATGATCGAATCTTAACATTTCTTTCTCTAGAAAAAAGTTATCATTTTAACCTGATCTGACTAGGTAATCAAGGATTTTGCAATTTTTCTATTCGAACTCGCATTTGAGCATGCTTACAGGCTAAAGTATATTTTTCGATCATTTTGAATCCAATGGTAAGGTAAGATTCCATTAAAATGATCATAAACATCCTAAAATTTTACCCGAAGCATCACTTTCAGAATTTTCTCAAAATTTCATTATTTATTTTCCTCGAGATACGAATAAAAAACTCGGTGTTTTACATTCTCCCCCCCTTAATAAAAATTTTGTCCTCGAAATTGAAATCATTTTTACTTCTTTTACCAATTACACTATCTATTATTTTTTACTCATACTTGCCATGACTATTACTCCTCAATGCATAGACTTACCGCAAGCACACCACTATTATTTGCACACAATTTAACACTTAATAAAATAATACACAACATCTACACTTAATATATCCCTACTACTATACAAATATTTATTAACACTAAATTCGCAACCTGCAATAAAATCTTCATTCCCAATACACCACTATCTTTATATTCAATACAATATTTTATTTTCTACTCTACCTTATCGTGCCTATTTCATTAACATTCTTGGTCCATACTACCTCAATAATTTTTTATCAATCATAATCTCCCTGTGGTGTAGATAATTTCATCACTCGACCCATGTCAATGATTTTTAGCTCTAGCAGGTGTATAAAATCTTAATAGAATTATATAATCTAGAGGAATCAGTATTGAATAGAACTCCAATTTTTAATATGATAATTAAAAATTGTACCTTCCAAAATTTTGTCGGAGACAAATACTTTCTCTTGGATCACAACCCTTGCTCGCGATTGTGATAGAGGACACTCTCTCCTGATATGTCCCACCTGACTACATACGTAACATGTCAACAATACTGTCTTTGTAGATCTTTGTGAAACGGGCAGTTGGTGAACTGGGGTCTATTGGTTTTGAACCTGCCTTGTTGGTTCTTTTGGTCTTGTTGGCATCATTAGAGTCTCAATTGTTCTATGACTCGGTAATGGAAAAAATCTTGTAACTCGATAATGGAGTAGGAGTTCGGTACTGCGGATATGCAAGTCTAGAAGTTCTCTGTCTTGAATACATCGGCTTCTTGTCCGGATCTGATCTGGAAGGAAAAGACATTTGGGCTTGATTGATTTGTCCCCGAGATATCTGTAATTGAAAGCGCCCTCGATCCATGTGGTGTGCGGATCCGCTTTTGATTTTTGAGGTTTGGGAGTCGTCACCTGGTTATTATAGTCTAGGAACCAAACATTGACTCTAAAAGGCAAATAACACTAATCTACAAAAGAAAATACGGGTCCAGGGATCACGTTACGAGATTGAAAGGTGTTAGGTGAAAGCCCTCGATCCGCGTGGAGTGCGGATCCGCTTTTGACTTTGAGGTTTGGGAGTCGCCACCTAGTTATTACTGTCTAAGAATTGGACATTGACTCGAAATGGATAAACAAATAACTAATCTATTAAAAAACTACTGAGTCCAAGGATCACTTTACGGGGTTGGAAGGTGTTAAGCACCAACCCCTCCCGGCAAACGCCAGTCTCTACTAATTCTCAAAAATTATTACATTGCTAAAAAGACCTAAATAATAATAATAATAAAATAATAAAAATATTTATCTTTGTAACGCAACGATTTTGTTCCCTCGGATCTAATAGAATAGCTCCTCGTATAGTACTTCTCACTTTGTTCTGTCACCGGATTCGCTTCAGACCTCCAAGACGAAGTACCTCCTTCTTAGATTTGAATATTTCTGATTTGTTTATAGATTTCTAGGTGTTTTTGAAGGATTTCTAAGTGTTTTTTGAGCTAAAGTTGGGGTATGGATGTTAGGTAAGGAATTAGGACTTCAAAATTAGATTTTATGGGAGGCTAGGAAAGCTTTTTGACCTACTTTTCTTAGGATTTATTTTTTGATACGAAAATAGGTTGTACGGACCCTTATTTATAGATTTTTTAAAGTACTTTTTAGATAGAGTTTGTGTTTAATTATAATTATTTTAGATAGAGTTAGTGTTTAATTAGAATTATTTTTAAATAGAGTTAGTGTTTAATTAGAATTACATTAGATAGTTTTATAGTTTAATTAGAATTCTATTAGATAATTTTAGAATTTAATTAGGTTTCTTTTAGATAGTTTTAGAGTTTAATTATAATTCTTTTAGATAGTTTTTGAGTTTAATTAGAATTCTATTAGAGTTTTGAATTTGGTCTTATTAGATTGATTAGATTTTTGACTTAAGTCTCACTTGATTGACTAGAATTTAGGGCTTTGACTTAAGTCTCACTTGATTGACTTGACTTTAGGATTTTGACTTAAGTCTTACTTGATTGACTTGAATTTTAAGATTTTGACTTAAGTCTTACTTGATTGACTTGAATTTTAATTAGGATTTCACTTTACATTAATTAATGTTTTAATTATTAATTTTAGAATTTTTAATCATTAAAATTATAAAATTATCATTTTACCCTCGAAAAGGACTTTTTGCGTTTTAAGTCATTTTTTAATGTTCCAGGATGTTTTAGAATCGATTTTTTTATAAGAAATTCAATGGAAATATTTTTTTTGTTATTTATGAATTTTTTTGTGCGAAATGATCGTGAACTTTATGAGGGGCATTTTCGTAATTTTGTCAAATTTTGTGAAAATTGACGAAATGATTTATTTGATTTCGATTTGTTGTTTTGTGTTTGAAAGGGTTTTTCTAAGCGTTATGTAGGCTCTAGGGATGTTTTGAGGTTAGGGGTATTTTGATAATTTGATCATTTTTTAGTGATTTTTATGATGAAATTTTTTTTTGTCTGAAAAATGATAATTTCTATATTTTTTGGGTTATATTTTCCTAGCGTAGCGTGGTTTCTACAGTTTTGTTAGTTTAAGATACCTCATCCGAATTTTTGAAACACATCTGGTAACCAAATAGAGCATTGGAATAAACATCTATCATTGGAAATCGTTGCAATCGGATTGACGAGTTGATTAATAAGGCGAGTACGAAAATGGGGTGTCTACAGATGCCCCAATTTGGCAGATGGTTGAAGCAAAATAGATAGCAAATCTATTTTCGTAGATAGTGCGATATCTGAATGCCAAAGCTAGTGATAGTTCATTTTGCAGCCTGATTTAGTAATTTGTCGAGGCGTTGGATCCTTGAGAGTAAAACTCTCCCCGAACAAAAGGTTGTCAGGTCCTTGAGTGAGAGCTCTCTCTGACGGTGTCAGATCCTTAAATTTTAGAAAATTCTCCCTGACTAAAATATGCAAGTGTGTGCAGTTGAAATCTGAGATAAATCTCAAAGGGTCTGAGCAAAATTCGAATAAAACTGAGTAAAATATGAGCAAAACATAAAATCTAGGAAAACCTGAGAAAAATTTTGACTTTAAACAAAACTTGAAAAAAATTTGAGGTTTGAGAAAAATCTGAGCAAAAGTTGAATGTTATACTCTAACTACCCTGGGTGAAAGAGTAATGAACTTATTTTTCTGAGAGTCCTACTCTACCTGCTCGGGGTGAAAGAGTAATGAACTAATTTTTTTTGGGAGTCCTACTCTACCTACTTGGGGTGAAAGAGTAATGCACTAATTATTATTTTTTCTTTTTGGGAAGTTCTACTCTACCTACTCGGAGTGAAAGAGTAATGAACTAAGCTTTTTGGGAGTCCTACTCTACTTGCCCAGGGTGAAAGAGTAATGAACTAATTTTTTTGGGAAATTCTACTCTACCTACTCAGAGTGAAAGAGTAATGAACTAATTTTTTTGGGAGTTCTACTCTATTTACTCAGCGTGAAAGAGTAATGAACTATTTTTTTGGAAGTTCTATTCTACTTACTCGGGATAAAAGAGTAATGAACTATTTTTCTGGGAGTCCTACTCTACATACTCAGGGTGAAAGAGTAATGAACTAATTTTCTGGAAGTTCTACTCTACCTACTCGAGGTGAAAGAGTAATGAACTATTTTTTTGGGAGTCCTACTCTACATACTCGGGGTGAAAGAGTAATGGACTAATTTTCTAGAGTTCTACTCTACCTACTCAAGGTGAAAGAGTAATGAACTATCTGAGTAAAATCTGATCAAAATCAAAGAAAACCTTCGGCGGTATTTGACTGAGCATAATTCGAGAAAACCCTCGGTGGCAAATGAGCAAAATCCTAGATAATCATCGGCGGCATCTGAGCAAAATTCGAGATAACTCTCGACGGCATCTAAGCAAAATCGGAGATAACCCTCGGCGGTAACTGAGCAAAATCCAAGATAAGAAAACCCTCGACGACATATGACTGAGTAAACTTGAGAAAGAATGAATGAATTTGGGAAAGAATGATTGAAAATGAATCTGGAGAATAACGATTGAATCGGGGAACGAATAAATCTGGAAGATTATGAATCTGGAAGAGAATGATCGAATCTAGGAATGAATGGATCTAGAAAAGGATTAATGAATTTGGGAACGAAAGAATGCCCTATTTCCCGCTCTAGGTAAATGAGTTATTCTCTGGGCAAAAATCAAAATATGAGATCAGGAACGCTTTTGTTTGACCCTCAAGATTTTATTTTATTTTATTTTTTTAAAGATTTATGAATTTAAAACCTGAGTTTTTATTTCTTTTGAATCTCAAGGGTTTTCAAAAAATTGTTATCAAGAGGGAACCTTAAGTTTGAGATTCCTTTTATCTTTTAGGATTAACATTGCTCAACCTTAAAAATAAAATGCCCCTAGTTTGACAGGAAACATGGCATTGGAGATAATTGAACACATCATGTAAAAATTAAAAAAATGCCCCTAGTATAATGGGGAAAGCTACACATTAAAGAAGAAAGAAAATGCCCCTTGTATGAAGGTTTGAAATATTTGATTACCACAAGCGCAATAAAGATCCAACTTTTAATTTTGATTAATTTTATTGAAGATTTTGAGTCAGGCTCAAGAGAACAAAATTATTTCCTTTTGAGACTCATCATAAAATTCATCATTCTCTCCTTTGGTTCACTTGGGGAAGTAAAAATTTTCAGATCGATTGTAGACAAGATACTTGTGGCTTCTGAGTCTGTGCCTGGTTTAAGCTAAGTATTGAACTTGATTATTCGGACATCTGATATTTCAATTCGAACCACTCTTAGCTTTTTAACTCCTTGGAGATTTTTTCTGCTTTTCTTTGTTGCTCTAACTTTTGCATAGATTGCCCTTTCAGGTTTTCAATCTAGCGAACATGCTCTAACTTTTGCTTAGATCACCTTTTCAGGTTTTCGAACTAATGAGCTTTTTTCTTTTTTTTTCTTGATCTGATTGTTGCTTAAACCGTCCTTGCGGATTTTCAACCATGCGAGCTTACCTTAATTTTTACCTAAGTCGTCATTTTCGGGTTTTCAACCTAGCAGGCTTTTTTCTCTTTTTTTTCTTTTCTTCCTTATGGAATTACTGTTTGATCATGCTTTGCTATCTTCTTTGACTTTCGCATGGTACTTAGGAGGACTTTTATGAGTAAGCTTAGGACTAGGTATAAAAAGAAAGGGATTTTGAGGCTCAAAGACCCGAATGCCCCTTGTGTGGTATTTATTTTATTTTTCTTTGAATTTTCTTCCCCATTTTGAAGATATTTCTTTTTTCTTTTGAATTTTTTCTGAATTTTTTTGTGTGGGGAAATAGATTTTTTGTTTTGATATGATCGGGCCTGAAGTAACTTCTCAGGTTGCCTACGTACCCCAGAATTTTGGGATCAGACAAAATGTAGTTCAAGTTTTGGGATCAGACCAAAATGTAGTTCAAGTTTTCCCTCCCCTGGGTTAAGTGATTGGGCTAAGAAAGAAAAAGGTTTTTTTTTTTAAAAAAAAAGGGCTGCAAAAGGTTAAGAAAGGATATGTTGAATAAGGTAGCAGGAAAATTGATTCAGCTAAAGATGGCCTCCTTAAATGTAGTATCGCTTGATTTGGTTAAGGTTGGTTGATTCTGGTAGTTCAATTACATCATGATCTTGAAGTCTGACGGCTTTTCCAGACAGTATTTCCTTAATGAATTAATCTCTCCAATTGGGTTCAGACTTCTTCCCATAATCAAGGAGGAGTGATTAATTTTCTCTGAAGTCTGATAGTTAAATCCTTGACTTGTAAGTGACGAATTTTAACCTTCTTGTTAAACGTGCGAACAATTCTTTTTTGATAAGTTTGCACGTAGTACAAAACTTCTAGATTATTTTTCTTTAATCAAGGTTAACTCTTCACACCCAATGATGAGCCTAGTTTGTTTCTAGCAATTAACATTCCATCAAGACCTTGAGATATGAAATTTTCCTTTTAACTGGTAAAACTGTTTCTGTACTCCTGTAGTGTGAATGGTAACTTCTTTAACTAATTCTGGTATGATTGACACATTGTCTTGATGATTGTTTTGAGATTTTTTATTGGCTGCTTCAACTTTTCCATTAGTCTGAGAACGTAGGGGGATGATTTGTGATGTCAGATCCTGAACTTTGAACATAGAGTAACAACCTAAGCTTTGATGTACGACCCATTATCAGAAATCAATACCACTTCAACTGTTTCATTAATCTGAGAATGGTAATCTATTATGGGCGTTCTACCATTTTGAGAAGTGTAGCCCTGATACATTTTGTAACATCTTTCTTGATCTTATTTTCTCAAGCCAGTATCTATTCCGTATTAGACAACACCCAAGCTTGCACCTAACATATCCTTATCAAACCACACGAACAAGTCTTTTGAAATTTCTTAATAAATTCATTATACCCTTCATGTTCCTCTAGGGATAGGATGGTTTCTATCTGAATTTCTTTAGGAATTATTTTCTGCTTCGACGTCAATGACCTTTGCTTTTTTTATTAAAAGTTGATCCCGACTCTTATCTTTCTTATTCAGGAGAGAAATCTATCAGATTATTAATTAATTCGTTAATGCACTCGAGGTATTCAAAAATTTCTTTTATCCAATCAAATTCAGATGGGGCGACAAACACCTCTATAGACTTGACATATTAACTTGACTCAATAGAAAAAGAGTAGACTCGATCTAAAGAAAATATGACATTGAAAAATTGGACTCAAGCTAACTCAAATAACTTATGAAAACTCAATACAACTACCCACAATGGGCTTGATTAGGACTAAGGAATAAGACATTGCCTACAACCAACATGATTGAGGCACGGTGATCTTCAGGGTACAATTGGGCGATATTGAGAAATTCTGAGGTTATTTCTAACTGTTGACTTGGTACTGATGTTTGTTCTAATTAACAGAACTTATAACCCTAGCTAGACGATAGACGATTGAGCTTAGGTACAATGATAACCCTTAAACCTCATTGAAGGTAAATTAACCAGTTTCAGTGTTACCCCCTTGATAACATTTTAATGAATCTTGAGATTTTATTGAATTATGTGCACCAATCCATTAAACAATTCATCCATTCAATGATTATTCAGAAGGAAAATAATTTTATTGCACTCTTGAAAATTATTGAAAAATAATATTTTTATTGAATAATAATTTTCACAAATCTAATTATTTTTTTTGCAATCATTTTCTTTTTAAAAAAATATATTTTGGTAATTTTTCAAGGTCTATGCAAAAAATAGATTTTTGGTAAGAAACATATTTCAAAAAATTTTCATGCAAAAATAGATCTTTTGTAAATCATTTTTCCTTCCTTTTCTTTTCTTTTGGAAAGCATTTTCTTTTGGAAAATATTTTTTCTGGAAAATACCTTCCTTTTGTAAACCATTTTTCTTCTTTGAAAATGGGTTGAAACCCGAATTTAGCAAAGAATTTGATTTTCATTTTGATTTAAATGGCCCGGCCCATCATGATTGTTGGATCGAGATGGACTGGGTCATTATGAATTATTGCAAAAAATAAATTCTTTATTGGGTCAGTGCACCCATTTTAATCAGGTAAAACAAAAAACTTTAATCTTTGATGACAATAATACATTCTGATCTCATCATTCACATACATTCCTCATTCACAAGGTCCCATTCAATAAACAACTCGGGAGCACTCACGATAAGTTCGAGTCGTAACCTACAGGGGAGGTTTCTAGACTCTAAGCTTACTACGTGCAATGCAGTTTTATCTGGCAACCCTTGCCCAAATACACCTATATACCTCTCGAGTGTACTCAATCAAACGGTACGTAGTGACTTGGTTTTATATACCGTATAAGTGATAATCTAAAACTTCAACTCACTTCTCTAAAGTCAAAAGCAGTCAGTTTAATCCCCAGATTAGAGGTGGCACGCGCTGCTTGAGCAAAGGCACTCTTAAATCACCTCTTTTCTATAATAGACGTAGTCTATCCTCCTAGTACCATAGTACATCGGAGCAGGATCTCGCTTAGGCACTGATTTTGACCAAGAAGTGCAACTGATGCACTTGGATCATCTTTGATATACCTATGGGTACGAGTCAAGAGTTGTAGCTTTCATAAATGGTTTGGCATCCCACAAGGGGATCGACCACGTACTAGTACTACGTTAGCAAACGGGACATGTGACTGTACGGCTTACAATAGGTCAAAGGCTCAGGTCGCTCCAGCCTGGGTGCATCAATATACCTTTCATAGTCACCTGATCAGACGGTACTGATGTCCCAGTTTAATATACCCTAAGATACGTGACTAGAGTTGCAGTTTTCATGAATAACGTCGCATCTCCGAAGAGACGGGGCCACACACTAGTACCACATTGGCTGTAAGGGACATGCAAGCATGCAAAGCGATAAACATGCTAGTGGTGTGTGTAAAACCTGTGGGGTATACCTGGGGCCTTTTTCAAACACATGGGCCCATGGGCCTGATCATATCATTACAACTTTGATTTCAAATATCAAACAAAATATACATACAAACATCCATTATATACAATTCAAAGTTGGAGCATGCATATCATCGATTAAGATCATGGCAAATCAATCACAGAATAATTGATTATATTCAACATTGAGATAGGCACAATTTTGTTAATTTTTAAGGTCCAATCAATGATCACTTTTGGGTGATCCAAAATAAATCGAGATTCCAATAGATGTTACATTGATGATAGAACGATAATTGTTGAGATGAAGAGCTATGAACCCTTTTTTTTTTAATTATAAAAAACTAGAAAGACATCCCAAAAGAAAATCAAAGAAAAATATCCTAGTGCCAAATGAGCTCGCTCTCACAAAATAAATCAAGAACATTAACTGTGCTAACACTAAATAAATTTGGATTTTCTGTGAATTAGGAAAATACAATCCAAACTTGCATCGATGATATCTAAGGCTCCCGATAACGAAATTGAGTGAATTCAGGTTCTAAATTAATCTACTCGATGGGATCTACGTCTTATTAAGGTACCCAGACTTAATTCTGACTAGAATGTTCTGTAAAAATGTTTTAACGTTATTGTCCCAACCTTCTTTCAACAACAATTCTAGATTTACAGATTAATCTGAACTTGTATCAATAATATCCAAGGCTCCCAATAACGAAATTGAGTGAATTCAGGTTCTAAATTAATCTACTTGATGAGATCTACGTTTTATTAATAGGTGGCCAGACTTAATTCTCACTAAAATGTTTTGTAAAAATGTTTTAACATTACTATCCCAACTTCATTCAGCAATAATTTCAGATTTACAAAATACAATTCAAACTTACATCGATGATATCTAAGGCTCCCGATAACGAAATTGAGTGAACTCAGGTTCTAAATTAATCTACTCGATCAGATCGACATTTTATTAAAGGTACGTAGACTTAATTCTCACTAGAATATTCTATAAAAACGTTTTAACATTTCTATCTCAACCTTCATTCAGCAACAATTCCAAATTTACAAAATACAATCTGAACTTGTATTGATGATATTCAAGACTTCTGAGAACGAAATTGCATGAACTCAGGTTCTAAATTAATCTACTCGATGAGATCTACATTTTATTAATTGGTGGCTAGACTTAATTCTCACTAAAATATTCTATAAAAATGTTTTAACATTACTGTCCCAACCTTCATTCAGTAACAATTCCAAATTTATAAAATACAATCCGAACTTGCATCGATGATATCCAAGGCTTCTGATAACGAAATTGAGTGAACTCAGGTTCTAAATTAATCTATTTGATGAGATCTACGTTTTATTAATCAGTGCCCAGACTTAATTCTTACTAGATTATTCTGTAAAAAAATTTTAACATTACTATTCTAACCTTCATTTAGCAACAATTCCAGATTTACAAATTAATCATAACTTGCATCGATGATATCCAAGGCTCCCGATAATGAAATTGAGTGAACTTAGGTTTTAAATTAATCTACTCGATGAGATTTACGTTTTATTAATAGGTACCCAGACTTAATTCTTCCTAGAATGTTCTGTAAAAATGTTTTAACATTGTTATCCCAACCTTCATCATTCCATCCTTTTCATGTCAATTTGAATATTTCATTATTTAGGGGTCATCAAAAAGTAACCCTTAATTGGACAAAAATACAATACCCAAAATCATCCACAATCAAGTCACAAAAATAAATAAAATAAATCGAACTAATTAATATAAAAAAACTAGGTCATCCTAGCAATGCTCCCATACTTGGGATTTTTCAAGTCTGATCCTCAATAATTCCCAATGGAGTCACCACTGAAAGCGCCCTCGATCTGCGGGGAGTGCGGATCCACTTTTAACTTTGAGGTTTGGGAGTCGCCACCTAGTTATTACGGTCTAGGAACTAAACATTAACTCAAAACGGATAAACAAACAACTAAGCTACTAAAAAATACTGAGTCCGGGGATCACTTTACGGGGTTGGAAGGTGTTAGGCACCAACCCCGCACTGCAAACGCCGGTCTCTACTAATTCCTAAAAACGATTACATTGCTAAAAAGACCTAAATAATAATAATAATAATAATAATAATAATAATAAAGACTAAAAATATTTACCTTTGCAATGCAACGATTTTGTTCCCTCAGATCTGATAGAACAGCTCCTCGTATAGTACCCTCGCTTTGTTCTGTCATCGGATTCGCTTCAGACCTCCAAGACTACGTACCTCCTTCTTAGATCTAAATATTTCTAATTTTTTTATGGATTTCTAGGTGTTTTTGAGGGTTTTCTAAGTGTTTTTTGAGCTAAAGTTGGGGAATGGATGTTAGGGTCTATGACTCGGTGATGGAGAAATCCTATAACTCGATAGTTGAGTAAGAGCTCGGTACTGCGGATATGCAGGTCTAGAGGCACTCGGTCTTGAATACATCAACCTCTTGGCCAGATCTGATTTGGAAGGAAGAGACGTCTGGGGTTGACTGATTTGTCCTCGAGATATCTATAATTTCATCCCCTCTCGCTTTTGACCGTTAGTTCGGTCTGTTTGCGATGGCATAAGTATTTCATCAATCTTATTAAAATCCAATGGCCTTATTGTTCCTTGAGTTGGCCCATCTAACATTTTTCTTAACCACGGATCTTTAATTGATTGACGTCAACCCAAACATTGCTTCCTTTATGTCTTAACTTACCACATTTGTAACATACCACTACTCTTTCTTTTGAGGATTTAATATTATATGTTGTTGTTTTTTGTAAAACTCTTCTATTTCTTGAGCGGGTATTTCTATAGTCTCGCTTCTTATGCATGGATATTTTCCCCACAATCTTGCTAGTTTCGTAATTGTTTGCCTCTTATTGGATCCTAACTACCTTTCTTCTACTAGGCTTTGAGGCGGTGCTTGTACTGTCCCTATTTTTTCTTTTAGTTCTTCTTGTGGTGAGATATTTACTTCTTTATCTTTTTGGGACTTATCCTTAAAAAAGTGGTCGAGTCTTTCTTCTATCATTTCTAATCTTTTTATTAGTTGACTTACCATGATCATTTGGGCTTCAAACATCTCTGATTGTCGCCTGACTTTAAGATAACTTAAAGACTACTTCTATCAACCGTTCTATCTTGGTGAGTTTACTAAACCCAGGTAGATCTTCCTTACCAGTTTAACTCCATGTCACGGGTCCAATTGCACATATATTTCCTTGCATCTTTCCTAACCTGAAAGTTCAGTAATCTTCAATTTATCAGAAGCACTGTACTTCTCAAAATCATGCCAACATTATTCTCATGGAAACTTTAACTACTAGTATAATAAGGAATCTGGTAATGAATACCATTTTCATTACTAACAGAATGAACCTAGAATCTTATCATACCCTTATTAGCCTTTAAGGACTTCTAGACATAGAAGAGCTCGCAATTCCAATACAGAACTACTAATGAGCTCGAATATCAGATTTTTAATGATACTTTATTATTATCGCTCTAATATCTATAGTATCAGTCAACTCCTATAAACATAGCAGATTTGTATCCCATACGGATCTAATACTATGCTCTAATACCATCTGTGGTGTCCTACCAAACACTAACACAATGCCCCATGTCAAATCTCGAGGTACTAGGTGGCGCCTCGAAATTTTGGCGTGGTCTCTTCGTTTATGTTAGAATTCTAAGGCATTCAACCTGCATCTGATAAATGACATACATTATCCTACATATATCCATACAACATATAATACAATATGAAGCCTATATATATATATATATCTAATGACGTACGATAGATCAGAGCGTGGAAGAGGAATTTATATACAGGATTATAAAAATTTCTCACTCTAACAAAAGTCCTAATGCTTAACACAAATCTATAATCTCCCAAACAAATCGACAAATCTATAATCTAACAGGTATAGCCCCCAGCACTCACCAAGTGATGAACTCTGATTGTCTATTTGACCCCCCAAATGATCCTCACTCGTGTTCTATACCTGCCTCACCAAGCACTGAATCTGAAACTAAAAAATAGAAAAGGAAAGGGTGAGTAACAATAGTTACTCAGTAGGGAAGCAAACAATTTCTGTCAATAACATCTCTTAACATGAACGAATAAACATACTAAATCATTTTAAAATATGTAAAAGTTTACAGAAGAAACTACGATTAACTGGTACATGTAATAAGCAACTAAACATTTTAAAACTTATGTTACATCATCAACAGTACTCATTATAACATTTTCTTTTTACACAAATCTAATTGTTCATTTCATTAAACATTAAACATGCATTTCATTTTATATATCAAAATAAGACAACAGATACATAATACACAATGGTGGAGTAGTAGAATTAGAGAGTTGGGATTCACGACTGGATCGCTCCTAGTCGGGACATGATGTTTCATAATATAGTATCTGAAAGCGCCCTCGATCCGCGGGGTGCGCGGATCCGCTTTTGACCCTTAAGGTTTGGGAGTCGCCACCTAGTTATTACGGTCTAGGAACCGATCAATGACCTTAAACGGATAAAAACTAATCTAAAACCAAAAAAAAATGAATTCGGGGATCATGTTACGGGATTGGAAGGTGTTAAGCACCAACCCCGCCCGGCCAAAGCCGGTCTCTACTAAATTCCCAAATATATCACATTGCTAAAACCTAGATAAAAATAAATAAAAATAAAAATTCACCTTTCCGATGGCAAGGACTTGGTTCCCTCAGATCTGACAAAAGAGCTCCTTGTACCGTGCTCCCTTGCTTCGTTCTGTCTCCGGATTTGACTTCGGATCTCCTAGATCAAGGTATCTCCTTATCTTTGAATCTGAACTCTTCAAGTTTGTTGCGGATTTAGGGGTGTTTTTGAAGGGTTTTTAGGCGTTTTCTAGACTAAAATTGAAGGGGGATGTTAGGTAAGGAGTTGGGGCTCCAAAACCAGGGTTTATGGGAGGCTAGGGGAGCTTCTAGACCTACTTATCTTAGGGTTTATTATTTGATACGAAAATAGGGTGTGAACACCTCTATTTATAGATGTTTTTAGGGATTGATTTGGATAGAGTTAGTGTTTAATTAGAGATCTTTTAATTAGAGTTGTGTTTTAGTTTGACTTGTTTTAGGTAGAATTGTGTTTTAATTAGAATTGTTTTAGGTAGAATTATTTTTAAGTTAGAACTCTATTAGATAGAGTTATTAATCAATTATAATTCTATTATGACTTTTGGTCTTATTTGATTGACTTTTAATGTTTTGACTTTAGTCTTAATTGATTGACTTTTAATATTTTGACTTCAGTCTTGCTTAATTGACTTTAATTTTGACTTCAGTCTCACTTGGTTAACTTTAATACCTTGACTTCAGTCTTGCTTGATTTACTTTTAATTTTTGGAGAACCCCCCTCTAAAATATTTTTAATTCTTTGGACCCCCAAATGGAGGGGTCCTTAAAGAAATATCCCACGAACCCTCAACAATTTTGCTTGAGAGTCCGATTAATCGATTTTTTAGGTTCAAAATTTTAAATTAATTTCATTAATGTTTAAATTTAATTATTTAATGTTTTATTTATTAATTTCGAATTTTTTAATTGTGAAATTTGTGAAATTACCGTTTTGCCCCTGGAGAGGACTTTTCACGTTTTAAGTCAGTTTTTAATGTTCTATGATGTTTTAGAATTGATTTTTCATAAGGAATTCAATGAGAATGTTAGTTTGTGTCATTTATGAAAAAATTTTATGTGAAATGGTTGTGAACTTTATGAGGGCATTTTCGTAATTTTGTCAAATTCTGTTAAAATTGGTGAAATGATTTATTTGGTTCCGATTTGTTATTTTATGTGTTCGAGAGAGTTTTCCTAAGCGTAACGTAGGCTCTAGGGTTGTTTTGAGGTTATGGGTAATTTGGTAATTTTTTAGTGATTTTTATCGTGAAGTTTCTTTTTGGTCTGCAAGATGATGATTTCTATGTTTCTGGGGTCGTATTTTCCTAGCGTAGCGTGGTTTCTAAGGTTTTGTCAATTCGAGATACTTCATCCGGATTTCTGAAACACATCTGGTAACAAAATAAAGCAATGGAATACACATCCATCATTGGGAATCATTGCAATCGGATTGACGAGTTGATTAATCAGGCGAGTGCAAAAATGGGGTGTCTACAGATGCCCCTCTTTGGCAGAGGGTTGAAGCAAACTAGATAGCAAATCTATTTTGGTAGATAGTGCGATATCTGAATGCCAAAGCTAGTGACAGTTCATTTTGCAGCCTGATTTAGCAATTCGTCAGGGTGTTCGGATCCTTGAGGGTAAAGCTCTCCCCGAATCAAAATGTTGTCAGGTCCTTGAGCGCAAACTCTCACTGACGGCATCAGATCCTTGAATTTTAAAGAATTTTCCCTGACTAAAAAGTGCAAATGTGCAAGTGTGTGCACTGTGTGAAACTGAGTAAAACCTGAGCATAAATTGAGCATAGTCTGAGTATAAACTGAGCATAATTTGAATATAAACTGAGCAAAATTTGAATATAATCTGAGCATAAACTGAGCATAGTTCCGAGAAAACCCTCGGCGGTATCTGAGCATAATTCCGAGAGAACCCTCGGTGGCATCTGAGCATAGTTCCGAGAAAACCCTCGGCGGTATCTGAGCATAATTCAGAGAAAACCCTCGACGGCATCTCAGCATAGTTCCGAGAAAACCCTCGACGGTAACTGAGCATAGTTCCGAGAAAACCCTCGGCGGTATCTGAGCATAACTGAGCATAATTCTGAGAAAAGCCTCGGCGGTATCTGAGCATAGTTCCGAGAAAAACCCTCGGCGGTAACTGAGCATAGTTCCGAGAAAACCCTCGGCGGTAACTGAGCATAGTTCCGAGAAAACCCTCGGCGGTATCTGAGCATACTTCCGAGAAAATCCTCGGCCGTAACTGAGCATAGTTCCGAGAAAACCCTCGGCGGTATCTGAGCATAGTTCCGAGAAAACCCTCGACGGTATCTGAGCATAGTTCCGAGAAAACCCTCGACGGTAACTGAGCATAATTCCGAGAAAACCCTCGGCGGTATCTGAGTATAGTTCCAAGAAAACGCCCGGCGGTATCTGAGCATAGTTCCGAGAAAACCCTCGGCGGTAACTGAGCATAATTCCGAGAAAACCCTCGGCGGTATCTGAGCATAGTTCCGAGAAAACCCCCGGCGGCATCTGAGCATAGTTCCGAGAAAACCCTCGGCGGTATCGGAGAACGAATAAATCTGGAAGAGAAATGATCGATTCCAAGAATGATTGGATCTGAAAAAGAATCTGGAGAACGAAAGAATGTCATATCTCCTATGTGAGATTCAAAATGCTTTTGTTTGAACCTCAAGGATGTATCAAAAAGTTTTATGAATTTAAAACATGAGTTTTTATTTCTTTTGAACCTCAAAAGTTTTTCGAAAAAACTGTTATCAAGAAGGTAACCTTAGGTTTGGGGTTCCTATTATCTCTTAGGATTAACACTGCTCAAAAGCAAAATGCCTCTAGTTTGACAATGACCATGGCCTTGAAAATAATTGAACACATCATAAAAAAATGCCCCTAGTATAAGGGGGAAAAGTTACAAAAAAAAAAAGAAAATGCCCCTTGTATGAAGGTTTGAAATAATTGATTACCGCAAGCGCAATAAAGACTCAACTTTTAATTTTTATTGAAGGTTTTGAGTCAGGCTCAAGAGTACAAAATTATTTCCTTTCGAGTTTCATCATAGAATTCACCATTATCTCCCTTGGTTCACTTGGGGAAGTAAACATTTTCAGATCGATCGTAGACAAGATACTTGTGGCTTCTGAGTCTATGCCTGATTTAAGCTAAGTATTGAACTTGATTATTCGGACTTCTGATGTTTCAGCTCGGACCGTTCTCAGCTTGGGATTTTCTTCTATTTTTCTTTATTGCTCTAACTTTTGCCTAGATCGCCTTTTCAGGTTTTCAATCTAACGAGCTTGCTCTAACTTTTGCCTAGATCGCCTTTTAGGTTTTCGATCTAGCGAGCTTTTCTCTTTTTTTTTCTTGGCTCTGTTGTTGTCAAAGTTGTCCTTTCAGATTTTCAACCTTGCGAGCTTGCCTTAATTTTTGCCTAAGTCGCCCTTTTCGGGTTTTCAACTTAGCAGGTCTTTTCATTTATCTTTTTCTTCTCCTTTGAACTTCTAGAATTTACTGTCTGATCATGTTTGCCACCCTCCTTGACTTTTCACACGGTACTTAGGAGGACTTTTATAGGTAGGCTTGGGACTGGGTAAAAAGAAAGGAATTTTGAGGCTCAAAAACCCAAATGCCCCTTGTGTGGCATTTCCTTTTAAATTATTTCTTTTTCTTTAAATTTTCTTCCCCATTTTGAATTTCTTTTTCTTTTGAATTTTTTTCATTTCTTATTGTGTGGGGAAATAGATTTTTTTATTGATGTGGTCGGGCCTGAAGTGAAGTAATTTCTCAGGTTGCCTACGTACCCCAAATTTTGGGATCAGACCAAAACGTAGTTCAAATTTTCCCTCCCCTAGGTTAGGTGATCGGGCTGAGAAAGAAAAAGGCATAATTTTTTTTTTTTTTTTGAAAAGGCTGCAAAGGGCTGAGAAATGAGATAAAAACTGGGTAGCAAGGAAATTGATTCGGCCAAAGATGGCCTCCTTAAATGTAGTACCGTTTGATTTGGTCAAGGTTGGTTGGTTCTGGTAACTCGATTCCATCATAATCTTGAAGTCTGACAGCTTTTCCTGGTAATATTTCTTTGACGATGAACGGACCTCCCCAATTTGGTTTGAACTTCCCCCTGGGATCAAAAATAGGTGCCCTGTTCTCTTTGAGTACTAAATCCCCGACTTGTAAGTGACGGGCCTTGATTTTCTTGTCAAACGCACGGGCGACTCTTCTTTGATAAGCTTGCACGTGGTACAATGCTCTTAGTCGTTTTTCTTCGATCAAATTCAATTCTTCATACCGTTGGCGAACCCAATCTGCTTCTGACAACTGACTTTCTAACAAAATTCTGAGAGATGGAATCTCCATTTCAACTGGCAAGACTGCTTCCATGCCATACACTAAGGAGTAGGGAGTAGCTCCGGTGGAGGATCGAATTGAGGTTCGATATGCCCATAATGCAAATGGCAGTTTTTCTGACCAATCTCGATGTGATTGACACATTTTCCTAAGGATAGTCTTAATATTCTTATTTGCTGCTTCGACTGCTCCATTAGTCTGAGGTCGGTAAGGAGATGATTTATGGTGTGAGATTTTAAACTTTGAACACAATTTGATAACCTCAGCTTTGAAATGCGACCCGTTATCAGAGATCAACTCTGAAGGTACCCCATATCGACTGATGATGTTCGTTTGAATAAACTTTGCAACTCGAGACGCAGTGAGGACAGCATAAGAGGCAGCTTCAGACCCATTTGGTAAAATAATCGATGGCAACCAGGATGTATTCGTGCCCGTTTGATGCCTTAGGCGATATTTTACCAATAATGTCAATTCCCCAGACTGAGAAAGGCCATGGTGAGGTCAGACCCACTAATTGAGATGGAGGCACATGTATCAAGTTCGCATGTATTTGGCACTTATGACAGGTTTTGACCATGTGATGACAATCTGTTTCCATCGTGGGCCAATAGTATCCTTGTCTCATAATCTTCTTAGTTAACATTTTCCCACTCATATGAGGGCCACATTCTCCTGAATGTAGTTCAATCATTATCTGTTCAGCTTGATCTTCATTAACACACGACAAGTGAATCCCATCATAAGATCTTTTGTATAAGCTTCCTGCGCACAGGATAAATTGAGACGCTAATCTTAGTAGGGTCTGTCGTTCTTTCCTCGATGCTTCTTCCGGGAATTCTTGTTTTTCCAACACTTTCTTATGTCTGTGTACCATGGCTTTCCATCGGGTAGTCGAGTAGCAATGTTGATTTGATGGCAGTACGCGGGTTTATTTTTGACTTCAACAGTGATCGGTCTCAATTCCATGCCAGGGGGCAAATGGATCATTGAAGATAAAGTTGCTAAGGAGTCAGCAAATCTGTTATCCTCCCTTGACAAGTGCTGGAATAGGATAGCTTTAAACTTACTGACTAAGTTTAGCAAATACTCATGATAGGGTTTCAACTTTTCATCCCTAGTCTTCCATTCTTCCAATGACTGATGTATGACCAAAGCTGAATCCCCGAAAACTTCAATTTCTGTAATACCTAAGTTCAAAGCAGCTTCGAGCCCTGCGATGCACGCCTCATATTCAGCCGTGTTATTAGTGTTCGAAAAGGCTAACTTAATAGCGATAGCGATAGGAAAATGGCACCCTTCTGGAGATAACAAGACTGCCCCTATTCCATACCCATTTTGATTGGCCGCTCCATCAAAGTATAACTGCCATGTTTGGTTCTGCGGTTCTTCTTTAACGTGCAAGATGTTCTCATCTGGGAATTGATCGACAGGCCTTATTCCTTCTACTACAGGGTGATCTGCCAAGTATTCTGCTACAGCTCTCCCCTTGATGGATTTCTGTGTAACATGCGTGATGTCAAACTCTGATAGCAACAGTAACCATCGTGCGGTTCTCCCTGTCAATGCCGGTTTCTCAAAAAGATACTTGAGAGGATCCATCCGAGATAATAGGATAATTGAATGAGACAGCATATAATGCCGGAGTCTCTGAGTAGCCCATACCAATGCTAAGCAAGTTTTCTCCAAGGATGAATACTTTCGTTCATACTCTAACATCTTCTTACTGATGTAGTAGATGGCCCTTTCTTTGCGAGTATCTTTGTCATACTGTGCAAGCATGCATCCCATAGCTTCTTCTGTGACTGACAAATAAAGAAGAAGTGGTTCACCTGGTGTAGGTGGAACCAAAATAGGTGGATTTAAGAGATACTCCTTGACTTGGTCGAAAGCCTTTTGACATTGCTCATTCCAAACTGTTGGTTCATTCTTCTTAAGAAGCTTGAAAATAGGTTCGCAGACGTTGGTGAGTTGAGCGATGAACCTGCTAACATACTGGATTCTGCCCAGAAAACCTCGAATCTGTTTTTCAGTCTCGGGAGGCGGCATCTCTTGGATAGCTTTAATCTTTACAGGGTCCACTTCGATTCCTCTCTGACTGACTACAAATCCCAACAGCTTTCCAGAAGTTACTCCGAATACACATTTCTGTGGGTTGAGGCGGAGTTGGTACTTTTGAATCCTTGTGAGAAATTTTTCTAACGCAGTAGTAACATGCCCTAGTCGTTCTTTGGATTTGACTATCATATCATCTACATAGACTTCGACCTCTTTGTGTATCATGTCATGTAGTAAAGTCGTGGCTGCTCTTTGATAGGTAGCTCCAGCGTTCTTCAAACCAAAAGGCATGACCTTGTAACAGAAGGTCCCCCACTGTGTGATGAACGACGTCTTTTGCATATCTCGAGGATCCATCTTTATCTGATTGTACCCTGAAAACCCATCCATGAAGGACAACAACGCGTGTCCTGCTGTACTGTCTACTAGAACATCTATGTGTGGTAAAGGGAAACTATCCTTTGGGCTTGCTTTGTTTAAGTCTCTAAAATCCACACACATTCTAACTTTTCCATCCTTTTTCGGCACCGGGACGACATTGGCAATCCACTCAGGGTATTCTACTACTTCCAAGAATCCAGCGTTAATCTGCTTTGTAACTTCTTCTTTGATTTTCAAAGCCCATTCCGGCTTCATACGTCGAAGTTTCTGTTTGATTGGTCGAGCATCAGGATATAACGGAATCCGATGTTGGACAATATCTGTGCTTACCCCCGGCATATCCTCGTAAGACCACGCGAATACGTCTCTGAACTTTCTGAGTAAATCTACTATCCCTTTGCGTTCATCAGGAGATAAAGTGACCCCTATACGAATTTCCTGAGGACTTTCTTTTGTTCGAGGTTGATAACCTCTACTTCCTCTATTAGAGGTTGAGCCTGACGTTCCTCTTCTTGTTTAAGTAATTTGATTATTTCAGGGGGAGGTTCTTCGTCAGAAGACTCTCCCTCCGAAGCCAAATTATTAGTTGAATTATTATTGCGCTCGGGGTAATCAAAAATTTCTTTCATTTCATTGAAAAGAGATGGGGGGTAACAGGACTCATTGCAGACTTGACAGACTCACTCGACTCAGCAGGAAAAACAGACTCCCTAGAAATAACAGACTCAGCAGAGAAACAACTAACTTACTCGACTCAACAGAAATAAATGACTCAACTGGCATGTCAGACTGAACAGGACTAATGGGACCGACAGACCCAGCCTTGACATGCAACACAGGACTGATTACATGATAATTTGATAGAGACCCAACAACGGGTTTGATTACAGACTGAGGATTTGGGATTCCCTTCCCAACTGATAACACTAAGATACCATGATCTTCAATGAATAGCTGATCTATGTTGAGGGAGTCTAGATCGAGCTGCCAGTCTTCAACTTTCTTCTCCTTAACTTCTATGCTTGCTTCCTTTTCGGGCCATTCCATGTCAAAAAAGATTTCAAACCCCGGCAGACGAGTACCTGTGATGTGATCAATAAATGGCTCTGGGAACCCACAGTAGCGGAAGTCTTCTCCTTCTTTCACGAAATAACCATTGAGGGTCTTTCGATAGGGCTTCATTTTAATGAGATCTGTGGTACGCCTTTGCCTTTTAGCAATGGCCTTATCCCGTTTTGTCTTCCAATATTGGGCCCAATCTTCCTTAGTAGGCTTATATCCTAGTCCGAATGTGCCGATGGCCTCTTTAATTAATGGTGCCTCTTTAATACCTTGCTGTTTGCGACCTAAGCCCATACCAGGAAGAATCTCATTTTCTTGAATATATTGGCCATGCAACAATTATAGGTATTTTCCATTGGAAAATACTCCTTCATGGCTTGATCCCATTGGACTGAGCATATCTTTTCAAATTCGAACCCACTGAGCTCTACTCCCTGTTGTTCTGGTTGAATCTCAAGCAACGGCTTATCCTTAGCCTCAGTATTATTTATGATCCCTACAATTTCAGCATCTCCATGAAGAGTAATTACCAGCCCATCCTTGATAAATTTGACCTTCTGATGTAGCGTAGAAGGGATGGCTTTAATCTGGTGTAACCATGGTCTCCCTAACAGTAGATTGAAAGAGGACTGGATATCAATAACCTGAAATTCCACAGGAAATTCAGCTATGCCTGTGGACAGCCGAAGGTGCAAAATTCCCAGTACATCTCTCTTGGTGTTATCATAAGCTCTAACACCTTGATTAGTAGGTTTGAGATCTTCAACCTTAAATCCGAGACAAGTAGCCGTTTTCAGCGGGCAAACGTTCAGTGCACTCCCGTTATCAATCAAAACTAAAGGTACCCTCATTCCGTTACAGTCAACTGTAATGTGCAGCGGCTTAGTATGACTTGCCCCTTCTTTTGGGAGATCTGAGTCCGAGAAGGATAGACTATTCTCCACGTAAGTTGCCCCCACTATACTGGCTAGCTGATCTGGGGAAGTATCAAGGGAGACTTGGGCTGTGTTTAGTGCTTTGAGAACAGCCTCCCTATGAGCAGTGGAAGCCATGAGTAAACCCCATACTGAGATATTAGCCCCTGATTTTTTCAACTGTTTGATCACGGAGTTATCCTCTTCGATGCTTTCCTTAGTGGGATCTTCTCCTTCTTTTCTGGTCAGGGCTGCAGGATTTTCAACACAGAGTTCTTGTGGCTTAAAAACTCTTCCCCCTCGAGTCATATGTCTAACTTCATCACAGGAAAGGGAGAAGGGCTCATCTTCCTCAGTTAACAAGTATGGATCTTCGGCTGTCAAAGGTTCAAGTTTTTCAGATTCATTTGGGCCAACAGGTAACTAGTGAACGCGGGACTATCGTAACGAGGTGGGGATAAACAATAGGTATCATCCGAGGTTAAATCGAATGGTTCATAATTTGGTTGAAAACCTCATCAGTGAAGGCTATCCCGGCAAGGGGGTAACTGGGCGGTTTAACTTGGATTGGATGGATGAGAAAACAGGGTCGAATGGTAATGGGGTGTGAGAAACCATATTCAGGGTTGGTGGAGGTTGATAAGCAGGTAGTGGATTTGTGGTGACATTTGGTGGGCTAGGGATGGTGACCTTTTTGTTGTCAATAAGGTTTTGAATGGCATGGCGCGCAAGGTGATACAACGATCCGTGTGATGGCCAGGATTTTGATGGAACTCGCAGAACACGTTAGCATTGTGTCCAGCTGGCAAGGGATTAGGTAAAGGTCGGGGTTGGATAGGGGTAAGAAGCCCTTTTTCATCAATTTGTGAAGCGCTACAGTGAGACTCATCCCTAGATTGGTGAACTGACGCGGAGTCCGAGGTTGACTTGGGTGAGCTTGGTTATTAGTCCGGGCTGGGGGTTGAGCTGGGGTAACTGAGGTATTGGCGATGTAAGTATGGTTGATGTTGGGTTTGGGAACATATGGTTTCTTAGGCCTGTTATCTGAGGGGTTAGAAAGGATCCCAGAGGCAAATGCATCCTCAAGTTGGCTCCCGGCTTGCAACAAGGATTCAAAGGTAGGGAGGTATTGGGCCACTAGGTGTTGAGCATATCCTTGAGAGAGGTTCTTTAGGATAATTGCTACTTGTTCCTTCTCCGAAGGTCTATCCCACATTTGAGAAGCCTTGGCCCTCCAGCGACCAATGAAATCAGTGAATGTCTCCCCATTTTTCTGTTTAGTTGCTTCCAAATCCCTTCTTGAAGTCTCAATCTCGGTACTGTACTTATACTGATGCCAGAAGGCCTTTGACATGTTTTCCCATGTACCCACAGTAACTGGATCTTGAGACATTAACCATCGTAGTGCTGATCCCGATAGAGTTCTTTGGAACAACAATGTCATTTGTTCGTCGCTGAGCCCCATAGTGCGCATGTTGGTAACATACACCTTAAGATGTGTTTTTGCACACCCTGTCCCACTGAACTTGTCCATTTCAGGCATCACAAACTTTTCTGGCAAATGGATTCTAGGGATGCGATTCAAAGCTTCAATGCCTGCTGCGATTTCATCAATACCCTTTATACTCTTCATTGCTGACTCCAATTGAGACATCCTTTTAGATAATGCTGGATTTTCATCAACATACTCTTTGTCTCCGTCGAGCTCGAAGACTTCACGTGGACGTTTCTCTTCAACATTTTTTTCCTTTGGGTCATCTAAGGGAATTCCCGTTGATTCCGAGGTCTGTTCTAACATTTCCACTTTGCCTTTTATATTGCTGATATCATTGGCAAAGGCTGCCAAGATCTTACGGATCTCTGTGAGCTCAGATTCTGAAGTCATCTCTGCTTGTTGACTTGGTACTGTGGTTCTTTCTAACCGACTGGACTTACGACTCCAACTAGGAGGTGGACGCTTGAGTTTGGGCGCAATGATAATCCTATATGACCCCATCAAAGGTAGATTTAGTCAATTTCGGTATTAACCCCTTGATAACATTTTTAAGAATCATTTTATTGAGGTTTGTGCACCAATCCATTAATTAATCCATTCACACAATGAGTATTTGAAAAGAAAATAAATATCCATTGAAAAGAAAGATAGTTTTATTGAAAACGATAACAATATGTTCTTATTTAAACATCTTTCAACAAATTTGTTTTGAACTATTTTTACATGGACGCTTGGCTTTGTTTTGATGGTCATCAGGATTGCTGTCAGGCTTGACCCTCTTGGCTCTAACAACTTGCTTTCTGAATTCTGCTGGTCCATCTGGATACCCTAAGGTGCGCTTGTTCCAAGCTTTCTCAATGAGGTGTACTAACTTTTCAGTCAAAGGCTCGGGGGGAAAAGAAGGCTTTATGCTGAGGTAAGGATAACTCTGTAGGTACATCGTACTGTTCTGGGATTAGATTAGGGTGGTAAAAAGATGTTTCTTCTAAACCAATCAGACGGACGTAGTATGATCCTTTGGTTCCTAGAACAGGGGGATCAGTCATCCACCAAGGGAACCTAAAATCGATATGACAGGCGAGGCGAGAGTCTAACCATTTGCTCCAAGCTTTGACTAAATTGTGACGCACTAACAGGTTTCTCTTGGAAAAATGCTCTGGGCCATATTCGAGGTTTGAGGGAACCTCTACGATTTTGAGACGGTCACAAAGCCACATATAGAGCAAGTAAGGGCTTCCTTTGAAGCTTTCCCGCTCACCATTTTTTATGGCATCTAACCCTGAGAAGGTTTCAGCTAAGATTAGAGGTACTGGGTTGGCTTTCCTTGAGAGCTGAGAGGCTATATCTATGAAGGACTCAGGGATAGTTTGGCCATCACTATTGGAGGTCAGTATGTATTGAGCTAGGATTCCTAAGCACAATCGATAGTCTCTAGTGGCTCGCCAAGCTTCGGGTTTTACATTGATGGGGTGACTGCGGGAACGATACGGGCCCAGTAACGGTACTAAGTTTAATTTCCCGTCATTGACTAAGACTTTGGCTTCTTCCTTGGAAATGTTTAGCCCTGTGGCGAGTTCACCAGAATATCCGATCTTCAATGAGGGCCTGACTAGGGGTCCTGAAGTGGATATCCTCATGATGCCGCAATAATCCTCGTGAGTAGGGCATAAATGCATGTACCCCATATGGAATATGTGAAGATAGGGGTTCCATCGCTTAGCCATAGCATGTAAGAGGTTCCAGTCGATCTCAAACTCATGAAAGTAAAGAGCACTCCTCAACATGAATCTCTCAAAATTGATCTTCTCTACAGGGTGCATTCCTATGACGGTTGTTTTGACTAACTGATCGATTGGGTTATCGCCGACGGCTAACATCCTGGTTTGATACAAAAGGGTATTTTAGTACTCTTCCAATGGTCCATGTAAAAGATCAATTTATTTTCTTTTGGAAAATCTTATACTTATGGAAAATATTTTCTGGAAAATATATTTTCTGGAAAATGTTTCTTCTAAAGAACACTTCTTTTGGAAAATAATTTTTTGAAAAATATTTTCTTTTTCTTCTTTGAAAATTCGATTTCAATTTTGATTTAACTGGCCCGGTCCATCATGATTGTTGGATCGGGATGGACAGGGTCATTATATTTTCTGGAAAATGTTTCTTCTAAAGAACACTTCTTTTGGAAAATAATTTTTTGAAAAATATTTTTTTTCTTCTTTGAAAATTCGATTTCAATTTTGATTTAACTGGCCCGGTCCATCATGATTGTTGGATCGGGATGGACAGGGTCATTATATTTTCTGAAAATGTTTCTTCTAAAGAACACTTCTTTTGAAAATAATTTTTTGAAAAATATTTTCTTTTTCTTCTTTGAAAATTCGATTTCAATTTTGATTTAACTGGCCCGGTCCATCATGATGATTGTTGGATCGGGATGGACTGGGTCATTATTGTAAAAGAATGGATTCTTTACTGGGTCGGTGCACCCATTTTAATTTTCAAAAATATAATTTCTTTGATCCTTGAGGACAATCATGCACTTTGATCTCATCATTCACATCACTCACATACATTCATCCAACAACAGGCATTTATTCAATAAACAACCCGGGAACACCCACGACAAGTTCGAGCCGTGACCTATGGGGAAGGTTTCTAGACTCTAGGCTTGCTACGTGCAATGCATTTTTATCTGGCCACCCTTGCCCAAGCACACCTATATACCTTTCGATACGTGATGACTTGGTTTGATATACCGTATAGGTGATAATCTAAAACCTCAATTCACTTCTCTGAAGCCAAAAACAGCCAGTTCGATCTCCAGTTGAGAGGTGGCGCACAATGCTGAGCAAGGGCCCACTTAAATACCTCTCGTCTAGAATAGACGTAGTCTATCCCCCTCGTACAGTAGGGTACAGCGAGGCAAGATCTTGCTTAGGCACTGGTTTTGACCAAGAAGTGCAATTGATATACTTAGATTACCTTTTATACCTACGGGTACGAGTCAAGAGTTGTAGCTTTCATAAATGGTTTGGCGTCCCACGAGGGGACCGACCACGTACTAGTACTACGTTGGCAATCGGGACATGTGACTGTGTGGCTCACAATAGGACAAAGGCTCAGGTCGCCCCAGCCTGGGTGCATCAATATGTCTCTCAGAATCACCTGATCAGACGGTATTGATGCCCCAGTTCGATATACCCTAAGATACGTGACTGGAGTTGTGGGTTTCGTGAATGACGTCGCATCTCCGAAGAGACCGGGCCACGCACTAGTGCCACGTTGGCTAAATGGGACGTGTAAGTGAGTAAAGCGGTAAACGTGCATGTGGTGTGTGCAAAGTAGGGTGGAGTGTGCCCGGGGCCTTTTCAAACAAATGGGCCCATGGCCTAATCAAACCAATCATTGTAACATGAATTATATGGATATTTAACATGAACACAATTCAATCACATAAACATTTAATCATGATCAACATTATGACCAACATCAAACATGCATTCCCAATGACATTATAGCATATTAAATAGGCAATTATCATGAATTAATAATATGGTCCGCTTCACGATTTAAACATGCACATATACGGTATGTGGCAATCAATTAGACCCGATCATCGCAATAATTTGATAAATTTTATAGTCCAATCAAGGGCGTTTTGGGGTGACCCGAAACAATTCAAAATTTCTAAGGGTATTGAATTAAGTGTATAATAATGATCAATGAAATAAAGAGGATGGTTTTATTTTTTTTTTATCATTATTTTTCTTTTAAAACCGAGTCTAGCCCAAAAGAAATTCAGAAAAACAAAAAACTTGAACATGTGTTGCTGTTAACAATATTCAAAAAGATGATTTTGCTCTTTTTTTTTAACTTCCTTCCAATTTTTTATTTTGATTCTTTTCTTTTTTAGAAACAAATTAATTTTCTCTCTTTTTAGAAAACAATTGATCTTAAAAAACCAAGATAATTTTGGGAAACAGATTATATGCCGCTGCCAATAATCGAACTCATCCAGCACATGTCGAGATCAACAGCAGCTTATCGTCGAGATCAACCTATAACAGCAGGTTAGTCGTCGAGATCAGTGGGTTAATCGTCGAGATCAACCTATAACAGCAGGTTAGTCGTCGAGATCAGTATGTTAGTCATCGAGATCAGCCTATAACAGCAGGTTAGTCGTCGAGATCAGCCTATAACAGCATGTTAATCGTCGAGATCAGCCTATAACAGCAGACCAGCGTCGAGATCAGCCTGTAACATGGGATTTTTCAACGGATTATTCGCCATTTCAGCGCTGTGATGAGAGAGATCTCTTCATGAAATTCTCTAATGGCGATTATGTGGAAATTGGAGTCGAAAACTCGCGTTCGAAATCGGAGTCAAAACCGCTTGGTAATGAAAAGAATGATCGGAGAAAACTCCACAACTACTTGGAAAACGATGTTCGACTAGAACAAAACGCATGGGGAAGATCAACATTGAGTGATCTCTGATCTCCATCGAACATCTCATCTCATACAGCAGATCGTATTCCCTACCCGATCTTTAATCCATCGTTCTCGTTCGATCAAGTGGTGAAGGGTGACAGCAAACTCGATCGTCCGTTCGAGATTCACGGAAACAACGATCGGTTTTGGAACTCTCGAAGAGCAGAGCTCTTCGGTCTGTTGAGACCGACAGAACTAAATGGGGACGAAGAGATATATTCGGTTCTCTTAAAAATATTGAAAAAACAAAAACCAAAGAACTTCACTATCGGCACCCCATTGAAAATCGTTGGATTTAAATAGTTCAAAACGACTTATACTAAAGCCACACCATCACAAGTTGCTGTTGACAGAAATTGAAAATTTTTTTTTTTTTTTTTTTAATTTTTTTCTTTGAAATTCTATATACTGCCAAAGGGCAGCATATATTGCCTATAAAAACATCTTAAAAGAAATTAAAAAACAACTAACTAAAAAAAAAGTTAAATATCGAACATGCTTCCTTTTTTCCCCTTTAAAAAAAAAATATCCTTTGTTATCCAAACACAGATCGACATTCCTTAAAAAAAAAATCCTTTTCGTTTCATTATTCCATCCTCAACAATTATCCCTTGAAATTTTGTATTATTATTTAAAGTCACCCTAAGTGACTCTTGACTGAACTATATAAGAATAATAACATGCCAGATTAACATAACCACAACCGTATCGAAATTAATGATTGGACCCCCCAATATATATAAAAACGTTAAACAAAAAAAGAAGAAATAACTAAAAAATAACTAAAATAAAACAACTAGATTATTAGCAATGCTCCCATACTTGGGGTTTTTCAAGTCTGATACTCAATGTCCCCAGTGGAGTCGCCACTGAAAGCGCCCTCGATCCGCGGGGTGCGCGGATCCGCTTTTGACCCTTGAGGTTTGGGAGTCGCCACCTAGTTATTACGGTCTAGGAACCGATCAATGACCCTAAACGGATAAAAACTAATCTAAAACCAAAAAAAAATGAATTCGGGGATCATGTTACGGGATTGGAAGGTGTTAAGCACCAACCCCGCCCGGCCAAAGCCGGTCTCTACTAAATTCCCAAATATATCACATTGCTAAAACCTAGATAAAAATAAATAAAAATAAAAATTCACCTTTCCGATGGCAAGGACTTGGTTCCCTCAGATCTGACAAAAGAGCTCCTTGTACCGTGCTCCCTTGCTTCGTTCTGTCTCCGGATTTGACTTCGAATCTCCTAGATCAAGGTATCTCCTTATCTTTGAATCTGAACTCTTCAAGTTTGTTACGGATTTAGGGGTGTTTTTGAAGGGTTTTTAGGCGTTTTCTAGACTAAAATTGAAGGGGGGATGTTAGGTAAGGAGTTGGGGCTCTAAAACCAGGGTTTATGGGAGGCTAGGGGAGCTTCTAGACCTACTTATCTTAGGGTTTATTATTTGATACGAAAATAGGGTGTGAGCACCTCTATTTATAGATGTTTTTAGGGGTTGATTTGGATAGAGTTAGTGTTTAATTAGATATCTTTTAATTAAAGTTGTGTTTTAGTTTGACTTGTTTTAGGTAGAATTGTGTTTTAATTAGAATTGTTTTAGGTAGAATTTTTTTAAGTTAGAACTCTATTAGATAGAGTTATTAATCAATATAATTCTATTATGACTTTTGGTCTTATTTGATTGACTTTTAATGTTTTGACTTTAGTCTTAATTGATTGACTTTTAATATTTTGACTTCAGTCTTGCTTAATTGACTTTAATTTTGACTTCAGTCTCACTTGGTTAACTTTAATACCTTGACTTCAGTCTTGTTTGATTTACTTTTAATTTTTGGAGAACCCCCCTCTAAAATATCTTTAATTCTTTGGACCTCCAAATGGAGGGGTCCTTAAAGAAATATCCCACGAACCCTCAACAATTTTGCTTGAGAGTCCGATTAATCGATTTTTTAGGTTCAAAATTTTAAATTAATTTCATTAATGTTTAAATTTAATTATTTAATGTTTTATTTATTATTTTGAATTTTTTAATTGTGAAATTTGTGAAATTACCGTTTTGCCCCGGGAGAGGACTTTTCACGTTTTAAGTCAGTTTTTAATGTTCTATGATGTTTTAGAATTGGTTTTTCGTAAGGAATTCAATGAGAATGTTAGTTTGTGTCATTTATGAAAAAATTTTATGTGAAATGATTGTGAATTTTATGAAGGCATTTTCGTAATTTTGTCAAATTCTGTTAAAATTGGTGAAATGATTTATTTGGTTCCGTTTTGTTATTTTATGTGTTCGAGAGAGTTTTCCTAAGCGTAACGTAGGCTCTAGGGTTGTTTTGAGGTTAGGGGTATTTTGGTAATTTGGTAATTTTTTAGTGATTTTTATCGTGAAGTTTCTTTTTGGTCTGCAAGATGATGATTTCTATGTTTCTGGGGTCGTATTTTCCTAGCGTAGCGTGGTTTCTAAGGTTTTGTCAATTCGAGATACTTCATCCAGATTTCTGAAACACATCTGGTAACAAAATAAAGCAATGGAATACACATCCATCATTGGGAATCATTGCAATCGGATTGACGAGTTGATTAATCAGGCGAGTTCAAAAATAGAGTGTCTATAGTATCAGTTCCTGATTTTGTGGTTGGTCATTGTTTACCACACTTGTGGGATCATTTATCCGACTCAAGCTAGCCATTTGACGTGACCGTAAGCAATGGGTCTCTTTTCGATGTGTCAGAATGTTCGACTATTATAGATTGTTAGTGATCACTAACTAATCATCTTCATCTAGGCCTATCAGGCGTGCATGTGATTCCCAAATATACAAACCATTCGTATATGACCACCTTTACATTACAAGTTCACTGATAAAGATAAAGAGGAATAAACCTGGATTCCAGTTGTGACTCTACTTTCATACGCATCCCATATCACGTATGCGCTTGGTAGTCCCTTCCGTACATCACAGGATAGTACACCACTCCAGATGATATGATGCACTATCCCTTCAAGCATTCACAAACTCTTTAATATATATATATATATATATATATATTATTTTCATTTGAAAACAAAAGAGAAATTAACAATACAAGGTTAAGAATAAATATTGTGGCGTCCTGTCAAATGCTAACACAAATCCCAAGGCCGCCTCGAGGCACTAGGTAGCGCCTCGAAATTTCGGTATGGTCTTCTCTGTTTATGTTAGCGTTTCACAGAACTCAAACCTGATAAACAACTCCAAACAATCCTGTATAAAGTAACAAATCCACAATGACTAAGAAACGGAAGACGATAGATTTTATGAACAACAAAAGAAGCATAGTCAGAGTTGTGCAAAAAGGTATAAAGTTATACAGGATTACAGAATTTTCCTCACTCTAACATAGACCTAGCACTCGGTCCCAAAATACTATGTACACCTCCTAGGACGAATAGACTCCTAGTAGAAGTATTCATGATGCTCACCGGGCAACGGACTCTGGTCGTTAATCTGACCGACCAGGTGTTCCTCGATTAATAGCTCAGTACCCGCTACCGTAGGCTCTGCAACTAAAAAAATATGGAAGGAAAGGGTGAGTAACAATGGTTACCCAGTAGGTCCACAAACAATTCCTACTAATAACCTCACCTAACGTGATCGAATAATCATACTGTATTATTTCAAAACATGCAAGTTTTACAATTAAAACTATGAATAACTGGTACATATAGCCAGGGGTGAGCAACTAAACAGTTTAAAAAAAACACATAGCATCAATCATCCATACTTGTTATACATTTTTCCATTTATGCAAATACAGTTGGCAATATTGGAATAATAAACATGCCTTTCAGTTGATAGTTCGAAACATAACAACAGATACATAGTACAAATGGTGGAGTAATGGAATTTGAGCGTTGGGATTCACGACTGGATCGCTCCCAATCGGGACATGATGTTACAACATAAATCTGACTTTTAGTTTCTGATTTTGTGGCCGGTCGCTGCACTTACCACACTGGTGACCATTTATCCGGCTCAGGCTGGCCGTTTGACGTGACCGTAAGCAATGGGTCTATTTTCGATGTGTCAAAATGTTCGACTACTACTAGATTGTTAGTGATCACTGACCAATCATCTTCGTCTATGCCTATCAGGCGTGCATGTGATTCCCAAATGACACTCCACTCGTATACGACTACCTTTACAATACATGTTCACTGGTAAAGATAAGAAAGGAATGGACCCGGATTCCAGTTGTGACTCCACTCTCATACACGTCACATACCACGTATGAGCTTGGTGGTCCCTACCGTACATCCCAGGATAGTGCACCCCTCCGGATGATGTGATGCACTATCCCTTCAGGCATTCACAAATCATTTAACAACCCACAAAATAGTTATGTATATATATGATTTTTCATTTAAAACAAAAGAGAAATTAACAGAACAGGGTTGAGAATGGATATCCAGTTCCTACCATGCATCTGTGGCCACCCGGCCTAAAAATAAATAACAGTACTTAGCGCACGTGCTAACATAATCGTAAATAAACATGCAACCCTAACATTAATAACCTGGATATCCTTTCACCAACCTACACACAACATACAATGTAAAATGCAGACATCACCCCTTGGGTGTGATTCTGACATTTTACCGTTCATTCCCTTTTCCCATTCTCTCGACATTCTCACTTTTCATCTTTTCAAATCAAACATCCATTTCCAATCTTTCAAAGTCATTATTTTGGTCTTTCCATTGAAAACCATCAAAGTTTATTCAAAAATAAGGTCCCGGCGATACACGGGACCAAAGTTGTTAAAAACAAAGAAAGTTGGTGAAAATTTGGCTAAATGTCGGAAACTTAATTTTTCAAAGTTTTCGAAATTGAAAATGGGTTTTTTGAAATGAAAGTCTCGATCACGAGATTCGACACCATATAATTTTTGTAATCTAATTCAAAGTAATGCGAAAGTTATTACATTTTGAAAACTTGCCGAAAACTACGTTTTGTTCTTGAAACCAAAATTTGGATTTTGATCCTTTGAGATTCGGATCTCGAAACCATTTCCATTGTTCTGAAATGGGGGGTAAAACCTTAATTTCATTAAAGAACTTAAAGTAAATGGGAAGTCAAGCCAAGAGTCAGAACACAGTTCTGAATAGAACTATTTCTATTGGTGGCTGTCGGTGGCAGAACCATAGTTCTGTCGGTGGAATCGACAGAATACTCATCGGCAGGTGTCGGTGGGACCAACGGCATCTGCCGATAGAGCAAAATTTTTGGTGGCTTTTTGGTTTCGCCGGTGGCAGAAGCTCCATTCTGTCGGTGGGACCGACAGAATGCCTTCGGCAGGTGCTAGTGGCACCGACCTTTCCCGCCGACAGCCTGAACCTCACTCACGATTTTTGGGTTTTTCGATCCCTTCTTTGGATTTTTGTTCTGTTCTTCAAACTTCAACCCACCCACGAATTCAACGTTTAAAACATGAATAAAACACATCAAATCTCTATTTCTAGCATGAATTTCAATTCAACAAGGATTTCTACGATTTAAAACAAACCATAAGTTTTGTTAAAACAACCTAAATGCACTTTTCGAAATCTAAAGTTACCAATAGGAATCGAAAGTCCCCTACTTGTTTGTGGACGCCAAAGGTGATGAACTCGTACAAGGATCAAAGTTGGTCGTGAAAGAGTTGGTGTTGAGCTCAGTTTGATGCAAAGAGGGCAAGGGTTTGCAACTCCTTCGACGACGGCACTCTCCTCCACTTCTACCCTAGAAGACAAGCCTCTACTAACAATGTGAAACTCCGAGTATGACGATACCCGAAGTTACTCATTGATGAGGTTGTAGCTATCATCGCAGCCAACAACTTTGTCTTCTTCGTCGGGGTTCAACGGTCATTCGTTCTTAACAAATCTTGAGGTGAAATGAAATGAAATGAAAGTCATATTTTTCTTTTATAACAAAACTGAGGGCATATTTGTAATTTCTTTACTATTTCTAGTTTCGATCGTAATTTAACTATTCGGACTCAAAAAATGACAAACGAGTATACCATTTCTAATAATTTTTCGTTGTGGTCCTAATGGTGTGGTCGAATCTTCCTGATTCTCACACTAATGAAATTCTACTATTTTGAGGTCCCACTTAACACGAAATTCGAGGATTTGTTAACTTTTCTACCCGAACTTGAATTCAAGCTTGCTTATAAACTAAAGTATATATTTCGATCGTTTTGAAACTAATGGCGAAGTCAATTTTCAACAAAAATGAACATAGCATAATCCGAGCACTTTACTCTAAGTTTCCTTTTTAGAATATTCTTCGAATAAATACTATCTAATCTCTTCGAGATACGAGTTAAAAAAAATGGGATGTTATAAATATATAGTTTCATACCATGCAACTATGTCCACCTAGCCTAAAATAAATAACAGAATGGAAAAGTAAATAAACATACAACCAGTAACATTATCCCTGGATATTCGTTCACCAATATACATACAACACAACAATGTAAAATGCAGACATCACCCCTCGAGTGTGACTTTGACATTTTACCGTTTCTTACCCTTTTTTCCTTTTTTCGATTTTTACAGTTTTCAATCTCTCAAATAAAATATCCACTTTCTGATATTCATCAACTCAATATGAGTTCATTGAATATTAAGTCAGTTTTTTTCAACTATAAAATTTATTTTTATCAATAACATTGAAAAAGTACAAAACTTATATCATAACGAGATCCAAGCGGTGCACATGACCTAATTGACGGAAATAACCCGATGAAATATCCTACCCACGTATAATTTGTTATAAAATATAATTAAACATATCAAACATGTAAGTTCTAGCGTGAATTTGAAATAACGAAAAGGAATTCTACATTTTAGAAATATATAACAAATTTACAATAAAATCCTAAATGCAATTTTCATAAATCTACGGTTACCAATAAAGATTGAGAGTCCTTATAATCTCTAGACGATAGAATTGAAATACATGCACAGAAATTGAGGCAATCTACATGGAAATGAAGCGGTTCGAACTTCGAAACGACTGTCGTGGTTGACAACTTTGCCTTCTTCGTCAAGTTTTAACTCGGTCTTGCTCGAGCTAGAACTTGATGGGAATGGGTCGAAACCCTTGGGTTGGGAAGTGGCTATCGTTTGATTCTTTGGAGAAGAAAAATGAATAAAAGAACCCAACTTTCTTTTAACTAAAGAGGCTTGAGGGTAAACTCGTAATTTTCTTTCATGGTTTCTAGTTTTAACGATAACTCGACTATTCGAACTCGAAAAATAACTGTAGACATCCCATTTTTGCATCTGCCTGATTAATCAACTCGTCAATCCGATCGCAATGATTCCCAATGATGGATGTGTATTCCATTGCTTAGTTTTGTTACCAGATGTGTTTCAGAAATCCGAATGAGGTATCTCGAACTGACAAAACCTTAGAAACCACGTTACGCTAGGAAAATACGACTCCAGAAACATAGAAATCATCATCTTGCAGACCCAAAAAGAAGCTTCACGATAAAAATCACTAAAAATTGATCAAATTATCAAAATACCCCTAACATCAAAACAACCCTAGAGCTTATGTTATGATTAGGAAAACCCTTTCGAACACAACAACAAATCGAAATCAAATAAATCACTTCGCCAATTTTTACAAAATTTGACAAAATTACGAAAATGCCCCTCATAAAGTTCACAACCGTTTCACACAAAATTTCATAAATAACACAAACTAACATTTCCATTGAATTCATTACGAAAAATCGATTCTAAAACATCCTAGAACATTAAAAACCGACTTAAAACGTGAAAAGTCCTCTTTGGGGGCAAAATGGTAATTTCACAATTTTCATAATTAAAAATTTTGAAATTAATAAATAAAATATTAAATAATTCAAGTGAAACATTAATGAAATTAATTTAAAATTTTGAACTAAAGAAATCGATCAATCGGGTTTTCAAGTAAAATTGTTGAGGGTTCGTGAGATATTTCTTTAAGGACCCCTCCATTTGGGGGTCCAAAGAATTAAAGATATAATGGATGAGGGTTCTCCAAAAAAATTAAAGTCAATCAAGAAAGACTAAGGTCAAGGTATTAAAGTCAATCAAGTAAGACTAAAGTCAAAATTAAAGTCAATTAAGCAAGACTAAGTGAAGATATTAAAAGTCAATCAATAAGACTAAAGTCAAAATATTAAAAGTCAATCAAATAAGACCAAAAGTCAAAATCATAATAGAGTTTAATTAAATAATAACTCAATCTAATAGAGTTCTAACTAAAACACAACTCAACCTAAAATAATTCTAATTAAAACACAACTCTACCTAAAACAAGTTTAACTAAAACACAACTCTAATTAAAAGAACTCTAATTAAACACTAACTCTATCAAAATCAACCCCCAAAAAAATCTATAAATAGGGGTGCTCACACCCTATTTTCGTATCAAGTCATAAACCCTAAGAGAAGTAGGTCTAAAAGCCCCCCTAGCCTCCCATAAATCCTAGTTTTGGAGTCCCAACTCCTTACCTAACATCCCTCCTTCGATTTTAGCCTAAAGAACACCTAAAAGCCCTCAAAAAACAATTCAAAATTCATAACAAACTCGAAGAATTCAGATCTAAAAAAGAAGAGATACCTTGCCTCGGAGATCAAAAATCAAATCCGGAGACAAAACGAAGCAAGAAGTACGGTACAATGAGCAATTTTTGTCGGACTGAGGGAACAAAGTCTTTGCTATCGGAAATGTATAACTTCTTATTTTTTATTTTATTATTATCTAGATTTTTTAGCAATGTAACCTATTTGGGATAAGTAGAGACCGGCATTAGCCGGGCGGGGTTGGTGCTTAACACCTTCCAACCCCGTAACATGATCCCCGGATTCAGATTTTCCGTAGTAGATTAGTTTTTTATCCGTTTTAGAGTTAGTTTGGTTCCTAGACCATAATAACTAGGTGGCGACTCCCAAACCTCAAGGGTCAAAAGTGGATCCGTGCACCCCGCGGATTGAGGGCGCTTTCAGTAGCGACTCCACTGGCGACATTGAGGATCAAACTTGAAAAACCCCAAGTATGGGAGCATCGCTAACGACCTAGTTTTTTTGTTTTAGTTTATTTTATTTAATTTTTAGTTAGTTTCCTTTTATCATTTATTTATTGTTTTTATTTTTGTTAGTACATCATAAATTATTTGATTCTACTCGGAGTATTTTGATTATAACATATATGATTTAATCAAGGGCCATTCGGAATGATCTTAAATAATGCGATATTTCAATATGGATGATTTTATTGAGGATGGGATACTGATAGTTAGACCATAAATTTTTCAGATGCATGGGTAAATTTATGATTTGATTTAAAAAAAAAAAAAGAATTTTTAGCGGGTGCTTGATCTGTTGTTTAGTTTTTTTTAAATTTTTTTTTTGGCAAACTGTGCTGTCCATGGACAGCAAGAAGATTAAGAAAAAAAAATGAAAAAAATAAAAAAAAAGAGGTTTCTTTTAGAGGTTCTGTTAGGACTTAAACTATTCCTAGTCTTTAATATTTGGTTGGTGTGCCCCGAGTGAAAACCGTTTTTTATTAGATCCTTTTAAATCAGTTTTATTCGATTACTTCATCTCTCCCAAGCGATTTTGTCTTCTCCAACATAGACTTACGAAGTCCCAGCCGATTGCTTTACACCTCTAAATCTGATCATTTTTTTACCTTGAATGGAGGGTTAAGAGATCAACTAAAAAAAGAAAACCCTCTGGTTTGGTTTGGGCCATTAGCGAAAATCTGAGTGTGAGTTTTTGAGTTTAAAGTTTGCCGAGTTGCGATCGAAGAAGGAGGGCCTTGTAATCAGATTGAAAACCGTGGGTTCCATTGAGTTTTTGCGAGTTTTTGCGACGGTTTTGGGCTGCAACAGAACGGTAATGGCAGATGAAAGTTAAGAGATCACTAAAAAAAAACAAATTCGTTTTAGTTGGTTTCGGGTTTTTAGCGAAAATCTGATTGGGTTTTGAATCTAAACCTTACGGTGTTTTGATCGAAGATGGGGAACCTTATAATCAATGGTAAAGATCGAACGAAAACCATGGATTCCATGGTATTTTTTGCATCGATTTTGAGCTTTAATAAACCATCAATGGCAGCGTTTAAAATTCCTCGATGATCAGCGAGGAATTTTAAATTGACTAAACTGACCTCAAATTGATGGGTTTGAGGAGCTGGATCATTCTCTGTTTTTTTGTTAAAAAAATTGACGAATATGGCTGAAAATTGATGGAGAAGATGGTGTGAAAATTAAATAAAATTTTCATTTTTTTAAGGACACACCCCTTTTATTAAAAACGATGATTAGTGTTATGGTTAATAGCACCCCACTAAATTGCCCCTTGCTTTATTCGTTGTTTTATTTTTTATTTTTATTTTTTATTTTTTATTTTTTTATTTTTTTTACTGTTTTTGCTTGTTGTCCTTTTAATAATTTAAAAAAAAATGTGTGTTCTTTTAAGTTTGTTTATAAATAAATAAAAAATCGATTTATTTTTTTTTAAAATGCCTCATTTTTTTTTCCTTTTTCTCTCTATCAATTTGTTTAAAAATCATCATAACTTCTCATCCCGACAATTGTTATGTCGTTCTTCATCCAATATCCTCAAAAATATTAATTTGATTAAGGTCACCCAAAAATGACCCTTGATTAGACTATAAAAATTACAAAAATGACGCCTATTGCAATGATCGGATCTAGTCGATTATCATATGCCATATTCATTGATTAATTTGCCATGATTGATGTATGAAGGTAATGTGCATGTTTAAATTTTAAATGGGACCATATTATTAATTTATGTTAATTGCATATCTAACATGCTATAATCTTGTTTGAGATACATGCTTGATGTTGATTATAATGTTGATGTGATGAAATGTGATCGGATTGGTATTTAATATTCATGCCACATCAATGTTGTGATGGTTTGATAAGGCCCATGGGCCCATTTGTTTGAAAAAGGCCCCGGGCACACCCCACCCTATTTTGCACACACCACATGCACGTTTATTGTTTTACTCACTTACACGTCCCTTATAGCCAACGTGGCACTAGTGCGTGACCCGGTCTCTTCGGAGATGCGACGTCATTCATGAAAACCACAACTCCAGTCACGTACCTTAGGGTATATCAAACTGGGGGCATTAATACCGTCTGATCAGGTGATTCTGAGAGATATATTGATGCACCCAGGCTGAAGTGACCTGAGCCTTTTACCTATTGTGAGCCACACAGTCACATTATCCGATTGCCAACGTAGTACTAGTGCGTGGTCGGTCCCCTCGTGGGATGCCAAACCATTTATGAAAGCTACAACTCTTCACTCGTACCCGTAGGTGTAAAAGATAATCTAAGTATATCAATTGTACTTCTTGGTCAAAACCGATGCCTAAGCAAGATCTTGCCCCGCTGTACCCTACTGTACGAGGGGGATAGACTACGTCTATTCTAGACGAGAGGTATTTAAGTAGGCCCTTTTTCAGCATTGTGCGCCACCTCTCAACTGGAGATCGAACTGGCTGTTTTTGGCTTCAGAGAAGTGAGTTGAGGTTTTAGATTATCACATATACGGTATATCAAACCAAGTCACCACGTATCGAAAGGTATATAGGTGTGCTTGGGCAAGGGTGGCCAGATAAAAATGCATTGCACGTAGTAAGCTTAGAGTCTAGAAACCTTCCCAGTAGGTCACGACTCGAACTTATTGTGGGTGTTCCCGGGTTGTTTATCGAATGGAGCCTGTTGAATGTATGTAAGTGATGTGAATGGTGAGATCAGAGTGTATGATTGTCCTTAAGGATCAAAAGTGTTGTTTTTGGAAATTAAAATGAGAGCACCGACCCAATAAAGAATCCATTCTTTTACAACAATGACCCAGTCCATCTCGATCCAACAATCGTGATGGACCGGGCCATTTAAATCAAAATGAAAATCGAATTTTCAAAGACAAAAAGGAAAATATTTTTCAGAAAAGAATGTTTTCCAAGAGAAGTGTTCTCTAGAAAAAATGTTTTCCAAGAAAAAACGTTTTCCAAAAAATATTTTCTATAAGAACAAGATTTTCCAAAATGAAAATATTTTCTCAAAAGAAAATAAAGAGAAAAAATTGATATTTTACATGGACCATGGAAGAGTACTAAAATACTCTTTTATGTCAAACCAGGATGCTAATCGCAGGCGATAACCCAATCGATCAGTTAGTCAAAACAACCGTTATAGGAATGCACCCTGTAGAGAAGATCAATTTTGGGAAATTCATGTTGAGGAGTGCTCTCTACTTCCACGAATTTGAGATAGACTGGAACCTTTTACATGTTATGGCTAAGCGATGGAACCCCTATCTCCACATATTCCATATGGGGTATTTGCATTTGTGCCCCACTCACGAGGATTATTGTGGCATCATGAGGATATCCACTTCAGGACCTCTAGTCAGACCCTCATTGAAGATCGGATATTCTGGTGACCTCGCCACAGGACTGAACATTTCCAAGGAAGAAGCCAAGGCCTTAGTTCATGACGGGAGATTGAACTTAGTACCTTTATTGGGCCCATACCGCTCCCGCAGTCATCCTATCAATGTAAAACCCGAAGCCTGGCAAGCCACTAGAGACTACCGATTATGCTTAGGAATCCTAGCCCAATACATACTGACTTCTAATAGTGATGGCCAAACTATCCCTGAGTCTTTCATAGATATAGCCTCTCAACTCTCAAGGAAGGCCAACCCAGTACCTCTCATCCTAGCTGAAACTTTCTCAGGTTTAGATGCCATAAAAAATGGTGAGCGGGAAAGCTTCAAAGGAAGCCCCTACTTACTCTATATGTGGCTTTGTGATCGTCTCAAAATCGTAGAGGTTCCTTCAAACCTCGAATATGGGCCAGAACACTTTTCCAAGAGAAACCTGTTAGTGCATCACAACTCAGTCAAAGCTTGGAGCAAATGGTTAGACTCTCGATTATAGGTGCCCTTGGTGGATGACTGATCCCCATGTTCTAGGAACCAAAGGATCCTATTATGTCCGTCTGATTAGTTTACAAGAAATATCTTTTTACCATCCTAATCTAGTCCCAAAACAGTACGACGTACCTATAGAGTTATCCTTACCTCAACACAAAGCTTTATTTCCCCCCGAGCCTTTGACTGAAAAGTTAGTACACCTCATTGAGAAAGCTTGGAACAAGCGCACCTTAGGGTATCTAGACTGACCAGCAGAATTCAAAAAGCCGGTTGTTAGAGCCAAGAGGGTCAAGCCTGACAGCAATCCTGATGACCATCAAGACAAAGCCAAGCGTCCATGTAAAAATAGTTCAAATCAAATTTGTTGAAAGATGTTTTAATAAGAACATATTGTTTGTCAATCATTTTCAATAAAACTATCTTTCTTTCTGAATAAATATTTATTTCCTTTTCGAATAGTTATTGTGAATGGATTAATTAATGGATTGGTGCACAAACCGCAATAAAATGATTCTCTAAAATGTTATCAAGGGGGTAATACTGAAATTGACTAAATCTACCTTTGATAGGGTCATATAGGAGTATCATTGCGCCCAAACTCAAGCGTCCACCTCCTAGTTGGAGTATTACGTCCAGTCGGTTAGAACGAACCACATTACCAAGTCAACAAGCAAAGATGGCTTCAGAATCTGAGCTCACAAAGATCCGTAAGATCTTGGCAGCCTTTGCCAATGACATCAACAATATAAAAGGCAAAGTGGAAATGTTAGAACAGACCTCGGAATCGACAGAAAATCCTCTAGATGACCCAAAGGGAAAAAAGGTTGAAGAGAAACGTCCACGTGAAATTTTCGAGCTCGACGGAGACGGAGAGTATGTTGATGAAAATCCGGCGTTATCTAATAGAATGTCTCAATTGGAGTCAGCTATGAAAAGTATAAAGGGTATTGATGAAATTGCAGTAGGCATTGAAGCTCTAAACCGCATCCCTAGAATCCATTTGCCAGAGAAGTTTGTGATGCCTGAAATGGACAAGTTCAGTGGGACAGGGTGTGCGAAAACGCATCTTAAGGTGTATGTTACCAACATGCGCACTATGGGGCTCAGCGACGAACAGATGACATTATTGTTCCAAAGAACTTTATCAGGATCAGCACTACGTTGGTTAATGTCTCAAGATCCAGTTATTGTGGGTACATGGGAGAACATGTCAAAGGCCTTCTGGCATCAGTATAAATATAGTACTGAAATTGAGACCTCAAGAAGGGATTTGGAAGTAACTAAATAGAAAAATGGGGAGACATTCACTGATTTCATTGGTCGCTGGAGGGCCAAGGCTTCTCAAATGTGGGATAGACCTTCGGAGAAGGAACAAGTAGCGATTATCCTAAAGAATCTCTCTCAAGGATATGCTCAGCACTTAGTGGCCCAATATCCCCCTACTTTTGAATCGTTGTTACAAGTCGGAAGCCTACTCGAGGATGCATTTGCCTCTGGAATTCTTTCTAACCCCTCAGATAACAAGCTTAAGAAACTATATGTTCCCAAACCCAATATCAACCATACTTACATCGCCAATACCTCAGTTACCCCAACTCAACCCCCAGCCCGGACTAATAATCAGGTTCACCCAAGTCAACCTCGAACTCCGCGTCAATTCACCAATCTAGGGATGAGTCTCACTGTAGCGCTTCACAAATTGATGAAAAAATGGCTTCTTACCCCTATCCAACCCCGACCTTTACCTAATCTCTTGCCAGCTGGACACAATGCTAACTTGTTCTGCGAGTTCCATCAAAATCCTGGTCATCACACGGATAGATGTATCACCTTGCGCCATGCCATTCAAAACCTTATTGACAACAAAAAGGTCACCATCCCTAGCCCACCAAATGTCACCACTAATCCACTACCTACTTATCAACCTCCACCAACCCTAAACATGGTTTCTCACACCCCATTACTATTCGACCCTGTTTCTCTTATCCACCCAATCCAAGTCAAACCGCCTAGTTTCCCCTTTGCCGAGATAACTTTCACTGATGAGGTTTTCACTATGAATTATGAACCATTTGATCTAACCTCGGATAATACATATTGTTTATCTCCGCCTCGTTACGATAGAACCGCATTCACTAGTTACTTGTTAGCCCAAATGAATCTGAAAAGCCCTGTACCTTTGACAGACGAAGATCCATACTTGTTGACTGAGGAAGATGAGCCCTTCCCCTTTCCTGTGATGAAGTTAGACATATGACTCGAGGAGGAAGAGTTTTTAAGCCACAAGAACTCTATGTTGATAATCCTGCAGCCCTGGCAAGAAAATAAGGAAAAGATCCCACTAAGGAAAGCATCGAAGAAGATAACTCCGTGATCAAACAGTTGAAAAAATCAGGGGCCAATATCTCAGTATGGGGTTTACTCATGGCTTCCACTGCTCATAGGGAGGCTGTTCTCAAAGCACTAAACACAGCCCAAGTCTCCCTTGATACTTCTCCAGATCAGCTGGCCAGTATAGTAGGGGAAACTTACGTGGAGAATATCTTATACTTCTCGGACCCAGATCTCCCAAAAGAATAGGCAAGCCACACTAAGCCATTACACATTACAGTTGACTGTAACGGGATGAAGGTACCTCTGGTTTTGATTGATAACGGGAGTGCACTGAACGTTTGCCCACTGAAAATGGCTACTTGTCTCGGGTTTAAGACTGAAGATCTCAAACCTACTAATCAAGGTGTTAAAGCCTATGATAACACCAAGAGAGATGCACTGGGAATTTTGCACCTTCGATTGTCCACAAGCATAGTTGAATTTCCTGTGGAATTTCAGGTCATTGACATCAAGTCTTCTTTCAATTTACTGTTAGGAAGACCATGGTTACACCAGATCAAAGCCTTCCCTTCTACGCTACACCAGAAGGCCAAGTTTATCAATGATGGACTAGTAATTACTCTTCATGGAGACTCTGAAATTGTAGGGATCGTAAATAATACTGAGGCTAAGGATGAGCCGTTGCTTGAGATTCAGCCAGAACAACAGGGGATAGAACTTAGTGGGTTCGAATTCGAAAAGATATGCTCAGTCCAATGGGATCAAGCCATGAAAGAACATTTTCCAATGGAAAATACCTATAATTGCTACATGGCCAATATATTCAAGAAAATGAGATTATTCCCTGGTATGGGCATAGGTCGCAAGCAGCAAGGTATTAAAGAGGCACCAGTGATTAAAGAGGCCATCGGCACATTCGGACTAGGATATAAGCCTACTAAGGAAGATTGTGCCCAATACTGGAAGACAAAACGGGATAAGGCCATTGCTAAAAGGCAAAGGCGTACCACAGATCTCATTAAAATGAAACCCTATCGAAAGACCCTCAATGGTTATTTTGTGAAAGAAGGAGAGGACTTCCGTTACTGTGGGTTCCCAGAGCCGTTCATTGATCACATCACTGGTACTCGTTTGCCGAGGTTTGAAATCTTCTTTGGCATGGAATGGCCTGAAAAGGAAGCAAGCACAGAAATTAAAGAGAAGAAAGTTGAAGACTAGCAGCTCGATCTAGACTCCCTCAACATCGATCAGCTATTCATTGAAGATCAAAGTATCTTAGTGTTGTCAGTTGATAAAGGGATCCCAAATCCTTAATCTGTAATCAAACCCGCTGTTGGGTGTCTCTCAAATTATCATGTAATTAGTCATGTGATGCATGTCAAGGCTGGGTCTGTCGGTCCCATTAGTCATGTTCAGTCTGACATGCCAGTTAAGTCATTTATTTCTGTTGAGTCGAGTAAGTTAGTTGTTTCTGCTGAGTCTGTTACTTTTAGGGAGTCTATTTTTCCTGCTGAGTCAAGTGAGTCTGTCAAGTCTGCAATGAGTCCTGTTACCCCATCTCTTTTTAATGAAATGGAAGAAATTTTTGATTACCCCGAGCGTAATAATAATTTAACTAATAATCTAGCTTCAGAGGGAGAATCTTCTGACGAGGAACCTCCCCTTGAAATAATCAAATTACTTGAACAAGAAGAGGAACATCAAGCTCAACCTCTAATAGAGGAAGTAGAGGTTATCAACCTCGGAACAAAAGAAAGTTCTCAAGAAATTCGAATAGGGGTCACTTTATCTCCCGATGAACGTAAAGGGATAGTAGACTTGCTCAGAAAGTTCAAAGACGTGTTTGCGTGGTCTTACGAGGATATGCCGGGGGTAAGCACAGATATTGTCCAACATAGGATTTCGTTATATCCTGATGCTCGACCAATCAAATAGAAACTTTGACGTATGAAGTCGAAATGGACTTTGAAAATCAAAGAAGAAGTTACGAAGCAGATTAACGCTGGATTTTTGGAAGTAGTAGAATACCCTGAGTAGATTGCTAATGTCGTCCCTGTACCGAAAAAGAATGGAAAAGTCAAAATGTGTGTGGATTTTAGAGACTTAACAAAGTAAGCCCAAATGATAGTTCCCCTTTACCACACATAGATGTTCTAGTGGACAGTACAGCAGGACACGCATTGTTGTCCTTCATGGATTGATTTTCAAGGTACAATCAGATAAAAATGGACCCTCGAGATATGTAAAAAATGTCGTTTATCACACAATGGGGGACCTTCTGCTACAAGGTCATGCCTTTTGGTTTGAAGAACGCTGGAGCTACCTATCAAAGAGCAGCCACGACTTTACTACATGACATGATACACAAGAAGGTCGAAGTCTATGTAGATGATATGATAGTCAAATCCAAAGAACGACTAGGGCATGTTACTGCGTTAGAAAATTTTCTCACAAGGATTCAAAAGTACCAACTCCGCCTCAACCCATAGAAATGTGTATTTGGAGTAACTTCTGGAAAACTGTTGGGATTTGTGGTCAGTCAAAGAGGGATCGAAGTAGATCCTGTGAAGATCAAAGCTATCCAAGAGATGCCGCCGCCTGAGACTGAAAAGCAGATTCGAGGTTTTCTGGGCAGAATCCAGTATGTAAGCAGATTCATCGCTCAACTCACCAACGTCAGTGAACCTATTTTCAAGTTTCTCAAGAAGAATGAACCAACAGTTTGGAATGAGCAATGTCAAAAGGCTTTCGACCAAGTCAAAGAGTATCTCTTAAACCCACCTATTTTGGTCCCACCTACACTGGGTGAACCATTTTTTCTTTATCTATCGGTCACAGAAGAAGCTATGGGATGCATGCTTGCACAGTATGACAAAGATACTCGCAAAGAAAAGGGCCATCTACTACATCAGTAAGAAGATGTTAGAGTATGAACGAAAATATTCATCATTGGAGAAAACTTGCTTAGCATTGGTATGGGCTACTCAGAAACTCCGGCACTATATGCTGTCTCAGTCAATCATCCTGTTATCTCGGATGGATCCTCTCAAGTATCTTTTCGAGAAGCCGGCGTTGACAGGGAGAATCGCACGATGGTTATTGTTACTATCAGAGTTTGACATCACGCATGTTACACAGAAGTCTATCAAAGGAAGAGCTGTAGCAGAATACTTGACAGATCACCCTGTAGTAGAAGGAATAAGGCCCGTCGATCAATTCCCAGATGAGAACATCTTACACATTAAAGAAGAACCGCAGAACCAAACATGGCAGTTGTACTTTGATGGAGCCGCCAATCAAAATGGGTATGGAATAGGGGCAGTCCTATTTTCTCCGGAAGGATGCCACATTCCTATTGTTATTAAATTAGCTTTTTCGAACACTAATAACACGGTTGAATACGAGGCATGCATCGCGGGGCTCGAAGCTACTTTGAACCTGGGCATTACAGAAATTGAGGTTTTCGGGGATTCAGCCTTGGTCATACATCAGTCATTGGAAGAATGGAAGACTAGGGATGAAAAGTTGAAACCTTACCATGAGTATTTGTTAAACTTAGTCAGTAAGTTTAAAGCTATCATGTTCCAACACTTGTCAAGGGAGGATAACAGATTTGCTGACTCCTTAGCAACTTTATCTTCAATGATCCATTTGCCCCCTAGCATGGAATTGAGGCCAATCACTGTTGAAGTCAAAGACAGACCCGCATACTGCCATCAGATCAACATTGTTACTCGACTACCTGATGGAAAGCCATGGTACACAGATATAAAGAAAGTGTTTGAAAAACAAGAATTCCCGGAAGAAGCCTCGAGGAAGGAACGACAAACCCTACTAAGATTAGCATCTCAATTCATCCTGTGCGCAGGAAGTTTATACAAAAGGTCTTATGATGGGATTCATTTGTCGTGTGTTGATGAAGATCAAGCTGAACAGATAATGGTTGAACTACATTCAGGAGAATGTGGCCCTCACATGAGTGGGAAAATGTTAGCTAAGAAGATTATGAGACAAGGATACTACTGGCCCACGATGGAAACAGATTGTCATCACATGGTCAAAACCTGTCATAAGTGCCAAATACATGCGAACCTTATACATGTGCCACCATCTCAATTAATGGGTCTGACTTCACCATGGCCATTCTCAGTCTTGGAAATCGACATTATTGGTAAAATATCGCCTAAAGCATCAAACGGGCATGAATACATTTTAGTTGCTATCGATTATTTTACTAAGTGGGTCGAAGCTGCCTCTTATGCTGTTCTCACTGCCTCTCGCGTTGCAAAGTTTATCCAAACGAACATCATCAGTCGATACGGGGTACCTTCGGAACTAATTTCTGATAACGGGTCACATTTCAAAGCGAAAGTTATTACTTTGTGTTCAAAGTTCAAAATCTCACACCACAAATCATCTCCTTACCGCCCTCAGACTAATGGAGCAGTCGAAGTAGCTAATAAGAATCTTAAGACTATCATCAGGAAAATGTGTCAATCACATCGAGATTGGTCTGAAAAACTGCCATTTGCACTATGGGCATATCGAACTTCAATTCAATCCTCTACCGGAGCTACTCCCTACTCCTTACTGTATGGCATGGAAGCGATCTTGCCAGTTGAAATGGAAATTCCATCTCTCAGGGTCTTGTTGGAAAGTCAGTTGTTAGAAACAGATTGGGTTCGTCAGCGGTATAAAGAATTTAATTTGATCGAAGAAAAACGACTGAGAGCTTTGTATCACGTGCAAGCTTATCAAAGAAGAGTCGCCCGTGCATTTGACAAAAAGATCAAGGACCGTCACTTACAAGTTAGAGATTTAATACTCAAAGAGAATCGAGCACCTATCTTTGACCCTAGAGAGAAGTTCAAACCGAATTGGGGAGGTCCATACATCATCAAGGAAATATTACCAGGAAAAGCTGTCAGACTTCAAGATCATGATGGAATCGAGTTACCAGAACCAACCAACCTTGACCAAATAAAACGGTACTACATTTAAGGAGGCCATTTTTTGCAGAACCAATTTTCCTACTACCTAGTTCATTATTTCCTTTCTCAAACACCTTTGCAGCCTGTTCAAAAAAAAAATATGCCTTTTATTTCTTAGCCTGATTACCTAACCCAGGGGAGGGAAAATCCGAACTACGTTTTGGTCTGATCCCAAAAATTTGGGGTACGTAGGCAACCTGAGAAGTTACTTCAGGCCCGAGCACACACATAAAAAAGAAAAAAAAAATAGATTCCCCAAAAGGAAAAATCTAAAAAGAAAAAAGAAATATCATCCAAAATGGGGAAGAAGGTTCAAGAAAAAAATTTTAAATGAAATGCTACACAAGGGACATTTGGATTTTTGAGTCTCAAAATTCCTTTCTTTTTATGCCTAGTCCCAAGCCTACCTATAAAAGTCCTCTTAAGTATCGTATGAAAAAGTCAAGGAGGGTAGCAAAGCATGATCAGACAGTAATTCTAGAACTTCAGAGAAGAAGAAAAGATAAAAAATAATAAAGCCTCTTAAGTTGAAAACCCGAAAAGGGCGACTTAGGCAAAAATTAAGGCAAGCTCGCAAGGTTGAAAATCTGAAAGGACAACTTGGCAACAATCAGAGCCAAGAAAAAAGAAAAATCTCGCTAGATCGAAAACCTGAAAAGGGGATCTAGGCAAAAGCTAGAGCAAGCTCGCTAGATTGAAAACCTGAAAAGGCGATCAAGGCAAAAGTTAGAGCAACAAAGAAAAATAGAAGAAAATTCCAAGCTGAGACCGGTCCGAGCTGAAACATCAAAAATCTGAATAATTAAGTTCAATACTTAGCTTAAACCAGATACAGACTCAAAAGTCACAAGTATCTTGTCTACGATCGATCTGAAAATGTTTACTTCCCCAAGCGAACCAAGGGAGAGAAAAGTGAATTCTATGATGAGTCTCGAAGGGGAAATAATTTTGTACTCTTGAGCCTAACTCAAAACCTTCAATAAATTTAATCAAAATTAAAAGTTGAGTCTTTATTGCGCTTGTGGTAATCGATTATTTCAAACCTTTCATACAAGGGGCATTTTCTTTCTTCTTTAATGTAACTTTTCCCCTTTATACTAGGGGCATTTTTAATTTTTGCATGATGTGTTCAATTATCTTCAATGCCACGTACATGGTCAAACTAGGGGCATTTTGTCTTTGAGCAATGTTAATCTTAAAAAAAAAAAAAAAATAGGAACCCCAAACTTAAGGTTACCCTCTTGATAACAGTTTTTCGAAAAACTTTTGAGGTTCAAAAGAAATAAAAAACTCAGGTTTTAAATTCATAAAATTTTTCGAATAAGACCTTGAGGTTCAAACAAAAGCACTTTGGATCTCACATTTGACGGCGCCTAGAGATTAACTAATAATTCGCTTACCTAGAGTAAGAGATATGGCATTCTTTCGTTCTCAGATTCCTTTCCAGATCCAATCATTCTTAGATTTGATCATTTCTCTTCCAGATTCATTATCTTTCGGATTTATTCATTCTCCAATTCATTCCAATCAGTCTTCTCCAAATTCATTCATTCTTTCCAAAATTCCTTCAGTCCTCTGCCAGTTTTGCTCAGTTATCGCCAAGGGTTAACTTGGATTTTGCTCGGATGCCGCCAAGGGTTATCTTGGATTTTGCTCAGTTTCCGCCAAGGGTTATCTTGGATTTTGCTCAGTTTCCGCCAAGGGTTATCTTGGATTTTGCTCGGATGCCGCCAAGGGTTATCTTGGATTTTGCTCAGTTTCCGCCAAGGGTTATCTTGGATTTTGCTCAGTTACTGTAGACACCTCATTTTTGCACTCGCCTGATTAATCAACTCGTCAACCCGATCGCAATGATTCCCAATGATGGACGTGTATTCCATTGCTTTATTTTGTTACCAGATATGTTTCAGAAATCCGGATGAGGTATCTCGAATTGAAAAAACCTTAGAAACCACGCTACGCTAAAAAATACGACCCCAGAACATAGAAAAATCATCATCTTGCAGACAAAAAAAAGAAGTTTCACGATAAAAATCACTAAAAATTGACCAAATTACCAAAATACCCTAACCTCAAAACAACCCTAGAGCCTACGTTACGCTTAGGAAAACTCTCTCGAACACATAAAGTAACAAATCGGAGCCAAATAAATCATTTCACCAATTTTAACAGAATTTGACAAAATTACGAAAATGCCCTTCATAAAGTTCATGATCATTTCACACAAAAAATTTCATAAATGACACAAATTAATATTTCTATTGAATTCCTTACGGAAAATCGATTCTAAAACATCCTAGAACATTAAAAACCGACTTAAAACGTGAAAAGTCCTCTCCGGGGGCAAAACGGTAATTTCACAATTTTCATAATTAAAAATTTTAAAATTAATAAATAAAATATTAAATAATTAAATTAAACATTAATGAAATTAATTTAAAATTTTGAATCGAAGAAATCGATCAGTCGGGTTTTCAAGTAAAATTGTTGAGGGTTCGTGAGATATTTCTTTAAGGACCCCTCCATTTGGGGGTCCAAAGAATTAAAGATATTTTAGAGGGGGGTTCTCCAAAAATTAAAAGTCAATCAATAAAGACTAAGGTCAAGGTATTAAAGTCAATCAAGTGAGACTAAAGTCAAAATTAAAGTCAATTAAGCAAGACTGAAGTCAAGATATTAAAAATCAATCTATTAAGAATAAAGTCAAAACATTAAAAGTCCATCAAATAAGACCAAAAGTCATAATAGAGTTATAATTAAATAATAACTCAATTTAATAGAGTTCTAACTTAAAAACAATTCTACATAAAACAATTCTAATTAAAACACAATTCTACCTAAAACAAGTCTAACTAAAACACAACTCTAATTAAAATAACTCTAATAAAATACTAACTCTATTCAAATCAACCCCTAAAAATATTTATAAATAGAGGTGCTCACACCCTATTTTTGTATCAAATCATAAACCCTAAGAGAAGTTTTAGCAATGTGATTTACTTGGAAAGTTAGTAGAGACCGGCTTTGGCCGGGTGGGGTTGGTGCCTAACACCTTCCAACCCCGTAACGTAATCCCCGGACTTTTTTTTTCTCTTTCGTAGATTAGTTTGCCTTTTTTAGAGTCAGTTTGGTTCCTAGACCTTAATAACTAGGTGGCGACTCCCAAACCTCAAGGGTCAAAAGCGGATCCGCGCACCCCGCGGATCGAGGGCGTTTCAGTGGCAACTCCACTGTGGACATTGAGTATCAAACTTGAAAAACCCCAAGTATGGGAACGTTGCCAAGATGACCTAGTTTTTTTTAGTTCGATTTAGTTTATTTATTTATTCGGCTTGATTATTGATTAGTTGTGTGGACTTTGAGTATTTATTTATGTATTCATTTATTTTTGGCATACTATTTTCTATGGTCCAATCGAGGGTTATTGAGAATAATCCTAAATAATTGAAGAGATTGAGAGGTTTAATCGAGAATAGTGTAGTGATTATTGGATTTTGAAGTTCTTATTCTTACTTTTTTTTTTGTAAGCATTTGGCTTCGAGCATTTTTTTGTTAAGTAGAGGCGATGTATCTATCGGTAACTTATTTATTTTAAGTAAGTGAGTCATGTGGTGATAATTGTTTTTGTTTTTTTTTTTAAACAAAATTTTTTTTTTAACTTGTGCTGTCCATGGATAGCAAACAAAAAATATTAGAGTTTTTTGCTCATATCAAAGGTGTGCTGATTTAGTGGGGATGCCGCGAATAAAAGTTTCAGTTTTATTTTTACACCCCTATAATAACAACAAATGTGCTGGGGTGCCACAAATAAAGTGTGTTTTTTTCTCTTCGCACTTCATCTTCTCCAACAGAACCGAAGCAGAGACCGATCGATTTCAGTCTCCCAACCCAGTCAACCTTAATAAACTCGATTGATTTCCTCCATTGGAGTGGTAGGGAGATTCAACCTGATGGCTCCTCCACAAAGTCGCTCAGACTTCGTCATCTTCTACAAGAACCGATCGGTTCTGATCAGAAATCAATCAGATTGGTCTCTCAACCCTCGTCGATTTGAAAGCTCTATTTCAACAGATTTATAGCCTTGCTCCCCCTTGGCCACAAGAAGTTTCGATCGATTGAAAGAATATGGGAGTTTTCTTTCGAAGGAAACCTTTGTGGTTCCTTTGGTTTCATCGTTTTAAAAAAAAAAATCTGCAATATTTGTTGCTAAAACACAAATCACAGAAACTTGTTTCCATGAGAGATTTTGTTTGTTTTTAACGATTTTCAAAGCCTATAGAGGTTCGATTCAAGCTTTCTCTGTGATTTTTTTTTTTTTTAAAAACAAACAAACAAAACCCATCTGTTATGCGTTTGGATTATGTGACATGTTCTTTCTGCTCGTTCTGATCTGGCAGAAGAAACTTGTTTTTTTATGTTCGATCTGCTACCAGCTGTTGCTCTAGTGAAATTTCCAATATGATTGAATCGCAAACAATGAAGTTTCGTGAGCATGTAATCACGGCTAGAGAGCCATTCTATGGTCGGTCACCAGTACGGAATTTTTCACTGATTACCTCTTTTAAAAAGAACTTTGGGATTTCGATTCTGGGATTGTTGTAACGATGCTGATTGTGAATTATTGCGATAACGAATTTGACCGGCAATTGTTGAATAAGTCAAAAGATTGTGAAAGATAGATTTTCTGTGTTCCAAAGTATAAGTTGGTTTATTTTATTTTATTCTATTATTCTTTCATAATAAAATCAAAAATATAAAAGGAATAAAAGGATAAAAAATAATGGATTGACAAACAGACTTGAATTCGATTTTGAAGAAGTTTATTTATTTACTTATTGGGTTTATTTTGTTGACACACCAATTGCCACCCCGGCGCATTATGTTGAGGTTCTGTGTTTAATCCCAAACCCGTGATTGGTATGTCAATAAAATTGTGATTGGACGGTGTTTTTGATTGGTCTTTAGTAGTAGGTTTTTTTAGTTTTTTTTAATTTGTTAAATAAAGGTCTTGGTTTTTGTTTGAAAAAATAAAAATCAATGTATTTAAAAAAAAAAAAAAAAAGATGCATCGCCCCATACTTCAACTATCATTATCCTATTAGCGGCTCAATGTTTTTGGAATCTTGAACTATTTTAGATTACTCAAAATAACCTTTGGTTGGACTATAAAAATTACAAAATTATGCTTATTGCAGTGATCAGATCTAATTCATTATCATATACCATTGATTAATTTTCCATGATCGATGAATGAAGGTGATGTGCATGTTTAATCGGACCATGTTAGTTCATGTTAATCAACATGCCATAATCCTACTGGAAATACACGTTTGATATTGATCATAATGTTGATCGTGATTAGATGTTCATGTGATTGGAATGATGTTGATCTTGATTAAATATTCATATGATTTGAATGGTGTCGATCTTGATTAAATGTTCACGTAATCCGATGTATGATGGTATGATCAGGCCCATGGGCCCATTTGTTTGAAAAAGGTCCCGGGCACACCCCACCCTGTTGTGCACACACCACATGCACGTTTACTGTTTTGCACACTTACACATCCTATATAGCCAACGTGGCACTAGTGCGTGGCCCGGTCTCTCCGGAGATGCGACGTCATTCATGAAAACCACAACTCCAGTCACGTACCTTAGGGTATATCAAACTAGGGCATCGATACCGTCTGATCAGGTGATTCTGAGAAGTATATAGATGTACCCAGGCTGGAGCGACCTGAGCCTTTTACCTATTGTGAGCCACACAGTCGCACGTCCCGATTGCCAACGTAGTACTAGTACGTGGTCGGTCCCCTCGTGGGATGCCAAACCATTAATGAAAGCTACAACTCTTGACTCGTACTCGTAGGTATAAAAGATAATCTAAATATATATCAATTGCACTTCTTGGTCAAAACCGGTGCCTAAGCAGGATCTTGCCCCGCTATACCCTACTGTACGAGGGGGATAGACTACGTCTATTCTAGATGAGAGGTATTTAAGTGGGCCCTTGCTCAGCATTGTGCGCCACCTCTCAACTGGAGATCAAACTGGCCGTTTTTTGATTTCAGAGAAGTGAGTTGAGGTTTTAGGTTATCACCTATACGGTATATCAAACCAAGTCACCACGTATCAAGAGGTATATAGGTGTGCTTGGGCAAGGGTGGCCAGATAAATTGCATTGCATGTAGTAAACCTAGAGTCTAGAAGCTTTCCTATAGGTCACGACCTGAACTGACTATGGGTGTTCCCGGATTGTTTTATTCAATCCAGCCAACAAGTAAGTGGGCGGACCGATCCAGAATAATCAAACAAAATCCGCAATATCGGTTCGACCCAATCAGTGAAATGTACCGATCAATTTGAACCAATTAAACCAGTTGGCCCAATTGACAAATGGATCAACTGATCAATTCCAAATCAGTTTGACTAATTGGTTTCATTTTTAAATATCCAGACTACTTTGTATAGAAAGACTCAATCTTAGGATCAAATTAATTTGTCTGATCAAAGGTTCAATCCCAATCAAGGGTAGACCCGTGTCTAACATTTCTCACTTTCTTGGTCACCATAGACTTATAGTGCATTTGAATTCGATATTTTCCACCGGATTTGGGCTATTCTATATTGAAACTTTAATCATGTGGTTAAGAGTCGAATCTTTAGAGTCAATGGTTAACCTTGGTTTACTTCCAATCAGGTAATAATTGGTCCCAAACGTTCTAAACCTCTATCTGTACCACTTTGGGTCCGTGAAAAAAGCCGTCTTTCTAGAGTACCATTGCCAAGTAGTCAGTCTTTGCCACGAGAAGAAACGAGTACCATGGATGAAGCTGCACTCCGTCATATTTTAGAATCTTTTCAAGCACAGATTATTGCTTCTATCCAAACACAAATTGAATCTCTGAAAATTGAAAAGGGAAAAGATAAAGCTATAGAACCTCAGGATGTGTTTGACCTCGTTGAAAATCAAGAAGATGATCAGTTACACGTCGACCTGTCCTAGCTCATCGAATAACTCAGGTTGAAACTGCTTTGAAGAATATTAAAGACCCCGATGATCTTACTCTTGGATTTAGGGCAATGACCTTGTTTCCACGGTCCGTCTACCAGAGAAGTTCACAATGCCAGATATGGAGAAGTTTGATGGTATTGGATGCCCTAGGACTCATTTAAAAGTTTATGTCGGCATATTGCAATCTCAGGGTCTGAGTGAAGAACAGATGGCTCAACTTTTTCAAAGAACCCTTACAGGCCCTGCCCTACGCTGGTTAATGTCATTGGACTCATCTCGGGTAAGAACGTGGCATGAATTGATGAAGGAGTTTATTGGTCGGTATTCATTCAACACGGATATTGAACTCACAAGAAGAGATTTAGAAACTACTAAACAGAAATCTGGGGAAACTTTCATTGAGTTCATTGCTCGATGGAGAGCTAAAGCAGCTCAATTGTGGGACCGACCTCAAGAGAATGAACAAGTCAAGATTATCCTCAGGAATCTCACTCCAAATTATGCCAAGTACTTGATGCCTCAGTACCTTCCTACTTTTCAATCCCTCCTTGAGGCTGGAAATCAAGTTGAGGATGCCTACTCTTCGGGACTTTTTGGTAACTCGTCTGAGTCAAAACCCAAACATTTCAAACCTAATGTCAATTCCTTACAAGTGGCCAACACCTCCTTCGCACTATCTCCTCAAGCTACTCAGCCTTCACAAACTAAGCCTAGGAGACAGTTCGCCAATCTTGGAATGTCCCTTAGTGTTGCTTATCAAAAATTGATGAAAAGGGGATTGCTGACGCCTTTACAACCTAAACATTTGCCTAATCCTCTTCCTCCAAACATGGATAATGGACAATTCTGTGAATTCCATCAGATGCCTGGTCATGTTCTTGACAGGTGTATTACTCTCCGTCATGCTATCCAAGACTTGATTGAACAAGGAAAGGTTACCATACCCACTCCTCCCGCACCTAATATGAAGACTAACCCTTTGCCTACCTTTCAAAATTAACCTCCTCCTACTTTGAACTTAATATCAATATTCAAACCCGAATCAGTTGACCCGATTTCCTTCATTCACCCAATCGGTCTAAACAGTGCATTCGCTCCATGCCAGAATGAGCTCAACTACCTTAAGGCAGTGACAAAACTGAAGAGCAGAGAAATTATTGAAGCAACGGGTTGTCCCGCATATGATAAGCTTGAATCGGAATATGAAGAGATAGTAAAAACAGGCAAGTTCAAGTCATCCATCGAAGATAACCGAAGTGGCATAGACTCTAGAATTGTGTCCCTCCATTCAGAATGATGTCGGCTTTTAAGTCTTCTTAGTTTTTTTTTAGCTTTAGTTGCGTCAGTCTTTGAATTCAGTTAGTCATCCTTATTTTTGGATTTTTAGTAAGGTTTGTCAGTCTATGTCCTTTTCAATTCCAATAAATAAAGAAGCTTTTGATTATCATGTGTGCAATAATGATTTGAATATAAGATCTAACATGAGAAATGACTTAAAGCTTACTAACCAAATTTGATAAATATTAGAATTAAATAGTACACTCAAGAAGTGCAAATTGGTGATACATTATCCTCAGGAGAACATGAGAGAAAAATAAACTTACTTGAGAAATTCAACAACGTTCTTGCATGGTCTCATGATGATATATTGCACCAAAATAGATCAGAGCATAAAATTGATGGTAAACTTCAAATTCAAAGATTATCAAAAATGATGTAGTTGGAACAATCGATTAAGGTGCTAAGACCCGCAAGAAGGGATCCTTCATGTTTTTCACTAGAGGGAGAAGAGTTTTTATTCACAAAAGAACATGAGATTTTATTCGAAATTTGGAAATGTTTGAACGAGTCAATGTCAAATATAAAGAACCCAATCACACTCAACTTTGAAAAAGAAAACTGAAGATGGCTCAAAAGAAGACTGAAGATTACTTATTCTCAGAAGAAGATTGAAGAATATTCATTCTCAAAAGAACATCTTACTCGATAGAGCAATCAAGATATCGAGTTCCTAAAACCTTGACCAAATCGAGTAGTATTTCACAAAAGGAGGCTTTTTTTGGTCGAACCATTTTCCTGTCTTACCAAGAAAAAGAAAACCTTCTTTAACCCCTTGCAGCCTAAAAAAAAATCAAATAGCCTAATTCTTTCTAAACCACACCAACCAACCTTGGGAGGGAATCTTAGTATGAACTACGTTTTACCTGATCCCAAAAGAAAAAAAATATTTGGGGTACGTAGGCAACCTAAGAAGTTACTTCAGGCCCGGTCATGCAAAAAAAATGCATTCTCTTAAGGAAAGTGTCATCCAAAAGGAAAATCCCCTATTCAAAGGTTTAAAAGAAAAGAATGTCAATCAAAAGAATTGATAAAAAAAAAAGAATGCCAAACTAGGGGCATTTAGAAAAAAAATCAAAATAATTGACAGAAAAGAGATAATATCAAACTAGGGGCATTTTGGAAAGTTGAGCCTTATATCTTTTCTTTCTAAACCATATCCTAAGCCCACCTATTAAGTCATCCTGAAAGCTAATTGACTCGGTTAAGGTGTAGGGAACTGAGAAGTTGTCGAGTTGGTTATATAAGATCATCAAGAAAAAAAGAGAAGCATGCTAAGTCGAAAACCTGAAAAGACGACTTAAGCAAAATTTAGGGCATAACTATAAAAAAGAAAGCCTGCTAGGTTGAAAACCTGAAAAGACGACCTAGGCAAAAATCAAGGCATCATTAGAAAAAGAAAAACGAAGTCTGCTAGATTGAAAACCTGAAAAGGTGATTTAGGCAAAAATTAGGGCATCATCAAATGGGAGGAAAGGTCCCATCAAGAAGAAAAATTCAGAAGGAAGCTTGTGCAGAAATTAAAAAATGCAGAACCATTCAGGCCACAATATTCATTTTTCAACCAAGAGCTCACATCCGATGAAGACAATGTTGAAGTCAAAAAAATCAGAAGTCATCTTGAACATTGTAGGATCTTCAAAAGTATGTTTACTTGTTCAAGTGTTCGCTAATGGAAGATGTAGAATCATCGACCACTTTGAAGAGAAAGATATTCTATTCTAATATTTATCAAGATTTTTTAAGTCCAGCTCAAGCATTTCTCAAAAATAATGATCAATCCCTTATTGCACATATGATAACTTAAGAGTCTTAAATTTAAAGGAATGTTAGTTCTTCTGTCTGTCATACATCAGAGTCTATGTTTTTCAAGTGTAATCCACTCCATCAGTCTCGTAGTCAAGTTCCAGTTAAAGCCAACCTTGAAACTAGGGGCATTTTTTGAAAGTCATTTAATTTCGAAGTTTTTGCTCTTAATCACATGATAAAAAGGAAAATCTTATTTAAAAGTCCAATGAAGTCCAATAACAATTATGAATCCAGATGCATGATAAGCCAATAAAGGCCCGATCTTTCAAACTTTAAGCTCGATTAATAGGATTGTTTAAGTTCCTATAAATCTAAGCCCGAGAAACGTGGCTTAGTAAGTTCGAGTCCGAGAAACGAGACTCCAACTTTTTGAATCATAGAATGAATAGGCTTTTTTAAGTGCCTACAAATCTAAGTTTGAGTCCGAGAAACGAGACTCCAACTTTTTGAATCATAGAATGAATAGACTTTTTGAAGTGCCTACAAACTTAAGTTCGAGTCTGAGAAACGAGACTCCAACTTTTTGAATCATAGAATGAATAGGCTTTTTGAAGTGCCTATAAACCTAAGTTCGAGTCCGATAAACGAGACTCCAACTTTTTGAATCATAGAATGAATAGGCTTTTTGAAGTGCCTATAAACCTAAGTTCGGGTCTGAGAAACGTAACTCCAACTTTTTGAATCATAGAATGAGTAGGCTTTTTGAAGTGCCTACAAACCTAGGTTCGAGTCTGAGAAGCGAGACTCCAATTTTTTTGAATCATAGAATGAATAGGTTTTTTCTGAAGTGCCTATAAACCTTAGTTCGAGTCGGAGAAAGGAGACTCTAATTTTAATAGGATTGTTTAAGTTCCTCTAAACCTTAGTCAGAGTCCGAGAAACTAGACTCTAACTTTTTTGAATCATAGAATGAATTAACAGGATCGTTTAAGTTCCTTAGCCCGAGAAGTGTGGCTACAATAGGCTCGAGTCCGATAAATGAGACTCAAACTTTTTCGAACTCTAAAAAAGAATTTCAAATAGGATTTAATGAAGTTCTTACAATGTTATGACTCTAACTACCACATTGCTAAACCTTACCATGATTGTTTTTATTGCATAAGTGCATCTCAATTTTGAATCATTATTGTCAGTAAGAGAAGATCTCTAGGACCTGACACATTTTTACTCAGTAAGCATCACACCATTCCACACACATGTACTTTTGCATTAGTCAGGGAGAATTTTCTAAAATTCGAGGATCTGACATCATCAGTGAGAGTTCAAGCTCGAGGACCTGACAACCTTTTAATTCGGGGAGAGCTTTACCCTCAAGGATCCGAACACCCTGACGAATTGCTAAATCAGGCTGCAAAATGAACTGTCACTAGCTTTGGCATTTGGATATCGCACTATCTACCAAAATAGATTTTGCTATCTAGTTTGCTTCAACCCTCTGCCAAAGAGGGGCATTTGTAGACACCCCATTTTTGCACTCGCCTGATTAATCAACTCGTCAATCCGATTGCAATGATTCCCAATGATGGATGTGTATTCCATTGCTTTATTTTGTTACCAGATGTGTTTTAGAAATCCGGATGAGGTATCTCGAATTGACAAAACCTTAGAAACCACGCTACGCTAGGAAAATACGACCCCAGAAACATAGAAATCATCATCTTGCAGACCAAAAAGAAACTTCACGATAAAAATCACTAAAAAATTACCAAATTACCAAAATACCCCTAACCTCAAAACAACCCTAGAGCCTACGTTACGCTTAGGAAAACTCTCTCGAACACATAAAATAACAAAACGGAACCAAATAAATCATTTCACCAATTTTAACAGAATTTGACAAAATTACGAAAATGCCCTTCATAAAGATCATGATCATTTCACACAAAAAATTTCATAAATGATACAAACTAATATTTTCATTGAATTCCTTACGGAAAATCGATTCTAAAACATCCTAGAACATTAAAAACCGACTAAAAACGTGAAAAGTCATATCCGGGGGCAAAACGGTAATTTCACAATTTTCATAATTAAAAATTTTGAAATTAATAAATAAACTATTAAATAATTAAAGTAAAACATTAATGAAATTAATTTAAAATTTTGAACCGAAGAAATCGATCAGTCGGGTTTTCAGGTAAAATTATTGAGGGTTCGTGAGATATTTCTTTAAGGACCCCTCCATTTGGGGGTCCAAAGAATTAAAGATATTTTAGAGGGGGGTTCTCCAAAAATTAAAAGTCAATCAAGCAAGACTAAGGTCAAGGTATTAAAGTCAATCAAGTGAGACTAAAGTCCAAATTAAAGTCAATTAAGCAAGACTAAAGTCAAGATATTAAAAGTCAATCTATTAAGACTAAAGTCAAAACATTAAAAGTCAATCAAATAAGACCAAAAGTCATAATAGAGTTCTAATTAAATAATAACTCAATCTAATAGAGTTCTAACTTAAAAACAATTCTACCTAAAACAAGTCTAACTAAAATACAACTCTAATTAAATACTAACTCTATTCAAATCAACCCCTAAAAACATTTATAAATAGAGGTGCTCACACCCTATTTTCGTATCAAATCATAAACCTTAAGAGAAGTAGGTCTAAAAGCCCCCCTAGCCTCCCATAAACCCTGGTTTTGGAGCCCCAACTCCTTACCTAACATCCCTCCTTCAATTTTAGCCTAGAAAACACCTAAAAACCCTCCAAAAACACTCCCAAATCGGTAATAAACTTGAAGAGTTCAAATCTAAAAACAAGGAGATACCTTGATCTCGGAGATCCGAAGTCAAATCCGGAGAAAGAACGAAGCAAGGGAGTACGGTACAAGGAGCACTTTTTGTTAGATCTGAGGGAGCAAAATCCTTGCTATCGAAAAGGTATCAGATTTTTTTATTTTTATTTCTATCTAGGTTTTTAGCAATGTGATTTACTTGGAAAGTTAGTAGAGACCGGCTTTGGTCGGGCGGGGTTGGTACCTAACACCTTCCAACCCCGTAATGTGATCCCCGGACTTTTTTTTTCTCTTTCGTAGATTAGTTTGCCTTTTTTAGAGTCAGTTTGGTTCCTAGACCTTAATAACTAGGTGGCGACTCCCAAACCTCAAGGGTCAAAAGCGGATCCGCGCACCCCGTGGATCGAGGGCGCTTTCAGTTACCGCCAAGGGTTAACTTGGATTATGCTCAGATGCCGCCGAGAACTTTTTCGGAATTATACTCAGATGCCGCCGAGGGCTTTCTCGGAACTATGCTCAGATGCCGCCAAGGGTTTTCTCAGAATTATGCTCAGATGTCGCCAAGGATTTTTGGAATTATGCTCAGATGCCGCCGAGGGCTTTCTCGGAACTATGCTCAGATGCCGCCAAGGGTTTTCTTCGAATTATGCTCAGATGCCGCCGAGGGCTTTCTCAGAACTATGCTCAGATGCTGCCAAGGATTTTCTTGGAATTATGCTCAGATGCCGCCGAGGGCTTTCTCGGAACTATGCTCAGATGCCGCCAAGGGTTTTATTGGAATTATGCTCAGATGCCGCTGAGGGTTTTCTCGGAACTATGCTCAAATGCCGCCAAAGGTTTTCTTGGAATTATGCTCAGATGCCACCGAGGGTTTTCTCGGAACTATGCTCAGATGCCGCCAAGGGTTTTCTTGGAATTATGCTCAGATACTGCCGAGGGCTTTCTCGGAACTATGCTCAGTTTATATTCAAATTATGCTCAGTTTATACTCAGATTATGCTCAAATTATGCTCAGATTTTAAATCACACACTTGCACAGTTGTTACATTAGTCAAGGAGAATTTTTTAAAATTCAAGGATTTGACACTGTCAGTGAGAGTTTGCGCTCAAAGACCTGACAACCATTTAATTCGGGGAGAGCTTTACCCTCAAGCATCCGAACACCTTGACGAATTGCTAAATCAGGCTGCAAAATGAACTGTCACTAGGTTTGGCATTCGGATATCGCACTATTTACCAAAATAGATTTGCTATCTAGTTTGCTTCAACCCTCTGCCAAAGAGGGGCATCTGTAGACACCCCATTTTTGCATCCACCTGATTAATCAACTCGTCAATCCGATCGCAATGATTCCCAATGATGGATGTGTATTCCATTGCTTTGTTTTGTTACCAGATGTGTTTCAGAAATCCAGATGAGGTATCTCAAACTGACAAAACCATAGAAATCACGTTACCCTAGAAAAATACGACTCCAGAAACATAGAAATCATCATCTTGCAGTCCAAAAAGAAGTTTCAAGATAAAAATCACTAAAAATTGATCAAATTATCAAAATACCCCTAACATCAAAACAACCCTAGAGCCTATGTTACGATTAGGAAAACCCTTTCGAACACATAAAACAACAAATCGAAACCAAATAAATCACTTCGTCAATTTTCACAAAATTTAACAAAATTACGAAAATGCCCCTCATAAAGTTCACAACCGTTTCACACACAAAATTTCATAAATAACACAAACTAATATTTCCATTGAATTCTTTACGAAAAATCGATTCTAAAACATCCTAGAACATTAAAAATCGACTTAAAACGTGAAAAGTCATCTCCGAGGGTAAAATGGTAATTTCACAATTTTCATAATTAAAATTTTCAAAATTAATAAATAAAATATTAAATAATTAAAGTGAAATATTAATGAAATTAATTTAAAATTTTGAACTAAAGAAATCGATCAATCGGGTTTTCAAGTAAAATTGTTGAGGGTTCGTGAGATATTTCTTTAAGGACCCCTCCATTCGGGGGTCCAAAGAATTAAAGATATAATAGAGGAGGGTTCTCTAAAAAATTAAAGTCAATCAAGCAAGACTAAGGTCAAGGTATTAAAGTCAATCAAGTAAGACTAAAGTCAAAATTAAAGTCAATTAAGCAAGACTAAAGTCAAGATATTAGAAGTCAATCAATTAAGACTAAAGTCAAAATATTAAAAGTCAATCAAATAAGACCAAAAGTCAAAATCATAATAGAGTTCTAATTAAATAATAACTCAATCTAATAGAGTTCTAACTAAAACACAACTCTACCTAAAACAATTCTAATTAAAACACAACTCTACCTAAAACAAGTTTAACTAAAACACAACTCTAATTAAAAGAACTCTAATTAAACACTAACTTATCAAAATCAACCCCCAAAAAAATCTATAAATAGGGGTGCTCACACCCTATTTTCGTATCAAGTCATAAACCCTAAGAGAAATAGGTCTAAAAGCCCCCCTAGCCTCCCATAAACCCTAGTTTTGGAGTCCCAACTCCTTACCTAACATCCCTCCTTCGATTTTAGCCTAAAGAACACCTAAAAACCCTCCAAAAATACTTCAAAATCCATAACAAACTCGAAGACTTCAGATTCAAAAGAAAAGAGATACCTTGCCTTAGAGATCGGAAATCAAATCCGGAAACAAAACGAAACAAGAAGTACGGTACAAGGAGCAATTTTTGTCGGATCTGAGGGAACAAAGTATTTGCTATCAGAAAGGTATAACTTCTTATTTTTTATTTTATTATTATCTAGGTTTTTTAGCAATGTAACCTATTTGGGATAAGTAGAGACCGGCATTGGCTGGGCGAGGTTGGTGCTTAACACCTTCCAACGCCATAACATGATCCCCGGATTCAGATTTTTTGTAGTAGATTAGTTTTTTATCCGTTTTAAAGTCAGTTTGGTTCCTAGACCATAATAACTAAATGGCGACTCCCAAACCTCAAGGGTCAAAAGCGGATCCGCGCACCCCGCGGATCGAGGGCACTTTCAATAACGAATGAATATTCCATTTCGAATAATTTTTTTGTTGGGGACGTAACGATGTCATCAAATTTTTCTGATTCTCTCTCTAACGAAATTTCACTATTTTGGGTCCCACTTAACACAAAATTCAAGGATTTTATAACTTTTTCCTCCGAACTCGAATTCGAACTTGCTTACAGGCAGATATATATATTTCGATCCTTTTGAATATGATGGCGTAGTTAATTTTTCTTGAAATTTATCATAACAATATTCGATTATTTTACTCTAAGTCCCTCATACGGTATTTTTCTCCAAATCTCAACATTCAATTTCTTCGAGATATGAGTTGAAAATCCAGGGTATTACATACTTGCACGTTTTTATTTAAGAAATTTTTTTTTAATTCAAGGATCTGACACTGTCAGTGCGAGCTCACACTCAAGGACTTGACAACTTTGTAGTTCGATGAGAGTTTTACCTTCAAGGATCCGAACATCCTGACGAATTGCTAAATCAGGCTGCAAAATGAACTGTCACTAGTTTTGGCATTCGGATATCGCACTATCTACCAAAATAGATTTGCTATCTAGTTTGTTTCAACCCTCTACCAATGTAGACACCCCATTTTTGCACTCGCCTGATTAATCAACTCGTCAACCCGATCGCAACGGTTGTCAATGATGGATGTTTATCTCAATACTTTATTTTGTTGCCAAATATGTTTCAAAAATCTGGATGAGGTATCTCGAACTGATAAAACTGTAGAAAACAAGCTACATTAAGAAAATACGATTCCAAAAGCTTAAAAATCATCATTTTTCAGACAAAAAGAAGCTTCACGATAAAAATCACTAAAAAATGATCAAATTATCAAAATACCCCTAATCTTAAAATATCCTTAGAGCCTACGTTACACTTAGAAAAACCCATTCAAACACATAAAACAACAAATCGAAACCAAATAAATCATTTCGCCAATTTTCACAAAGTTTGACAAAATTACGAAAATGCCCCTCTTAAAGTTCACAATCATTCCACACAAAAATTTTCATAAATGACACAAATCAATATTTTCATTGAATTCCTTACAAAAAATCGATTCTAAAACATCCTAGAACATCAAAAACTGACTTGAAACGCAAAAAGTCCTCTCCAAGGGCAAAATGATAATTTTATAATTTTGTTAATTAAAAATATTAAAATTAATAAATAAAATATTAAATAATTAAAGTGAAACATTAATAAAATTAATCAAAAAATTTAAACAAAAAAATCGATCAATCAAGCTCTTAGGCAAAATTGTTGATGGTTGCCAAGATATTTATTCAAGGACCCCTCCATTTGGGGGTCCAAAGAATTAAAGATATAATAGAGGGGGGTTCTCCAAAAAAATTAAAGTCAATCAAGCAAGACTAAAGTCAAGATATTAAAGTCAATCAAGTAAGACTAAAGTCAAAATTAAAGTCAATCAAGTAAAACCAAAGTCAAGATATTAAAGTCAACCAAGTAAGACTAAAGTCAAAAAATTAAAGTCAATCAAATAAGACCAAAAGTCAAAATCCTAATAGAGTTCTAATTAAATAATAACTCTATTTAATAGAATTCTAACTAAAGTATAACTCTACCTAAACAATTCTAATTAAAATATAACTCTAACTAAAAGAATTATAATAAAACATTAATTCTATCTAAACAAACCCTTAAAAAAATCTATAAATAGGAGTCCTCACACCCTATTTTCGTATCAAATAATAAACCCTAAGAGAAGTAGGTCAAAAAGTTTCCCTAACCTCCCATAAACCCTAATTTTGAAGCCCCAACTCCTTACCTAACACCCATACTTCGATTTTAGCTTGAAAAATACCTAAAAGCCTTTCAAAATCACCCCAAAATCCATAAAATTTTTGAAGAATCCAGATCTAAGAAAGAGATACATTGCCTCGGAGATCAGAAATCAGATCCGGAGACATAACGAAGTAAGGAGTACGGTACAAGGAGCGATTTTATCAGATCTGAGGGAATAAAATCGTTGTGTTCGAAGGTAAAATTTCTTTTATTTATTTATTTATTTATTTTATTTTATTTTTTCGTATCTAGGTTTTTTGTTAGCAATGCAGTCTTATTTAGGATAAGTAGAGACCGGCATTGGCTGGGAGGGGTTGGTGCCTAACACCTTCCAACCCCGTAATGTGATCCCCGGACTTAGTTTTTCTTTAGTAGATTAGTCATTTTTTTATCCGTTTCGAATCTATATTCGGTTCCTAGACCGTAATAACTAGGTGGCGATTCCCAAACCTCAAAGGTCAAAAGCGGATCCCCGCACCCCGCGGATCGAGGGCGCTTTCAGCCAAGAGGGGCATCTGTAGACACCTCAGTTTGCACTCATCTGATTAATCAATTCATCAACCCGATCGCGACGATTCCCAATGATGGATGATTATTCCAATGCTTTATTTGTTACTAGATATGTTTCAGAAATTCGGATTAGGTATTTCAAACTAACAAAATTGTAGAAACTACGCTACACTAGGAAAATATAACCCCAAAAACATAGAAATCATCATTTCACAGATAAAAAAAAGCTTTACGATAAAAATCACTAAAAAATGACTAAATTATCAAAATGCCCCTAGTATCAAAACATCCCTAGAGCTCACAGTACACTTAGGAAAACTCTTTCAAACATATAAAACAACAAATTGAAAATAAATAAATCATTTTGTCAATTTTCACCAAATTTAATAAAATTATGAAAATGCCCCTCATCAAGGTTGACAATCATTTCACGCCAAAAAATTTCATAAATAACACAAACCAATAATCTTATTGAATTCCTTACGAAAAATCGATTCTAAAACATCCTAGAACATCAAAAACTGACTTGAAACGCAAAAAGTCCTCTCCAAGGGCAAAATGATAATTTTATAATTTTTTTAATTAAAAATATTAAAATTAATAAATAAAATATTAATTAACGTAAAGTAAAACCTTAATAAAATTAGTTTAAAAATGTAAACCAAGTCAATCTCATAAGACTTAAGTCAAAACCCTTGTTAAAACCCTAATCTAAAGGACCAAGACAATCTCATAAGACTTAAGTCAAAACCCTAATCTAAAGAAACCAAGTCAATTTCATAAAACTTAAGTCAAAACCCTAATCTAAAGGACCAAGACAATCTCATAAGACTTAAGTCAAAACCCTTGTTAAAACCCTAATCTAAAGGACCAAGACAATCTCATAAGACTTAAGTCAAAACCCTAATCTAAAGAAACCAAGTCAATTTCATAAAACTTAAGTCAAAACCCTTGTTAAAACCCTAATCTAAAGAAACCAAGTCAATTTCATAAAACTTAAGTCAAAACCCTTGTTAAAACCCTAATCTAAAGGACCAAGACAATCTCATAAGACTTAAGTCAAAACCCTAATCTAAAGAAACCAAGTCAATTTCATAAAACTTAAGTCAAAACCCTAATCTAAAGAAACCAAGTCAATTTCATAAAACTTAAGTCAAAACCCTAATCTAAAGGACCAAGACAATCTCATAAGACTTAAGTCAAAACCCTAATCTAAAGAAACCAAGTCAATTTCATAAAACTTAAGTCAAAACCCTAATCTAAAGAAACCAAGACAATCTCATAAGACTTAAGTCAAAACCTTAATCTAAAGGAACCAAGTCAATCTTATAAGACTTAATCAAAACCCTAATCTAAAAAGACCAAGTCAATCTCATAAGACTAAAGTCAAAATCCTAATCTAAATAAACCAAGTCAATATCATAAGACTTAAGTCAAAATCCTAATTTACCATAATCTAAAAGAAACCTAATCAAACATTAACTCTACCAAAAAAAACTCTATAAATAAAGTGCATCCGCAACCTAATTTCACATGTCAAAATAAACCCTAGAAAAAGTAGGTCAAAAAGTCCTCCTAACCTTCCCCAAACCATAATTTTGAAGTCCTAACTCCCTATCTATCATCAAAACCCTAATTTTTACTCAAAAAACATTTAGAAATCTTTTAAAAATATTCAGAAATCCTTCAAAAAAATACAGAAAACACTTAGATCTAGGAGGGAGATACCTCAATTTGGAGATCGAAAGTAAATCCAGTGACGAAGGAATAGTAGGGAAATTCATATAAGGATACACTCCGCTAGTATTGAGGGAACCGTCGCAATCCGCTAGATAACTATTTTTTATTTCTTTTTTATTGATTTTTAGGTTTATTTAGCAATGTAGTTTTATTTGGAAAATAGTAGAGATCGGCGTTTGCCGGGCAGGGTTGGTGCCTAACACCTTTCAACCGCATAACGTGATCCCCGAACTTAGTTTCTTTTTGTAAATTAGTTATTTTTATCCATCTTGAGTCAATGCTCAGTTCCTAGACCGTAATAACTAGGTGGCGACTCCCAAACCTCAAAAATCAAAAGTGGATCCGTACACCCCGCGAATCGAGGGCATTTTCAAGTAGTAACCTTTAGATTTCAAAATATGCATTTAAGAACTTTTATCAAATATGTGTGATATTTGTAAATCATACAAATCTTTTGTTTAAATTTCAATTCATGATTAAAATTAAAGATTTGATGTATTTTATCAAGTTTAAATGTTAAATTCGTGGGCAGGTCGAACGGTTCGAGAAACGGAAGAAAAATCTGAAAAAATGATCGAAAAACCCAAATTTCGCGAAATTGTTCACTGCTGTCGGTTCCACCGACACCTGCCAAAAGCCATTCTATCGGTGCCACTGACAAAATCATGTTTCTGCCACCAATAGCTTCCTACAGAATTTTACCAAAACTGACTCTGACTTTTGGACTGCCCTCCTCATGACTTGTACATGGTTTTTCACCCTTTATTTCATTAAGAACATTTAAGTTTTACTTTCTAATTAATTTAAATTCTTTAATGAAATTAAGGTCTTACCCCCCATTTCAAAATAATGGAGATGGTTTCAAGATCCAAATCTCAAAGGATCAAAATTCGAATTTTGGTTTGAAAAATAAAACGTAAATCTCGATGTTTTCGACAAATTTTCAAAAGTTAATATATTTCACGTTACTTTGAATTAGGCCATAAAAATTATATGGTGTTGAATCTCGTGCTTAAGGCTTTCATTTCCAAATATCCATTTTTAATTTTGAGAATTTTGAAAAAATGAGTTTCTAACACTTAGCCAAATTTTCATCATATTTTCAAATTTTGGCAGGTTGCCTTCGCGTACCTATTGGGACCCCATTTTAACAAAAATTTGATAATTTTTCGATTGAATAATCAAAGTGAAGTTGAAAGATTGGAAAAGAAAGGTTTTAGTTTGAAAAGTTGATAAATGAAAACGCCGAAGAATGGGAAAGAAATGAAATGGTAAAATGTCAGAATCACACCCAAGGGGTGATGTTTGCATTTTTCATTGTATGTTGTGTGTAGGTTGTGTAGACACTCCAATTTGAACGGGGCCCCTACTCGAAAGGACCCAAAATTAGTAGTTTTTCAATAAAAATTGGCCAACGGGCCTCAAAAACCCGAATCACTAAAATATAGCATTTGATCAAAATTGAGGGGCCCTAAGACCCCATATGGGTCTAGTGGGCCCACCAAAAAAGATTAGGTGTACCCCTGCCTTCACCGCTCCGTTCCCAAATCAAAAATACGAATTTTTCAATAAAAGTCGCCAACGGGCCTAAAAAGCGTAATTTGCCAACACGTGGCATTTTGATCAATCCAATGATTCTTAAAACCCCTAAAAAGATAAATAAATATAAAATGAGACTTGGGATACTCACCACCTTCCATAACCCTCACCACTCCACCTCTGAATTCGAAAAAATCCTAAGCCCGTTTAAAGCCCATGAACACTCAACTCTCAAAAGTACATTTTCTCACCTTACCCACCTAACCTAAATTTAATCTCACATCAACTAAACCCTAAAATCTACCCACCCTCAAAAACCCATAACCAATTCCAAATAACCTAAAATTCTTCCTAAAACCCAAACCCATCCCACCAAAGCCCATAAACTATTATCCATATCAAACCATATCCACAATCTATAACCTTAACCCACAAACCATTATCCATATCAACCAATTACTCTCTTAATCATCAAATGTGACACATGTCATCACCCCATCTCACCTCCCTCATCCCACTACCTATCATATCATCTTTTCTCTAAATATCATCTACCCACACATCAACCCGTCACCTTTTCTCTAAATATCATCTACAACAAATCAACCCATCAGTTTTTCTCTAAAAAAATCTATCTACTCACATCAATCCATCTCCCTCCCTTAAACCTACCATCGTCATTCCCTACAAACTCATACCTCCCTCTAACCACCATCATCATTCTTACAAACCCATACCTCCCCCTAACCTACCATTATCATTCCCTACAAACCTATCTCTACAACTTAAACTTACATCCCTCATCTCAAATCAAATACTCAATTCCCATCAATTCATCTAAACTCTTAATCTCCACACATCTTGTCACATGTCACCATCTCCCTCATCCTCCCAAAATCTAATCAACCACCCCTCTTACACCCTCCATTTTCTTAAACCGAACACCACTCAATCAATCAACTACCCTCTTAAACACCCATCATCTCACCTCACCAAACACTCCACCCAAATAGATTGGGTAAGATCTAAATCATTTGGATCAAAACACTACCCATTTACCTTCATTAGACAACTACCCTCCTCTCCACTCTAAATTTTATATTCCCTACCTTCAAAACCTATGCCATTCTCTACTCTCCCAATAATTCACCCTACTATATCCTTAAAATAACCACTAAACATATATAAATACCCCTCTCCTCTTTTCAAAAATGGTGACTAATTCTCCCACCAAGTCTTACAAAAAAAAAGAATATACTTTCAACTCATCTATATTCTCTACTCTCGTCTACTTCACTCTCAATCTTCTCACATTACTCTAAAATACATAGTCATATTTTACTAAGAACTCAAATAAGAAGACATAGAAAAAGAAGAAGGAAGAAAAGAAGAATGACATTAAGGCTTCAAGGTGGGACATACCCCCTCTCTCTCCCCTCTCCATTTCCCCCTTCAACCTCCCCTCTCACTTCCTTTCAAGTTTTCTTTTAGAAAACTTCTAAGATGTGATGTTCCCCCTCCCCTATATCCAGTAGATCAGACTTCGATTCGATTGAAAGTATAGGGGTTGTAACCATCTTCAAAAATAAAATTGTTTTAAAACCCTCAAATCGTTTTGTGGCAACCGACATTCGGATTCTTCTCAACTCATGAGAATGGATCCGTAACCAAAATCAACACTTTTCAAAAATATAATTTCTAAGGCTAATGTATATTAGAATCATCTCCTTCGATGAGATGATCCTTACGAGCTAAAGCCAATAGTAAATCCCTATTTATGGTACAAGTTATCGACACGTGGTACTTTATTTTATTCATAATTTTTTAATCAAAATAACCAAGTTGACCACCACTTGGTGGGGAGAAAAGGGTGCCTAACACCTTCCATTTTCTCCAATTGAACCGTTTACTCCGATATCAATGTTATATTGGTATCTTATCTACGAGAGTCACTAAACGTCAAAATGACAATTTTTCTAAAAATGAACATCGAGTGACCATTTACACCTTTTTTCAAATATAAATGGTGACGATTCCAATCTTTCGTAAAAGTGATAATCATGATTGAAAATCACCTATCTATAGCTTAGTGAAGGGATATCCAGGGATAATGAATGGTTACATATTTATTTAAATTCTATTAGCGCTGAGGCGCTGAGTTCTGTTATTTATTTTAGGCCGAGGGGCCATTGTTGCATAGTAGGAACATGATATCCATTCACAACCTTGTTATGTTAATTTCATCTTTTATTTTGAAAGAAAAATAATATATATATATATATATATATATATATATATATATATTATATATATATATATATATATATATATATATATATATATATATATATATATATATATATATGCGTAGCTATTTTGTGAGTTATTAAAGAGTCTATGAATGCTTAAAGGGATAGTATGTCATATCATCTAGAGTGGTGTATTATCCGGAGATGTACGATAAGGATCACCAAGCTCATACGTGGTATGAGACGCGTATGAAAGTGAAGTCACAACTAGAATCCAAGTCCATTTCTTTCTATCTTTACTAGTGAACGTGTATTGTAAAGGTGGTCATATATAAATGGAGTTGTTTACTTTGGGAATCACATGCACGCTTGATAGGCATCGATGAAGATAATTAGTCAGTGATCACTAACAATATAGTAGTAGTCGAACATTCTAACACATTGAAAAGAGACCTATTGCTTATAATTACATCAATCGGCCCGCTTGAGCCAGATAAATGGTCACCAGTGTGGTAAGCACAGCGACCAGCCCCAAAATCAAGAACTAAAAGTCATATTTATGTTGTAACATCATGTCTTGACTAGGAGCGATCCAGTTGTAAATCCCAACTCTCTAATTCCCATACTCCACCATTGTGTAATATGTATCTATTATTATATTTCAGATTATAAACTAAAAAGCATGTCTACTATTTCAATCTTGTCAAATATATTTACATAAGAATGAAAATGTATAATGAGTATGGATGACTGATGCTATGTAGAATTTTAAACTAGTTAGTTGCTTATTCCTGGCTATATGTATCAGTTAATCGTAGTTTCATTTGTAAAACTTGTATATTTTGAAAGGATTCAGTATGATTACTCAATCACGTTAGGTGATGTTATTAGTAGAAATTATTTGTAGACCTACTGCGTAACCATTGTTACTCACCCTTTCCTTCCATTTTTTTTAGTTGCAGAACATATAGTTAGTGAGGCGAGTGTTGAGCCATCAGTCGAGGAGCATCTGGTTGGTCAAATCGACGACCAGAGTCCACTACCTGGTGAACACTATGACTACTTCCCCTAGGAGCCTGTTTGTCCTAGGAGGTATATATAATTTTTGGATTGAGAGCTTAGGCCCTATTAATGTGAGGTTAAATTTTTGTAATCCTGTATATTTTTATCTTTTGTGCACTTTGACCTAACTTTATGTTGTTCAAAATTTACCATCTTCCGCACCGTATATATTTTTAGCATATGTTATATACAGGATTTGTTGGATTTTGGTTTATCGGGTTTTCAAGTTCCGTGAAACGCTAACATAAACAGAGGGAGCCATGTCAAAATTTCGAGGTACCATCTTGTACCTTAAGATTTGACCTTGGGTTTTGTGTAAGCGTTCGGCGGGGCGTCACACATCTAATTCCCATTTTTTTCTCTTTTTACCCTCAAAGGATTACAACCCATATCAAACATTTGATCTGTATGTCAAACACCAAATTCTAGTGAGGCTTTTCATGTCCATCCTTTATAAATAGAAACAAAGGATTTCCATTCATTAAATATGATATATGGGCCATGCATCAATTCTAACCCATTTTATCTTACCTTACGATATTTGCATCCATAAAAGCACGTCATAGAAAGTACAATTAGTTAGACTATCCTTACACGAGGAGGAGGCAAAAAAGATAAGTACTTGTAATGCATTTGGAAAAGTCATGTGAGAAGAATTTTAGAAGAGAAAAATCAAGTTTCATAATGAAAGCTTGGTATATATTTATAATTCATAATAAGGGAATGGACATAAATGCCCTTACAAAGAAAGAATAGAAATAAACTGATATAAGTCAAATTAGAACTAACTATTCTAATATTTCCAATACTCCCCCTCAAGTTGGGGCAAATATATCAACTACACCCAACTTGACAAAATGAGAGTTAGTAACAGAAGGTCTAATAGACTTCACAAGCATATTAGCCAGTTAATCTGAAGAAGAAACAAAAATTGTCTCAAGTGCACCGGATCGAACTTTTTCCCTGAGAAAGTAAACATCAACCTTGATGTACTTAGTCCTTTCATGAAGGACTGAGTTAGATGCAAGCATGATAGCAGACTTGTTGTCACAGAACAGAAGGGAGAAACCAATGATAGGAAATCCCAACTCTGTCAACAAAGATCTAAGCCAAAAAAGTTCACATGTGCCAAGGGTCATAACACGATACTCAACTTCAACAGAGGAACGAGAAACCACATTCTATTTCTTACTTTTCCACAAGATAAGATTACCATCATAGAAAGTATAGAAACCAAATGTAGATCTCCTATCTGTAAAAGAACCCGCACAATCAGCATCAATGAAACATGACAGATGTGGCTGAACAGTAAACGAATAAAATATGCCTAGACCAGGACGAGACCTCAAATAACAAAGGATACGATACACGGTATCAAGATGAGAGGTATGTAGAGCATGCATAAACTAACTGACTAAACTAACCACTAAGGTCAAATTCGGTCTAGTGTTAGTCAAATAAATCCAACGACCTACAAGTCTCTAGTAAGATTAAAGATCAAATAAAAGTTCCCCTAGATTCAGTATGAAAACGATGATTATGATCTATTAGGGAAGAGGCAGGACGACAACCAAGCATATCAGTGTTCTAAAGAAGATCCAATGTGTATTTATGTTGAGATAACGAAATTCCACGGTGTGAGCGGGCTACCTTTAACCCCAAAAAGTACTTAAGGGGACCTAAGTCCTTAATTTCAAAAACACTACCCTATTGCCTCTTAACCCTATCAATCCACTGTGCATCATCTCCAGTTACTATAATATTATCCACATAAACCAAGATAATGGTATTGTGGTCATCTACTCCTCATCAAATAAAGCAAGTATGACCTCAAACAATTGTTGGAACCAGGCTCGCGAATACTATTTTAGGCTATACAGATATTTGAGAAGGCGACATACTTTCATAGAATACTCCCATTGAAGAAAAAACCCAAGAGGTGGTCCATATAAATGACTTCTATCAGATTACCATTTAGAAAAGTATTCTTCACATCAAACTGGTGAAGAAGTCATGAATGACAGGCCGCTGAAGAGATAAGAAGACGAACAATAGACAATTTGGCTACAAGGGTAAATGTGGCTCAAAAGTTTTTTCCTAGAGTTTGTGTAAATCCCTTAGTGACGAGGTGAGCCTTGTAGTGATTAATAGTACCATCTGTGAGATACTTGACTATGAAAACCCATTTACAACCAACAGTGCACTCCCTAGAAAGAAGAGAAACAAGTTCCTAAGTGTGATTCTTCTATAACGTAACCATCTCAATAATCATAGCTCTAGTCCACATAGGCCACGTAAAGTCTTAGATATAGACCGAGGAACCCTAATAGAGTCTGTGGTTGTAAGATAGGCTCGATAGGAAGGAGAAAGACCCTGATAGGAAACAAACTAGGAGAAAAGGTGATCAGTAACACACATTCGCTTACCTTTGCGAAGTGCAATAGATAAGTGAGAATTAGAAATAGAAGGAATATGAGTAAATGTAGAAGGGGGTATAGCTGAGTCTAAGGAGAGGTTGGCAACATTTAAGAGGGGGGAGGGCGTCAAAAGTAAACCTGCAATGACAGCGACGATGAAGATAGAGAGAAAATTGGAGATGTTTGCACTATAAGAGAAGAATCTTGCAAAGGAAAAGAGTCATGTAAAGAAGAAGAAGCATGAAAATATGAAACATTTTTAAAAAATGTGTCATTTAGGGAATGAATAATATAATGAAAGAGGAGATCATAGCACCGATACCCCTTTGACATAGATGAGTAACCCAAGAAAACACAACGAGTAGCTTTGTCATCTAGTTTGGTGTGATGGGGAATTCTATCCTGAACAAAATAGGTACACTAAAAAACTCTCTGTGTAATAGGGAAAAGAGTGTTATCAGGTCAAAGAACATGAAGATGCACTTATCCCCCTAAGGTGTGGTTAAGAACACGATTTAAGAGGAAAGCAGTAGTAATAACTATCATATTCCAATATGACCTGGGAACATGCATCCCTCGCAGAAGATAACAGACGATTCTTACGTTCCGCCACCCCGTTTTGCTTCGAAGTGTATGGGAAAGTTAACTGATGAAATATACCACCCTCATGGAGATGGGACCAAAACCCATTAGAAATATATTCCCCATTATTATTTATTTTAAGAGATTTGACTGTAATGTTGTATTGAGTTTGAATCATTTTAAGGAAACTAACAAAAATAGGGAATACCTCAGAGTGAGAATGCATTAAATAAACCCAAGTACAATGAGAATAGTCATCAATAAATGTACCATAATATTTATGACCATGAAAGACAGTAACAGGGAAAGGCCCCCACACCCACACATCAAAATGAACCAAATAAAAATAACATTAAATCTATGCATGGGAGAAATATAAAAGGTACGTATGTGTTTAGAAAGCTCACACACAGAGCACTAAAATTTATGTCCACTACATGATTTTTTTAAAGTAGGAAATAATGAACATAAGTGTTGAAAATTAACATGTCCTAAGCGAGCATGTCATAAGTTTAAAGCCTGGAAATAAAAAGTATGATTCCTAATGAGTGGGAGCACGGAAGTAGGGGCAGCAGTAGGTGGAGCTTCAAACTGGTACAACCCATTCCTCTCATACCCATTGTCAAAAATCCTCCTCGAAGTCAGGTCCTGAAAGACATAGTGAGTAGGAAAAATATTACAGAACAATTAAAAGATTTTGTAATACCACTCACAAATATAAGGTTAAGAAATAAGTGTGGAACATGAAGAACAGAATTAAGAGGAAAACCAGGAGATAATGAGATAGTAATACCCTTACTATGAATAGGGGTATGAGACTCATTAGCAAGGTGACCTCCTTATGAGTAACATAAAAAATGAAAGAAATAAAATGATTGGACTCACCGATTATATGATTAGAGGCACTAGAATCAATGACCCAGGTTAGAAGAACAGAACCAGATTAAGTGGCATGAAATGCAAAAAAAGTACATGAAGGAGTAGTAATAGATGCAACTATCAAAGATGAGGGAGTTTGAGCTTGGAGTTGATCCCATACAATAGCTGTAATTTGTGTCTAAAGATGTTGCAAATCAATAGTTCCAAGGGAAGCATGATCAACGGAGTTAGATTCCACAACAGCAGTATAGGGATGTGTAGACACCCCATTTTTGCACTTACCTGATTAATCAACTTGTCAACTCGATCGCGATGATTCCCAACGATGGATGATTATTCCAATATTTTATTTTATTACTAGATATATTTCAGAAATTCGGATGAGGTATCTCAAACTAACAAAACGGTAGAAACTATGCTACGCTAGGAAAATATAATCCCAAAAACATAGAAATCATCATTTTACAGACAAAAAAAAAGTTTTACAATAAAAATCATTAAAAAATGACCAAATTACCAAAATACCCTTAATATCAAAACTCCTTAGAGCCCCCTTATGCTTAGGAAAACCTATTCGAACACATAAAATAATAAAATAAAATCAAATAAACTATTTCACCAATTTCCACCAAATTCGATAAAATTATGAAAATACCCCTCATAAGAGTTGACAATCATTTCAAGTCAAAAAATTTTATAAGTGACACAAATCCATAATCCCATTGAATTCCTTACAAAAAATCGATTCCAAAACATCCTGGAACATCAAAAATCGACTTTAAACGCAAAAGTTCTCTTCGGGGGCAAAACAGTAATTTTTTAATTTTTAAAAATTTTAATTTTGAAATTAATGAATAAAATATTAATTAACATAAAGTCAGACCTTAATAAAATTAATTTAAAAATCTAAAACAAGTCAATCTCATAAGACTTAAGTCAAAATCCTAATTAAAACTTAATGTGAAGAAACTAAGTCAATCTTATAAGACTTAAGTCAAAACCCTAATTAAAATCCCAATCTAAAGAAACTAAGTCAATCTCATAAGATTTAAGTCAAAACCCTAATCTAAAAAGACCAAGTCAATCTCATAATATTAAAGTCAAAACCCTAATTAAAATCCTAATCTAAAAAAACCAAGTCAATCTCATATAACTAAAGTCAAAACCCTAATTTATCTTATCTAAAAGGAGACTTAGTCAAACCCTAATTCTTCCAAAAAACTCTATAAATATAGAGCCTCCACAACCTAATTTCGTAGGTCAAAGAAAATCCTAGAAAAAGTATGTCAAAAAGACTCCCTAGCCTTCCCAAAATCCTGATTTTGAAGCCCTAACCCCTTACCTATCATCCAAACCCTAACTTTTGCTCAAAAAACACCTAGAGACCCTTCAAAAATACCTAGAAATCTATTAAAAAAATTAGAAAATACTCAAATCTAGGAAGTAGATACTTCATCTTGGAGATCAAAAGTAAATTCAGTGATGGAAAAGAAACAAGGAATCTCTACACCAGATCTAAGAGAACAAATCATCGTGAACGTCTAGGTACATTTTTCTTCTATTTATTTTATTTATTTGTTTTAGGTCTTTTAGTAATGTAGTTTTTTTTTTGGGAAATAGTAGAGACCGGCGTTTGCCGGGCGAGATTGGTGCCTAACACCTTCCAACCTCATAATGTGATCCCTGGACTTAATTTCTTTTTGTAGATTAGTTGTTTTTATCAATTTTGAGTCAATACTCGGTTCCTAGACCGTAATAACTAGGTGACGACTCCCAAACCTCAAAATTAAAAGTGAATCTGCACACCCCGTGGATTGAGGGTGCTTTCAGGATGTTCCCTAGAAGATCTCAACAAGTGGGGATAGAGTTGAAAGCAATGGGCCTTCTCATGGATAATCTACCCACAGTGACTACACGTAAGACTACTTCCTTTACCACATCCAAGGCTCCCACAGCCTCAATTCCCAGATCCTTGAGTACGAGAGTTAGAAAAACCCAAATTGGTCGCAAAAGCCAATTGATCTGTATTTGGAGTAGAGATAATGACAGAAGCTGAGTCTGTGAGGGAATTACACGACGACGACGACGCTCATCGTTATCATTAGTTGCAAATGTCTTAAATAATGAAGGTAGAGGAGTTGTATTAAGGATTTGAGTCCATAGTGCCTCAAACTCAGGGTGTAGACCCATGAGGAACTGGTATGTCTGATATCAAGCAATCATCTTGACCACATATCCGACTGCCTCTGTAGATAATTCAACTATAGATTCATACTACAAAAGCTCCTCCCAACGGGACTGAAAGAATCTAAAGTAATCTGCAACACTCTGATTTTCTTGGGTAACCTGAGTAATATCCCAGTAAAGTTCATAAATCCTCGAGTCATTTCGAGCATGTGCATATGTCTAAGTAAGAGCTGACCACGAAGAAGAGATAGTTTCATGATATATAAACATAATGTAGATACGTTACTCCATAGAATTAAATAACCATCCAAGAATTGTGCAATTATCGATTTCTCATTGTTCAAATTTAGGATCAGTGAGGGGTGGCTTATGAATGATGCCTGACAGCCAACTAGATTTTCCTCTACTACCCAAATAAAGTCGCATAGACCGGAACCAGCTCTGAAAGTTACCACCATTTAGTGGGGCATTGGTTATACACTAGACTGATAAATTAACCCCAAGTTGTGGTAGAGTCCTTAGTCTCGTGAGTTGTTGTCATTGCACACTATGAACAGGAAGAAACTTTGGATTGAAAGAAGATTTCACATATTAGTACTATCAAAGGCTAGATAATCCTATTGATTGTTGTCGACAACACCAGAAACAACCTCTGCTACTGTCGTGAGGTTAAACCAACCAAAGTAAAGATGTCGTAGGTTACATAAACAATCCATGTTGATGTCGCATGTCTTCACACAACCTTAGAAGTGTTGTAGGACTGATCGTTAAGCACCTAATAATTGTGTGCTGCTGTCGCAAGGCAGTTTAGATCATATAGACTGATTGTAAGGCACCTAAGACCTAGCTACTATTGTCGCAAAGCACTTTAGAACATGTAGGGTTGATCACAAAGCAACCAACAAATATATGTTGATGTCGTAAAGTAGTTTAGGCATTGTAGGACTGATCGAAGTGTACACAATAGCTGGCTGCTGCTGTATGTTGTTATCGCAAGTCGTATGGGCTAAGTAGATTTGATGCAACACAGGTAAGGCCCTACTGCTATTGTTGCGGGGAAGTGTAGAACTAGTAGGTTGATCGCAAGTGAGATTCAAACCTGTAAAGGTCTACTGTTGTTGTCGCAAGAAATTGTATGAGCTTGGACGTTGATCGCAAGGCAAATTCAAACATGTAGATGACCTGTTGCTATTGTCGCAAGGAATTGTATGAGCCTGGAGGTTGATTGCAAGTCAGATTTAGACATATAGATGGCCTGCTACTGCTATTGCAAGGAAGTATATGAGCCTGAAGGCTAATTGCAAGTTAGATTGGGCATTTTAGGGTTGATTGATGCACTCAACAGCTCAAGGGTTGATCACAAAGAGAAACCCTAATGTAGGGTAAAAAAATCACAGCGCAAATCTCTATTGTAACATGTAATTAAGAGAACATGAATCAAAAAGAAGAAAAGGGCCCCCAAAGGGGAGAAATTTTGGATGAGGCTACTGTTAGGTGATTGGGGTTTAAGTGTAGTGGGATTAGTGAGAGAAGGAAGAAGGGAGGAGGAGGAACGAAGAGGAGTTGCATTGGATTTTTCTTTGGCTCTAATACCAAGAAGAATTTTAGAAGAAAAAAATTAAGTCTCATAATGAGAGCTTGGTATATATTTATAACCCATAATAAGGAAATGGACATAAATACCCTTACAAAAAAAGAATATAAATAAACTGATATAAGTCAAACTAGAACTAATTATTATAACATTTCCAATAATGTGAAGGCTAAAATTGTGTGGAACACATTCATTTTTTGGAACTTAAGTGTTTAAAATCATTTAAGACTCTTTTTGGTTGCCGACTCTCTCAGAAATATCAGTTGAATCTTTCAACTACCAACACTTCAACTAACCTCCGCAAAAGACACACAACATATTCAATTTTTAAGATCTTTTTGGTATTCTCTCTTATCGAATCCCTCATAGATTTTTTTACTTTGTTTTCCTTAGGTGAGTGCTTCTTATTCTTTTTTTTTTTTTTCTTCTTCAAATTAATAACAATTGTATAATCAGATTTTTCCTTTCTTTTTTTTAAATTTAGATTGATATTTCAATTGATTTGATTTTCCCTTAAAACCAATAGGTAAAATCTCATATTTATGTGTTAATTACAAATTTCCTCTTAACTTCTATGTTTTTTTTTCTAAATTTTGGATTGATTTTTCAATTGATTTGATTTTCTCCTAAATTCAATGGGTAAAATAAATCTCAAATTTATGTGTTTAATTGAAAATTTCCTCTTAACCTCCATGGTTTAGCTTTCATCATCAAAACCTTAAATTTTAAGAGATGTTATTTGCACCCCGCCAACTTTTACTTATTAGACCTAATTAAAAATAAAGAAAATAAATTAATGGGGTGTAATAAATAAAAGTTGGGTGCCAATAGAATCTTAATCATTTTTTTTTATTTTTTTGGCTAAATTTATATTTTTTATTGATTTAAAATTTTATATGAGTCTAAATATAATTGTAAATAAATTTTATAATAAGTAAAAGTTAAAGTGTCAATAGAAGCTTAATCTTTTTTTACTAGATTTATATTTTTTTAGATTTAAAATTTTATAAGCCTAAAGATAAGTGTACAGAACTTCTATCAACTAGTGTTATAATGTATCGTAGTGTTGAGATTACCTTTTGTAATGTTAGATGAATGCATTTTAATTTTTAATTGGCTGTGATAAATAATTTAAAAAATTGGGGTGTAATAAATAAAAGTTGGGGTGCCAATCAAATTGTAATAAGTAAAGTAAGAAACAACTTTTGAGTACACATTGGGGTGGATTGTAGATCCTAAATTGCAAATCATATGATAATTCTGTGATTCAATAATATATCATATGACATAGTCTAAAGAATCAGGTTGATGCATAAACACATTTGTAGGTGGATTAATTTATTACTTGTTTTTAAAATTTAAATTTTATTTTTGTAGTTTTTATCAAGATAATGTCTAGTCAACCATCAATAAAAGGCATATTGGGATTTAGTGATATATAAAATTTGGGTGAAATGTTATGTTGAAGTAATTTAAAAATATGATAAAGGATGTTGGGGTCTAGCCTCAAAATGATATGATTATTTTATAATTATATTTGAAGAAAAGTCAAAAAAATCTTACACCAAAAGTTAATACAAGCATCATTGGGATTACGCGAATGATAGATGAAAAACATGGACGAATCTTAGGATGAAATCTGGATTAGGATGTGATATAAATACAGGATCCTTTGAAGCAACTGATGATAATGAAAGTCATATGTTTTGGTATTTTTTTTTTAATTTTCATATGATAATTGAAGTTAAATGAGTTAGTTAAATTTATTTTTTTTCTAATTATATTTTATATTTTTTATCAGTTAAGTAAACATTTCAATCAATTTCGATATAAGGCACTAGAGTACGAAGATGAAGTAGACCAAATATTTGATGAGACCATTGCAACTGAAAAACATTGTATGACCTCAAACAAGACTTCTTCTTCAATCATACAAGATAGTCGTATTTCTTTTGATGATTTGGATGTAGATATTGATGATGTAAATAAAGGGTCAACACCAAATATTTCAATTGATCAAGTTGAAAAATCTATTGAAAAAATACATAGAAGACGTCATAAGAGATCGAGTGAGTTTGACCCCTCTTTTATTACAAGTGTAAATACGAAAATAAGTGCAAAAATGAGTGATGTTAAAGTCCATATAATTTTTTATATGATGGCTGATAGTATAGAGACATATTTGAAAAAATAAGAAATAACGTAGAACGCAAACAAAGACACTTCTATTATCTCATGCATCAACCTATTGAGTACTTTCCATAACATTGATCAATGTGGACTAATATAAATACTTTTAGTTGACAAATTGTTCAAAGAATCTTTTAATAGGGAGATTTTCGTTGGATTGATGGATATTAACTACATGTCTGCATCGGAGTATATTAAAATAAAATTTGAAGAGGCTCATAGGATTTCGTGATGAGCAATCTTCTGAGGATATGATAGATTTATGATTACAATTTCTTAAATGCTATAATAGAATAGTGATATTATTTTTTATTTTTTTATTACCATAATTGTTAAAAGACATTACTTTAGTTTATTACATTTCTACATGCATTTTTTACTTAATAGTTTTATATTATGATTGGTAAAAATGTTTGTGTTTAACTTTTTATTTTTCATTTAAATTATATATGATTTAATGATTATGAATTGTTATATGTTTATAATCATGTGACTTGCATATATGCAATAACATATGGATGTTAGAATAAAAAAAATTCTTTTTTATTTTACTATGACATTACTACTATACAAGGAATCGAAGCATGAAGCAACCATGTCAGACTTCACTACTTTCTTGTGATTTATATGTTAGAGAAATACTTGATTCAAACAATCCAGTGTCTTTCTACGATAATTTCGTTTAGATAAGTACATCTACAATAGATTATATTATTTTATGAAAGATAGATGATTGCTTCAAGATAGTAGAGTGGTGAAAGTTAAAGAACAAATTATAATTTTTTATACAGTTAAGCATAATATTATGAATAGAAAATAATTAGGATAGATTCCAATATTCTGGTGAAACGATAAGCCAATATTTTCATCACTTGTTAAAAGCACCTAACTTCAGCGTTACACCACCAAAAATATTAGCAGATCGATGACATTTTTCATGATTTAATATAATTAATTATTTAATATTTGAATTAATATAATCAATAACATAATATTTGTTTAATGTTTACTTTTAAATGAAATAGGATTTCGTGGGTGCAATCGATGAGACTAATATATTTGTAGTTATACCATTTGATAAACAAATACCATTTCGATCAGGAAGAAAGATCGAATATTCACAGAATGTCTTGACTATTTGTTTATTTGACATATAATTCACTTTTATTTTAGTTGGATGGGAAGGTTTAACATACGATTGGCGAGTTTTTCAATCTACGTTTAATTATTCGAGTTTGAATTTCCCACATCCTCCTATTGGTAATGAAATATTATTTTATTTTCTTATTTTTGATATTTTTTATACCCATTAAGTTAATTTAAATTTATTAAAAAAAATATTACATGGTTGATGCAGGTTACCAAAATATGCAAAGATATCTTACATCATATCGTAATACACGGTATCACATACATGATTTTCGTAAAGAAAATAAGTAAATAATAAAGGAGGAGCGGTTCAATTATTATCACTCTTTATGTAGAAATGTTATTGAACGTTATTTCAGTGTACTGAAGAAACAATTCTCGATTTTGAAACGGATGATTTCATATTCTTTTGTAACTCAGACACATATTGTATGTGTGTGCATGGCCTTACATAATTTTATCCAACAACAATTAGTTATTGAAAGAACTAGTTTACACAATATGAGGATGAAAATATTGAAATTGATAGAGGATGCGCATCTAATACGACACCAAATAAGGTTGATGACGAATTGATTGTTGTTATGAATATTGTGTGAAATGAGATTGCTCAGCAAATTTATAATGCCATATATACAAAATGATGTAAACTTTTATTTAATTATTTATTATTTATTTGATAGACATTAAGTATAATAGTACAGAAAAAATGAAATTGAATTTTATTTTTTATTTTTTAATATAAATCCTATGTGTATACTTATTGTTAACATATTATTACTTATATCAGATAAATAATCTATCTTTTTCATATTATTTTTAATTTCATTCAATAAATTCTAAACAATAGATTACCAAAAGTTCAACATCTTGACAGTATAATTAGCCAGCATGTTGTCAAATAATATACTTAATTCAGCAAATTGTTTCAACAATAACAACAACAATAACAATAACTTTCTTTCAATTTTAGTAATTTAATCTAGCATAAACAACTTTACATATAACTTTTCCAAACAGAGCATTGCTGAGCACATATTACACACCCTCTAAAACCTTTACCTTTTAATTATTACATGTCCTTGAGGGTGTCCCTAGACATAAGAATGATGTATAGGCTACAAATCTACCTTTTTTATATCTCCTATTGTATGTGCATGTGTCACAATTAAGAATCATGCTTCACTGCTACCATATTTTATATAAGACAAGTAAATATAAATATGGGAAATATCTGAGAATTATTTCGGTCTACCAAGTTTACCTTAAGTTATCGACCCAAATTATTGAGGACTTAACGTTAGCATCCCTCCACCTTACTTAAACTTGAACTAGTACAACAAGAGTTGCCTTATAAGTATGTAACCTACTTGTGGATGTTTCCTCCCCATGTAGCCTAACCCAATAGGCTTATCGTACAATCTTCCTTGGTTTACATGTTTATTCTTTATCCCCTTCTTTCTATGTCTCTTAACATACAAACAGCCAACACATGAAACCGCCATTAATGACTTCCTTTGTACCCTCATCCAAGAACATTGGATATTCACCGCAATAGGCATTGAATCTTGCCCCAACACATGAATTTTCTCTTAGTAGAGAACACATCTGTCATGGATGTTTTAAATCGATCATAACTAATTGACAATCACTATCATTGTGATCCAATTAAATCATAGATCACCTGCGATTCTTTGATGTTTTTCGTTAAAAAAATCAATGAGGTGCCCTTTAATCCCTTATTTATCACCAATTCAACCCGCCAATTGATTTTTTTAATTACTTAAAATGAGCACAACAACCCCCACTCCGATTGAAATCACCCCGATCGTTAAAAGTGGTTTTTTGATCTAATTCTCATGGACGACGCCAATTGTAGATGTGTATTTTTGATACACTTCGAGATTTTGAGTTGAATCAAGATCTCACCATTAAACCCATAAAATAATTGAAAATCATGGAAAACATAAAGAATTCAAAAACGTTATTCGGTAAATGTGCCTACATCCATGAGCTCAGGAAGTCATTCCACTATATTCAATCTCCGTTACATCATCTCCTCTCCTTGGTCTCCCTCCCCTTTTTTTACAATGGCCTTTAGCTCTTTACATAAAAAAAATCTTAAAACCTAGAAAAAAAATCCTAATCATACATAGATTTCAATTTTCATATTTATCCTTATCAAAATTTAATAATTATCTAAAAAGGAAATCCTCATAAATTAGAATTCTTCCTTAATTACATAGAATTTCACCCACACTTTGCCATGTGTTTGCCTCATGATGTGTGTTGATTGGTGTGAAATCAACGGTCTAGATAGGAGATGATCTTATCTCTCACAATTAATATTAATGTGAATTTTGGTTTAGTATGGTTTGTCTAAATCTTCTCTCAATGATGGACTAGTAATTTTGTTTTTGATGTTGTATCTCTTTAAAAATATAAAATTCAATGTGCCTAACCCAACCAAAGCTCCCAAAATTACCTATCTCAGGCTACCTCAAACTCAACCCAATTTTAGAAGATCAAGCCTTGGTTGAGCTTGGGTTAGTGAACTTAGGCCCGACGCTCAGGTTGAGTTGAACTTGGGTTGAGGGTTATGCTACTTGGGTTGAGCCTAGGATTACCATCTAACCCACTTAGGTTGCAACCCTAAATCCTACTAGGGCTTACAATGGGTTGGATCCGACTCAAATATGAGCATATCCATATTCAGATTTGTTTTTTGTTTTTTTTTTTTCAATTTAGACCTGTATTCATATCCGAATCCGACTTGAATCTAATACTGTAACCCATATCCGTTTTAGATCATTTGTTAAAATCAAAATCGAAATTGATTCGATCCAAATCAACTTTTTTTTTTTTTTTGGGAGAACTTCTTTTTTTGTTGTAAAGTTTTGATAGATTTTTGATGAGCATTGTGTTCATTCTGACTAATATTTGTTTTTGCAAATTTCAAATAATAATAGCAAAAAACTATGAAAGAGAATAAGTTAAGGGAGGAAAGTAGGGACTACATAATAAAATCAGATCCAGTACTCAAAAACGCTAACAAAATTTGTAGAAAAAAATTGAATCAAAAATAAAATCCAGTAGTTTTATAAACAATATGTGAAGAAGTTTAACAATACGAAGAGTGCAACTAAGAGATTATAACTAGGTAGAGACTTGATCTCAATTTCGCAGAGAGATAGAGACTTACTCTAACCCCTTATACAGAGAGAGTGCAACAAGGGGTTAGAGTAAGTCTCTATCTCTCTACGTAATTGAGATCAACTCTCTTCAATTACACATCGATGCATCGATGCACCCTAGGGTTTGACTAAAAACATAAAAAAAAAAAAAAAAAAAAAACAACATAACAATCCGATTTGGGTTGGATTTATGGAACATACTTGTATCGAACCCGAATTTGAGCCGGGTTAACAATCATTAAACCATATGCAATCCGTTTTTGATTTGGATCTAGTCCAAGACCCAAACCCGATAAAACCAGTTTCGGATCAAAACCGACCCATTTTAAGCACTAACCCCTACTAATAGTTCCCGGATCCGACCCATTTTCCCTTTTGCACGTGCTTCTCATTGCAAGCGTGTGACAACCCTACAGGTCCTCCCTTCAAAGTTCAAAACGATGATAAGAAAGATATTTCCCATCCATACAAATATCGCCTCTCACTTGACAAAACTTCATTTCCCGCTTTAAGACTCAGGTGCTTGGCCTGGATTTCTAGGGTTATCCGAACCCCTTCAAATTCAAAACAAAGAGTTCTTAAGGATTTCGAATCTCTCAAACTGTAGTTTTTCTTCTTTAGGGTTTTATAGTTCCTCTTAAGTGATTCTGAGAAGCTGATATCAGAGAAAAATAAAATGGCCTCTTTGAGTGCTCTCTCTCCTTATCCGTACTGGCTTTCATGTCGATCAAATCCTAGAAAACTTTTCATCTCTTCTTGCTCCGTTGCTCCTGCTATTACAGGTCTTTCTCACTTTAGTTCAATTATTACTTAACTCTGTCACTCTAGAATATTGTTGTTGTTCAAGCTTTTCGAAGTGACCGTTAGAACTTCCAAGATATTGCATTAAGATGTAAAAAAGAAAAAAGAAAAGAAAGAAAGATTACATTTGGAGATATACCCATAAAACAAATATTGCTTGGAACAATTAGTTTGAACCCTTGCCTTGTTTCATAATAAAAGAATATCATTTATTGTTATATGATGATTCTGTTAATTGGGTTGAAATCTTGTTATATTAAGTTTATTTATTTATTTTTTGTTATTAGTTCTTATGAGAAGTACCAAATATTATTTCTCATTTATTTATTTTTAATTATTAAGCATGCTTTTTGTGTGTTTATATTCCTATATAATTCTCGTTTCAATTATATTAATTCCTTCTCCAATTGTTGATGTCCATAATGAATATTTGTGATAAAATTAATGATAGGTACCCCGAGGTCTAAAATACCTCGAAAGAAATCTGGAAGAAGAGAAGGAGCTGGTAAAAGTATGGAGGACTCTGTTCAGCGCAAAATGGAACAATTCTACGAAGGATCTAATGGTCCTCCAATCCGTGTTCTCCCAATAGGTGGTTTGGGTGAAATTGGGATGAATTGTATGCTTGTCGGGAACTATGACCGATATATTTTGATAGATGCCGGGATCATGTTTCCAGAGTGAGTTTTGTAAAATCTGTTTCTCTTTTGATATTCTGATAACATTTGTAATTTTGTACTTGTTGTGAATGAACTTTATTTAGCCACCTGAAGTTGGCTTTGTCAAGGATTTCACATAGTTATTATTATTATTATTATTTTTTTTTTCTATTTAGTTTATTTTTTTTTCTATTAAAGTTGTATTTTCATTTCAAAGGATGTGATTAGTTCCCTATAGAAATATTGGTTTTGGTATTTAGTTTAGTTATTCAGTTAACACAACGATAAGTTCATGAGAGATAGGGCTTAGACCCGTAGCTCAGTTGGTTTGACAAATTGCAAAATAACTTTGAGGTCATGGGTTCAAGTCTTGCTTACCTATCAATTAAAAAAAAAAAACAAACTTCATTTGAGATAGTCACCTTTGTTCAAATTGAAAGCATCTGTTGAATATTTGGCTGGAATTGTACCTTATTTGATCATTTTGTTTGATTTGTTGGCTTTGAATCATTTGTGTATATTAGCTATGATGAGCTTGGAGTCCAGAAAATTGTACCAGACACAACATTCATTAGAAAATGGAGCCATAAAATTGAAGCAGTTGTTATTACACATGGCCATGAAGATCACATTGGTGCGTTGCCTTGGGTAAAGTTTCTTTCCTGCTTCTTGAACTATGGTTATGATTCAGCAGATATAGAGAATGCATTTATGCCTATACGTATTGCAGCACGACCATACATATTTTAACTTGAGATGCAATAGATCTTCTATGTGGTGTTCTAGTAATTTGTGGCGCATGAAAGAAGCCTTTAGTTGAATAGCTACCCAAGTTACTAAGATACATGAGGATCATGATGTAGGACATCAATAATGTCTTAAGTAGTTTTTGATTCTATTAGGATTTGTTTTTATTTTTTAGTTATAGTAGGATTTCTATTTTCTAGTTCTATTAGTATTTTTATTTCATAGTTACTTTAGGAGTGCTATTTCTTATGTAGTTTTTATTTTTATCTAAATTCGTTTTTATTATTTAGGCTCTAATTAAAAGTGTTTTTAGGTGTTCAAATTGAATTATAATAGATTTATAAAGTTGGTATTATGTTATAGTTATATTGGAATGTTATTTTTTAGTATTTTAGAAGGTTTATAAGTTGTTATGATGAAGTTATATATAAGTAGCTTGAAAAACGAAATTCAATTAATTCAAAACATATCAATTTAATTATCATTTATCTCATAGTTACTTTTTAGTTCTTTGCTTTATCTTCTTCAAGTATTGCTTATTTATCAATTGAATCTATTAATTCAAATTGATTTTGTGTGTTCCATTGAAAATAATCTCTTAATTCCTTTCGACTTTATTGATTCACACGCTTTTGCTATTTCAAGTGGTATTAGAACTCTTGTTAAGATCCACAAAAGATGATTGATGAAGGTGATTTTGTTATAAAATCTTATCTAGAAACTCAATTTGAAGTCCAATTTGAGAGGCTTGAGGTTAGAATTATTTCTGTGTTCAGTACATGGTTCTCAACATCCCTGAGAAGGAGAAAGGTAACAAAACCTTGGAGATGAAGATCCCAAGGACTCCCACCATCCTTCTCTTAATTCCCCTCAAAATTCAATCCTAGGGATACCAATTAGTGAGATCGAATCTACCAGTTTTTCAAATTCTGCACATGATTTTAATCATATCCAAATCGCACCCTCCCAAATTGCATCTTATGTCTCCTTAGACCTTAAAATCTATCTTCCACCACCATCCCTTCAAAATACTTCTAATAACCCCATTCTCCAACCTTTCCCTCCACTATAGTCACCAAGTCAGGGTTTGGGAATAAGTTAGCAAGGGAAAAATTCAGTAAAATCAAGAAATATCGGAAAAAAATCAAGCAATGTTAAGGCTTTGTAGTCGTTCCTTCTATTAGGTGTTCTCATATTATATCATCGATTTCTATATTAAACTAGAACGATAAGTCAAGAATTCCCAAGTAATCACTGATTCACAACGTATTCAAGGTTTGTACTATTCAAAATATAACAAAGATCACAATCATGAGTCCGAATTAGGATTCATTAACTGATTAAAAACATCGAATCAATGTCATTCTCATTTGCATCCTCCTTATTTTAGGCATTGTTCATGATTTAATCGTGTAGTTCTTAAAAGTCACCTACTATTGAAAAAGTCGTGATTAAATCAGTGAGGAAAAAAGTCACGATTTAATCATGGTTTTTTCAATAAGTCGTAGACTTTGGTGACTATGCCCCCCACCTCTACAATACTCTTACACGCTTGTTCAACACTTGCATACCCTTCCCCATCTTATTACACCCTTTCAGAATTTTTTCCAACACCCAATATCCTCCGAAAATCAACATTCAGCAATATATTTTGATTTTAGAAATGAAATGGATCCTCATCCCACCCCTCAACCATAGTCACCAAGTCAAGGTTTGGGAAAAGTTCGGCATGAAAAAAAATCGAGAAAAATTTGGAAAAAATCGAAATATTGTTTGGAGAACGTATTATTTTTTTTTACTAAGTGGTGTTATCATTTATATCATCAAATCCTATTTTAAACTACGAGAATAAATGGTTTGTTAAAAAACCCTTTTAAAAATAACGATTAAATCACGTTTTTTGTTTAAATCGAGATTTAATCACCAGTCTTTAAAATCGTGATTTAAACATGACTTTTTGAAAAGTTGACGACTTTGGTGACTATGCCAACTCACCAAAACTACGTATGACGTTGGTTTTCACATCCCTCCTCATGTGCATACTCATCTTCCAATTTTTAAAGACTGGCAAACCCACAACAATAAAGTGAGTCTGAAGAATGGATATCATTGGAAATGGATTAGAGAGGGAGACACATGGAAAACGAGAAAAAAATGGGCCTTCAAGAACAACTCGAGGACGAGTTTTCTAAAAGTAAGGGGGCCTGATGTAGGCCATCAACAATGTCTTAAGTAGTTTCTTATTTTACTAGGATTTATTTTTATTTTCTAGTTCTAGCAGGATTTCTATTTTATAGTTCTCGTAGTATTTCTATTTCATAGTTACTTTAGGAGTGCTATTTCTTATTTAGTTTCTATTTTTATTTAAATTCGTTTTTATTATTTAGGTTATAATTAAAATTGTTTTTATGTGTCAAAATTGAATTATAATGGAATTTAGAAAGTTGTTATTATGTTATAGTTATATTAGAATGTTATTTTTTAGTATTTGAGAAGGTTTATAAGTTGTTATGATGAAGTTATCTATATATGGAGCTTGAAAAACGAAATTCAATGAATTCAAAACATATCAATTCAATTATCTTTTGTCTCTTAGTTATTTTCTAATTCTTTGCTTTGTCTTCTTCAAGTTATTGTTTGTTTATTAATTGAATCTATTGATTCAAATTGATTTTGTATGTTCCATTGAAAATAATTTCCTAATTCCTTTTGAATCTATTGATTCAAACGCTTCTGTTATGTTAGATCAATAGTCTTAATGTTAATTCATCACAGAGAAAAAGTTAGGGAAAACCGGACACAATCTCTTAATTCTTTTCAAATCTTTTGATTCACATGCTTTTGCTACATCAAATCAATAGTCTTAATGTTAATTCATTGTAGAGAAAAGTTGGGGAAAATCGGGGTTCTACCATATTTATGGGAAGTGCTTAAAAGTGTTATGTTGTGTCGACATGTTGGCACGACAAAAAGTTTAAAATTGGAAGTGCCAAGGTACCACTGCTCAGTATGATATCTCTTAGTTATAATCCAACCATTGATTGCGGATTATAACCATTTAATTATTTCAATATTTTGATCAGTGAGTAAAAATATCTGAATTGTCAAGACTACACTTTTTGTTTTTTGATTGGTAAAAAAATCTTTATTGAGAGGGGGCAGTCGAGCTGACCAAAAACCCCAGAAGGGAACAACAAGACAAGATAGAGAAAAAAGGGAAAAAACAATCAAGTGCTACCCATATGATTACAAACCCAATCCCACCTCCCCAAGAGGTCTTAAAAAAAAATAATTCCCTTTTTGTAGGGTAAGGAAAAGATTAAGGGTTAGAAACTTGGAAAAGAGATTAATGAAATAAGGGTTAAAGAAAATGGGGAAAATGATTAAGGGTTGAGGTTTGTAAGTTTCAAGAATCAAGAATCAAGAATCAAGAAAATCAAGAACAAAAAACTAAAATAAATCAAGAAAAACAAAAGAATAAAAAAGAAAAATAAAGATTAGAAAAAAAAAGAGAAAGAGATAAAAAAATAGAACATTGGAATCACACCAAGAATGGTGGAGAACTCACGTCACTCCATGAAAGAAACACATTTTTATTCATCAAAATCTTCATTGTTCTTTAATAAAAAAATCCTAATACAATCTATACAAAGAAAATAAATCAAGAATCCTTGTCAAACTAAAATACCAAATAAATAAACCTAATTTTTGTAACTTTCTTTCTCCTAATTTTCCAACCCTAATAAAATTAGGGTATGTTTGATTGCATGGAAAATCAAAATCTATGGAAAAATGGAAAAGTTAAATCCATTGTTTGTTGCTATTTTGGAAGAAATAAAAAGGAAAAAAAGAAGAAGAAGAAGATGAGGAGGAAGAGGGAGGGGAGAGGATGTGGTGGTGACGTCGCCGAGGTAAGTGAGAAAGAAGAGAGGAGGATGTGGTGGTGGTGGAGGAGAGAGAAAGAGAGAGGGTGGCTGGCAATGGTGACGGTGATGGTGGCAACAACAACGATGGTGATGGTGACGGCGACGGCGATGACGACGACGATGAGATTGAGTGTGATGGTGGTGGTGGTGGCGGGGAAGAAGAAGAGAAGAGTGGGGAAGAAGAAGAAGAAGAAGATATTTTGGGGATGAAAAATTTAGATGGATTTCACTTTCCCACCCTTATGGGTGGGAAAATGAAATCCATTTTTTGGTGGACTTTTTATTGGGGTGGAAATTGAATTTCCATGGAAAAATGCAATCAAACACAAGAAAAATGTCATTTTCCATGGAAATTGATTTTCCACCCTATTTTCCATGTGCAATCAAACATACCCTTAAATAAAAGACAAACTAAAGTTATTAAACTGTCCTTAAATATTATACTGAGATCATGGGCCAATAAAACATGAAAATAAACCTCAACAAAATAAAATTAAAGCCCTAAAACAGAAATTTAAATAAACACTAAAATCTACTCTTCCAGATTTGATGTCCCTATTACTTTTGCTTCAATGAACATTAAACTCCAAAAAAAAAAAAAGAGCCCTAGAATGTTGATGATAATCTCATGAACTTGATACTCCTTATCTTTGAACACCCTAGCATTTCTTTCCCTCCATAGGCCCCAAGAGATGGCAAAAGGAAGTAAGTTCCAAAGCTTTCTCTTAAACGCTTGGAACCCCACTCCCCACTCGGACCAACTCTTGAAAACATCCCACAGAGAACTTGGTAAGCAACCCAAAACCCCAAACAAACTAAAGAAGTGGCACTAAATTTTGGAGGCGGTCTTGCAGATCAGATGTCTAGGTTCATATCTATGGGTTTATGGAGAACATTAAATGGTGGATCCTCATTGGAATGTGCACCATACTTTATGATGGATATGAGATGGAGGAGTTTGACTGGCCTAAGGTCCTATCCCATGCATTCTTTTTTGTAGACTTCATATCATGATTGAGGGGTATGTTGCACCAAAGTCCCCTAACATTGCACCTACCTAAACAAAGTGTGCTAACATTGCCTAAGCTTCTACTATTATTTTTGAAGAAGGATATTTTGTTAATTGTCAATTTTTCATTAATTCTTACTTTTTTTGCATGACTTTTTAATATTATCTGTTATACTGGAAGGGTCAGGTTCAAGGGCCATGTGAGAAAACATGTAAGAAAACTTTCGTTTTTTAAAATAAGGGTTAGAGGTTTTGGATTGAGCTGATTTTTTGCAAGGATGGTCACTATGATGAAAAGATCATCCTCACAAAAAATCAGCTCAATCAGAAACTTCTAAATCCATCAAAAGTGATTTACAAATTAATGATAAAAATTGGTAAAAAATCGACGGTCCACATTCTAAATCACTTTTAATGGGGTTAGAAGTTTTAGATTGGGCTGATTTTTTTTTGGATGATCTTCCCATCATAGAGATCATCCTCACAAAAAATCAGCTCAATCCAAAATTCTAACCCATATTTTAAAATTTTATTTACCGTCGAAAGTTTTCTTACATGTTTTCTCACATGGCCCTTGAACCTGACCCATACTGGAATGCACATATATCTTATCTAATGGACAATGTTTAAAATACTGGCTGACAAATGCGAAAAGAAAAATTAATTCTAACACTCCATTTGAAGTATTTGCTTTTGGATTCTGAAAATATGTTAGTGTCTATTAACAATATATGCTTATTGGCGTCATTTTTTGATTAGTTAAGTTAATTCTTAACTACAACTGATGTTCAATATTATTTCTTCATGGAAATTTAAATTCCCAGTAATTTTGAGATCATTTTATTCTTTGGCATTGTTACTAATAATTATTTGTTGTGCCATCTAAAAAGGTTATCCCAGCTCTGGATTCCCGTACACCTATCTTTGCTTCATCGTTCACAATGGAGGTATGTTATTTTAGAAATATTAGACATCTTCCTATTAATATTCTGCACCATGTTCTGGAGAGATACCCCTCATTCATGGTTGAAGGAATTGTGTGAGCTGCTACAACTCCTAGTCATGATCTTGTAAGCAAGTGCTTTTTTATGTCCCTTGTGTATCCAATCATCTCAGCCATATTATTCTTCATATAATTGTAATCTCTTAGTCACGTGATACCAAACTCACTCAATTTTGAATTGGTTTCATTGTTGGCCCTGTCACAATGTCAAACCCTGTTTTCAAACCTAATATTATATAGCTACAAAGTTATTATGGTTGATTTTCTTAGTCTGGTAAAACATGTGACATCTCCAGGGAATATATTGAATTATTTCCGTTTCCACACCAACAAATTCAACTAATAGTTCTTTATCTATATATATATATTAGTGGATTTTTCTATACATTTCGCTAAACTGTAAATTTGACTGAAGTATTTTTAAATTTTTTTTTTTTTTATAAAAATTGTTTTAGTTAAATTTTATAAAATAGAAAAAAAATATTAATTTCTTGTATAAAGAGTTGCAAATCATACGTAATTTTCATTCACTAATAGAAATGAATTTTGATTGATTAGGTATCTTTATATCATCTTATTCTGATGTATTTTTGCATTTTAGCATGTATATATAAGCGTATTAAAATGTAGATATAATCACACTTTCTTTTTTTCGAAAGCTTGTCTTGTAGTCTTCAAAAAAGTTTGTACCCAATAAAAGGGGATCCCCCAAATAGTAATAATGAAGTGTTCAGAGTCTTGCTGTATCACAGCGAAGCTCGACTATTGCACTCCTTCCATAAATTCCAACAAATAACAAATGGAGTAAAAAAAAAAAAAAATACCAACAGAATCATTTCCTACCTAGAAAATAATATTGCTGCTAACCTTGAATTAAGGAGTACATAGATTTCGGAGGAACCCAACTGATTTTGGAAAGATGAATGAAATGAACCCAAATGTAGTGAGAAATAGTGCAATGAATTAAGAGATGGTTAGCAGATTCACAACTTGTTTTGCACGTGCAACAATAATCAACCAAAATAATCTCGTTACCAATAAGATGACCTGTAATGAGAATCCTCTCTAGAGCGGCAAACAATTTGATTATGACCTTAGATGGGGACATGAAGACCCAAATAGTAGAGGTTGGAAAGGTATCATTTGTATTATTCTCTAATAAGGACTACTAGAAAGAACTCATAATCACTGAGAATGCACCAACCTTACTTTGCAACCAAATTCGATGATCTTCCAAAATCGGTGAGGCAACATGAGAAGATAAGCTGTTAATAGGATTGGCGGTGAAATCCAGTTCCAATCATTTAGACATCTTTTGAAATCGAGGTCTCTACCAAACATCTTTATCTTTTTTTTTTCTTTCTTTAATGTTTTTGTAAAAAGATTGGAATTCGGACTTTAGAGGAGTCTCATCACACCAAATATCATCACAAAACACAAATCATGTTCCCTCTCCCTATTTTGAATGCAACTCTTGTACAGAATTTCAAAAAATCTTAAGTTGAAAAAAAGCTCCACAGTTGCGGAACCTTCGTTGTTTATTGCAATATAACCCTCTCCGCATGCGATCCTCTTTTTCTCTAGGAGATTCTTTAACTCAGGGTTCAATGCAATAGGTAAAGATTTTCTGTATTTTTGTATGGTTTTACTTGATTTTTAATGCCCAACACCCGAATTCTCGCATAATTATCTTTTTCTTTGTGTGATGTGTTGGCGGCTGATCTGGATCGTCACATGTAGGTTGGTGGATCTGTCTCCTTTGTCTGTTTGTTGTGAACTTGATGCATAACAAACTGAGGATCAAAATGATCGTCAATATCTAAACATCAATTAGGTCAATGACGTTACTTCTCCGAAGGATCCACCAAAAGATGAGTCGTCAACACCCGATCATCATCTATTTCTGAACTTCGTGATGTGGAAGAATATATTATCATCAACTGGAATTTCAACTATGTTTCAAGCATGAACATGAATGAAGAATCATATGATTCTAACGAAAAAACTATCGAAGATTCGTACGAACCTGACATTGCTTCAGTTGCATCAAATAAGATTACTGAATCAATCAGATGTTGGACAAAATTTTCGTCATATTTTTTCTGGATGTGGCAACACTGCAAGACATCAGTATTGTATAAAATATGATGTTTGAACGAAATGAAGTTGTAATTGGACATGTGAAGTTCCAATAGAAGTGCAAATTGTTCAATCTCGGGGTCCAATTTCCTTCCAACCATGGAAGAATGATGTAGAACAAAATGGAAGTCAAGATGGTCATCAGTCTCAAGACATCAATCAAGTTAATGAAGTTGCTCCATTGAAGGACCACTACAAGATGAGACATCACCATCCAATCACCATCTATTTGATCCTAGATTTTCCAATTGCTAAGAGTCAATCAACGCTTTGTCAAGGAAGAGTCAACTCGACCAAGTCAAAATTGAGGGCATTGGGAGAACTACGGGGATCTAGGTTCGCTAAACCTATATCACAATTCTCCCCATAGGAGGACACCCCACACACTTGGAAAAGGTTTTTTATTTATTTATTTTTGTTTAGTTTTCAAACCCTAGAATTAGGTGATATCTTGAGAAAAGGTTTAGTGCCTTCGGTTATCAATGCAAGGGGTTAGAAAGGTACCAGTTTTCATTGGACTTAGGTTCTATGTAATGTGTCTAATTTCTTAATTGAGTCATTAAGTCTAAATATTAGTTATCCATTAATGATGTGAGTTTATTTTCAGTTGTAAGGCGATATCAAAATATCAACAGTTCTTTATGTAGGCTTGGATGTTTTGGGGTAGGGAGAAGATGATTCAAGTTTAATCTCAAGTTCTTTCTTTCTGAGTTTAGTGTGGTACTCTTTTCAATTTGTGTTGAGCATTTTCTCGACAGGGAGTCATTCCTCAAGTGTTAGGCTGAACGGTTCACTAGCAATTCGGTTGAGTAATTCCCTGTTTACCTCTACCATCCCTTATTTTCCATTTTATCTTGTAATAGATCTTCAGATCTGAATTTTGTGTAATTGTGTTTGCTTTATTGATAGGAAAAACTTTTTATTTGTTTTTTGATCATCTCACTACATCAAAGTAAGTTGTTCGCAGTTGGAGAGGCTCCTTTGGTGGACTTAGTGGCAGCTTTGATTAGGAAGTTGACTATGATAAAGAGCTTGTTGATTAGCATTCCTAACTACTTTCTTTGTTCTCTACGCGTAGGAATGTGGAAATCAAGCTTGATAGGATTTGTTGGGACTTCTTCTGGCATGATAAGGAGGGTAAGAGAAATTTTCATTTGGTGACTTGAAAGAAGATTTGCAATTCCAAAAAAAAGGGTGGTTTGGGTGTTAAGAGATTTTGTTTGATGAATTTGATATTGTTAGGGAAGTTGCTTTGGAGATTTGGTGTGAAGGAGAATAGTCTTTGGGGAAGTGTGATTGCAAAGAAGCTCAGGTTTTATTAACATGTGTGGGAAAGTGGGGCTCCCAAAGTTCCCTATGGTTGCGGAGTTTGGAAAGGGTTTATGAAGAGACTTTTATTGTTTCGAAAGAAGGTGAAGTTTAAGGAGGGAAGAGGCAACACAATTCTTTCATGGGAAGATTGGTGGTGTGGGGATAGGCCTCTTAAGGACCAATTTTTGAATCTTTTTGAGGTGTCCTTGAAGAAAGATAAGGCTAGTTCCTCCTTCTTGACTTGGGAGGGGGCATCTTGAGTTGGGATTTTGGTTTTCATAGAGCATTTCATTATTAGGGGTTGGGAAGTTTGGTGAGGTTGGCGTTGAATATAGTTAGGAGTTGGCATTGACGATTGCCAGATTCAGGATTCTAGGGAAGGTCGTTTCTCTCTGAGTTTGTTATACCATGTGAGTTTAACGGATAGTGCTACTTTCTTTTCTCACTTGTTTATCTGGGGGGGAGAAAGTACTGTCAAAGATTTCAGTTTTTGTTAGGTTGCCTACTTTGGATCAGATTATTAGGAGAGCTTTTGCATCTCCTAACTTTTGTTCCTTATGTTTAGCTAACGTAGAATTGGCTGACCATGTCCTATTCTTTTGTGTAGCAGATTTGGGCCCACTTTATCTCCTTGTTTGGTCCTCAATATGTGCACTTTTTGAATCTTGGTTGGATTGGAGTCTTCCGTTTTGGAAGTCAAAATGAATTCCATGTGGCTTGCTTTCATTTGGTCTGTTGGGACCTATGGAAAGAAGAAAGTGGAGTTTCATTCAGGATCTTATCATTTCGATTTGGCATCATTGTTTCTTAGACCATGTTTTTAAAGAATTCAAGGGTATCTTCTTTGAAGATTTTCTTGTAAGATGGGTTCGGGTTTGTAATTTGGTTGAGGGGTAGTGTTTGTGGTTGGTTGTCGTGGTGTTTCTGTGGGTGCTTCCTTTTTCTCTCTTTCTGGTTGTATTCAGGTTGGTCAACTCGACTCCCCTTCTATATTTTATATTAAATATCTTTACTTAAAAAATATTTTGAATTCTTTTTAAACTCTGGACTTGGACATTGTTCAAGTCTAGATTTGAGCCTTTGTTAAGTCCAATAAAGTTGTATTCCTTAAACAAATTGGAATGAAAGTTGAGTTTGTTCACTAGATTTTATTCCGCTAGGTCATCATTGTTATTCAACGGATCCATGTTCTTGTTGATTCATCATTTAGCAGACGTAGTTTCAACGATGAGTCACCAAGATGTACACCTATCACTTGGTTTTTCCTTTTTGCCAACATATCCATCTTGCTTTTGATTTCTCTGAGTAAGAGATGGTCTTTTTCCTGAAGGTCGAATGATTTGGGGTCCTGATTTAGTTGTTTCAACAATCTAAATTAAATTGGGTAAGCCAATTGACCATTAACCACTGTAAGACATCTCGACAAGGAGGCGTTGCGACCCACGAGTATTCTAGCATTCACCAAACATGACATTTCTTTGGTACACGGCTATTTTGACTAGTCTCCTCATAGACCCTTTATGGTCGATTTGAAACTTAGTTGGTTATATATTAATAATTTATTCATATATCTAACTCGAAAAGATATAATAATATGTAATGTAGTTCTTAGTAGTCTTTTTCATTTAAGCAAGTGTTCTTGCATATATTTGCTTTAATGTGTAAATGAACTTTATTGATTGCTCATTCTTACAATCCATGTGGTTGTTTATTGTAGTTGAAAAGGTTGTTGATTGTTTATTCATGATAAGGTGATGGCTAGGAAGATGTGTAAATGTCAAGTCAGAAAATCAGTCGGGAGATGTTCTCACAAAACCATTGTCTAGGAGTTCCTTTCTTACTTTTTTACTTAGCATGTCAGATTTGTATGCTCCAAGTTGAGGGGGAGTGTTTATTTAATGTCGTGTGGGTCCAATACTTAAGCCCATACGACTAACCACATGTTTTTAATATAAAAGACAGGCCGAACCCTATTGGGAGTGATCAACTCATTCTTTTCTCTAGTTTCTTCCTTCTCTCCTTAACCCTAATCTTCTAATAATCATTTTATGCTTGTTTATTGAGTGGTCATTTCTTCAATATTTCCATCATTTTCATGATAATTTTATTTGTTTCCTTTTTGTTCAAAATACTCGTATGAAATATTTCACTACCACTTATTGAATAGACATTGAAACAAAAATTTAGTACTTTGATCTTATTTCGTATAGAATACATATTTTAGGCATTGTTTGGTGGTATCGTGGAGCTTTTTTATGGTCTTAAATAAATTTTTTTATTTTTTTGGTCTCTTAACAGCTTATTAAAAAGCGGTTGAAGGAGTTTGGAATCTTCGTCACGTCTAGGCTTAAGGTATTTAGGACAAAGAAGAAGTTCCTTGCAGGGCCATTTGAAGTAGAGCCTATCAGGGTTACCCATTCTATTCCTGATTGTTGTGGATTGGTGCTTCGCTGTACTGATGGTACAATTCTTCATACTGGGGACTGGAAGGTAAGTGCTATGCGGGTAGTTTTTGTCTTTTAGCACGAAATTTACTAGTTATACACGAAACTTTACTCTTTTATTTTTTTTATTTTTAACAGATTGATGAATCACCATTGGATGGGAAAAGTTTCGATCGTGAAGCTTTAGAGGAACTCTCAAAAGAAGGAGTTACGTTGGTAAGTGTTTTGGATTTATATGTTTTCCTACCTGTGTTTTTACTCCCTCCCCCCCTCTCCTCTTTTGTCAATTTATGCTCATCTTTTAGGACTCTGAATGCAAGCTCATATAAATCAAGGCATGCATTGAGTTTGACTATGGAGGATGGGCAAGGTTTAGTGCCTTCAGAAATATATGTCTTTTTAAATGCCAAGGCGTGATGCAAGGTGCTTCATAAGCCAAAGCTTTGAGAGCATTTTTTTTTTAAATTAGATAAATAATAACTGCCTACATAAATAAGTAGCAAGGTTTTAAAAAAAGATTAAATAGCGGAAAAATTTCTGTAAAAAAAGAAAAAGAAATAACCTATGACACTTCACAATTTCACATTCCGTGTTTAACGGCATTCATATTTTCATACGTTTTTGTTTTTGGTAGGTATTAAAAGGTTTATTAATGAAAAATAAAGGAAGAAACAAGAAGGAGGTTGAGAAGGTTTTCTAATACAGAAAGGAAGAGGAAAATAAAAATAAAAAACCCAAAGGAAAGATAAGTCATTCCTTAATCTCACTCCTTACAAACCATCTCCCACCTAAACAAAAAGTCTTTAAGGAAGACCCCTAAAACTCTTTGAACACTTTAGACCCGTGTTACAAGATTTATTCCTACTAGATGAAACTGTGAACTGGTATGAAGCGATCCAGTTTGCTGTTTGGTTCATATTGGGTTCATGCAATACTACGAACCTCGTAATAACCAATTTGTGAACCCAACCATTCTAGTTTACTGAATTTTGTTGCTGGGTTCGGCAAAACAAATAGTGACAATACAACATATTTTTTTAAGAACTTCTATTATGCCTCTTCATCTTCCTTCTTCATGTAGACATGTAAAAATTAAATTCAAATGGAACGAACCAACGAACCTGGTAACATAGTTTTAGGCCATTAAATGTGTATCCTAGGATACTCATAGTGATCTTCTATAGGAAGGTGCCAACTTAGCAAAAAATAATTATCTTGTGTAAAATGTATTCTTTCCAGTCAAATAAATGACTACTACTCTCCCAGGTTCCCTAGCATACTATAAATGTGGTTAAGCTCCATAACATCCTTTTTATGGAATTGAGATCTTGGGCTTACCAACTTTGGGATAGAGATGATATAAATCTTGGAAGTGCCAAAGCATGTGGAATGTGAAAATAAAATGAGACCAGATGATGTAGATAGGCTTGTCGACATTTATCTTAATGTCTTTGATCAAGTTAAGATGCATCAAAGAAAGAAATTAGCAACAATGATTGAGTCAACTTTGTTTGACTGAGTCAACTCAGGTTGGTCAAGTCAACTCGACTCAAGCTTTTACTGGTCCTCAAGACCTAGTCCAACTTCTCTTAGGACTCTTTCTTTTATTGAGTTCTTATTTTTTTAAGTTGTTTAAGTAATCCTAGTTAGTTTTTTTTTCAATTTTAGAAAATTTCTTTTCCTATTTAGTTTCTAATTTGTTTTATGTTTAAAATTCGTTTTTATTCTTTATGTTATAATTAGAAGTCATTTTAGATGTTCAAATTGAGTTCTAATAGGATAAGAACGTTAGTAATATGTTATAGATAGATTAGGAAGTTACTTTCTAGTGTTTTAAAATATTTGTAAGTTGTTATGAAGTAGTTATCTATATAAGGAGCTCCAAGAAACGAATTTAGTGAAGTAAGTTTTTTGAAGATTGATTAATAAAAGGAGATTTTTCTTACCTTTTTTTGTTTTTTTGAGCATAAGAGCCCGATATTGGTTCTTAATTTTACGATGGATTTGTATAAATCTCAAACTTCAATTGAAGTTTCTAGTCTATTTTGCTCGTCATAGAGATTCTTCATTATTCTTAGTTCGTGAGATTTCACCCTAGAACCAGATTTTTAACATAAACTCTTAGTTCGTGCGTTTTACCCTACACCCGTTGGCATCAGAGCCAGATTCTTGTGTTCTTCACCATGTTGATGGGTACAAGGAGCCACAATCTTTTGAAAGGAGATGCATAAGATTATATTAAGCATGGAAAAATACGTAATGCACTTGACGAAATTACTGCTCAGTTTGATAATGTCCATCAATCAATTGACGAGAGATTGAAGGTGGATTTAAAGCAAATTCAAGCCGAATATGACAAAGAGATGGAGGAACTTCGTATTGGAAATAGTAATTTTTTCTTGTTTTTATTCTATGTAAGGGCATTTATGTCCAGTCATATATATATATATATATATGTATATATATATATCAAGCTCTCATTATGAGGCTTGTCTATTACTTTTTTATAATTCTTATTGGTATCAGAGCCTTCTAGAGGACGTCCCACTCTCTCTTGAGTTCTCCTCTTCGATTTCCTTTGGGACCTTGAAGTTTGTTCTCATCTATTCTATTTTCCTCTTTTCTCAAAATCCCTGGATCTTGAGACCTACTAACCTTGCCGCAACTTCTTAAGAAAGTCTCCCCTTTGGGGGACCTTTTTTTTTTTAATTTTTTTTTTATATCTTTGATTCATACCTTATTTATCGCATGTTGCGATAAATTGTTTCTGGGGTTTTTTCACATGCTATGATTTTGCGCTATGATTTTTTGTGCCATTCGATAGGGGTTTTTCTCTTACCCTTGCTACTATTCGATAAATTTCTTTCTGTGACCTACGACAGCCACAATGTGATGTGTAGATTAGTGCAACAACACCTTAGCAGTTTCCCTTTTGCATCTGTGATAGCAACAATCACCTAGGAGGTATTATTTACCCATGACAACAGCAAACTGCTGTATTCTGTTGTATTTTTTAACCTATGATAACAACAGCTTGCTGTATTAGCATCCACGACAACAAGTAGCCTGGTTTGGGGTCATAAGACAGTAGCTCAGTCTTGGTTGGGGTCATACGACAGCAAGGCTTTGTTTGGGGACATACTACAATAGCAGGAGGGTTCTGGGAGACCTACGACTGCAAGTAGAAGAGTTCCGGGGGCTACGTGAAGCCCTACGATAGTAGCAGCCAGATTTGGTGGCTTATAATAGAAGCAGATTGCTGTGTGGATATTTGCAACATTAATACAGGGATCCCTAAAGCTCTATGACAGCAGTTCAGCCTAATTTGAGGGTCTACAACAGTAGTACATTGTTGTGTTGGTGTTTGCGACATCACAAAGTTTATGTGAAGCCTTTCAATAGCAGCCCAGTTAACTTTCTGACCTACGACATCAATTAAGGAGCTATTTGTGGTGAGTTCTACTTGCCCCCTTGGTTATCTTTTGATTGCAACAATTTTGTGTGTTCCTAGAACCACAGTGATCTCCCTTCAAACTAAAGTTTCGACTATTTTTCTCGTAATAAGCAATTACATCGCATGAGACCAAGGACTCCAATTCCATTCTTGGAGCACGCCTCTTAGCACAACGCATTACTAATGCCCTTTTAGATGGTTGGAATTTTCAGTCCTGGTCTCGGTCAATTAGGCTTTCTTTGGTAAGTGGAGGAAAATCTGGATGGTTGTTGGGCACCATTAATAAATCACCCCTTACTGATCCCAAAATTGAACAATGAGATATTGACAATTACACTATCCTTGGATGTCTCTTTAATTCTATGGAGCAGCGCATTTACACCATATCCATGTATCATGAGATTGTTTCTTTGTTGTGGTCAGCTTCTACTCAGATATATGCACATGCTCGGGATGACTTGAGGATCTACGAGTTTTATCGAGACATCGCTTAGGCTACCTAAGGGACTCAGTGTGTATCTGACGACTTTGGATTCTTTCAGTCTTGGTGAGCTGTTTGTAAAGGCAACTAAATTTATGGTTACGTGAATTGCTAAACACCAGACATACTTGTTTCTTATGGGTTAACGTCTTGAGTTCGAGGCACTTCGAATCCAGATTCTTAGCATCACACCGTTACTCTTTTTATTTGAGACATTTGCAATCATTGATATTGATGAGCGTTGTTGCTGTGTAGTTTCCTCTCAGACTTTGGCTTCTGGCATTATCTCTGCTCCAATTACAGATCATATGACTCTATTAGTCAATTTTGGTTTTTCTGACTCTCGTACTTAAGGATTTGGGAGTCGAGGCCATGGTAAAAATAGTGGTTTTACTTGCAGCTATTGTGTGACGATTGGCCATGAGAAGACTCGCTTCTTTCAGCTCTATCCTCATATGTTGCGATCTTTTGCTACCCCTTCTTTGGGACAGCTTGCTTCTCGTGGTACTATTGATTTGTAATAACTCTAGATTTAGATTGTTGCTATTGTACGAAATCAGATTCATGCTCATATTCACTCATCTTTGATTGTGGCCTCAGTTACCACGCCCCAAGGTACATTTTCTGCATTTTATGCTATTCAGTCCGACTCTGCTGTTTTGACTTGGGTAATTGATTTTGATGCCTCTGATCACATGCCGGTGAGTCTAGTCATTTACTTCTTCTATTTTTCCTACTACTTATAAGAATGTTTGTTTTGCTAATGGGTCTCTTACTTCTATTCATAGTTTAAAATTTTGTTTTGATCTTATGTTTTGAGTTTTCAAAAATCAAAACAAAAACTCGAAATATTACCGAAACATTCGATACATTTGGCACATTAGTTTTTAGGTTTTTATAGAAGTTTTTTATAAAAGACTACAGTCAAGGGGCATGCAATTAGTTACTAGGTATCTCAAATATTTATTAAAATAGAAGGGTTTCATTTAAAAAGCCAATCTTTCATAGGAGACAAAGGTCAATGGCTCAACAACTCATTGTTTCTTCAAAGGTTAAGTAGCTCATTGTTTCTTCGAAACAATTGTAAGGAAAAAAAAGTAAGAAAAAATAGAGAAGAAAAAGAAGAAGAAAAAGGAGGAGGAGGAGGTTGCTAACATGTCTCTCTTTCTCTCTCAAGCTGCCCATTGTTACTTCGAAAAAACTATAAGGAAAAAAAGAAAGAAAAAACACAGAAGAAGAAGAAGAAAAATGAGGAGGAAGTCACTAAGACGTCTTTCTCTTTCTTTTTTTTCCACTCCCTTTCATTTTCTTTTTTGATTTCACAGGGATACCTCTGAAACACACTCAAATTTTTTTTTTTTCTGTTGTTTCATCTTGGTATACTGGAAAACCAAAATGTTTCGTACGAAACATTACGAAGCGAGACGATATTTTGAACCATACTTCTATCCACAACAAAGGTACCATTCCTTTTTCCTCTAGTTTTTCTCTTGATTTTGTGTTTCATGTCCCTAACTCATCTCTTAACCTTTTATCTGTGAGTAGTATTACAAAATCTCTAAATTGCTTCATAACTTTTTTTCCTACTCACGGTATTTTTCAGTACCTAGCTTTGAGGAGGATTTTTGGCAAGGGGTATGAGAGAAATGGGCTATACTTGTTTGGATCTCAACTTACTGTGGTTTCGGCGTCTGTGTTTCCACTCTCCGGGAGTCATATTTTTTTCTTCTCAGACTTTGGATTTATGGCATGCTCACTTAGGACATGCTAATTTTCAGCACTTATGTTCTTTATTTCCTGTTTTAAAAACTACTATTTCCAATACTTCGAAGGAAGAAACAAGCCCTTGATGAGAGACTCAAATTGCAACAGAGTGAAATTCAATCCATAGTCAATGTCGAATTAGAACAACTATTACAGAGTGTTCCTTAAGTTAAAGAAGATGTTTTACAATCTCTCCCTCAATTTGCTGATGAAGGTATCTCTTCCCATCCCCAAGTTGTTTCTGTTATCAAAAATCCTCTCCAAACTCTCCATAGCCAAAATCGAAATTTCTCACCCACAGCCATTCCTCCCCAACAAAATCCCTTTGTTTCACCACTTTCAAACCAAGTTGTTCACGGACTTCCCCAACATCATACCTTTTTGAAACACCAAAATCAGCCTCCACAACATGTTTTTCATAACCCCCCAACTCTCCATGTAACCCTCAACATCTTTCTTAAACTTAATTAGTCCCTTACACTGATTATCTTGATAAATTGAATCCCTACTATATTCCATCACCCACGTGAATTAATCAGGTAGAATATCGGCTTAAGACAAAAATACCACAATGCAATGACCTTCTTCACATCGATGATTTCCTTAATTGGTTGTTTGCTGTGGAAAGTTTTTTCGAATAAGCCTTGGCATTTCAAATCCCATGAAAAAGGATATTTAGTGATGGTCTACCTTAACAATCATAGTTTTCTAATAGGTACCTACAACAAAACTAAGTTCAAGAAGATCAATTCTAATGCCTATCAACTCAGACTACCCGTCACTTTATGCATTTCCGATGTTTTTAATGCCAAACACCTATATTCATACTTTGGTGATAATCATTCAGATAATGTTGCTACGAATTCGAGGGAAAATTCTCTCAAACTGGGGGAAGATGATGTAGATAGGTTTGCCGACACTTATCTCAATGCCTATGATCTAGTTAAGATGCATCGAAGAAAGAAATCAGCAACATTGATCGAGTTAATTTTGTTTGACTGAGTCAACTCAACCCAAGCTTTGACTGGTCCTCAAGACCTAGTCCAACTTCTCTTAGGACTCTTTCTTTTATTGAGTTTCTATTTTTTAAATTGTTTAAGTAATCGTAATTAATTTTTATTTCAATTTTAGAAAGTTTCTTTTCCTAGTTAGTTTCTAATTTGTTTTATGTTTAAAATTCGGTTTTATTTTTTAGGTTATAATTAGAAGTTCTTTTAAATGTCCAAATTGAGTTCTAATATGATAAGAATATTAGTAATATGTTATAGATAGATTAGGAAGTTACTTTTTAGTGTTTTGAAAGATTTGTAAGTTGTTATGAAGGATTTATTTATATAAGGAGCTCCAATAAACAAATTTAGTGAAGTCAGTTTTTTTGAAGATTGATTAATAAAAGAAGAGACTTTTCTTCCCTTTCTTTGTTTTGTTTTTTTGTTTGTTTGTTTTTGAGCATACGAGCCCGATAGTGGTTCTTAATTTTAGTGTTTGCAATTGATTTGCATAAATCTCAAACTTAGATTGAAGTTTCTAGTCTGTTTTGTTCGACATAGAGATTTTTCATTACTATTAATTCTTGAGATTTCACCCTAGAAACATATTTTTAACATAAACTCTAGGTTTGTGTGTTCTACCCTACATCACTAGACCACAGAGTGGAATCGCAATGGATCAGAAATTGGTTTATCAATTCACACTAGCTTTACAACACTAGTACCCTAGAAAATGATCTATCCAAACACTAGCTTTACATCACTAGTACCCTAGACGATGATCAATTCACACTAGCTTTAATCCCACTTACTAAAAAGAACACTTAATAGTGTAATTAGCATTATAAGTTATAACTATTAAAAATGTATCACTACCCTAAAATTAGAAATGTAGGAGTAGGTTCGGCCTAAAGTGAAATATAACTAGTAAAGTAGCATAATAGTGAAGAAAGAAAAAGTAGTGCCAACTATTGTTGAAGTCGCAAATAGATTATGGATTGTAGAGATTCTAGCCTAACTAAGAATGTAATATACATAGTTAAAAGACCCAAATGTAAATTAGATGTTACAACAAGGACAATTTTAGAATTGTAAGGACCATTGTATAATGATTTTAAGAACAACGAGTAAAACATACAAACAACTCATCCATATTTGGTGTCAAAAGGTGTGGCCTCTGGAGCGCCCCTCTCCTGAGGCCTAAGTTTCAATATCTCTTTGAATATGGTGGATGCCTTTAAGGGAAAAAAGGCCTTACTTAAAGCTTTAGGGTCTTTCTTGATAGTCTTGCCTTGAGGCAACCTCAATGAGTATGCTTTCAAAAAAATTGTTTTGGACTACAGAGTTCATATTTTTTTCTTCTATTTTTGATTGCATCAAAGTCACTAATACCGTCAAATGTCCTGGGAACTACTATTTTTTAATTTTTTGATAGGCATCCTGGGACGTACTTGGAAACTTAGTTTACTAAATTTTTCCTACTAACATTTATTTCTGTTTTGCCAGACCCGTATCTAATGCTACATATGACCATTCAAGTTTGAGCTCCTTTTTAGCATGTGTTGGCATAAACCCCAGGCTTAAAATGCTAGTCTTAAATGTATCATTTAACCTTTTGGACTATATGGGTCCATCTAGGTTTCGATATGTATCATCTCCATATAGGAGTTAGGAATTTGCTGTTCTATTAGATAGTTAAAAAATGTTTGTCTTTCTCTTCCAGTGTTGACACAAGAGTTTGCCCCAAAGCTGAATGCTATAATCTTCCACATAATCTTTTTGTATCTCTAATTTTTCTCTTCACCCATATCATCATTGTTTCTGTACAAGAACATTAGCAACTGTTTGCATTGCCAGTGACAAGCAGGATGTTTTTGTAGTAGGGGGTTGATTTCCTTTTAAGAGATACCTTCTTGCTATCTTGTTTGGTATGTGCAAAGAGAAATTGAAGAATCTTGAAGAATACGTCATCTTCTTTGGATGATCAAGAAGATAAAACCCATATGGTCTTAAACTATGAAGTTTAAGGTGTTGGTAGCATTGAAATTTTGATGGATTGGAAAGCAATGGTTGGTCCTCCCTACATCATCTTCATATTTGGTGCCCTTCCACGGATGCTTAGATCAATTTAAACTTTGATGGATGGTCAATTGGCAATCTAGGACCTTCCTAGATTGCCGTTTTTTTTTGGAGACTAACAGCACGAAAGTCCTATATTTCATTCAAGATCAGTTGGAGAATGTGGTTTATCATAGTCAAATCCTTTGGTCAAAGGAGGGAGATGATTAGTGTGATAGGGTGCGATGCGAAATACCTTGGGTTTGGCGTCATCTTTGAATATTTCTTACTTCTATATGCTCAGATTTGGTAATGTATTATCAGACTTTCTGGAAAATGGAAGAGTCTGTAAGGATTTTATATTGTTGCGAAGTGCTTTTTTGTAGGAAGTGTTTTTTTTTTAAAATTTTTTTTAATTACAGTTTGTGCATGTTGCTCGTTTTTGTTTTCAAACTCTCTTTATTCTTTAAATAAAATTTGTGCTAGTATGATTCATATATATATATGGGTTGGGTTCTGTTGGCTCAAGATATGACACAAGATCTTCATCGTATAAACACAAAATCCAATGGTTGAGATTTTATGCGTATCTCAACAACACATATCCCAATGATACTTATCATGTGGATAATTTTCAACCATTGGATTTCTTATTTACATGGTCAAGATGTTGTGTCATATCTTGAGTCAACATAACCTATCTATCTTATCTATATATATGTATGGCTTGGGTTCAAGGGACAACAGGATAGCCAAAGTGTTTTTGTAAAATATGGGCTAGATGTTTGGAATGGGCTGATATATGGTGAGGATGATCTCTATGGCGAGGAGATCATCCATACCAAAAATCAGCCCATTCCGAAATTTCAAACCCCAGTTTACAAGTTGAAAAATCGTGGACCATCAATTTCTAGTATTCATTTGTAAACCAAATTTGATGGGGTTAGAAGTTTGGGAATGGGCTAATTTGTGGTTAGGATGATCTCATCACCAAAAATCGGCCCATTCGGAAACTTTTAACCCAATCAAAAATTGCTTACACAAAAAGTTTGGCTATCTTGTTGCCCCTTGAACCCAACCCTATATCCCTCTCTCTCTATACATATAGGGTAGTGTTTGGTTGCCAAATTCCTAGCCAAAGTGTTGTCATCCTCACAAAAAATAGAGATCATCCTCACAAAAAATCGGCCAATTCTTAAACTTCTAACCCCAATTTATAAGTTGAAGAATCGTGGTTTTAGTTTGTAAACCACTTTTGATGGGGTTATAAGTTTTGGAATGGGCTGTCTTTTTGTGAGGATGATCTCCTTAGCATAGAGACCATCCTCACAAAAAGTAAGCCCATTTCAAAATGTTTTAGCCATATAAGACAACTTTGTCTACAATTTTGGCTACCGAACACTATCTATTATATATATATATATGGGTGGGTTCAATAGCCAAAGTTTGTCTTATATGGGCTCAAAGTTTCGGAATGGGCTGATTTTTTGTGAGGATGGTCTCCTGGTGAGGAGATCATCCTCACAAAAATCAGCTCATTCCGAAACTTCTAACCCCATGAGAAAGTGGTTTACAAATTAGGGGTAAAAATTGACGGTCCACGATTCTTCTACTTGTAAACTGGGGTTAGAAATTTCAGAATGATCTGATTTTTTGTGAGGATGATCCCCTCACCATGGTGATCATCCTCACAAAAAGTCAGCCTATTCAGAAACTTTTAGCCCATATAGGATAAAACCCTTTGTCCACAACATATGGGATTGGGTTCAAGAGCCAAAAAGATAGTCAAAGCTTTTTTTGTAAAATATGGGCTAGAAGTTTAAGAATGAACTGATTTTTTGTAAAGATAATCTCTATGGTGAGGAGATCATCCTCGCAACAAATCAGCCCATTCTAAGACTTCTAACCCTAGTTTACAAGTTGAAGAATCGTGGATTGTCAATTTCTAGTGTTAATTTGTAAACCAGTTTTGATGGGGCTAGAAGTTTCGAATTGGGCTGATTTTTTGCGAGGATGATCTCCTCACTATAGAGATCATCCTCACAAAAAAAAAAAAAAAAAAAAAAATCAGTCCATTCCGAAACTTTAAGCTATATAGGACAAAACTTTGGTTCCCAAACGCTACCCTATATATATATATATATATATATTATATATATATTTATAATGTGTTTGTGTGTGTGTGTTTATTATATTAACTATCTTTTGTTTAATGTAGAAAGGGAGACTTAAATCTTTTAATAAATAAGCATTCCTTTTCAGATGATGAGTGATTCAACAAATGTGCTGTCACCTGGAAGGACAATTAGTGAGAGTGTTGTTGCAGACTCGCTGATGAGACATATATCAGCTGCTACAGGAAGAGTTATTACTACCCAGTTTGCATCTAATATACATCGTCTTGGAAGTGTGAAATCTGCGGCTGATTTAACTGGGCGGAAGTTGGTGCGCCTTATTTTTCCTTAGTATTCTATAGTCCATTCTCTTTTCTGTGAAATCTTCCTAGAATTTTGATGTTGAAAAACGTGTCTATATGACATTTTTATTGGTTTTGGTCATTGTTATAGGTATTTGTTGGCATGTCACTAAGAACATACTTGGATGCTGCTTGGAAGGACGGCAAGGCACCAATTGATCCATCAACTCTGGTATGAAATGTGTAGCAAAATTATGTTTCATATCCATGAAGGTATTGGAAATAATGTTTATTGTTTTATGTTTTTTTCTATTATTTCTATGTAAGGGCGTTTATATCCATTAACACTTTTATTAATATATATATATATATACAGCCCCATAATGATATATATATATCATTATGGGGCTGGAGAATTATTTTTTACAATTCTTCTTGGTATCAAAGCCTCTAGAAGACTCATCATCCCCCCCTTTTGGGGTTCCCTCTTCGATTTTCCTTGAACCTTGAAGTCCATCTCTTCTCCTCTCTCCATTTTCCTTCTCTTCTCAACATCTTTGTATCTTTAGACCTAGTAACCTAGGTACAACTTTGTTAGAAGGTCTCCCTTTGGGGTTTTTTTTTTTCTTTTGATTCTTGGTCTCTTTATCGCATGTTGCGATAGGGACTTCATCCATCTTTCGCATGCTGCGATAGTTCTTTTCTGCGCTGTATTTACCCTATGATAGGGTTTCTGCCCTGCGATAGCAACAAGTTGTTGTGCGATAGTAGCTAGGGCCGAGTCTGTGACCTACGACAGCAGTTAGGCTATTTTCTGGACTGTGGTACACCTTGCGACAGCAGTTAGGCTATGTTCTGGACTGTGTTACACCCTGCGACAGTAGTAGACTTTTTCTGGACTGTATTACACCTTGCAGCAGCAGCTAGGCTGTTTTTCTGGGCTATGTTAAACCCAATGACAACAACTAGGGTTTTGTTGGACTGTGTTGCATCTTGCGACAACAACTAAATATAGTTTTTTGGGGTGTGTTAAACCCTGCAATAGCATCTAGGCTATTCTCTGGGATGTGTTACACCTTGTGGTTGTAGCTACAATAAGTTTTTGGGTTGTGTTAAACCTTGTGACAACAACCAGGATTCTCTTGTGTGCCTTTTTCTCTTTTTTTCGACTACAACAAGTTTGTTTGTTTCTGGTTTTTGGTATATATCTCCCTTCAAGCAAAATCTACTTTTTTCTTGTTTGTTCTCGTAAGCATGACATCACATCAAGAAACCAAGGACTTCAACACTACTCTTGGGGCAAACTCCTTTGCCCAACACATTACTAATATTACTAATATCCTATTACATGGTCGAAATTTTCATTCTTGGTCTCGGTCTGTTGAACTTTATTTGGGTAATAGAGAAAAATGTGGATGGCTTTTGGGCACCATTGCCAAGCCACTCCTTACTGATCCCAAAATTGAACAATGAGAGATTGATAACTGCATCATTCTTGGATGGCTTTTCAATTCCATGGCGCAGCGTATCTACACCATGTTTATGTATCATGAGACTGTCTACTCTTTGTGGGCAGCCCTCATTCAAGCATATGTGCATGCAAGGCATGACTCGAGGACTTATGAGCTTTATCGAGATATTGCCCAGGCTACCCAAGGGACTCAGAGCGTTGCGTAGTACTTTGGATTTCTACAGTCCCGTTGGGAGGAGCTTTCTCAGTATGAGTCTATGGTCGATTTATTTGCAGAGATAGCCATGTATGTGGTTACTAGGATTGTTCGACATTAGACATACCAATTCCTCATGAGTTTACATCTTGAGTTTGGGGCACTTTGAAACTAGATCCTTAACACCATCCCATTACCTTATTTATTTGAAACATTTGCGACCATTGATAGTAATGAGCGTCGTCGCTGTATAGTTCTCTCTCAGATTTAGACTCATGGTATTATATTTGCTTTAGCTACAGATCAGATGGCTCTAGCAGTCAATTTGGATTTTTCTGACTCTCGTACTCAGGGATTTGGGAATAAAGGTCGTGGGGGCCATGTCCGTGGTAAAGGAAGTGGTCTTACTTGCAGTCATTGTGGGAAGACTGGCCATGAGAAGGCTTACTGCTTCCAGTTTTATCCCCATCTGACGCTCCTTCTTTGAGATAGTCTGTTCTCCGTGTTGCTATTGTAGAGTCATCAGTAGTTCCTCCTACTGACACTCCTGTTTCCCTTGGTACTATTGATCTGCAACAACTTCAAACTCAGATTGCTGTTATTGTATGAGATCAGATCTATGCTCATACTCACTTATCATCGACTGTGGCCTTAATTACTACACCCTTTGGTACATCTTCTGCATTTCATGTCACTCAGTCTGGATCTGCTCCTCTGACTTGGGAAATTGATTTTGGTGCCTCTAATCACATGATTGATGAGTCTAGCTATTGTACTTATTTTATTTTTCCTACTACTCATAAGGAGGTTCGCCTTATTGATGGGTCCTTTACTCCTATCCATAGTAAGGGTACCATTTCCTTATCCTCTGGCTTTTCCTTTGACTTTGTACTTCATGTTCCTAATCTATCTCTTAACCTTTTGTTTATGAGTAGTATTGTAGACACCCCATTTTTGCACTCGCCTGATTAATCAACTCGTCAATCCGATTGCAATGATTCCCAATGATGGATGTGTATTCCATTGCTTTATTTTGTTACCAGATGTGTTTTTAGAATCCGGATGAGGTATCTCGAATTGACAAAACCTTAGAAACCACGCTACGCTAGGAAAATACGACCCCAGAAACATAGAAATCATCATCTTGCAGACCAAAAAGAAACTTCACGATAAAAATCACTAAAAAATTACCAAATTACCAAAATACCCCTAACCTCAAAACAACCCTAGAGCCTACGTTACGCTTAGGAAAACTCTCTCGAACACATAAAATAACAAAACGGAACCAAATAAATCATTTCACCAATTTTAACAGAATTTGACAAAATTACGAAAATGCCCATCATAAAGTTCACAATCATTTCACACAAAAAACTTCATAAATGACACAAAATAATATTTCCATTGAATTCCTTATGAAAAATCGATTCTAAAACATCCTAAAACATTAAAAAACCGACTTAAAACGTGAAAAGTCCTCTTCGGGGCAAAACGGTAATTTCACAATTTTCATAATTAAAAATTCGAAATTAATAAATAAAACATTAAATAATTAAAGTGAAACATTAATGAAATTAATTTAAAAATTTTAACCTAAAAAATCGATTAATCGGACTCTCAGGCAAAATTGTTGAGGGTTCGTGGGATATTTCTTTAAGGACCCCTCCATTTGGGGGTCCCAAGAATTAAAGAAATAATGGAAGGGGGTTCTCCAAAAATTTAAAGTCAATCAAGCAAGACTGTAGTCAAAATATTAAAAGTCAATCAAGTGAGACTAAAGTCAAAATTAAGTCAATTAAGCAAGACTGAAGTCAAAATATTAAAAGTCAATCAATTAAGACTAAAGTCAAAACATTAAAAGTCAATCAAATAACCAAAGTCATAATAGAATTCTAATTAAATAATAATTCTATCTAATAGAGTTCTAACTTAAAAACAATTCTACCTAAAACAATTCTAATTAAAACACAATTCTACCTAAAACAATTTTAACTAAAACACAACTCTAATTAAAAGATCTCTAATTAAACACTAACTCTATCCAAATCAACCTTAAGAAAATTCTATAAATAGAGTGCTCACACCCTATTTTCGAATCAAATCATAAACCCTAAGAGAAGTAGGTCTAGAAGCTCCCCTAGCCCCCCATAAACCCTAGTTTTGGAGCCCCAACTCCTTACCTAACATCCCTCCTTCAATTTTAGTCTAGAAAACACCTAAAATCCCTCCAAAAACACCCCCAAATCCGCAACAAACATGAAGAGTTCAGATCCAAAAACAAGGAGATACCTTGATCTAGGAGATCCGAAGTCAAATCCGGAGACAGAACGAAGCAAGGGAGTACAGTACAATGAGCTCTTTTTGTCAGATCTGAGGGAACAAAATCCTTGCTATCGGAAAGGTATGTAATTTTTTATTTTTATCTAGGTTTTTAGCAATGTGATATATTTGGGAAGTTAGTAGAGACCGGCTTTGGCCGGACGGGGTTGGTGCCTACACCTTCCAACCCCGTAACATGATCCCCGAATTCAGATTTTTTGTGGTAGATTAGTTCTTTTTATCCATGTTAGAGTCAGTTTGGTTCCTAGACCACAATAACTAGGTGGCGACTCCCAAACCTCAAGAGTCAAAAGCGGATCCGCGCACCCCGCGGATCGAGGGCGCTTTCAAGTATTACCAAATATCTAAATTGCTCCGTAATTTTTTTTCATACTCAGTGTATTTTTCAGGACCTTACTTTGAGGATGATTTTTGGCAAGGGGTATGAGATAAATGGGTTGTACCTGTTTGGATCTCAACTTATTGTTCCGGCTACTGTGCTTCCACTTTCTGGGAACCATATTTTTATTTCTTATACTTTAGATTTATGGCATAGTCGTTTAGGGCAAGCTAATTTTCAGCATTTATGTTATTTATTTCTTGTTTTAAAAATTTCTTGTAGTGTATACAAGCTTCAGTGCTCTGTGTGTGAGTTTTTTAAAACACACGTACTTCTTATATTCCTTGCATGCATATGTTTAATGCAATATTTGATTTAGTTTATTTTGATGTGGGGGGGCCTTCCCCTGTTACTGCTTTTAATGGTCATAGATATTATATTACTTTTATTGATGACTATTTTCGTTGTACTTGGGTTTATTTGATGCATTTTCGTTCTGAGGTACTTCTTATTTTTGTTAATTTTTTAAAATGATTAAGACTCAATACAATGTCACTGTTAAATCCCTTAGGTCTGATAATAAAAGGGAATATATTTCTGATGGGATTCGATCCCCATCTTCATGAGTACGGTATGCTTCACTAGTTGACTTGTACCTACACTTCTAAAAAGAATGGAGTTGTGAAATGCAAGAACCACTACTTGATAATAAAAGGGAATATATTTCTGATGGGATTCGATCCCCATCTTCATGAGCACGGTATGCTTCACTAGTTGACTTGTACCTACACTTCTAAAAAGAATGGAGTTGCGAAATGCAAGAACCACTACCTCATGAACATTGTTCGTTGCCTTCTTCAAGGAATGCATGTTCTTAAGTTATACTGGAATATGGCAGTTCTCACTGCGATTTTTCTTAACCGTGTTTCGAGTCGCACCTTAAGGGGACATGTGCCTTTTTATGTTTTTCGTCCTGATAGCATTCTCTTCCCCCTTACACTTAGTGTCTTTGAGTGCACTTGTTTTGTTCAAGACAGGACCCCTCATCGCACGAAATTAGATGACAAAGTCACTCGATGTGTTTTCTTAGGTTACTCGTTTATGCGAAAGGTGTATCACTGTTATGATCCCATTTCTCATTTTGTAATTCATTATTTGAATATCACTTTTTTTTAAAATGTTCTCTACTCTGTACTATATTTTCTTTGCAGTACTCTTTTCCTTTGTAGGATCCCTCTCTTGTAGTGCTGCCTTATCTGATTTTCTCTTCATCTCCATCTCTAGTTTTGTTGCCATTGAAGGTATACTCTCGTCGTCCCTCTCCAACCTTGCCAACTCTCTTCCTTGGACTTGGGTATGCCCTCACCTACACCGACTCCTATTCCTTCTATTTCTGATTCTCACTTGCCTATTGTGCTTCACAAAGGTAAGCGGGGGTGTAATACTGATCATCCTATTGTCCAATTTGTTTCTTATCATGGACTCTCTCCCTCTTATTGAGCCTACCTTACTGTCATTGATTCTATTTGAGTTCCTCGGTCTGTATAAGAGGTGTTGCGAGATCCTTACTGGACTAGAGTCATGGCTGCTGAGATGGATGCTTTGCAGAAAAATCACTTGAGAGCTTGTTCCCTTTCCTTCTGGAAAGCGGATTGTTGGTTGTAAATAGGTCTTCACTATTAAATATCTCATGGATGACATTGTTGATCGGTACAAGGCCCGTTTCGTTGCTAAGGGTTTTGCGCAGACTCTAGGAAAAGATTTGGTTTTACATTTTCTCCTGTAGCCAAACTCTCTACTGTTCGCCTCCTTATCTCTTTAGCTGCATGTCACTTGTTGCCCCTTCACCAACTCGATGTGAAGAGTGCCTTCCTGAATGGTGATCTAACTGAGGTTATTTATATGGACCCCCTCCTGTGTTTCAGCTTCAGGGGGAGTATTCAGGGAAGGTTTGTTGTCTTCTCAAATCCTTGTATGACTTGAAGCTGTTCCCGCGAGTTTGGTTTCAACGTTTCTCTGAGGTAATTTTATCTATGAAGTTTTCTAGATGCCACTCAGATCATACTTGTTTTGTTCGTCGAGGAGTGGATGATCGTTGCAACATTGTTTTGGTTTATGTGGATGATATTATCATGACTGAAGATGATGCACAGTGGATTGATAGAGTTAAGATGCTATTGGATCGTGTTTTTGAGATTAAAGACTTGGGTCCTCTCAAGTACTTCTCTAGATAGAAGTGAGCCGCTTTTGCCATGGTATTTCGCTATCTTAGCGAAAATACACATTAGATTTTCTTCAAGACATTGGAATGCTTGGTTGTCGTCCTTCCTCCTCCCCTATGGATCACAATCATCGTCTTCATGCTGAATCTGGTGTTCTTTTATCTGATCCTTCTTCTTATCAGAAACTTATTGGCTGTCTGTTTTATCTGACTTGCACCAGACCGGATTTGACCTTTGCAGTTAGTGTAATCAGTCAGTTTGTGCATGTTCCGTTTACCTCTCATTTTGATACCGTTTATCGTATTCTTCGCTATTTGAGTTTTGTCCTGGTCTTGGACTTTTCTACTCGTCTACTGCTCAACCACATTTGTCCTGTTTTATGGATGCTGATTATGCTGGTTCTCTTACAGATAGGAGATCTATCTCTAGTTTTTGCACTTTCCATGGTGGTAACTTGATCTCATGGAAAAGTAAGAAACATAATGTAGTTTCCCGTTCTTCTGTTGAAGTCGAGTATCGAGCTATGGCCCTTGCCACTTGTGAGCTTATTTTGCTTAGATTTTTATTGACGAAGTTGGGATTTCCTGTCGTTGGTTCTTTCGTTTTATTTTGTGGTTACAAGTCTGTCATCATGCTTGCATCTGATTCAATTCTTCATGAAAGGCCCAAACATATAGAGGTTGATGTTCATTTTCTCAGGGAGAAAGTTCGATCTGGTGATCTTCAGACAGTCTTTGTATGTTCTTCATATCAGCTTGTCGATATGCTTATGAAGTCTGTTGGTCCTTCTGTTACTAACTTTCATCTTGTCAAGCTGGGCTTAATTGATATATTTGCCTTAGCTTGAGGGAGATTATTGGAAATAATGTTTATTGTTATATGTTTTTTCTATTATTTCTATGTAAGGGCGTTTACGTCCATTCACACTTTTATTAATATATATATCTCCCTAGCTCTTATTATGGGGTTGAAGAATTACTTTTTGCAATTCTTCTGAAGGCACACATTTCACATTACTTTAATAGATGGATAATACACTAAATATAGGACTGGTAATGCTGTCTCTAGTGGTGTTGTCGGACTGTGACCCCCACCCGAGCAAGATAGAGTTGTCTCGGGCAACTTTCCTCTTTCAGTGGGCTTGTAATCTACTTCTAGTGTTACTTTATTTAGGTATTAGTTTCATGAAGTAGTTGTAGAGTACAAGTGGATTCTACTCTGAGACTGGGAGACTGGTGTATCAAGAAATTTGTGTGCCTAGGAAGCATCTGCAAAACATAATTTAGATACATAGGTATTATCCTGCTCAAATGATATTTGAAAATAAAATAAAATTAGGGCTTCTGATTTTGAAACAAAAAATGTTAAAATACTACACAAATATAAGTGAGTAGTCATTGTAATGTTTGTTTGTTTGTAGCAGTAGTCAAATGTTTGGATCTGTATCAGTTATATTCACCATGATTCAGAATTCTGAAATCATGTAGTACGTCCTTCATGACTATTATATTATCTGTCCCTCTCATATTTCACACTCTCTGCAGGTGAAAGTGGAAGACATTGATGCTTATGCTCCTAAGGATTTGCTCATAGTTACGACGGGCTCACAAGTAAGATAATCTAAAATGAATTTCAGTCAGAGACTGAATCCTTGGAATGATTACAAAAGGTCTATAGCAGCAGCATTTTAGCTAACATATGACTCGATGTATTATTGTGTCAGGCAGAACCTCGTGCTGCCCTTAACCTTGCATCATATGGAAGCAGTCATTCCCTTAAACTCACCAAGGATGATGTGATTTTATATTCAGCCAAGGTAACTGTTTAAGTTTACGAATGGAAATTCAAAGGGGTCCATGATTGGGTATTTTATTTTTAACTAAATTCTTTCAAAGTATTTAAATCGGTAGCCTATTTAAGCCAGAAATCTGGCGATGAACCAAAATCCATGCCGTTATAGCACCATTAAGTTGCATTTTGATTGTTTTCTTTTATTCTGGAACCTACAAGAAAGTACAAAAAAACACAGAACATCAACCCATTCCTATTTTTCAAGATCTTTCTTTTCCTTTTCTTACATAATCCCCATATGATCACAAAGGATAGGAATCCCTAGATTGGCTTCCATGTAGAAGAGAGCATTGGATTGCCAACAACTAAAGAGCTCAAGTACTGATCTTCGTAGAGTCCAACAAATCTCATATTAAAGAAAAAAATAACACCAAATGGCTCTATCTATATCACAATGGAGGAAGGAATGATTAACAATTTATCCATAAGACTTGCATATGGAGCAAAAATCAATAATTATTATCTTTCAATGGATCAAATGCTTATTGGGAAGAATTCTTTACAAAGAAACATTCCAAGAAAACATCAGTTTTGAAAGAATTTTTGAACCCCAAACAAATGCATCTGGAAATCAAGATATCGGAGATGGATCTAAAGCATAATAAGAAGAACCAAAACTGAGCCTTTTCTATTACAAGATTATTATTGCCAATCGTCCTTCAATGGGGAATGAAGATGACTATGGATATGGGGTAGAAAGTTAGCAATGGGGTCAATTTCCAATTGTTCATTCCCTTCTAAAGGCAAATTCCCAAGATGTGTGTTCATCATCGTTTATAATAAAGTCTTTTCGTGGGAGATATTTTGAAACGAGGAATTCATTTATGTATATCCTATTTGTAGTCATAGAAAAGTTCTTTATGGAGGTTCTCTTCATACTTAATAGTATGGATTTTGATTAGTATAAAGTCTCTTCATTTCTTGCTTTTCATTTGAGGTGTAGGAGTACATTATAGGCTTTACAATCAATGTAAACAATGTGACAAAATTATAAACTAGAATGATATGTGAAGAGATGAATGGTGCCAGGTGTTTGACTCAACCACTTGTTAAGTTCAAGAGTAAACTCTGCCAGGTGTATATTTGTTTGTTGGAGGCAAGAGATATGGATACCTAGTTGGCAATTAGATAAAGATTTGGTGGAACTAATCTTTCTCTCTCATAGTAAGAACGAAATAAAATGATATCTATATATATATATATATATATATATATATATAGGGTCCCGTTCGCCACCCTTAGTTTTACCACACACTTTAACAAACGTTTTTGTCTTACATGGGTTAGAAGTTTCGGAATGAGCTGATTTTTGGTGAGGATGATCTCTATGGTGAGGAGATCATCCTCACCAAAAATCAGCTCATTCCAAAACTTCTAACCCCATCAAAATTGATTTACAAAAATGGACGGTCCACGATTTTTCAACGTGTAAACATGGGGCTAAACATTTCGGAATGGGCTGATTTTTGGGGAGGATGATCTTCTAATCATAGAGATCATCCTCACCAAAAATCAGCTCATTCCAAATTCTAACCCATGTAGGACAAAAAACGTTTGTTAAAGTGTGTGGTAAAACTTAGGGTGCTGAACATTTCCCATATATATATATATATATATATATATATTTTTTTTTTTTTTTCCTTTTTTCTAACATTCGTGTAACAATTGAAAGGATTGAAGTTATACTTATCAAAAACAAAAAAAATTGAAAGGATTGAAGTTATGGAATCTTATTGGGCCATTACATTAAAGGATTTTAAAGGGGTAGATTGTAATGACATCTTACATTAATGGAAGATAGTAGCATCGTTCTTCTCCTTGTCATGCAACTTTCATGTGGAATGGCATTCCCAAAGGATGATGAAATTAAGTTGATTTCTTAGCAATTGGATGTCTTTTCCATTGTTCCAAAGTTCCAAAGGAGAGATCATGTGTACTTAGGCCCCTTGGGGAGAGTGATCCAAACAAGTGTGAAGCTTTATTTCTTATATCTGGCTTAAGAGTAGCCAAACTGCAGAACTTTGATAAAATCATGTTGGAAGGTGATTCTTGCAATGCCATTTCTTGTGCCTCATATCTTACAAGACTGGAAAACAATATCATTGTCATCCCCCTTGTCATGCAACTTTCACGTGGAATGGCATCCCCAAAAGATGATATAATTAAGTTGACTTTTATGGCATTGAAGGTCGTTTCAGAAGTTCAATTGGGAAGAGTATCCGAACTAGTGTGAAGCTTTATTTCTTTTATTTATCTTAAGAGCCGAAAGGCAAAACTTTGATAAAATCATGGTTGAAGCTGTTTCTCGCTATGATAATTGTTTGTGCATCATCTTCCACTTAGTGAAGGAGATTTGAATGATCGCATCTTCTTGAACATCTCGTACTCTTGTGTGTCGTGGGTAGCTGATGAAATGGCTGATATCATCATTCAGTGTGGCTTTTGTATCTTTATACACTCTATTGTTTCAACCTATCTCGTTTTAGTACCGCTTTCGCTGCAATGATATAACAAATAACATTTGTAATTTAGCAAGCAAATGTTTGGTTTTCAAATTCCAATCTTAATCGGCTTTTCTTCTTCCCTTTGAATGCTAACAGTTTTCTGTTGATGTCTCATTTGTATAGGCTCATACTTTATAAGTTGTGTCATCTATGATTACTTAATTGACTATATATTTATATTGTCGTGATTGCACATTTTTTACACATGAAATTCATTGGACTAGAAGCTAATGTGATTAATTATTTTTAGGTAATTCCTGGAAATGAGACCCGAGTAATGAAAATGCTGAACCGAGTCGCAGATCTTGGTTCCACAATTGTGATGGGAAAGAATGAGATGCTGCACACATCTGGCCATGGATATCGTGGAGAACTGGTATGATTTTTTGTACATTTTTGGAGTATTTTACGTGAATACATTTTAGATTGCAAAATTCTGTTTTCTGATGTATGCCTTATCATTGCGAACTTTCAACTATTTAGTTATTGGTAAAGGAAAAAAGATGTCATTTAATATTATGACTGTTTCTTTACATAATTGGACTCATAAGTTTGAATGTCTCTTTAATACGTATTCCCAAATGAACAATTTCAATGAAATCTTTTCAATATGCAGTTTTTCTCCTATATTTCAGTTATTTTTCTCAGGGATGAAAAACTTTTAAAAGTTGTTTTATCTATTTTTGAAGGAGGAAGTACTTAAGATTGTGAAGCCGCAACATTTTCTACCCATTCATGGAGAACTCTTGTTCCTGAAAGAGCACGAATTACTTGGAAAATCAACTGGCATCCATCACACAACTGTGAGTAAATTTTTTAATTTTTTTTATCAACTCATGGTGGGATCTGGCGTTGCAGATGTGATGACCATGTAGAGTTTTGATTAAACATTCCTTTTATGATGGATCATTTGAAATTCCCAGAGAAAGATTTTCCCCTTATCAAATTTATTTCTTCTAGTAAATTAAAAGTTAAAGAAGACCGAGAGAATCGATTCTCTCTCCGATGTTATAAATATAAAATTATAAGCTACTTGTGATACATTTTGATTTGAAGTAAACTCCACTACAGGTGATAAAGAACGGAGAAATGCTTGGTGTTTCACACTTGAGAAACAGAAGAGTTTTGTCAAATGGGTTTATTTCCTTAGGAAAAGAAAACTTACAGGTTGGAGATTCTTTAAGGTCTTGTTCTTTTAAGATGTTAGTTTGGAGAAAAATTCTAATTCCTTGTTGAGCTCTGATTGCAGTTGATGTATAGCGATGGTGATAAAGCATTTGGAACATCTTCAGAACTTTGTGTAGACGAGAGATTAAGAATTGCATCTGATGGTATTATTGTTGTCAGGTTTGCCTAAGTAGAAGACTTTCTTTTTTTATTTTTCCCCCTTAAATTGACGTGAAATTGTGCGCAATCCCATTAATTTTGATTTCTCAATGGCAGTATGGAAATTTCGCGGCCACAAAGTACAGAAGGCCTATTTCAAACTACCATAAAAGGAAAAATAAGAATCACCACACGTTGCTTATGGCTCGACAAAGGGAAACTCTTGGATGCACTATACAAGGCTGCCCATGCCGCGTTATCGAGCTGTCCTGTAAACTGTCCGCTAAACCACATGGAACGAACAGTATCTGAGGTATTGAGGAAGATGGTTAGGAAATATAGTAGTAAAAGACCAGAAGTCATTGCAGTTGCTGTAGAGAACACGGTGGGAGTTCTTGCTGATGAGCTTAAGGACAGATTATCAGGCAAGTCCTCTGTGGGTTTCGGGTTATCAGCACTGAATAAAGTGGTTGATGCAACACATCCAAAAAAGAAGAGGTCTAGTAGGATGCTTGAAGAAGTAAGCAAGGGTGATACCCACCAAGAGGAAGACACTGTAGAACAAGAGATCAAAGGTCTGCAAAATTTTTTTATGGAATTTTGGTAGATGCCTCTGATTTTAAACTGACTATACATATGAGAGTGTCTTTAACCCCAAGGGGTTGGCCTAGTGGCAAGCTGAGCCTCGTTAAGCTCCTCTGGAAGGGTAGGTCAAGTGTTCAAAACCCCATGAAGCAATGAATTCCTTGGGGACACCCTCCAGGGTCCGGTTGACCCTCGACTCAACCAGTTCACGTAGGACTTTCCAAGGGGGCAGTATGTGTGACTGGGATTTGTTCATGTGGTCGGTAGTTCATTTTATTTGCTATTTTTTCCTTTTTTGTGAGCTTTACCCAGAGTAGAGTAAAATTGAATGATTGAAAACAACTGCTCATACTTTAGGTGGGGACCTACCAAATTTGTGGTCCAGATTGTATGCATACCAGTCACACGTTCATATATTCTGCCAGAGTTTTATGTACTGAAGAACATTCCAGATATGTAGGCCCCAAGATTATCCATTCTTGATGTGGTTTGGTGCCATGTGGCATACTTTCAGGCCCACTGTCCCATGCCTTTGCCATCCCTTGTTGAAACAATATCTTAAAAGTCAAATTGAACATTGATTTCTAGCATTCTCATCATGGGCTTAATGAACAGGCTCATAGAACCCACAATTCATAAGCATTGGGTCTGGGGCCATGATGAGAGAAAGGTCAACAAGGGTGGGCCAAACATTTGAAGGACCAGTGGACCTAAAAAGTGTATCACACAGCACCAAAACATGTAGTGCATGGAGAAATTTATGATATGTGGTTTGGTGCCTTGTGGTGTACTTTTCAGAGAGAACCTTTTATTTCCCTTATTCACCGAACTTTTCCAGCAATCCTTGAATCTTTGTAGTCTTTTTTATGATTGTAAATTTGTGATACTTGCTTGAATCATGCCTTATATTTTATATTTTGTGATTGTAATACATGGTTTATATTTTTTTTTATGATTGTGAATTTTTCATGCATGTGGATTATGTAATACACCTATTTTATAGCTTGAAAGTATTATTCTTATAATCCTCCATTTTTCCTGGATTTACCGATGCCGAATAATTGTCAAATCCAAACTTGGTTACTTAGGTCCTGACGTGGTATGCGTGGGAGATGTATGGAGTTGATAAACATATCTTCTTTGTTGAATTACAAAGATATTTTAGGTTGAGCTGACTAAGAATCCATTTCAAAATTTGCGTAAGACCATTGATGATAATTTTTCAGGACTGTCCAAACGAATGTGACGGCTCAGATGGATCATTTATTTGTTCTTTTATTACTTAATGGTTTTTTTGAATTTATTATAATTGTTATATATTTTTAGGATTTTTAAAAACAATTAATTGAGGCTTATTCCTCTCCTCAAGAACCCAAAATGCCTCAAGTACATACCAGAATTCTATTGGTACATTGTCTTTACAAAATGGTTGTATTATACTAGTATGTTTTCTCCAGGGAATTTTTAGAAGCCATGAAATTAGCAAGTATTTTTTAATTATATTTTTCTTTTTTTCTTCTTTCTATTCTATTAATGCAGGTGAGGGTTTTGATGATCGACTACCATCTGAGGATGACTTGGCTATGTCAAGTTCTGATTCAGAGGATTCATCATCAGTTGTCCAAGAAGATTCCGATAATTTCTGGAAATCATTTGTTGCATCATCACCTGTTGAGCCTTCCGTCAAAGTCCATAATGGTTCAATTCCAAAAGAACACTTGGAAGGTCAAGATGGAACTGAAAGCAGCGGAGAGGATTCTGTTAAATCGTTAAGTTCTAGGTCAACGTCTTCCAAATCTGCGAAACGGAACAAATGGAAACCCGAGGAGGTCAAGAAATTAATCAAAATGCGTGGGGAATTAGATAGCAGATTCCAAGTTGTGAAAGGGCGGATGGTCCTTTGGGAAGAAATATCTGTGAACTTGATGGGTCATGGGATAAACCGTACTCCAAGCCAATGCAAATCGCTTTGGGCATCTCTGGTACAGAAATATGAGGTTTGCCCACATATCCATCTTTCTTGTTATCTGGACTCTTTTCTGAAAATTCTATTTTATAAAATTTTCATATAATGATGGAGTGTAATAGAGTACTTGTGATAGGGTATTAGATAAGGAAGACACCATCATTTCCCTCCTTTTGCCGATCATGTCGCTATTTAGCATACATTCAGGTGGGATGTTCAAGGTCATTCATGAAGTCGATTTTTGACCCTGGCCTTCTTTGTAGGGCCATGCATTTGGTTAGTCCCACGACCCCCACTATATATATGTAGGGTCAGATTCAGTAGACAATGTTCTAGACAACATGTTTTGTCCTATATGGGCTAAAAGTTTTGGAATGGGCTGATTTTTTTTGAGGATGATCTCTATGGTGAGGAGATTATCCTCACAAAAAATCGGTGCATTTCATATAGGACAAAACGTTGTCTATCGAACGCTGTCCATATATATATATTCGGTTGCCAAAGTCCTAGCCAAAGTGTTTTGTCCTATATGGGCTAAAAGTTTCGTAATGAGCTGTTTTTGTGAGGATGATTTCTACGGTGAGGAGATTATTCTCACAAAAAAAAATCAGCCAATCCTGAAATTTCTAACCCCAGTTTACAAGTTGAATTGTGAACCATCAATTTTTTTTTTCCACAAAAAATTAGTCTATTCCTAAACTTCCAACTCATAAACATGTTGGCCATTTAGTTGGCTCTTGATCCTTCCCTATATATATATATGCATGTACTACATATGTGCAAAATGGCTTCTTTCCATCCCTCCAGACACATCACACAAGTTTTTAAAGTACAGAGGCATTTTCTGATGACAGCACCTTCTGTTAGCAGGAAACGCGGAGTGGTAATGAAAGCAGTTCATGGCCTTATTTTGATATGATGTATAAGCTTTTATCCAATCGTGAGGCATCTGCGACCTAATGCATGGGAAGGGAAGAAACATCTGTAGGCTTTATACCAGCAACAAGGTACTAAATTTTGTATCATCGGTTGGAAGATTCTAGTTTCTGATTAATAATTATTACTAATTTGATTGATTATTTAAATCTATGTGCTTTTTATAGATTGGCTGAATGGGTTTATTGTTGTACAATTTCCTGTATGAAAATGTGAGAAGATCCTAGAGTGTGAAAGCTTGTTTTATTAACCTCAAATCAATACCTGATTTTGACGAGTGATGTTCTGTAGAGAGCATAATTGTAAACATGGTTATGAGATGCACTTTTCTTCCACTCATCCATCTCACCATCCTTATATTTGCCACACAACTTATTAACTGTTTGATATTTGGCTCCATATAAGCTAATAAGCTGCATTGGTGGTCTGTCTTATAAAATTCCTCTTCTAATTTGATTGAATATTTGTGTTAAATTTACACTCTACATACTCAGTCTTAGTTCTACTTATTTTAAAGTTCTTAAACCGTAAAATCTTTCTCCATATTCTAATTTTCTGTTGATTTTCTCTCTAGTCTCATCAACTAATATTACATCATTTGCAAATGACATACATCAGTTTATTCATCTATATGATTTGAGCTAACAAATATGGACTGAAAGCCAATCCTTGATATTTTTAGATTAAATGTAGCTGGAGTTGTTCATCACATCTCCATCTGCCCCCTTACACTCGTAACTATCCCAACATATATGTCTATTAGTATGTTAATATATCCATTAGAGACTTCTTTCTCAATACCCAACGAACTAATTCTCTTTGTATTTGCTTTCTCTCTGTGAATAAAAATTATATTAGTGTTCTTATTTTCTCTATTATTTTTCTAACTAGACATATGTCCTTGATGGGTTGCTCTACCCAAACATAAAACCAAATTGGTTATATGATACATATTCATTTTTGGTTGTAATCGCTTTCAATCACTCTTTCCCATAATTTCATATTGTGGAGCATAGGTTTAATACATGAGTAATTAGCACCACTTTGAATGTCTCCATTTTTCTTATGTATGTATGTATAGAGGTACACTATGATGCCTTTCCTTTATTCATCCAGCATCTTTGTATTCTAAAATATTATTGAATTGAATACCTTAGTCAAGAAAATCCAAATTTCCCATGTATCTCTTCCTAGTCCCAACTTTCTTTGATGTTATCAAATAATCCCTCCACCGTTTCTAGTTTCATCTCTTATTAACTTGACACTCTTTCTTTGTATTGTACCTAACATTAAATGTTGAAATAGTAAGTTTTCTTACTCTTAATTTGTGCCAACTTGTAACATCATCTTTCTTACGAGTCCGACTTTGAAGCTTCAAATTTCGAAGGAACCCTCTTACCCTCTTCATTACAAGACACACTTTGCATTTTCTATTGAGTGCTGATAATATGATGCGGTTTTGGCGCATGCACTTGACGCGTTTGCTCACAGTCCAACAATCGTTTGACATGTGGTGTGAATGACATCAGCAATAAAGAGATTCTCTCTTACATGTTGACCTCATTTATTTTTTGAGATTTCAAATCTTAAAAAGGGTTGTTGAGCCCATATTGATTATCACATTTACAATCTAACAGCATAGCCTTTTAGATTTTATGAAAATATTCATATTAAAAACAAATAATGTTAAAAAAATATTATTTTTCAAGCTTGATCCAAGGTGTTGAAAATGAATGCTCACCGAGCACTCAAATTTAAAAATAAAATTCAAGTGTGAAAAATAATTATTTTTTTAAAGTTAATATAATTCTGTCCTCTACGACTGCATTGCATCGGATCATGTTTTTAATATGACAAGGTGATCAAATCAAAAAGTTTTCTTTATATCAGTATGGGTAGGAGAGAGAAAATGGCCTCAGTTGCCTTAGTCACATATTGCGTCATATTATCAAAATTCTTTTCTATTTATTTCACTCATATATTTCCACCAAGATTTTAAATACCTCCTTTTGAAATATCACGTAATCCAATGGAATGGTAAGTTTGGGTTGTAACTGTTTGAATAGACATGCATGTCTATAGAATTTTGACACCATTTGTGTCTCTTACAGCAATCACGAGTTGATTCTAATTGAGTCTCTTAGAACAATGACGAGTTGTAACTCATTGAGTTCAAATCAGTTCAACAAAGTTTTAGCAAAAAAATAGGCCCTTCACGGGCATCCATGTGAGGTTTAAATTCGAAGATTTGCACCATCCCTACGTGCGTATTACATGCGCACATACGCTTTAAAGTTTTTTTGAACCTATCCAAATCCATTTTATAACCCATTGGCCCTCAAGTGCACATGGGCTTGACTCATATATTTTTCACATTTATTGTACTATGTGAGAATTTTTATATAAGAGTAAAACTCTTTAGTTGTTTCTATCTGATGTGAGATTAAAATTTTACACAACTTACGAACAAATCACTTAATTCTTACTTTCATTTTGCTATTACTTTTACATCTACTTCCATTTAAACATTAGTAAATCTTACATTATTTTAACAAATACACAAGTCAAAGACTTTTTGACTTATTTTCTAATTTAGTCCTTAATTTCTTACGAAATTGATTTAGGAACCCCTCCCAAATTTAAGACTCTTTGAAGGAAATGGGAAAGAGATAATCCTTGGGATATGAGTCTAGGGTTGAGCTAAATCTTTTTAGCTACACTAAAATAAGTGCAAAGAAAGATATTAAGTGTCGTTATATTTTTATTATATTTATCATTACAATTGAAGTCATGGTGGGGGGGGGGGGGGGGGTCTTAATCTTGGAAGCCCTCTGAGATTTGACTTTTTACAAGAAATAGGAGGAGATCATCATTAGGATATGTGTCTAGGGCGATGAAATTCTTTTTACTTAATTTAAAATAAAGCTAAAGAAATATTCTAAGTGTCTTTATTCTTTATTAGGTTTATCATTACAATTGAAGAATTATAAATAATAATAAATAAATAAATAAATAAAGCAAAAAAAAATAAAAATAAAAATAGTTTGACAATAGAAATTCTCTTAGTTGAAAAGGACTTGTTCCAAGTGTCAAGCCAGTGAGACTAAGAGGTGTAAAGACACAATTTTTGCACTTACTTTATTAATCCATTTGTTAACTCGATTGCTATAGTTCTCGATGACGGATGGATATTCTAAGACCGTGTTTATTTCCCTTGCTATGATATCTAACTCACAGTGTAAGATACACTATGCAAGCATTCAGTATTTGTTTCTTACATGACAAACATTTTATTAATTTAGCGCATACCACTCATCGAGAGCGTAGCCAAGAAAATCTGGTAAGTGGAATCCCACCAAAATGTTGGGATTCCTCTGTCCAATGTCTCTCATTTTCTCGTTTAATATAGAAAACACTTTCCGTACTTTAGTAAGATCTGAAATCTTATTAAGGGTTGTTGGACCCACCTTTGCTTACCACATTGGTAATCCAGCACCATAGCCTCGTAGATTTCATGGAAAAATTTAGATTCAAAATAATAATAATAATAAAATATGTTTTGAACATCATCAATGGTGTTGAAAAATGGAAGGCTATCGAACTCTCAAATTTAAAAACAAAATTCAATTGTGAAATATATACTTATATATAGATACATATATTTTTAATTTTTTTTTCCAAACTTCTTAAAATTTCTTCTCTACATCCTAATGGCATCTGATCATGTTTTAAGTTGCCACGATGTGAACTTATGATTCTTAGGAAGATTTAAAATCTTACTAGGTGAAAAGATTGCCCTCACCCTACTTCCTCCAAATTTAAACAATCAAATATATAAAAATTCTTTAACAACATATTTCTCCTACTCAACAAAGATCGAATATGAAGAATTAAGGTATAAATCAATTTTAAAGGATAATAATTATTTTTAAAATTATAAAAAATATTTATTATGAAAATGTAATATAAAATTGAAAAATTATGTCAATGAGATATTTATTAATTTTAAGGAGTATTTAAGATTTTGTATTACAATTGTATTTTGTAATGCATACTGAAAAAGGTCATGATAAAACGACGCAGTAAAAGATATGCGGTATATACGCGAGTGATGTTGCAAGTGCACAAAATCATAGATCTTTTTCTTCGGTATATACAAGGAAAAAGATATGCGACATGTCCTTGCCACGTCAGTTATGTACAGACAAATAGTATGGAAATTAGATTTGGCTAAGGGTTTTTACCACAAGATCAAGGAAAATCTAATTCAAGATATGTAAAACAAATTTTATTGCAGCTAAACAGGTCCTAAATGTCGTTATTTGTCACTAGATGTGTTTATAAAGTTCATATGAAATGTTCTTTATAAAGAAACCTTAGAAACCATACAAAACTAGAAAAATATAACTCGAAACATAGAAATCATCATTTTGGGACTAAGAAATTTTTTAAAAATTGACCAAATTACTAAAATACCCCTTAACGCTAAAATACTCCTAGAGGCTACATTATGCTTAGGAAAACCCTTTCAAACACAAAATAACAATTGGGAATCAAAAAATTATTTTGTCTATTTTCACCAAAATTTTCAAAATTACCAAAATACCCCTCGTGGGGTCCATACCCATTTTAGGCTAAAAAGTCATAAATGAAACAAACCAAAATTTCTAATAAATTTCTTATTAAAAATTAATTATGAAACATTCCAAAATATCAAAAAATGACTTTCCAAAACAAAAGCCTTGTTTAGGGTACAATAGTAATTTTTCAACTCTAAAATTCGAAAATCTGAAATTAATAATTAAATTTTTTAATAAATTTAAATTGAAATCTTAATGCATCAAATTAAAATTATTAAACAAATAAATGCAATTAATTAAAACCATTAGGTCAATTTCAAGTTTAGACCCATTTTTCAAGTGGGGCACACCCAACATTTAATTAAAAAACCCTCCACGAGGGATCTCAAAGAATTTTAAATAATTAAATAAAGAATCCTCAAAGAATTTTAAATAATTAATTGATTTGATTTAATTAAGCATAAGTCAAATAAATCAAATCAAATAATAACTACTTGAAATCTTATCTAAAATCACCTAAAGATAAGTTCGATATTGACTCTATCCAAAAGAGACCTAATCTAACACAAACCTTACCAATAACTTATTGAAAAAGGCAATCAGACAACCAAATCTTGTACGTCTTCAAAAACTCTAAGAAACAGAGGTCAAAATCTTCTCGAAGCTCTACCAAAATTCTAAATTTGAAGCTTCAACTCAATACCTATACTCTAAGTCTTGATTTACAACTTGAAAAATACTTAAAAGACCTAAAATACACCTAGAAAAGTAAGAAAGACATTCAGATTTAGTAGAATAAATTCTCATCTTTGAGTTCGGGAAAAGATCTAGAAGCAAATACAGATCGAAAAAATTTGCACGAGTCAATCTCTAAGGAAATCAATTGTCGCAATCACTCAAGTAAAATTTTTTATCTTTATTTTAAATTTAGGTCTTTTTGCAATATAGATCTTTGATAGTAGTAAAAACTGGCTTTCGTCAGATGGGATTGGCGCCTAACACTTTCCAATTTCATAACCTGATCCCGGTACCTGTAATCTTTTTGTAGATTTTTATTTTATCCGTCTAGAATCAATTTTTTGAATCCTAGACCGTAAAATTAGGTCACGACTTTATAAAATCCCATAAAAAATACTTTTCTCTGATAAAAATCTAAAGTAGATCTGCACCTGAGGATCAAGGCACTTTCTAGAAGCATGGTTTTAAAATTCGATTTGACGTCTCGTCTTGTACTGGACGAGACCGAGTTGTCTTGGTCAAAATAAATTTTTTAACTCAATTTCTAATTATTTATTTATATATATATTTATTTGAAAATAATTATAATATTTTTTTATATTATAAATTAAGTTAGATTAGAAGATGTTTGGTTAGAAATTTATATTTTATTTAGATAATATTTGAATTTAAATACTAAAAAGATAATTATTGTAAGTAAAATATACAAAATCTTGGTCGACTTGACCAAAGTTTTACTGACTCGGACGAGAATTTTAAAATCTTAACCACATTTCACAAGATAAGGACACAATTGAGATGTCATATCTATCCATCTTGTTCATGGATGATACCGAGTTGACTTTGGTCTCGAGATTTGATATCACAATGAGAGGACAGGACGATACGTCAAGCTGTTCATACGGAGAAACAAAGTAGTTAACTTTGTAATTATGATCATGTAATGTGAGCAATCCTTTTCAAGTAAATCTCGGAGTCTATATCGAGCCCATGTCTAACTATGTTTCTTAATAAAAACATAAAGCTTGATCGAAAATGACTCTTTAAACGATTCCACCATCCCTTCTCCCACCAACAAATAAGAATCTGACAAATAACTTAATATTAAACATTTATATAATATATTTTAAATTCAAACATTAAACGGTGTACAAAACCTCATCATGTCAAGTCGTCATCAATTCCTTCGAATCAAAATTCATGGTGTAACTAAATTTAGTAAGCAAAGTATATTTTAAGAATTCCCTTCTTCCAATACTTGATCATTTCTTAATCTCATGCCAACACAACGACAAAACATTTAAATAAGTAGCTTAGGCAGATGGAGGAACATGATTCATACTCCTCCATGTTTTGTTGAATGTTTAAGAAACCCCTAATGTTTTCAAAACTAACTACATATCCCCTTGATCTTGTTCTATTCCGAAAGACTAATGAAAATGAATTAAATGATCTTCACCTTCTAATCAAAAGCCCTTAATTTTTATCTTTAAAATCTTCATCTTTAAGATCTTCAACCTCTAGAGTGAACTATTTTTTGACTACTAACTATTAATATTTTTTTTATTTTTTAGTATAAGAAGGGTTTCAAGGGATTTGAACCTAAGACCTTGACAACATCGTCCCAAGGTCTTACCTCAAATCTTATACATTCTCAAAAATCATATCTTGGGGTCTAGAGGTTTGAAGGGTCATGGAGTAAGAATCTTAATGGTTCAAGATGAAAGTAAAAAAAGATTAATCCTATAAATGGAGGATGATTGGTTTTGATAGAAAAGTTGGGCTTTTTTTTTTTTCTTTTCTTCTAGAGGTTGAAGATGAGGGCGGTTTGGTAATTATCAAAATGTATCTCAAATATCTACTTCTACGTTTTAAAATGGATGATGAGGCAGAACATAACTTATGAGGTTGATCTAAGGAATTTTAATAATTCTATTGTATAAGTTAAAATTCCATTGTATAATTGCATTCTTTTGGGACCAACTACTTGCATATCACAGGTTTTCAGTTGCAACTAACCTACTAAAAATAATAATTTATTATAAAATAAATAAATAAAAACTACTTCACATATCTATTTGTTGGATCTAATGTGACGAATCTTTGTGATCTTCCTCAATCCACTTCGTCTTTCTTTCCTCTCATACTCTAATTGATGTTGTCAACAATAATCACAAAGATCCTCTCTTTGCGATGTCACATCCACATTTATGAATTGCAATTGATAGAAGAAGGAAATGGTGGTGCTAATGAATCTTTCCTTTTGGAGTAATGATGAAAAAGAAAAAAGGGTAGCATTGGAACCAACTGTTGGTGAAGACACCTAATTTTGCACATGCCTGGCGTGTAAACTCTGCTACCCATTGTGGCAAATTCCTAGTGATAATTAGTGCTCCAAATGTTTTCTTAAGTATTTTCTAGATCCTTTTTCGAAGCCTTGAGAAGACATTCTACGCCTAGGAAAACCTTTTTCAAAATGGACACCATCCCTGTTGGTTCAAACTAGATACTCCCCCCACCCCCCCCAACAAAAAAAAAAAAAAAAAACCCCAACTTTTTTAAATGAGCAAAATATCCCTAATCATGCATACCCCATATTTTACGTGAAAATATTCCTAGAATACTAAAAATATAATAATAATAATAATAATAAATCTTAGTTTTTGTTTATTTGTTATGGTTCCCCTCAATTCCAACATATAATGTCCCAAAACATATCCAAACATCTATTTTCCTCAAAAATCGCATGCAAAAACTCTAGAAGCCCTAAACATCCATGGTAACTGCCTGTCTTTGTGTAGTGCCATGCCCATGCTTGTATTGTGCCATGTGTCTTGCTCATGCCTATGCCCATGTTTGTGTCCTTACATGTACCCTATGCTTGTGTTCCTAGGTGTGCTTGTGCACGTGACCAAACATTTGTTCATGCTCGTGCTTTTGTCCATGCTTGTGCCTACACCCATGCTCTTTCCCGAGTGATATGAACAGAATCCACAAATTCTTTTGCTAATCATTTCTATTACAGTTTTTCATTTTCTTATTATAATATAAACATTTGGGGTAGAATCAAATTTCCACTCTAGCATAAAAAGTTAAACAGTTCGTTAGCCTTTCAAGTCTACAGAATTGTGTTTTGAAGTCCATATGATAGTCTTTTTAGTAATGGGTTAGGAGGGTCATTTCATAATTTTTATTTTACGCTGTTTTTGTACTTTTCTTTACTATTTTAGGTTTTCGTCAGTTTATGCATTTACCCTAATTTGGAAGAAAGAATTTTGCCTCTTCAGCTTGCACATCTTTTCATCTCTTTTTCTTGGTCTTTGTCTTTGTTTCTTGGCCCAGCCCAGACATTGTTCCATGTACCCCTGCCCCAATGCCCTTGGGCTGCTTGTTGACCATGGATCAGATTGACTCTAAAGTTTCCCACTCAAACTGAAATTCTATTTACACTCTTCTAACCCGACTAAAACCCGCTCACACCCACAACACCCTGACCTAATATATTCAGGAGTTCAAAAGATCAATCCCATTCTTTGTGGAGCCCTCATAAGTGTGTTCTACCCTAGAGCTAACATTCTAAATTGAGTTAAACTTAATTATGAATCTAACCAAGGGTTGGGATTGATCAAACATCTTTCCAACATTTAAAGTAAAACCCCCCACAGTCCCAAACTCCTAATCAACCTCTCCTAAATTATTAATAAGGGAAAATTACTTAAAGGACCCTGGCAATGAGAGTTTTTTTCTAATTAATCCCTAAGTTTTAGGGCCTCTCTTAATAATCTATTTAGTAAAACTTTTATTTCTAATCAGTGTTTGGGAAATCCGATATCACCATTAAATCCGTTGTGAAAAATTATTAAGAATAGAGTATAAGTTTGTGCAATTTCGAGTTGCGAGACTTTTCAGTTGACTCCTTTACTATAGTTCTAGCTCAATTACATCGACCCTTCCTAAACAATAGAAGGAGTGCTACTCTTGAACCCATGAATGCAACCTTTAAGCGGAGGATCTGACAAGAGTTGGATTTAGGGACTTAGTTCAGAGAGGAGGATCCAACCGCTATTCACAAGATCTTGAAGCTGATTGAATAATAGGCAGGGGCAAGGGACTGGCTCTCCTCTTTAGGGAGGCCCGAACCGACTTCAAATCGATTTGCTAGCTTTCTTTAGCGGTTGAATCTCTCTCCCTTTTTTAGGGTTAGTCCGCTCACTACCTAGGTCGAAAGAAAAGCATACCCCTTTTGTGGCTCATGGAAAGTCCTAGAAAAGTAAGCATGTTTGCTGAATAGATCAAAATATTTCGTTATTTGAAAGGCACTAGAAATTTTGGTTTGTTCTACAAGCATACGAGGAAATATTGTTAACATGGATATTGTGCTACTGACAACGATGGTTGTGATTTGTACAATAAGGGATCTACTATATTTTATGTATTCAAGCCTGACCTGAACCCGCTGACGGAAGTGATCGATTATCCACTGGTGGGTGAGCGAAGAAAGAGATGAATGAGATGGCTGGCTGCTTTATCCGGCCGGAAGTAGGTGATTCTAGACCGGCTAGTGACTCCTTCCCTCTTTGGCTATTCGTTAATACATATATCTGGTTCCCCGCTGACTGGAATATGAGTTGGTTTCCCGCTGACTGGACTCACAAATAGTTCATTCAGTAGTTGTCCAAACCTCAGATGTTCCAGAAGACATCTAGGTGAATCACTTACAATTTGATATGCCAGTGAATTGTGCCTGAAACAATGACCTTTTCTGGAAACGACTTGCCCGACATTGCCTTTCCTCATAACCATGCTTTATACGAGCCTGGCACGTAGAGGGTCTTAGTAGATGACGAACGGGTCAACACTGAATATCTAAGTCTTTTACTTCCTACGTGTTCCCATTAATCATCTTATGATGAAAAGAAGGAAACCAGCTAGGAATACCATAGCAATAGAGTATAAGTTTCTGCAATTTTGAGTTGCGAACGTCAAGTTATCATCAAAATAAAATAAATGTGAAAATGATGTTTGTGTCCCTATGACACTATAAATACCAAAACATAAGAGAAAATTCCAGATTTCCCACTTTCTCTTCTCTTTTAAAAATAAATCCTAAAGAAAAACCTTAGCCTAGTTTTCACCGTCTACTTTGATTATCATCTACACCAAGCTTTCATTAGGTTTCGACGTTGGAGAAGAATCGGTCAGCTCATCATAAGATTCGAGCATAACCGAAGTAGTAGAGATTTCGACCACATTAGAGAGTAAAATTTTGACTCAACTTGATCTAGAACATTCTTGGTAGCTTCCATAGCTTAGATATGAGGTAGAGAACTTCTAGATTTTTCAAATAAAAGTAGTTTTCGATTTAAGAACCAAAAGTGTTTGATCAACCGATTAAGAACATGGGTTGACCGACTCGGTCACCCAATGAATAAGTGCAGAATGTGTGCTTCTTCAGTCGATCAAGAAGGACTTAGTCGTGTCTCATTTATAAGTACAAAATGAGGACTTCACGGGTTCGATCAACTGAGAAATACTCTGTCGCCCCATGAGAAGGCTGGGTCAATCGAACCACCACCCCATGAATAAGTGAAAAATGTGCATTTCTCATGTTTGGTCGACCAAATTTTCATAGCTTTCGACAGCTTCAACCACTAGTTGATGGTTTTTCTCGAGATTGTGTACATAACCCAATTTTGACCATTTTGGGCCATTTTTTCTTCAAATGTTTTTATAAAATGAGCTTTGGGTTTTAAAATTCATTGAAAACTTTAATTTATCTCTTTAAAAGAGTGTACAAAATTTGGTTGAATTTGAGAAAGAAAATGGTTGAATGTTAAAACTTCAAAGGATCGCATTGTAGGTGCCATGTCTTTGATTTTGTAGAAGAGAGTGTGGACTCTATTTGGGTGCTTGTGTTGGTGAATGGATATCCAGGGTTGCCATTTATTTTTTATTATTGCGAGTTGATGTTGCATGTTTATTTACTTTTTTGTACGAGAAATAAAATTGTTATTTATGTTTGTCATGTTGGGTGGATGCATGGTATAAAGTTGAATATCTATTTCACGCACTACAATTGGGATGGTGAACTCCTATAAAGTATTGGCTGCATAGAAGAGTAGCATCACAACAAGATCTAGGAGATTCCGTTCTATCTTTACCAATAAACTATGTAATGTAAATGAAGTTTGTAGAAGAGTGGAATTGTTTTGTGAGAATCATATGTTCACTTGATAGTCTTAAATGAAGATGACTAATCAATAATCATTACCAGTCTAGAGTGGTCGAATGTATTGACATATTGTGAAAGGACTTGTTGTTGTATAATGCAATTGGCCAATTCATGTTTGTGTCTAAAATAAAATACATTTTTTGCCACTAGTAGATGCCTAGGCAATTAAGGAAGTGAATTAGAAAAAATGGAAGAAATTAGAAGAAACTCAAAAGAAAAAGAGGACAAAATGCTACCTTGATCACTTAATTGATAAAGGGAGCAATCTGATAAAATTTTTTTTCATTTTTTCGTAATTTCATGTACTAAGATCTTTCCTATGAGCTTATAAATAGGGGAAGATCAGAAAGAAAAAAAAAAGGGAACTTTATAAGGCAAAACTTTACCAAAATTTATTAAAAAGAGTTCGGCATCTTGAGTCAATGCTCAGTTCCTAGATCGTAATAACTAGGTTGCGACTCCCAAACCTCAAATGTCAAAAGCGGATTCGCACACCCCGCGGATCGAGGGCGCTTTCAGTGGCGACTCTGCTGGGGACTATTGAGGATCAAACTTAAAACCCCCAAGTATGGGAACGTTGCCATTTAGACTTAGTTTTTCTTATGTTTGTTTTGTTTATTTTTAGTTTATTTGATTCGTTTATTTTTGGGATTATATTATATTCTTTCGGCATCATTTTTAGCGTATTATTATGGAATATTATTTGTTATGATTCAATTTAGGGTCATTTGGGATGACCATAAATAATGTAGGATATTGAGAGGATGATGATGTGGAAAAATGGGTGTTAACCCATTTTTATTTGGATTCTTTTTTGGGTTTGTATTTTCCTTTATTGGTATCCTTTGGTTCGATTTTAGATACTTTGATTTGGCATATAATTTTTTTTTTTATGATTTAATCTATGGTCAATTGGGATGACCCTAAATAATGAAATATTCAAATTGACATATGAATCGAGAATGGGATGGTGTTGAAATTGGCTATAAAAGTTTGGAGAGCATATTTTTGGATGTTTTTTTTTTTTGTGGTCCCAATTAAAGGTTGATTTGATAGATTCTCAAATAATCTAATGGTTTAAAAGAAAATAATGAGGTAAAATGAAATGAAGGTTGTTAGATCATAAAGATTTTTTTTTAAATAAAAAAAACTTTTTATTTATTTTTATTTTTTAGTTTTTTTTATTAACTTTTTCTAGGGTACATGCAGTGATCTTTGATATAAATTATTTTTAAAAAAAATTTAAAAAAACTTTTAATAAAAAAAAAATTTTTTTAAAAAAAAATTAAAAAAAAAATGTTAAAAAAAAAGAAACAGTTTAAAAGAAAAAAAAAGGTTTTTTTTTTTAAATTTAAAAACGTTAAAAAAAATGTTTAAAATTAAAAAAAAAGAAAAAAACGTTAAAAAAATAAAAAAAATGTTTTTAAAAACATAAAAAACGTTTTTAAAAAAATTAAAATAAATTTTTAAAAATTTTTTTTATAAAAAAATAAAAAAAAACGTTTGAAAAAAAAAATTAAAAAAAACGCTTTTTAAAAAAAATTAAAAGAAAATTAATTTGTTAAAAAAAAAAAGATTCATAACTCCTCATCCCTACAATTATCAATCTACTCTCAATTCAATGTTCACAAAAATCTCAAATTATTTTGAGTCACTCAAAGTGATCCCCAATTGGACTATAAGGAAAAATTGTGTGCCTATCTCAATGTTTGATCAATGATTGATATTATTTCCATGCTATTCTAATTGATTGATCATCATTACTCTTTGTTTAACTTCCCAGATTGATTGCTATTAGATATACCATGATCCTGATTGTTATACACTTTGATGTGCATGTCTTGATGTGGATCTCGATGCTATGGATTTTATGTGATGTACATATTTTGATTGGTTTGATATGGCCCATGGGCCCATTTGTTTTAAAAAGGCCCTGGGCATACCCCATCCTATATTGCACACACCACAAGCACGTTTACTGTTTTGCATGCTTGCATGTCCCAATATAGCCAACGTGGCACTAGTGCATGGTCCGGTCTCTTTGGAGATGCGACGTCATTCATGAAAATCACAACTCCAGTCACGTACCTTAGGATATATCAAACTGGAGCATCAGTACTGTTTGATCAGGTGACTCTGAAAGGTATATCAATGCACCCAGGCTGAATTGACTTGAGCCTTTGACTTATTGTGAGCCATACGGTCACATATCCCGTTTACCAACGTAGTACTAGTACGTAGGGTTGTCAACGGATAGGTATCTGATCGGATATTGCTATATCCGAATTCGAATCCGAAAAAAAAGAATGATATCCGAATTCGAATTCGAATCCGATCGGATAGCACTAACAAACATTCGAATCCGAACTTGAAAATTATATCGGATATCCGATAATATCCGATCCGACAAAAATCCTACAAATGGGATTTTCCTCTTTTGTGAGAGTAAAATAGGGTTTTACTGTCTTTGCGAGAGAGAGAGGAAGTATGCTTGGATGCTCGTTGGTCGGAGAAGACGACGACAATGGAACTCGCACAAGTCGAGAAGATAGGTTTTACCGAGAGAGAGAGAGAGAAGAGAGAGAGTATGTATGTACCTGGATGACGCCGACCGGAGAAGACGGTGGGTAATGGAGCTCGTAGCCTCGCACGGTCCAAACCCTCCATTACCGACTGATTCTGCGTTTCAGATTGAGGTTGAGAGAAGATGACTTTATGAGTTAAGTTTTGTTATAAAACAGAAATACACATCACCATATATGTGTGTTAAAGTTTTGTTGTAAAACATAAATACACAATATACATATTCTTATCAGAGCGGATATTATCGAATCAGATATCGCAATATCCGAATTCATTTCCGAAACTCATTCAAATGTTAAACTGACATCCGAATTCGAATCCGATATCCGAAAATTTTGGATAATATCCGATTTTTCGAATTCGAATTCAAATTCGGATTCGGATTTTGACTATCCATTGACACCCCTACTAATACGTGGTCGGTCTCCTCGTGGGATGCCAAACCATTTATGAAAGCTACAACTCTTAACTTGTACCCATAGGCATATCAAAGATAATACAAGTACATCAATTGTACTTCTTGGTCAAAATCAGTGCCTAAGTGAGATCCTGTTCCGATGTACTACGATACTAGGAGGATAGACTATGTCTATTATAGAAAAGAGGTGATTTAAGAGTGTCTTTGATCTGGGGATTAAACTGGTTATTTTTGGCTTCAAAGAAGTGGGTTGAAGTTTTAGATTATCACCTATACGGTATATTAAACAAAATCATCACGTACCGTCTGATTGAGTACGCTCAAAAGGTATATAGGTGCACTTGGGCAAAGGTGGCCAGATAAATTGTATTGCACGTAGTAAACCTATAGTCTAGGAACTTTCCTATAGGTCACGACCCGAACTGACTATGGGTGTTCCCGGGTTGCTCTAATCAATCTAACCAACAGGTAAGTGGGCGAACTGATCCAGACCGTTCAAACTAGACCCGCAATATCGATTCGACCCAATGTGTGACCTGTAAATCAATTGGCCCAATCAACAAACAGATCAAATTGATCAACATCATACCGGTCGGACTAATTGGTTCTACTTTCAAAGATTCAGACCATTTTATACCAAATAGATGCGATCTTAGGGTCAAAATATTTTGTCTGATCAAATGTTCTACTCCCAATCAGGGGTAGACCCGTGACTAATCTATTTCACATTCTTAGTCATTATAGACTTATAGTGCAATTAGATTCAATGTTTCCCACCGGACTTAGGTTAATCTCAAAATTTTAACCATGTGGTTAAGAGTCAAACCTTTAGAATAAATGGTTAATCTTAGTGTACTTTCACTCAGGTGATAATTACTCCCAAATGTTTTAAATCTCCATCTGTACCACTTTGGGTCCGTGAAAAAAATCGTCTTTTCAGAGTACCATTGCCAAGTAGTTAGTCTTTGTCATAAGAAGAAATAAGTACCATGGATGAAGCTGCGCTCCGTCATATTTTAGAATCTTTTCAAGCACAAATTATTGCTTCTGTCCAAACACAAATTGAATCCCTGAAAATTGAAAAGAAAAAAGACAAAGCTATAGAACCTCAGGCTATGTTTGACCTCGTCGAAGACCAAGAAGATAATGAATTACCTGTCAACCCTATCTTAGCTCATCGAATAACTCAGATTGAAACTGCTTTGAAGAATATCAAAGACCCCGACGATCTTGCTCTTGGATTAGGGGCAATGACTTTGTTTCCCACGGTCCATCTGCTAGAGAAGTTCATAATGCCGGACATAGAGAAGTTTGACGGGATTGGATGCCCAAGGACTCAGTTGAAAGTGTATATCGGCATAATGCAATCTTAGGGACTGAGTGAAGAACAGATGACTCAACTTTTTTAAAGAACTTTTACACGTCCTACTCTACGCTGGTTAATGTCATTGGACTCATCTCGGGTAAGAATATGGCATGAATTGATGAAAGAGTTTATTGGTAGGTATTCATTCAACACGGATATCGAACTCACAAGAAGAGATTTAGAAACTATTAAACAAAAGCCTGGGGAAATCTTCACTGAATTCATTGCTCGATGGAGAGTTAAAGCCGCTCAATTGTGGGATCGACCTTAAGAAAAGGAACAAGTCAAGATCATCCTCAGGAATCTCACTCCAAATTATGCCAAGTACTTGATGCCTCAATACCTTCCCACTTTTCAGTCTCTCCTTGAGGTTGGAAATCAAGTCGATGATGTTTACTCTTCTAGACTCTTTGGTAACTCGTCTGAGTCAAAATCCAAACATTTCAAACCCAGTACTAATTCTTTACAAGTGGCCAACACCTCTTTCGCATTATCTCCTCAAGCCGCTCAATCCTCAAAAGTCAATCGTAAGAAACAATTTGCCAATCTTGGAATGTCCCTTAGTGTTGCCTACCAAAAATTAATGAAAAGGGGATTGTTGACACCATTGCAACCTAAGACTTTACCTAATCCCCTCCTTCTAAACTTGGACAATGGACAATTTTGTGAATTCCATCAAATGCCCGATCATGTTCTTGATAGGTGCATTACCCTCCATCATGTTATCCAAGACCTTATTGAGCAGGGAAAAATCACCATACCCGCTCCTACTACTCCCAATGTTAAGACTAACCCTTTGCATACTTTTCAAAATCAACCCCTCCTACTCTGAACCTAATATCTATATCCAAATCCGAATCAGTCGACTCAGCTTCCTTCATTCGCCCAATTGGTCTTAACAGTGCATTCGTTCCATGCCAGAATGAGCTCAACTACCCTAAGACAGTAACAGAACTAAAGAACAGAGAAATTATTAAAGTAATGAGTTGTTCAGCATATGAAAAGTTCAAATCAGAACATGAAGAGATAGCAAAAGCAAACAGGTTTAAGTCACACATCGAAGATATCCAAAGTAGCATAGACCTTAAAATTGTGTCCTTCCATTCAGAATGATGTCCTCGCTTTAAGTCTTCTTTTTTAGCTTCAATTTTCTTCAGTCTTTAAATTCAGTTGGTTACTTCAGTTACGTTAGTTTCTCTTAATTTTAGGCTTTAATCAAGTGTGTTAGTCTATGTTTTTTATTTTTAATATATGAAGAAGCTTTTGATTATCACGCTTGCAATAATGATGGGAACATAAAATCTAACATGAGGAATGACTCAAAACTCACTAATCAAACTTGATAAATATAGGAGTTAAAGAGTATACTCAAGAAGTGCAAATCGGCACTACATTATCCTTAGGAAAACATAAGAGAATAGTAAACTTACTTGAGAAATTCAACAATGTTCCTGCATAATCTCATAAGGATATATGGATAGATCGCACAAAAACATAGATCAAGACATAAAGTCAAGAGTGATTTCAAAGTCAAAGATTATTGGTAAAAAATGATATAGTTAAAAACATCGACAAAGACGCTAAGACCTACAAGTGGATCTACCATGTTTTTCACTCAAAAGAGGAGAGTGTTCATTCATAAAAGAATAAAAGATTTCTTGAAGTTTTAGAAGAGTTGAATAATCGAATACAGAAAACTCAATCATACTCGATTTCACAAAAGAAAACTGAAGAGTATTCATTCTCAAAAGAAGATTTTACCCAACAGAGCAATCCAAATATCGAATTCCCGAACCTTTGACCAAGTCAAGCAACATTCACCAAAAGAGGCCTTCTTTGGACGAATCATTTTTCTATTTTACTAAAAAAAATAACCTTTTTTAGCCTCTCGCAACCTCTAAAAAAATTAATAGCCAATTCTTTCTAAATCATACCGACCAACCTTGGGAGAGAAGTCTAGTATGAAGTACGTTTTGACCTGATCCCAAAAGAAAAAAAGAAATATTTGGGGTACGTAGGCAACATGAGAAGTTACTTCAGGCTTGGTCACGCAAAGAATATGTATATTCTTTTAAGAAAAGTGTCATCTAAAAGAAAAATCCCCTATTAAAATGTTCAAAAGAAAAGAATGCCAAACTAAGGGCATTAGAAAAAAGAATAAAAAGAATTGATAAAAAAAAATAATGCCAAAATAGGGCATTTAGAAAAAAATCAAAATAATTGACAGAAAAGAAAGAATATCAAACTAGGGGCATTTTGGGAAGTTGAGCCTTATATATTTTCTTTATAAATCATATCTTAAGCCCACCTATTAAGTCTTCCTGAATGCTAATTGACTCGATTAAGGTGTAGGGAACCAAGAAGTTGTCGACTTGGTTATTCAAGATCATTAAGAAAAAAGAAAGCCTAGTAAGTCGAAAATCCAAAAGGACGATTTTGGCAAAAGTTAGGGCATAACCATAAAAAAAAGGCCTACTAGGTTGAAAACCTGAAAAGACGACCTAGGCAAGTAAAAATCAAGACATCATCAGAAAAAGAAAAACAAAGTCTACTAGATTGAAAACCTGAAGAGGCGATCTAGGCAAAAATTAAGGCATCATCAAATTAGAGAAAATGTCTTATAAAAAAAATTCAGAAGGAAGTTTGTGCAGAAACTAGGAAATGTAGAACCATTCAAGCCACAACATTCGATGTAAATAATGTTGAAGTCGAAGAAACTCAGAAGCTATTTTAAACATTATATTTAGGAGTATGTTTACTTGTTCAAGTATTCGTCAAAGGAAGACGTAGAACCATCGATCACTTTGAAGAGAGATCTTCTATTTTAATAATTATCAAGATTTTAAGTTCAGCTTAAACATTTCTCAAAAGAAAATGATCAAATTCTTTATTGCACATGATAATCTTAAGAGTCTTGAAAATTTAAAAGAATGTCGATTCTTCTGTCTGTCATATATCAGAGTCCATCACTACTCGTGCAATCCATTCTATCAGTTTCGTAGTCAAGTTTTAGTTAAAGCCAACCTTGAAACTAGGGGCATTTTTGAAAGTCTTTGTGATTTCAAAATTTTGTTCTTAATTACATGATAAAAAGGAAAATCCTACTTAAAAGTCCAATGAAGTCCAATGATAATTATGAATCCAAGGCTCAATCTTTCAAACTTTGAGCTCGATTTTGAATCATAGAATGAATTAATAAGATTGTTTAAGTTCCTATAAATCTAAGCCCGAGAAATGTGGCTTAGTAAGTTCGAGTCCGAGAAACTAGACTCCAACTTTTTTTTGAATCATAGAATGAATTAATAGGATTGTTTACGTTCTTATAAATCTGAGCCCGAGAAACGTGACTTAATGAGTTCGAGTCCGAGAAACGAGACTCCAATTTTTTTTGAATCATAGAATGACTTTATTGGATTGTTTAAGTTCCTATAAATCTAAACCCGAGAAACGTGGCTTAGTAAGTTCGAGTTTGAGAAACTAGATTCCAACTTTTTTTGAATCATAGAATGAATTAACAGGATTGTTTAAGTTCCTGTAAACCTTAGCCCGAGAAACATGCTCTAATAAGTTCGAGTCCGAGAAACTAGACTCCAACTTTTTTTTGAATCATAGAATGAATTAATAGGATTATTTAAGTTTCTATAAATCTAAGCTCGAGAAACATGGTTTAGTAAGTTCAAGTCTGAGAAACGAAACTCCAACTTTTTTTGAATCATAGAATGAATTAACAGGATTTTTTAAGTTCCTATAAACCTTAGCCCAAGAAGCGTGGCTCTAATAAGTTCGAGTCCAAGATACTAGACTTCAACTTTTTTTTGAATCATAGAATGAATTAATAGGATTGTTTAAGTTCCTATAAATCTAAGCCCGGGAAACGTGGCTTAGTAAGTTCGAGTCCGAGAAACGAAACTCCAATTTTTTTTGAATCATAGAATGAATTAACAGGATTGTTTAAGTTCTTGTAAATCTTAGCCCGAGAAGCGTGGCTCTAATAAGTTCGAGTTCGAGAAACGAGACTCCAACTTTTTTGAATCATAAAATGAATTAACAAGATTGTTTAAGTTCCTTAGCCCGAGAAGCGTGGCTATAGTAGGCTCGAGTCCGATAAATGAGACTCAAACTTTTTCGAACTCTAAAAAAGAATTTCAAATAGGATTTAACGAAGTTCCTACAATGTTATGACTCCAATTACCTTATTGTTCAATCTTGCCATGATTGCTTTCGTTGCATAAACACATTCCAATTTTGAATCATTTTTGTCAGTAAGAGAAGATCTCTAGAACCTGACACATTTTTACTCAATAAGCATCACACCATTGCACACACGTGTACTTTTGTATTAGTTAAGGATAATTTTCTAAAATTCGAGGATCTGACATTGTTAGTGAGAGTTCAAGCTCGAAGACCTGACAAACTTGTTCGGGGAGAGTTTTACCCTCAAGGATCTGAATGTCCCGACGAATTGTTAAATCATGCTGTAAAATGAGCTGTCACTAGCTTTGGCATTCAGATATTGTACTATCTACCAAAATAGATTTACTATCTAGTTTGCTTCAACCCACTGCCAAAGAGGGGCATCTATAGACATCTCATTTTTGCACTCGCCTGATTAATCAACTCGTCAACCCGATTAACGGTTCCCAATGATGGATGGTTATTCCAATGCTCTGTTTGTTACCATATATGTTTCAGAAATTCGGATGATGTATCTCAAACTAACAAAATTGTAGAAACCATGCTACGCTAAGAAAATAGAACTCCAAAAATATAGAAATCATCATTTTTTAGACAAAAAGAAGTTTCACAATAAAACTTACTAAAAATTGACCAAATTACTAAAATACCCCTAACCTCAAAATATCCCTAGAACCTACATTACGCTTAGGAAAATCCTTTCAAACACATAAAACAACATATCAAAATCAAATAAACCATTTCACTAATTTTCACAAAATTTGATAAAATTATGAAAATGCCCCTTATAAAGTTTACGACCATTTCACCCAAAGAATTTCATAAATGACACAAACCAATATTCCCATTGAATTCCTTACGAAAAATTGATTCTAAAACATCTTGGAACATTGAAAAATGACTTAAAATGTAAAAACTCCTCTTCGAGGGCAAAACAGTAATTTTATAATTTTAATAATTAAAAAATTTTAAAATTAATAATTAAAATATTAATTAATGTAAAGTAAAATCCTAATTAAAATTAAAGTCAATCAAGTAAGACTTAAGTCAAAATCCTAAAATCAAGTTAATCAAGTAAGACTTAAGTCAAAACCTTAAAATCAAGTCAATCAAGTAAGACTTAAGTCAAACTCTTAAATTCTAGTCAATCAAGTGAGACTTAAGTCAAAACCCTAATCAATCTAATAAGACCAAAGTCAATCCCTAACTCTAATAGAATTCTAATTAAACTCTAAAACTATCTAATAGAATTTTAATTAAACTTTAAAACTATCTAAAAGAAACATAATTAAACTCTAAAACTTTTTAAAAGAAACATAATCTAATTCGAACTCTATCTAAAAAGCTCTTAAAAAAATTCTATAAATAAGGATCTCTACAACCTATTTTTGAAGGTCAAAATAAACCCTAAGAAAAGTAAGTCAAAAAGCTGCCCTAGCCTCCTCCAAACCCTAATTTTGAAGCCCTAACTCCTTACCTAACATCCATACACCAACTTTAGCTCAGAAATACCCAGAAACCCTTCAAAAACACCTAAAAATCCATAAAAAAATCAGAAAGATTTAGATCTAAGAAGTAGGTACTTCGTCTTGGAGATCTGAAGCGAATCCGGTGACATAATGAAGTAAGGAATATTAATCAAGTGGATCTCTTTGCCAGCTCTGAGGGAACCACCATTGCGATTATCAAAATAAATATTTTTTATTTTTTATTTAGGTCTTTTTAGCAATATAGTCTTCTTGGGAAATAGAAGAGACCGTCGTTTGCCAGGTGGGGTTGGTGCCTAACAGCTTCCAACCCCGTAACTTGATCCTCAGACTTAGTTTTTTTGGTAGATTAGTTGTTTTATCTTTTTAGAGTCGATGTTCGGTTCCTAGACTGTAATAACTAGGTGGCGACTCTCAAACCTCATGTAGACACCCCAATTTGAATGAGCTCTCACTCGAAAGGGCTCAAAAACAGTAATGTCCCAATAAATTGGGCCAATGGGCCTCTAAGGCCTAAAACATTAAAAAAAATGAAAATTTTGAGTAAATCAAGGCCCTAAGACCTCCCAATGGTCTAAGGGACTCACAAGAAGGGTTGTGACCCATCCGACACATGTTTAACCTCACCGTTACACGCTTACATCCAAAAATCGAAAAAATTCTCCAACGGGCCCAAAAAGCCTAAATTGCCAAACACGTGGCATTTTTGATCAAATCAACAACTACAAAAATCTCAAAAAAAAAAAAAAAAATAAATTAAAAAAATAAGAGACTTGGGATGCCAACCCATCATCCACCGCTCCACTTCGAAATCCACAAACACCTTAAGCCCATGCAAGGCCCATAAACCCTTAACCCCCTCTTAAACCAATTTTCCACTTTACACCCAAACCTAAAATTAACTCCATGTCACCTAAACCCTAACACCTACCTTCCATCAAATATCCAACCCAAAACAAATCTTAATCAAGCCAAAATGACCCACAACCCATCCTAAAATCCAAGCCCAACACTAAAAGCCCACAAGACATCCATATCTAATTATCCAACCCACAACCGTAATCCATCAACTACTACCCACATCAACCAATCACAATCCTCACACCACAAGATGACACATGTCATCACCACCCTTCACCTCCCTCATCTAATCATCTACCCCCATCACTATTCTCTAAACAATCCATCTAATCCACATCACTTCCTTCCAAAATCACCTCAACCCATACCCTACCCTAACCTAACCTATCCCCATTCTCTAACATCATCAACCACCCACACCTCAACCCATACCCTAATCCATCACCATTCTCTAATATCATCAACCACCCATATCTCTTACATATCAACCCATCACTTTCCCTTAAAACACTCCAATAAAATAACCTCAACCCATACTTTCCTCATCATCAATTAACCAACCCATACTCTTCTCTCTAATCAAACAACCACCATCAAACAATCAACCAATCTCATCACCTCACCATCTCATCACATATGCCACATGGCATCATCCCCTTTCTCCTCCCAAAAACTAATCTACCCACCTCTTACACAACCCTTTCTCCTAAATCTAAACACCTCACCTCTTCAACCAACCTAACACTCTTTCTCTAAACAACCCTCTTACACCCCCACTCCCCCATCAACCATCACTCATCTCATCCCACCAAACACTCTACCCAAATGGATTTGGGTAGGATCCAAACCATTTGGATCAAAACCTTACCCATTTTCATCCTTTACTCAAATACCCTCACTTTTATTTTAAATTTCAAACCTTCCACTCCTAAAACCTATGCCATTATCCCTCTTTTCAAACTTTCACCCCATTATATCCCCAAATCCCCTCCAAACATCTATAAATACCTCTCCCCTCATCCCAAAATGGTTATCAAGTCTCCTTAAGAAAAAAATCTACTCTCTCTACTTATCCCCACTATTCTCTTATATCATCTTCTAAAAAAAGAAAGTTTCACTCTCAACTCACTAACGACTCAAGAGAATTTAAAAAGAAGAAGAGAAAAGAGGATCAAGGATACAAGATGGGTGTAACAAACACCCTCCTCCCTCTCTCTCTATCCTCTCCTTCTTCCTTTTTTAATATCCCCTTTTTCTTTTTTATTTTTATTTTAAAAAGAGTGGACCCCAAGGCTAAAGGTTCATAAGGGTCATTTACATCAATGAAATGACCCTATGATCAAGTCGAAAATAAATCCCTATCTAGGGTACAAAATGCACACACGTGGCACTTTTATTTTCTTTTTTTTATTATTATTAAATGATCAAGTTGCGTAGAGGATGTAGATACCCCATTTTTACATCCGCCTGATTAATCAACTCGTCAACCCAATCGCAATGATTCCCAATGATGGATGTTATTTCCATTGCTTTATTTTGTTACTAGAAATGTTTTAGAAATCCGGATGAGGTATCTCAAACTGACAAAATCTTAGAAATCACGTTACGCTAGAAAAATACGACTTTAGAAATATAGAAATCATCATCTTGTAGACCCAAAAAGAAGCTTCACGATAAAAATCACTAAAAATTGACCAAATTACCAAAATACCCCTAACATCAAAACAACCTTAGAGCCTACGTTACGATTAGGAAAACTCATTCAAACACATAAAATAACAAATCGAAACCAAATAAATCATTTCGTCAATTTTAACAGAATTTGACAAAATTATGAAAATGCCCCTCATAAAGTTCATGATCACTTCACACAATTTTTTTATAAATGACACAAACTAATACTTCCATTGAATTCCTTACGAAAAATCGATTCTAAAACATCCTAGAACATTAAAAACCGACTTAAAACGTGAAAAGTCTTCTCCGGGGGTAAAATGATAATTTCACAATTTTCGTAATTAAAAATTTCGAAATTAATAAATAAAATATTAAATAATTAAAGTGAAACATTGATGAAATTAATTTAAAATTTTGAATTAAAAAAATCGATCAATCGGGCTTTCAAGTAAAATTATTGAGGGTTCGTGAGATATTTCTTTAAGGACCCCTCCATTTGGGGGTCCAAAGAATTAAAGATAGCTTGTTCAGGTTTCGAAGATTCAAATAATGGTTTACCTTTTGATTGACAAAGGCTGGCTTTCAGTTAATGACTTGACTTCGGGCGAGGAAGGCGTTGATTGAGATGAATCCACTTACTTAGTTCTCCAAAAAATCAAAGTCAACCAAGCAAGACTAAAGTCAAAATCTTAAAGTCAATCAAGTGAGACTAAAGTCAAAATTAAAGTCAATTAAGCAAGACTGAAGTCAAAGATATTAAAAGTCAATCAATTAAGACTAAAGTCAAAATATTAAAAGTCAATCAAATAAGATCAAAAGTCAAAATCATAATAGAATTCTAATTAAATAATAACTCTATCTAATAGAGTTCTAACTAAAAAATAATTCTACCTAAAAAAATTCTAATTAAAACACAATTCTACCTAAAACAAGTCTAACTAAAACACAACTCTAACTAAAAGAATGAAAATCAAACACTAATTCTATTTAAATCAACCCTTAAAAAAATCTATAAATAGAGGTCCTCACACCCTATTTTCGTATAAAATCAAAAATTCTAAGAGAAGTAGGTCTAAAAGCCCCCCTAACCTCCCATAAACCCTAGTTTTGGAGCCCCAACTCCTTACCTAACATCCTTTATTCGATTTTAGCCTAAAAAATACCTAAAAATCCTTCAAAAACACCTCAAAATCTATAACAAACTCGAATAATCCAGATCGAAGAAAAAAGAGAGACCTTGTCTCGAAGATCGGAAATCAAATCCGGAGACAGAACGAAGCAAGAAGTACGGTACAAGGAACAATTTTTGTCAGATCTGAGGGAACAAAGTCTTTGCTATCGGAAAGGTATAACTTCTTATTTTTTATTTTATTATTATCTAGGTTTTTTTTAGCAATGTAACTTATTTGAAAAATTAGTAGAGACCGGCTTTGGCCGGGCGTGATTGGTGCCTAACACCTTCCAACCCTGTAACATGATCCCCGAATTCAGATTTTTCTGTTCTAGATTAGTTTTTTATCTGTTTAGAGTCATTGATCGGTTCCTAGACCGTAATAACTAGGTGGCGACTCCCAAACCTCAAAGGTCAAAAGTGGATCCGCGCACCCCGCGGATCGAGGACGCTTTCATTACCGTCACTTGGTGGGGGAAAAAGGGTGCCTAACACCTTCCCTTTTCTCCAACCAAGCTGCTTATCCGAATCTCAAGGTTGACTACCCCTTATCCATGGTGAGTCACTAAAATGCCAAAAATGACAATTTTTTGAAAAATGTGCATCGGGTGACCATTCACACTAACTTACAACTTGAATGGTGGCGACTCCAAACCATAGTAGATGTGGCCGTCGTAATGACGAAACCACGTATCTACACCTCAAAAATCAAAAGAGAATCTGTGCACCCTGCGGATCGAGGGCGCTTTCAGAGTGGTAACATTGGTAGTTTGATAATTAGGATAAATGGTGAGATTAATCATTCTGATTGGGAATTATAAATTTTGATATGAGTTTGTCGTATATTGGGGGAAAACATTGATTGTTGGTGCCTTTGGTTCCTTTGTTAGGTGGAGCCTGACCTTCCATCCAACAAGAACTATTAAGCTTGATGGACGAAATTCTTATTCCTCTTCTAGAATGGCGTTTGTTTCATGCTCACTTCCCCTTCCATTATGGGTAGGTAGGAGGTTCTGGTTGATGTTCTGTTATCAAGCTGGATTTGCTGGTCCATCCAATATGAGAGCCTTTTTATCTATCAAATTATGTACCTGATGTTTTAGTTGCCAGCATTGGTTTGTAGAGTGTCCTGGTGCACCAATATGGAATTCACAAAATAAGATAGGATTGCACCCTAGTCCTTTTGTAGCTTCTGGGTTCGATGGTCATTTGTGAGATATTCTTCCCTGAGCAAGATTGGGAGTAACTCTGATTGTGCCATTGGCAACCTGGTGAACACCTTGTTTATCCTGTTGGATCGTACTTGTTGATTTTGCCCATACTGTGGTATTTGTAGTGCGATTGGTAAAGGGTTTACTCGGAATGGGTTATGAGGTATGGGGATCCAGGTTGGAGGCATCAGATCCCATGAGGTTGATGAAGCTTGTGGTTTCTATGTTGGTATAATGATGAAGAGGGGTTGGCTTGGTTGTACATTGTTAATTTACATTTCTTCCCTTTTCTTTCCCAAAGGCACTAGTTTTCTTTAAAGAGGACTCCTACTACTGCTTTGAGATTCGTGAAGTCATATATCAGATCGGTTTGGATCACATCCTCGACTCAATTTGTTATTTGTACTAAGTTTAAGAAGGTGCATGTAGTGTGTCCTACCAAGTAAATGCAAAATGCATGCCCTAATGTCAAGATAAACTTGGTCTTTATATCTTGTTCAATCATTGTCGACCTCACTTATGAAGTTGACTCTCGTCATATTTGAGTATACTCTTTCACTGTTTCCCTTAGTTTTCGTATCATTTTTTTCATGTCATTCCGATCCAAACCTATGTCTATATTAAACCTGTAGTTATGCTAGAACATCTTAGTCAGGTCCTACTAATTTTTGATGAGTATATGGTCCATTCACGAGAACCATTTGAGGGATGGCCCAGTCAGGTTCCTTTGGAATAATTGTACTAGTAATCTATCATTCTCACCATATTGGCACATTGAGTCGCAATATAACTTCAGATGTGATAGAATCCCGTTGTACTTCTCGAATTCTAAGTACTTGAACTTGGCTAGTAACTGTGCATTGGGATAAAAGCATAGGTCCTTAAACCAAGTCCCACTCAAGGTGTTGATGCCCTTGATTCTCCTCATTTCTTCTTAAAGAGACTCAATCTATTGGGCCATTTTTTCGTTCATCATGTTTTTGGCCTCTGTGGCCCTATAATCACACTCGTCATCATGAATGATTATAGAATGTAGAATGGGGGTCCCTAGTATCTCGGAATTATTGGTGGTAGGGTGGTTTGCTGCCCTTGTGGAGGTTGCTCTAGGTGATCATGATTCAATCCTGATGCTGGGTATGGTACTGTTTGGGCTTGTATGAAACAAACATGGCACTTAGCATTTTCTTTTGTCGTTTTGTGATCTTCAACAGTACTACAATCTTTGCATCGATGTTTGATGTTTCTGCTGCTACTTGTTGTGGTGCTTCAGAGGTACTTATAAAAATTGAAGATTGGAAGAACTATGGAGGCTCCTCTGGTTGTTTATACTTTTTTCACTTGGCCACCTTGAGGGTATGAAAGACCAAGTATTAATATCTTATTTACAAAAAAGAAAATGCATGATGTTTTATTATGTCGAGTCAAGTAATTTTTAAAGTAAATAAGTTTTAAAGAAAAAGGTTCTTCAGCGAGGAGTCGGTATCAACACTGAACCGGCATCAACTCGGAACTGGAAAGTATATTTTTTAAAATGATTTCATCCGCATAGAGCCAACATCAATTGATTGTCCGATCTTCAAACCTCGATGCATACTGAAGTACACACGTCATAAGTTGGTGATCGGACTTGATGTGTTCATCCCCGAACTTGAAATAATGATCTCAAGCCGTAGAGTTACTAGGCATCGGGGCTTGATATTTTTCAGGCGGGGTGGTTTGTGTAGTAGGCTATGTTCGCAAGTACTTGTGCATTTTGTTTTTCTTTCCTTTCATATTTCATCGACCCCTTTACAAACATACAATGATAGAAGATATGTAAATAAATATTACAACTTGAACATGTAAAATGAAAAAGAAAAAAAAAACACAAACAACAAATAATGTTTGCAAGTAAATAAAAATTTCCCATTTTTTTCTTAAAAATGATCGAGTTGACATAAGGGTTGAACCTAGTCTCCTTAACAGAGTCGCCAGTTGTAGATGTATGATTTTTTATTTCGAAAGATCACTTCTACAAAGGTTTTGAGTCGTCACCATTCATTTTTGTAAAAATGGGTGAATAGTCACCCAAAAAAATGAATTTTTTATGAAAAGTGTTATTTTGACGTTTAGTGACTCTCATACGAATAAAACACAGAACCACCTAAGAACTAGGTAAGCGGTTTGATTAGAGAAAGGAGAAAGTATTAAGCACCCCTTTCTCTCCACCAATTGGTGATAACCTAAAAAGTAACTTGGTCATTTTGAAATAAATAAAGTAAAAGAGTCGCATGATTAGCGATTTGTACCCTAAGAAGGGATTCGTTATCGGTTCGGATTATAGGAATCATCTCATTAAGGGAAAATATTCTTATAGGGATCTAGCCTTACGAACAACATAATTTTTTGAAAAGTGTTGGCAAATGGTTGCGAGTCTATTCTCATGAGTTGAGAATGACTCAAATACAGGTTGCCTCAAAATGAGTTGGAGGGCTTAAAACGATTTTCTTTTGAAGGTGGCTACAACCCCTATACTTTCAAGCGAACCGAAGCCCGATCTACCAGAGATAGGGAAGGAAGAATATCAAATCCTAGGGATTTTTCTAAAAAATAAAAAAATGAAAGGAAAAATAGAAGAGAGATGTGAAAAGGGGAAAAGGGGGAGACAAAATGCTTATGTTCACTCTACCTTGAGGGTTGAGCCTTCCCTTTCTTCTTCTTCTTCTTCTTCTTCTTAGGTCCTTAGTAGAATTGTGAAAGTAGAAATTTTTTAAAGTGGATGAAGTGAGTAGGATAGAGAGTTGAAATAATTAATTTTTTTTTAACTTAGACTTGATACCTTTTTTAAGAGGTGAAAGGGGTATTTACAAGGATAAAAGGTTACTTTTGAGGGTAGGATGGGGTGAAAAAATAGAAAAGTAGATAATGACATGAGATTTGAGGGTGAGGGGTATGAAATTTAGAGTTGAGATGAGGATATTTATGGAATGATGGGTAAATAGATAGTTTTTTATCCAAATGGATTTGATCCTCCCCAATCCATTTGGATTGTGTGATTGGTGAGGTGAAATGATGTGGTATTTGGTTGAAAGAATGAGATTAAGTGTTAGGTAGGGTGAAGGGGTGTGATTTTTTATTAAGAGAATGGGTTGTGTAAGGATTTAGGTGATTAAATTTTGGGGGGTGAAGGGGATGGTGAGAAGTGTCAAAAAGGTATGGAGATTGAGTGATTAGATGAGTTGATTGGGGGGAAGGGGTGTGGGTGTGGCTTATGAGAATGGATTAAAAGTGAATGATGGGATAAATGTATGGGTTGTGATGTAGATTGATAGTTTTGTCAAAGAAAGGTGATAGATTAAGTTTATAACATGGAGTATGGGGGTGACTTTGTTAGAGAAAAGTGATGAATCAGGTTGGGTAAAATGATTTTTAGGAAATGAGTTGTGGTGAGGACAAGTGCCCATTTGATGATCCAAGGTTGATTGGTTGATGTGGATAATAGTTTATGGGTAATGATTTGTGGATTAGGATTGTGAATGTGGCTTTTGGTATGTTGGGCTTAGGTTTTTAAGGAAGGTTTAGGCTGTCAAATTTTGTTCATTTTAGGGTGGGGCTTAATGGGTTTTAAAGGTGATTGGGTTTTAGGATTTGCGTTATATGGGTTTAGGGTTAAATTAAGTTAAAGCCTTAGCTAGGTTGGGTTCATGTGAGGTGGAAAATGATTTTTTAGGGAATTGAGGGTTGGTGGGCTTTAAGCGGGCTTAGGGTATTTTCGATTCTAAGAGTAGAGTGATGAAATATAGGGAAGGTAAACGGCATGCCAAGTCTTGTTGTGGGTCTATTGGGCCTTTAGGGGTCTTGGGGTCCTTCAAGATGTCATGTTTTGGCGATTTGGGTCTTTTAGGTCTATTGGCAAATTTTATTGGAAAAGTTTTTTTTTTTTTGTACTTTCAAGTGGGGGCCCATTCAAATTGGGGTGTCTACACCTAGGAATCGAGATTTCTAAGTAAAAGTTGAATATTAAAGGGCATTTTAGTTATTTTATAATTCTTTGTAAAATTTTCCATTTTCATCGATTTTAGTCTCTTTAGACTCGAAATCATATTTCGAACACAACATTGATACTTTCGAGACATTTCAAATACATGTAACCCACGAAGGGTATTTTTATTATTTTATCAATTTTTTTTGCACTTCGGTGAACGACTTCTTTCAATTCCAATGTGATTGTTTCTGAGTCTCGAGCTCATATTTTCCTAGTATTATAAGATCTCTAAGTTTTCAAAATGTGTAGCGAACCTAAGTGTTCGTACTAACTAAATTGAGTGTAGAGTGTAGCGATCCTAAACGGGCATAATTTTTTATGTCATGTGTGCCAAGTAAAAAGATGAAATCACGATGATTGGGAAGAGATTGGAGGAAGTTGAGATAGGGCCTTTCTCAAGCTTCCAATTTTTTTGGATATTCTAGACTCATCATTAGGAATCCACAACAATCAGATAACGTATTGTCGGATCCTATAGATGCAAAATGCGGTGTCTACAAAAAGTAGTACACACGAAAACTATGAAGTGTGTCTTTTCGTAATAGTACCCACTGTACTTTTCTCTCCACCATTTCAAGTATACCTTGTCTTGATCAACTCTAGTGTCTCCGACCAGCCTTCTTATGTTTTTCATCTATAATATCTTCCCCATCTCTACATCTTAGAGCTCGTTCTTGGGGGTAGATACCATATTTTTCCCTATTAAGAGTCTGGCTAACCTTACTGCATCTTCAACAGTAAAGGTAAACTCGTTGTCGAGTGATATGAATGTGTAGGTGTTTGGATTCCAGAGTTCTGTTAGTATTATTAGAAGTGCTTCGTTGGGATATACATCATTTATTGTAATTTTGATGGCTGCTAACAAGCCCAACTCTTCCGGCCTCTTCTTCACGTTCTCACAATGGAAGATTTTCTTGGTCTACATTGCCTATGGAATGGCCTCCCCAGCAATGAGGGTATTGTATTTCAGGATACATGTTTTTGTCCACCTCATCCCTCGAGAAAAGGTTGGGTCTTTTGGTTACTTGATCAGTCAAAGCTCCTTAAAATAATAATGCTGGTTGGAGTCCGAAGTAGCCTATTTCCTTGTCTCGTTTCATAGCAAACTTATTAATAATTTCTTCATCAATAGCTTGGCAATACTTTATTTTATCTGCCTCATTCAATTGGTTCTGCAACCCTCAATACTTGTTTTGATGAGTATTCATTGGTAGTGGATACACTTGATCCTTAACTTGCTTTTTCTCGGGTCCCAGCAATTGTGGTTTTCTTTGGATTGGTTGTCATTATGAAATATGCACAACAGTTGCAAATTATGAGTTATTATGCAGCTAATTAATCAAACGATGTGGATATGTAGGCAAGGGGACTGTTTTCCCTATTGGACTCCAAGTTCTTACTATTTGGGTGATGGTCATATTTCACAAAACTTCCAAATTCTTCTAAGTCTGGACCGTTTAAATAGCTATCTTCAAAAAATCACTTTCTAGGAAGTTTCTTTAATTGCTATTTTTTCTGTAATTTTTCTAAGTTATTGCCTGATCGCCATATTCATTATCGTTATTGTGTCCATCGATTTTGCCTATGTCGCTAGTTCTTGAAAATTTTGTTAAGTGATATAGCAATTTCTCAGTGCTTTACTAATAGCAACTTCATGATTGCTTTATCACACCACAAAATCACTATCTATTGGGGTGTTTCCAGTCACTTTTCCTTAGTTTGTTTTATTTTCCTCCTTTATTTTTCAATCTTTTTGTGTGGTTTCGATTCTATTTTCATTTCCCCATACTCTACTTTTCTATTTTCACCTTTTATCACTAAAATCATTATATTCCCCAATCGTTTTTCCCTAAAGTTGTTATCTCCTACTGCAAAATTCTACTAAGTCTAATAGCGATTTCTAATCATTACTTTATAGCGATTTTATTATCAATAAATAATTATCACAAAGTTATTTGCAGAAGTGAAACTTTTTTTTTTGAATAACGATTTTGGTCGCAATTAGGGTGTTCCACTTCTTTTTTACTCTTATTTTAGGATCAAAATCACTTTTTTAAAGTGATATTATTGTTTTCCTTGATTTTACCTTTATACTCTATTGTTTTCCTTTTTTATTCTTCTTTTCATTTATTTTTCTCCGTTTATGACATTATTTTAACCCCTTAACCCCTAAAAAATGATGTTTTTGGTATTTATTTCATCACTATGGCCACTCACATTCACTACGACAATGTGACACTATGTATTACATCTCTACTTTATACTGAAACAAAGAAAAACAAAAGAAGAAAAAAAAACTGATTTCAAAAGGTTGTACAAAGGGATTTCAGTAAGTCCTTACCATTTGTGATGAATCATAACAAGTTCTTGCTTTCTTTGGGGTGTGCTTTGGTTGATGACAGTGAACCCTTCTTTGAATGGTAGTTTTTTGCTTAAAAACACTCCAAAGGTCTCACAAAGTCCTCAAGTACAAAAGTGGTACCATTTTTATTTTTGTTTCATTTTTATATTGATTTTGAAATTCCTCGAGATACTCAAGGCATCTTTTGGCTTCTATTGTTGTTTTGGGCCTTTCGGCCTATTGGGTTTTTATTTTACTCTATCTGTCTTGATCACCAATCACAGTTTTATTCTGATTAATTGGGATATGATACTCGCCTTTGAGTTCTTTTAACAGGCAAGCATCAAGGGGATTTTATTATTATATGTCAAGTTCTGCCCACAATTTAAGCCATGATCAAGTTTTTTGTCTGAAAATCAGACACCATTGTGGATGATCAGAGTCTCGTGAGTAGATGAGCAGAGTATGTGAAAATTTTGAGAATTAAAGAGCCTAAGTATCAAAGAAATGATTGGAAAAATCGAATAAATGACAAAAACCATCAAGACAAAAAAAATCACTATCCAAATCGCAACTGCCAAACTATGTAACGACTTTAAATCGCTATATGATATATAGTGATTTTTGGTCACTATATACCATATAACAACTAGAGATTTGATCACGGTCTAGAAAGTTGTTTCTAGAGCCCTTATTGCATGAACTTTACAGATAAATTACATATTAAAATCTTGAAATTACGGGCTTTGTATCGTGTCTAAACTTAGTAGGGGTGAATAGGTTAATTAAAAAATTTAGTCTTAAAATCACCCCACGAAGTTACGAGTGTCTCAATTATACTAAAATGGATACAACAAAAAGATACAAGAGATTAAATTCTTTCAAGTTAAAGCATACATCATACAATCATAAGGTAGGAATTTTATCAAATATTTGATGTGCATGTCATGGCATTCATGTAAATCCAAGCATAGTGCATAATCGTAAATAAGACACAAGATTTATAGTGGTTCGACAACTTGCATACATCCACTTCCAAGTACCATACTCTCGGGTCTTGGGTTCCACTATCAAAATGGAGGTTTATGGTTCACCTTGAAACCTTACACATAATTTTTTAAGCCTAGGAAAAATTCTAAACCTTAAGATCAAGAGAATGACTTTCTCTCGAAATGAAAATTTTCTATTGGTAGAATCACCAAACCAATTTGTTCAAATGAGTATCACCTCATTCAAACTCTAACTTTTGTTCTTTGAAAAACTTAAAATCTTGTTCTCTTGAGTAGAATCTTCAACTATTCCCAAGATCTTACTTTTGGGATTGTAGACACCCCATTTTTGCACTCGCCAGATTAATCAACTCATCAACCTGATCGCAACGATTCCCAATGATGGATGATTATTCCAATGCTTTATTTGTTACTAGACATGTTTCAGAAATTCAGATGAGGTATCTCGAACTAACAAAACTGTAGAAATCACATTACGCTAGAAAAATATAATTCCAAAAACATAAAAATCATCATCTTGCAGACAAAAAGAAGCTTCACGGTAAAAATCACTAAAAAAATGATCAAATTACCAAAATACCCTTAACCTCAAAGCAACCCTAGAGCCTACATTACGCTTAGGAAAACTCATTCAAACACAAAAAATAACAAATCGAAATCAAATAAATCATTTCGCCAATTTTCACAGAATTCGACAAAATTACGAAAATGCCCCTCATAACGTTCACGACCATTTCATACAAAAAATTTCATAAATGACAAAAACCAAAATTTCCATTGAATTTCTTATAAAAAATCGATTCCAAAACATCCTAGAATATTAAAAACCGACTTGAACCACAAAAAGTCATCTCCGAGGGCAAAATGGTAATTTTAGAATTTTTATAATTAAAAAATTCAAAATTAATTAATAAAATATTAAATAATTAAAATGAAACATTAATAAAATTAATTTAAAATTTTGAACAAAAAAAATCGATCAATCAGGATCTCAGGCAAAATTGTTGATCGTTGTCAATAATTCATTCAAGGACCCCTCCATCTAGGGGCCCAAAGAATTAAAGATATAATAGAGGGCGGTTCTCCAAAAAATTAAAGTCAATCAAGTAAGACTAAATTCAAGATATTAAATTCAATCAAGTAAGACTAAAGTCAAAATTAAAGTCAATCAAGTAAGACTAAAGTCAAGATATTAAAGTCAATCAAGTAAGACTAAAGTCAAAATCTTAAAGTCAATCAAATAAGAGCAAAAGTCAAAACCCTAATAGAGTTCTAATTAAATAATAATTCTATTTAAAACAATCCTAATTAAATAATAACTCTATTTAATAGAATTCTAACTAAAATATAACTCTATCTAAAATAATTCTAATTAAAATATAACTCTAACTAAAATAATTATAATTAAACACTAATTTTATCTAAATAAACACTTAAAAAAATCTATAAATAGGGGACCTCATAACCTATTTTCGTATCAAATAATAAATCCCAAGAGAAGTAGGTCAAAAAGCTTCCCTAGCCTCCCATAAACCCTAATTTTGAAGCCCCAACTCCTTACCTAACACCCATACTTCGATTTTAGCTTGAAAAACACCTAGAAGCCCTTCAAAAACACCTCAAAATCTATAAAAAATTTGAAGAATCTAGATCTAAGAAAGAGATACCTTACCTCGGAGATCAGAAATCAGATCCGGAGGCAGAACGAAACGAGGAGTACTGTATAAGGAACTACTCTATCAGATCTGAGGGAATAAGACCGTTGTCTTCGAAAAGGTATAAATTTCTTAATTTTTTTTATTACTTAGGTCTTTTAGCAATGTAGTTTATTTGGGAATTAGTAAAGACGTCGTTTCTCGAGCGGGGTTGGTGCCTAACACCTTGCAACCCCGTAACTTGATCCTCGAACTCAGTTATTTTTTTTAAAAGTAGATTAGTTATTTTATCCGTTTTGAGTCTATATTCGGTTCTTAGACCGTAATAACTAGGTGGTGACTCCCAAATCTCAAAGGTCAAAAGCGGATCCGTGTACCCCGCGGATCGAGGGCGCTTTCAGTGACGACTCCACAGGGGAATATTGAGGATCAGACTTGAAAAACCCCAAGTATGGGAGCATTGTTAGGATGACCTAGTTTTATTTTATTTAGTTCGATTTATTTTATTTATTTATTTTTGTGGTTTGATTGTGGATGATTTTGGGTATTGTATTTTTGTCCAATTAAGGGTCACTTTTTGATGACCCCTAAAGAATGAAAGATTCAAATTGACACATGAAAATGATGAAATGATGAAGGTTGGGACAGAAATGTTAAAATATTTTTACAGAATATTCTAGTGAGAATTAAGTCTGGGCACATTTTAATAAAACATAGATCCCATCGAGTAGATTAATTTAAGAGCTGAATTCACTCGATTTCTTTATCGGGAGCCTTGGATATCATCGATGCAAGTTCAATATGTGAATCTGAAATTGTTGCTGAACAAAGGTTGGGATAACAATGTTAAAACGTTTTTACAGAACATTCTAGTTAGAATTAGGTCTGGGCACCTTTAATAAAACGTAGATCCCATCGATTAGATTAATTTAGAACCTAAATTCACTCAATTTCATTATCGAATTCCTTAGATATCATCGATGCAAGTTCAATCTATAAATCTGGAATTGTTGCTGAATGAAGATTGGGACAGTAATGTTAAAACATTTTTATAAAATATTATAATAAGAATTAAGTCTAGGAACCTATTAATAAAACGTAGATCTCATCGAGTAGATTAATTTAGAACCTGAATTCACTCAATTTCGTTATTGGGAGCCTTGGATATCATTGATGCAAGTTCAATATGTAAATCTGAAATTGTTGCTAAATGAAGGTTGGGACAGCAATGTTAAAACGTTTTTACAGAACATTCTAGTCAGAATTAGGTCTGGACACCTATTAATAAAACGTAGATCCCATCGAATAGATTAATTTAGAATCTGAATTCACTCGATTTCGTTATCGGGAGCCTTAGATATCATCGATGCAAGTTCAAATTGTATTTTCCTAATTCACAGAAAATCTGAATTTATCTAGTGTTAACACAGTTAATGTTCCAGAGAGCGAGCTCATTTGACACTAGGATCTTTCTCCTTGATTTTCTTTTGAGATGTGTTTCTAGTTTTGTTTTTTATAATTTAAAAAAAAGAGGATTCATCACTCTTCATCTCAACAATTATCATTCTATCATTAATGTAACATCTATTGGAATCTCAATTTATTTTAGATCACCCAAAAGTGATCATTGATTGGACCTTAAAAATTATAAAAATTATGCCTATTGCAATGTTTGGGTTTGATCAATTATTCTATGCTGTGATCATTAATTGATTTGCCATTGATCTTGATAAGATATATAGTTGATGTGCTTATTGGTGATCTTAATGGTGTTATTGGATTGGTATTTATTTTGACTAATATTCATATGGTATTAATGTGTGATGATATAATCAGGCCCATGGGCCCATTTTTTTGGAAAGGCCCCGCGCACACCTTATCCTGTTTTGCATACACCACATGCATGTTTACTATTTTGCACGCTTGCATGTCCCATATAGCCAACGTGGCACTAGTGCGTGGCCCGGTCTCTTCAGAGATGCGACGTCATTCATGAAAACCACAACTCTAGTCACGTACCTTAGGGTATATCAAACTGGGGCCTCAGTACCATCTGATCAGGTAACTCTGAAAGGTATATCGATGCACCCAAGCTAGAGCGACATGAGCCTTTGACCTATTGTAAGCCACACAGTCATATGTCCCTTTGTTAACGTAGTACTAGTACGTGGTCGGTCCCCTCGTGGGATGCCAAACCATTTATGAAAGCTACAACTCTTGACTTGTACCCGTAGGTATATCAAAGATAATCCAAGTACATCAATTGCACTTCTTGGTCAAAACCAGTGCCTAAGCGAGATCCTGCCCCGTTGTACCCTACTGTACGAGGGGGATAGACTACGTCTATTCTAGATGATAGGTATTTAAGTGGGCCCTTGCTCAGCATCGTGCGCTACCTCTCAACTGGGGATCAAACTGGCTGTTTTTGACTTCAGAGAAGTGAGTTAAAATTTTAGATTATCACCTATACGGTATATCAAATCAAGTCACCATGTACCGTCTGATTGAGTATGTTCGAGAAATATATAGGCATACTTGGGCAAGGGTGGGCAGGTAAAAATGCATTGCACGTCGTAAATATGCATTGCACGTCGTAAAAATGCATTGCACGTCGTAAATATATAGGCATACTTGGGCAAGGGTGGCCAAAAGAAGTGTTCTCTAGAAAAAACTATTTTTCCAGAAAATATTTTTCATAAGAACAAGATTTTCTAAAGAAAAATAAAAAGAATAGTAATTGATATTTTACATGGATCTAGTTAGTTCGTAGTTAATCGATTGACCTGTTTGGAATAAGCTTTTTGATCAACTTTTATGTGATCAAATGGATCAATTGATTACAAGTAAAGAAAAGTCTAATTTGGTCCATTCGGTTAGATCGATCTAAATAGAATTAACAACTTGATTGGACACGTGGTTTCATTCATAGAACCAGTCAAATCAACAAGTTCCTATTATTTCATTATGCTTGCTTCTGGTCAAATGAATTAAATTGGTCACATCACTTTGCCAATCGGACTGTAGATCATTTTATTAATTTCTCATTTTGGTAAACCTATAAATGATGCGTCCAGATTCAACAAAGAAGGAAATATTTTATTTGGTCGAAATTGCTCTAAGACATTTTACATCATCCTATTCTGTGTCTTTACCCCGATCATTCTATCAAGTCATCTAATTTGCCGTCTAAGCATAGTCTTTATTGTTTGGTCAAATCCTTTGCCCTTGTTGATCGTGATCTCTAATTTATTTCTGAAGGATAATTAATTTTCAACGCGGCTAATCTACGTAAAATCATGTAGGATATTGTGAACCAGATGAATCATGCTTGTCAATGCCATCCAATGGGGGCATACCAAGATAACAAAGATAGACATAGAGGGGATTCAACAACTAGAATCGATACTTCAAAAAAATATGAATTACTAAGCATGCCTAAATACGACGGAATTTCCTATCCAAGAACTCACCTATGCTCGTATGTCGGGGACATGCATCTTCGAGCTTTAGGGAGTGAACAAATGGCATAATTATTTTGCACCACTCTCAAAGGACCCGCTCTTGAATGGCTTATATTGCTAATACAGTGTCGACTTCATACTTGGGAAGAAATCGTGGAAGAGTTTATGAAGCATTTTAGTCTGAAGGTCGCTAACTCAAATCCAACACAATCGACAGTTGATGTTGTTAAGTGATCCAAGCCTAGAAGAAAGTTTGATAATCTCGGGATGACCTTGAGTATTGCCTTGATGATGTTAACAAAGAAAAGATTATTATAGCCTAATATATGTACCCAATGCCCTTCAACGTAATGACAAAAATCACCAGCTCTGCGAGTTTCACCAAGTTACAAGTCATTACACCGATAAATGTATATCTCTCCGCCATGCTATTCAAGACCTCATTGACGCAGGGAAGATTACCTTTAAGTGAAATGTTGAGTCTGTTGGATAAAACACCATCTAGTTATCCTAGTCTTTCTATTATTTCTTGTCTCCTTAATTTTCAAGTTGTGTCAAGTTTCAAAGAGTATTTCTTTTTATAAGGGTCATTGTTCTAGGTTAATAATGGAATCCTTCCATTCCAATGAAATAAAAAGATTCTTTCGATTATCATGTGTGCAACAAGTCTTCAAATTTTGAAAATGAATTTGATTAAAAATTGAATCTAAGGATAATTCTTGAGAAGTTCGAATCAAAACTGTCCAATCCCTAGAGGAACATGAGAAAATAATGGACTTACTTAAGGAATTCAGAGATGTTTTCGCATGATCCTAAGAGGATATGCTTAATATGAACATTAATATTTTTCAACAATGAATCTTTAGTCTAATGATATGGGCACGACATATATCTCTAGAATCGGAGGTAATTCTGACAGCTCAAAGACACATCGTACCTCGAGGGAGTCATGGTCAAGAGATAGAAAATTTGGAGCGTGAATTACACTCAGAAGAATCAAATGTCACCAATGAGTTCAAATACTCAAAGTAATCCATCAAATTGGATTAACACTTCAAGATCACAGCGTTCAAAATTTACCATCCCAGGTATCAAGGAAATGAACATTATGTAATGGATGCCAGAAAAGGGACATCAAGTAAGGGGTAAAATTTTTCCTTTAGAAAAAATACTATATCTAGGAGCCAGAATCAACACTATAAGAGAAGACCAGCTCAAGTACTCAATGTTAAAAATAAAATCACTCGTTCAGAAGATTGAGCCCAACTAGGGCAGATCAGTTATCATCAAAGAGACGTTACAAGGCAAAACATTAACTAATCTCAATCAAATTATGTGATACCCAATTTAAGGAGGCCTTTCTTTGATCGATGCACTTCTCCCAATCTCACCCTTTAAAAAAATATATATTTTTTCCTTTGCTAACCTCTCTATCCAATATGAAAAAATAACCATTTTTTTTCTAAACCACACCAACCAACCAACCTAGGGGAGGGTATTTCGAACTACGTTTAGACCTGATCCCAAACTAAATTGGGGTATGTAGGCAACCTAAGAAGTTACTTCAGGCACGGTTCAAAAAAAAAAATTATACTCCCAGAATAAACACAAAAAAATAAAAATAAAGAATGGAGTATTTTTCAAAGAAAAATCTTTCATCTAAAGTATAGAATAAAGAAAATGAAGAACGCCAAACTAGGGGTATTTTTTTAAATTAAAAAAATTAAAGAAAAAGATACTTAGAAATGGAGAGTACATTAGACTAAGGGCATTTTTTTTGGGATTTTGAACCATATATCTTTTCTTTCTAAACCCTCCTAAGCCCACTTAAAAAGTCCTCCTAGGTATTACGTAAAATGGTCAAGGGAAGTTTGTGTTATCGCTAATAAGGATCTCTTAATGAAGAAAAGTAAAAGCATGTTGTAGACGCGTGATTTCATCATTATGATGACTACATCTACAATGATTTGGAGTCGCCACCATTCAAGTTGGAAGTGGGTGTGAATGGTCACCCGGGGTACATTTTCCAAAAGATGAGATTTTTGGCATTTTAGTAACTCACAATGGATAAGGGGTAGTCAAACCTCGAGATTTGGGTAAGCGGCTCGGTTGAAGAAAAGGGAAGGTGTTAGGCACCCTTTCCTCCCCGCCACGTGGCGGTAACCTCAAATAACTCGATCATTTTTTATTTTTAAAAGAAGGTGAAAAAATGTGCCACGTGGGTGCATATGTTCCCTAAGTAGGGATTCATTTTCGGCTTGATCATAGGGTCATTTCATTAATGGAAATGACCCTTATGAACCTTAGCCTTGGGGCCCAATCATCAAAAGGGGTAAAATAAAATAGAAGAAGGGGGTGTTAGAAGAGGGAAAGAGTAGAAGGTTAGAGAAAGAGAGGGGGTGTGCTTCAAACCCACCTTGTATCTTGTTTCTTCTTTTCTTCTTTTTGCTTGAGTCTTCTTGAGTCCTTAGTATAATATGAGAGTATGAGAATGGGAAGAAGTGATTAGAGAGAGTAGGGATTTCTTTTGTTTTAGTGAGACTTGTAGAGGATTTGTGTGAAAGAGTGGTAAACTTGGTGAGAATTGATGATGGTTGTTAGTAGAGAGAGTGTTGGGGAGAAGTTTTGTAATGAGAAGTTGGGGGCCATTTTTGGGAAGAGGATGAGGGTATTTATAGATGTTTAGGAGTTATTTTAGGGATATAATGGGGTGAAGTGAAGAAAATGGGTAGAATGGTTATGAGTTTGAGAGAGAAGTAGGTGTAATTTAGAGGAGATTGGAGGGTATTTAGGTAAGGGGGGTTAAATGGGTGAGTTTTGACCCAAATGGTTTGGATCCTACCCAACCCATTTGGGTGGAGTGTTTGGTGAGGTGAATTTAAGATGGTGGTTGTGATTTGATTTAAGAGCATGGAGGATTTAAATGGGTGGTTGATGATATTTTGGGAGGGTGAGGGAGATGATGCCATGTGTTAAGGTGGGTGGAAATGAAGGGTTGGGATAGGTTGATGGGAGAGGTTGAGTGTTTGACTTGAGAGGATGGTATAGGTTTAGGTTGTAGATGTAGGTTTTGTAGGGAATGATGAGAGTAGATTAGGGGAGGTATAGGTTAGGGGTGTGGGTAGATGTGTTTGATTTGAGAGAAAAGGTGATGGGTTGATGTGTGGGTAGATGGGATTTAAAGCAAATTAATGGGGTAGGTGGTTGGGTGAGGGAGGTGAGATGGGGTGATGACATGTGTCATCTCTTGATGATAAAAGAGTGATTGGTTGATGTGGGTTGTGGTTTATGGGTTAGGGTTGTGGGTTGGATAATGAATTGGATATGGTTAATGATTTGTGGGCTTTGTAGTGTTGGGCTTGGGTTTTAGAAATGGTTTTGGGTTACGGAGGCGGAGCGGTGATAGTAGAGGAGGGGTAGGCATCCCAAGTCTCACATTTTTAATTTTTTAATTTTTTAGATTTTAGTTTGATCAAAAATGCCACGTGTTGGCGAATCGGGCTTTTTAGGCCCGTTGGTGAAATTTATCGAAAATTTGACGTTTTTGATTTTGGAAGCGGAGCGGTGAATATGGGGAAAGCGTAAGGTTGGCCGAGTCTTTTTGGTGGCCTCCTAAACCATTGAGAGGTCTTAGGGGCCTCGGTTTGGTAAAAATGTTATTTTTCAACGATTTGGGCCCTTAAGGCCCGTTGGCATATTTATTTGGAAAATCTGTATTTTTGGGCCCTTTCGAGAAGTGGCCCGTTCAAATTGAGGTGTCTACACATGTTAGGTTGAAAACCCCTAAGGACGACTTAGGTAAAAGTCAAGGCAAAAAGAAAAAAAAAATCAAAGCTCGTTAGGTTGAAAATCTGAAAGGACGGCCTAAGCAAAAAGAAGAGCATATAATAATAAAAATAAAATTCCTAATCTACTAGATTGAAAACCCAGAAGGGTGATTTAGGCAAAAGTTAATCAACTCGTTTGTAGACACTCCATTTTTGCATTCGCCTGATTAATCACCTCGTCAACCTGATTGCAACGATTCCCAATGAAAAATAATTATTCCAATGCTTTATTTGTTACTAGATATGTTTCAAAAATTCAGATGAGGTATCTTGAACTAACAAAATTGTAGAAATCACGCTATGCTAGGAAAATATAATCCCAAAAATATAGAAATCATCATCTTGCAGACAAAAAGAAGCTTCACGGTAAAAATCACTAAAAAAATGATCAAATTATCAAAATACCCCTAACCTCAAAATAACCTTAGAGCCTACATTATGCTTAGGAAAACTCATTCAAACATATAAAATAACAAATCGAAATCAAATAAATCATTTCGCCAATTTTCACAGAATTTGACAAAATTATGAAGATGCCCCTCATAAAGTTCACGATCATTTCACACAAAATATTTTATAAATGACAAAAACCAAAATTCCCATTAAATTCCTTATGAAAAATCGAATCCAAAACATCTTAGAACATCAAAAATCGACTTGAAACACAAAAAGTCCTCTCCGAGGGAAAAACGATAATTTTACAATTTTTATAATTAAAAATTTTGAAATTAATAAATAAAATATTAAATAATTAAAGTGAAATATTAATAAAATTAATTTAAAATTTTGAACAAAAAAAATCGATCAATCAGGATCTCGGGCAAAATTGTTGATGGTTGCCAATATATTTATTCAAGGACCCCTCCATCTGGGGGCCCAAAGAATTAAAGATATAATAGAGGGCGGTTCTTCAAAAAATTAAAGTCAATAAAGTAAGACTAAAGTCAAGATATTAAATTCAATCAAGTAAGACTAAAGGCAAAATTAAAGTCAATCAAGTAAGACTAAAGTCAAGATATTAAAGTCAATCAAGTAAGACTAAAGTCAAAATCTTAAAGTCAATCAAATAAGACCAAAAGTCAAAACCCTAATAGAGTTCTAATTAAATAATAATTCTATTTAAAACAATCATGATTAAATAATAACTTTATTTAATAGAATTCTAACTAAAATATCACTCTATCTAAAATAATTATAATTAAAATATAACTCTAACTAAAAGAATTATAATTAAACACTAATTTTATCTAAACAAACACTTAAAAAAAATCTATAAATAGGGGTCCTCACAATCTATTTTCATATTAAATAATAAACCCTAAGAGAAGTAGGTCAAAAAGCTTTCCTAACCTCCCATAAATCCTAATTTTAAAGTCCCAACTCCTTACCTAACACCCATACTTCGATTTTAGTTTGAAAAATACCTAGAAGTCCTTCAAAAGCACCTCAAAATCCATAAAAAAAATTTGAAGAATCCATATCTAAGAAAGAGATACGTTGCCTCGGAGATCAGAAATCAGATCTAGAGACAGAACGAAGTGAGGAGTACTGTACAAAGAGCTGCTCTATCAGATCTGAGGGAACAAGACCGTTGTCTTCGGAAAAGTATATATTTCTTAATTTTTTTTATTACTTAGGTCTTTTAGCAATGTAGTTTATTTGGGAATTAGTAGAGACCGGTGTTTGCCGGGCGGGGTTGGTGCCTAACACCTTGCAACCCCGTAACTTGATCCCCGAACTCAGTTATTTTTTTAAAAAGTAGATTAGTTGTTTTTATTCGTTTTAAGTCTATATTCGATTCCTAAACCGTAATAACTAGGTGGTGACTCCCAAACCTCAAAGGTCAAAAGCGGATCCGCGTACCCCGCGGATCGAAGGCACTTTTAGGGATGAACCCAGAAACTCATTTTTTGTTAAAGAAAAAAAAAGTTATTTAACAAAAGAAACTCATAAGGACTAGACTTAATGGATCGATCTATCGAAAGGTTACCTTGAGTTCTTTATATCCTTGAAAGAGACATCTTCATCTTGATGTACTCCTTGCTTCAAATAGATGCTCCAAGCTTTTTTCGATTCACCAATGTGTGCACAAGTAAGGATGTTGTTGGATGAAGAGGTTCACCATTGAAGAGACTTGGGTTGAAGATTGTTCAAGTAAGTGTAAAGCCTATTCAAGCTTAGAAAAAAATGGGAAAATGGAAATGAGGTGTGGGCTTTCTCTAGGGGAAGAACCATAAGAGAAATGAGTCAAAAATCCATTTTTAAAGTCATTTTCTCGCTCCAATGGCTATACCGGTAGAATCAGATTTTAAAAGTCTCCTATTGATCCTAAATGGTTGTTGCTGCCAGTACTACTAGTTTTGATGAGCAGTGTTACTAGGTAAATTACAGAAATACCATTGTGGGGTATTTTGGTCATAACTTTCAAATTGTAACTCCGTTTGCTATTCTAGGATATGATAGATATTACTATGTAAAACATCCCCAAACTGCCATCAAGGGGTGGATCATGAAATAAATTGGTAAAATGATCAAAATACCCTTTTTTACTTTTTCAGGTTAAATCAAGCTTTCGGGAAGACTGGTGTCAAAACAGTTCGAAGGTGTGCTAGATATTACCTATATAATGTTACCATAAAATCACCAAGTACAGAAAATGGGTTTAGGGTGGTCAAATCTTTAATACCCCTTTTATGACTATTTTTTATTCCCGAAAAGTTCGATAATAGAACGGGTTGAAGAACGAGTTTTCCTAATCACTATAGGTCGACGTATCACTCATCTACATGTTGGAAAAAGTTCTTAGGTGGTTTCATTACCTTTTGGGCTTCATGTACATACATTGAAGGTTTTTGTCGAGGCACATGCGATTGAGCAACTTTATCAGAGTCTTCATTAGTCTTCAATGATAAATTGATTTGACACTCAACATGTCTTGAAATTGACAAAATATCGAATTAACAATCTCCCCCTTTGTCAATTATGAGACAAAACCCTAAACTAGACAAAAAAGACTTGGAAACATTCTCAAAATGACCAACATGACTTACACTCGATTAGATTCTTACAAGAGTGTTTAAAAATAAAAACCTAAGATTCTAACTGCTTCGCTCCCCCTAAATGTTTTACCTATAATAGTCAATTGAGACAATACACATAGGTAGAAATAACATTCTCCCCCTTTTTGTCAGTATTTAACAACGGGCGTAATCAACCCAATGTCGATGCATGATATACACAAATAAGCATAGTGAACTAAAAATACATGCATGCAAATTATATGATTATTAGAACGAGATGCATGACGGAAGCAATCATAAACATGCCAAATATTGTATGACTAGTAAGCATGGGTATGGCATGTTGAATGACACAAGTATATAACTAAATAGAACAATGTTAGAACATGCATATGAGTGTGCACATACTAAATGATATGTAAATAATCGAACCATTGTACATGAAACATAAACCAAATATTTTAGTATTAATCATTTATATAATTGTCTAGATTATAAAATGAGAGTTGAGGTTACATAAACAAGACTCAAATAGATAGACAAACCTACTACAACTCGAAACACACCAAGTCTAGACTTTAACATCACTAGGGTGACTAGACGTCACCCAAGGTAGCTGGACTCGCATTAAGATAAGGAGCCATGGGTCCGCACGATTGGATGAGGGGTCGAAGGTAGTGTTGGATCTTCTTCATGTAGGACTCAAAATTACATTCCATCCTCTCTTGATTCTGTAGCATGCGATGTTGTTGCTCACCAAGTACCTATTGTTAGTGCTCAATACTAGAAAAACAAGCCTCTATGTCAAATTCCTGCCCAAGGTCGTCCAATGGAGGTCCCAAAGCATCATAGTGAGGTTGGGGCTTTACATCTGAAGAAGGTGAAGGTGGCAGTGGGTTCATGAGAGTTGTTATAAGCAACCTGGCCAAGTTAGCACTGCCAAAGGTTTTAGTCGGAATCATACGATGGAGACCGACAATGAGTTGACATTCAAGAGCGAGGCGTAAAATAAGGTGACCAAAACCTAAACCTCATTTGGAGTTGGGTTGGAATATGCCGACAATATACTAAAGGATAAGTTGGGTAAGCATACAAGTATACCTGAAGCCACACAGTACAGGATGTCATATTGGTTAGAGGCAAATTCGATGAAGTTGCCAGCTCGAGGATAAAAGTTGCGCAAAAAAATCTGTGTAGGATACGCAATGGTGTATACAGACTTGTTATGCAAATGTCACCATTACTAGACCAACGTAGTCGATTGCTAGGACCACTAAGCACTTGTTGAAGTTGATCGTGTCGAATTGAGTAGTAAGGGTTTAGCGTAGGCATAAGCAACCGATGACAGGAATGCCTAAAATGCGGCCAATGGTGTGGGGAGTCATCACAGTTCGAAGGGGAGGTCAAAGATTAAACGCCATGACTGCCAAGGATGGAGGATTTTCTGTGGATTTCGTTATACTGGCGTAAAAGTTCATCACTCTCCTTGGGTAGGTGTCACCTTCGAAGTTGATCAACTCGACCCATCCCATCCTATAAAGCATATCAAGCACATCATATTTGAGGACAATAGATTCTTGAACATTAAGTTTGCATATGATGGAGCATTTTTTAAAGGTGATACAATGAGAGATATAATTGGCATACTCCAGTGGTAAGTCTTCTTCCAATTCCAAATCATCTTTAAGTGATTGAGAAGATGAGGGCGGTGACAGATAGTGACGAGAAGAGGAAGCCGAGTGCTTGGCTTTCTTGGCACATGACGAGTGTTGAGGAGGCAAATTTGGTGGATTGGTACCTCTTTTGGCCATCAAAATGACTACTAGGTTGATGGGAAAAATGGCAAGGAGAATCCACATGAGGAACATGATGTTGGGAGATGTAAGAACGGAAAGAGATTAAAAAGAGATGAACCTAATAGGAAAGAGAGATCAAGGGAGAAAATGGGAGGGAAGAAGGAGAGGAAAAGAAAGAGGGAAGAATGAATAAAAAAACCCAAGTTTTTCCCATTTAACATCACAATTGATCATATCGATTTATCAGGCCGATTTTACCAGGTCCTACCGATCGGCGAAAAAAATTGTGCAAAATTTTTTTTTGTATTCTTTTTAAGTCCTCATATTGTTTGCCTACAAAAAATGTTATGTAACACCCCCAAATCTCTCTCGATAAGGCTTGAAGAATTTTACAAAACGTGCCTCGATGGGATTTGTTCGAAAATTTGAAATAGAGAAAATTTGTAAAAATAAGCCAATGAAGGCAACAATGACGCAAGAACTAACTTATGATGGGTCTAGGAACCTAAATCTACCAGATTTCATAAGTTTATAATGGTTCAAGCGATGGTGAATTTGTTCACTGACACAGCCTGGAAGCATGTGTTTACGGAAAGAGGTCAAAACCTCGGATGTAACTAAAAAGCCCCAAAATGAGTCAAAAGACTTGAATGTGCCCACAGTGGGCAAAAGTCCAGAAATTAGGATTTCTGGGAGTGCTCCCAAGCACTCAACCAAAATCTCAAGTGGGGGCTCATATGGAGCAACACACCCCAATGGAGTTTCAAAGGTGTTCAAACCGCATCGAATCCAAAGGTTTTGTGAGAATATCAGCAAGTTGACTCTCGGTCAGAACATATTCAAGAGTGATAACGTGATCTTCAACAAGTTCACGAATAAAGTGATAATGAATGTCGATATATTTTGTTCGAAAGTATTGGACAGGGTTCCGAGAGATATTGATGGCACTAATGTTGTCACAAAATAAGCTCATTATGTCTTAAGATAACCCATAGTCCAAAAACATATGTTTTATCCACAGGAGTTGTGCACAACAACTTTCAGCTGCAACGTACTTAGTCTCAGTGGTGGATAGAGAAATGGAATTCTATTTCTTATTTTACCAAGCAACGAGATAGTTTCCAACATAGAAAAAACCGCCATTAGTGGATTTTCAATCATCAACATTTTTGGCCCAATCAGCTTCAGAGTACCCAACAATAATAGAAGATGAATCAAAAGAGTACTAGAGACCATACTCGAAGGTGCCAGCCACATAGCGAATGATCCATTTGACAGCCGTTATATACAATTCCTTAGGATTAGAATAGGAAATATATGGTCGATTGGCTATTAAGTAGAGAATACTTCCATTCATATTCCTATAGAGATGTTGATCCACATTTTTTCCTGATAGATCTTTCAAAAGTTTGAGTGTGGTACTAATTGGGGTGTAGTGAGTTCGTCCAAACTGAAGATCAAAACGATCTACCAATTCTCGTACATACTTAGTCTAGGAGACAAACATAGCATTCTTGAGTTGTTTAACCTGCAACCCTAGGAAGAAATTTAGCTCATCCACTATGTTCATTTCAAATTCAGATTGCATCAAGTGGGCAAACTTGTGAGCCATTTCTTCATTGGTGGAGCTGAACACGATGTCATCCACATATATCTAGGTAATAAGGGTATGACCCTTGACCTTTTGAACAAATAATGTTTGATCAACACTACCCCTAGTATAGTTGTGGTTGATCAAGAATTGAGTTTAACCCTTGATACCAAGCATGAGGGGCATGTTTAAGGTCGTAGAGTGCCTTTTTTAAGTCTGAAGACTTTGTGAGGATGTTTAGGGTCAATGAAACCCTTGGATTGTTCAACATATACTTTCCCATCAAAGATGTCATTCAGAAATGCATTCTTAACATCCACTGAAATAATTTAAATTTCATAGATCATGCTATGGACATCAAAATTTGAATTGACTCAAGTCTGGCAACAGGAGCAAATGTTTCATCAAAATCTACAACCTCAATCCGAGAGTATCCCTAAGCTACAAGACGACCTTTGTTTCAGACAACATTGCCAAGTTCATTGGACTTATTCTTGTATATCTATTTGGTTTCGATAACATTCTTATCAAATGGTCTTGGTACTATAGAGCATGACTGGCCATTTCCTAAAGAATGTGATTTTCCTCTCAGCAACTCTATTCTACTAAGGGGGTCTTAGGGACTAAGTATTCATATCAGATTTTATTTTCATCACAAAATTGTGTGAACTGACCATCCTCAAACTCCCCATCATGATCACTTATAATCCTACCTATGACAGATTCTTTTTCTATATAGATACGCTTAATAATCTTTTTGAATTTATCAAAAATATCAGATTTTCTCTCAAAAAGTGACCTAGGTGAATCTAGAGTAATTATCAACGATCACCAAGAAATGTCTCTTACCACCTAGACGTCTTAGTTTAGTGGGACCAGCAAGGTCCATGAGTAAAAGAGCTAGGGGTTTTGAGGTTGCAAGAGTGGTTGTATTTTTGTGGGTACTTTGAATTTATTTATCAATTTAGCACTTCCCATAGACGTTTCTTACTTGTTTACCTAGCTTGGATAACCCTCTGACTAAGCCTTTTTAGACAAGATGAAACAAGTTCTTGTAGTGAACATGACCGAGTTGTTGATGACACAACTGGACTTCATCAACTTGAGTCACGTTGCTCACACAGGAGACGGTGGTTTCTCCTGTGTTTTTGATAACATAATAGTTATTAGAAGTATGAAGACCTCTCATAATGACTTTACAATTTGGGGGTGGAGATCTCACACACTTCACGATTGAAACTCACCTGATGATTTTTGTCGCATATTTGTAATAGGCTAAGAAGGTTATGTTTCAAACCAAAAATGCACAACACATTTTTCACCGTGGGCAATCCAGGACTACTGACAATTCTTCACCCAATAATCCTAGCAGTACTACCATCACCAAAGGTAACTGACCCTCCGTCAAAGTCAATCAACTGACTAAATCGACTTCGATCACCTTTCATGTATCGGGAACAACCGCTATCAAGGTCCCATCACGGTACTTGTTGTCCCCGTTTTTGACTTTCCATTGTAGAGTTGTCTTGGGGGTTGAGGATTATGTTCAAGAGGGAAATAAATTTTCCTTTTCGACTCAGTTTTCTCCTGGACAGGTGAGTTCTTCTTAGGGGACCTATTCTTCTTGGGTGATCTTGAAGGTGATTTTTTCTTTTGATACATTCTTGCATCTTGATTGCCTCCACTTGATTCAACAAGTTCTTTCAGTTTTAGGTTTAGGCGAGTAATCTGTTTGAAAAGTTCCCTAATATTATTGTTCTATTTGGGAGGTGATGCATTATTCACTCCCTTCCACTTTGGAGACTCCTCTTTCTTAGTATGTTTAACTTTGTTTTTTAGAGGAGATTTTTCTTTATCATACTTTTTATTTTCAACCAAAAAGGATTTGCCAATAGGGGCTTGTGAGGTTGTTTGGTAGATGGTCTTGAATTCGATACACTCAAATTTCATGTGACCCGTTCTACCACAGAAGTTGCATGTGATGACTTTCTTGGAGTTTTTCTTAAAGTTCAATGATTCTCCATGAACAAAGACAGTAGGAGATGGAGGTGATGTAGAAGTATACCTATCATAGTGAAAGCGCCCTCGATCCGCGGGGTGCGCGGATCCACTTTTGACCCTTGAGGTTTGGGAGTCGCCACCTAGTTATTACGGTTTAGGAACCAAACTGACTCTAAAAAAGGTAAACATTACTAATCTACGAAAGAAAAAAAAGGTTCGGGGATCATGTTACGGGGTTGGAAGGTGTTAGGCACCAACCCCGCCCAACCAAAGTCAGTCTCTACTAATTTCCCAAATAAATTACATTGCTAAAAAAAAATCTAGATAATAAAAAAAATTAAGAAATTATACCTTTCTGAAGACAACTTTATCGTTCCCTTAGATCTGATTGAGTAACTCTTTGTATAGTACTCCTCGTTTCGTTTTGTCTCCGGATCTGATTTCTGATCTCCGAGGTAAGGTATCCCTTCCTTAGATCTGGATTCTTCGGATTTGTTTATAGATTTTAGGGTATTTTTAAAGGGCTTCTAGGTGTTAGGTAAGGAGTTGGGGCTTCAAAACTAGGGTTTATGGGAGGCTAGGGGGACTTTTTGACCTACTTCTCTTACGATTTATGATTTGATACGAAAATAGGGTGTGAGGACCCCTATTTATAGATTTTTTTAAGGGTTGATTTAGATAGAATTAGTGTTTGATTATAATTCTTTTAGTTAGAGTTGTATTTTAATTAGAATTGTTTTAGGTAGAGTTGTATTTTAATTAGAATTATTTTATGTAGAGTTATATTTTAGTTAGAACTCTATTAAATAGAGTTATTATTTAATTAGAACTCTATTAGGATTTTGACTTTTGGTCTTATTTGATTGACTTTAATACCTTGACCTTAGTCTTACTTGATTGACTTTAAGATTTTGACTTTAGTCTTACTTAATTGACTTTAATTTTGACTTTAATCTTACTTGATTGACTTTAATACCTTGACTTTAGTCTTGCTTGATTGACTTTAATTTTTTTGGAGAACCCCCCTCTATTATATCTTTAATTCTTTGGACCCCCAAATGGAGGGGTCTTTGAAGAAATATCTTGCGAACCCTCAACAATTTTGCCTGAGAGCCTAATTGATCGATTTTTTTAGTTTAAATTTTTAAATCAATTTCATTAATGTTTCACTTTAATTATTTAATATTTTTTTTATTAATTTTAAAATTTTTAATTATGAAAATTGTGAAATTACCATTTTACCCCCGGAGAGGGCTTTTCGTGTTTTAAGTCGGTTTTTTATGTTTTAGGATGTTTTAGAATTGATTTTTCGTAAGGAATTGAATGGAAATATTAGTTTGTGTCATTTATGAAGTTTTTTATGTGAAATGATCGTGAACTTTATGAGGGGCATTTTCGTAATTTTGTTAAATTCTGTTAAAATTGGCAAAATAATTTATTTGGTTTTGATTTGTTGTTTTATGTGTTTGAATGGGTTTTTCTAAGCGTAATGTAGGCTCTAAGGATATTTTGATGTTAGGGGTATTTTGGTCATTTGGTCTTTTTTTAGTGATTTTTATCGTGAAACTTCTTTTTATCTGCAAGATGATGATTTCTATGTTTCTGGGGCCATATTTTCCTAGTGTAACGTGGTTTTTAAGGTTTTGTCAGTTCGAGATACCTCATCCAGATTTCTGAAACATATCTGGTAACAAAATAAAGCATTGGAATAAACATCCATCAAATGGGAACCGTTGCGATCGGGTTGACGAGTTGGTTAATCAGGCGAATGCAAAAATGGGGTGTTTACACATAGCTCAAATCTCCTTTATCCCATAGGGTTTTTGAACTCCTAGAATTTTTTGTAACTCCAAACTTCCATGCATGTAGTTACACTCAAGTTTAGCCTTTTGTTTTTGTAGTTCATTGATGTCAAACTTAAGTAGTTTATTTTCATCACGAAAGTTTGTTAATTCTAAGTTTTGATGGGCTATAGTGGAATTAGCCATAATAAGAAGGTTCTTAAATTGTTGAAGATTTTTTAGCATCTCATCCTTCTTTTTCATGGCCATCTCAGATATAAAGAGCATGCTAGCTGTCTCTTTAAGGTTGTTGCAAGTTAAATTTTAATGTCTTATAATTGAAGCCCTAGGGAGCATTTTTCCTTACTGACTAGATCATATTCAACATGCCACTGTTCCTTTTGGAGTTTCTCTTAACCATATTTCTTGGTCAGTTTTACATGACTAATGAATAGTTGATCGAATGCAGACTGAAATTCGAGTTCATCATCATTCACATCTTTTTTTCCTCATTAGAAGAAGAGGTATCTTAAGGGTGATTCTGATTTTTAAAATCCAGTCCCTCTTCAATTTCATCCTCATTTAGGATGAAGACTGTAGTGGAGGCCATAAGGATTCGAAGGGTTTTATAGTCTTCAGAGTCTAATGATCTTTGTTCCTCTTATTCTAACTCATCTGAGTCGTCATCCCATGTGACTTTTGCAGCTATGGTATTTTCCTTAGACTTAGGTCTTTGACGACCTTTCGATTTTGGCTTAGAGGGACAAATGGTGGAATAATGACCTTTTTCACCATTGTTGACGCACTCAGTATCTTCCTTGGATTTAGAAGAGTATTTTCCTATTGTTGGTCGTCTATCCACAGAATGACTCTTTCTATCAGTGCTATGGGATCCTTTTCTCTTAAAGAATTTATTAAATTTTGAGACAAGTAGGGCCAAATCTTCTTCTTCAATGTCACTTTCATCATCTTCCTTATAAGTGATTTTACTATTATTTTGGGAGAAGGATTCGATAGGATGACAAAATGACTGCTTAGATTGAGCTTTGTATGAGGGAGGAGGTCTTAAAGATCGATATCTTCCCTTTAAAGGGAGGACCTTCGAGATGGAGCTCAAAGGTTGTGGGTAAACCCATGAGTTCCTCAACTGTCATTGTCTCCATGTCTCGGTATTCCTCAATTGAGGTGATTTTAGAGGTGAACCTCTTGGATAGGGATCTAAGAATTTTGGCACAAATTCAACCCTGTGGGATAGACTCTCCCACATAAAACATGGAAATGCATACAATTCTTGACAGTCTTACCCTCTTCCATCTTAATGTTTTCAAATTTAATTATTAGGAGTTGGAGTTTGGACTTCTTAATATTACTACTTCCTTCGTGCGCGATCTCTAAGATTTTTCAAGCTTGTTTGGTCGACATACACGTGCATATCCTTTGATATTCATCATCGGAAATAGTACTAGTTATAGCATTAAGTACTTTGAAGTTATTACTACTATAAATCTTATCTTGTTTAGACCAGTTCTTTAATGGTCTCAGAACAGTAGTGGAGACACCATTAACTTCTATGGTGTCCACAAGAGGTTTTCAACCTTCCCCTATCATGTTCCATACATCCCTACTTAGGGAGTTGATATATATCATCATTTTATTTTTCTAGAAGGTATATTTAACACCATCAAATATGGAAGGCCGAGTAGGGTTCTATTTCTCGGATTTAGACATGATTCAAAGCCTATAGGATCAACTCAAGGTTGTTAAACCTTTCTAGAGCAACTTGTTCCAATAACAATTGAAATTATGGACTTTGTACCGTGTCTAAACCTGAAGGGGGTGAATAGGTTAATTAAAAATTTTAGTTTTAGAATCACCCCACGAAGTTATGAGTCTCTCGATTATACTAAAATGAATACAACAAAAAGATGCACAAGATTAAATTCTTTCAAGTTAAAGTATACATCATACAATCATAAAGTATGTATTTTATCAAACATTTGATGTGCATGTCATGGCATTCATGTAAATTTAGGCATAGTGCATAATTGTAAAGAAGACACAAGATTTATATTGGTTCAGCAACTTAACTACATCCACTACCACATACCCTACTCTCGGGTCTTGGGTTCCACTATCAAAATGGAGGTTTATGGTTCACCACGTAATCTAACACATAATTTTTTAAGCCTAGGACAAATTCTAAACCTTACAATCGAGAGAATGACTTTTCTCGAAATAGAATTTTTTTATCGGTAGAATTCCCAAATCGATTTGTTCAAATGAACTATCACCTCATTCAAACTCTAAGTTTTGTTCTTTGGAAAACTGAAAATCTTGTTCTCTTAAATAGAGTCTTCAACTCTTCCCAAGAGCTTGATTTTGGGTGAACCAAGAAACTCCTTTTTGTTGAAGAAAAAAGAAATACTCACAAGGACTAAACTCAATGGATCAATCTACTAAGAGGTTGTTTTGAGTTCTTCATGTCCTTAAGAGAGACATCTTCATCTTGATGTACTCCTTGTTTCAAATAAATGCTCCAAACTTCTTTGGATTCACCAATGTGTGCACAAGTAAGGATGTTGTTGGTTGAAGAGGTTCATCATTGAGGAGGCTTGGGTTGAAGATTGTTCAACTAAGTGTAGAGCCCATTCAAGCTTAGAGAAAGCATAGGAAAATGGAAATGAGGTGTGGGCTTTCTCTAGGGGAAGAATCATAAGAGAAATAAGCCAAAAATCCCTTTTTAAAGTCATTTTCTTGCTCTCAATGGCTATATCGATAGAACCGGATTTTAAAAGTCTCATGCCAGATCTAAATGGTTGTTGCTGCCGGTACTACTGGTTTTAATGAACAGTGTTATCGGGTAAATTACAAAAATGCCATTGGGGGGTATTTTGTTCATAACATTCAAATAGTAACTCTGTTTTGCATGCCATTCGAGGATATGATAGGTCCTACTATGTAGAACATCCGCAAACTACCACCAAGGGATGGATCATGGAATAAATTGGTGAAATGATCAAAATACCTTTTTTCATTTTCAGGTCAAATCAAGCTTTCGGGAAGGCTGGTGTCGAAATGGTTCGAAGGGGTGCTAGATATTACCTATATAATATCATCATAAAAACACTAAGGACAAAAAATAGGTTTAGGCTGGTCAAATATCTAATGTCTCCTCTGTGAAGATTTTTAATTCCCAAAAATTCTGATGAGAGAACAAGTCGGAAGAACAAGTTTCCCTAGTAACTATGAGTCGACCTATCTTTAATCTATATGTTGGGAAAAGATCTTAGGTGGTCTCCTTACCTTTTGGGTTTTATGTACATACATTAAAGGTTTTTGTCAAGGCACGTGCGATTGAATAGCTTTACCAGAGTCTTCAATGGTAAATTGATATGACATTCAACACATGTCTTGGAATTGACAAAATATGGGATTTAAAAAGCCCTCATTAGAAATAATGCATGGTTAATCCATATTTATCATTGATTTCAATTTAATTATGTATTTCAGAATTAATTACTATTATATACGTGTAACAAAAAATATTCGCTAAGTTTCAAGACAAATTAAAAAATCCGAAGTTACCACTATGATCCAAGATTCAAAACAATATCATAAACCAAAATTCAAGTTAATTGGGTAAACGGTGGCAGTGAGGTCAATGTAGAAAGTCAAGCCTCGAAATTTACACTGAAGCTTGGCAATTGAATACCATTCGTAATAGACAAGGTCTTAATATTTTTCGTAATCATGAAATGTCTCCGAAACCCTAATTTTCAAAAGAACCCTAATCTAATTTCTCAATAAATAGGAGACCAGACCGAAAGTTAGAGCATCTAAATTTTTAGAGAATTAGTATTGTTAGTTTTTTTTTCTATTTCTTAATTTTTACGAAAGTTGTAAGGAAGCCCTGCCAATTTTAGAATCGAAAAGTAATAAAGAATACATTTCTCTCATCTCTACTCTTCATTTCCATATTTTCTTTATTTTATTTGCACTTTATTGTTCTTGCGATAACTATTGGCTAAATCTTCGTTAGATCGGTTGAGAAAGCTGGAATAAGATTTGTTAGTGTTTTACTATTCTCATAATGGCTTTATAATTTTATTGTGATAGTATTATGTATTTATTATTAGGTTAAACATTGAATGTTTCTCAAATTTTTTATGGTTCCTTTTTTTATTAGTTCAAGAAGAACCATACTTTACAAAGAATAGTTAATGTTTATCTAATAATCTTGGCTTAATTTATTGCATACTTTTGATCCCGTTTATATTATAACTGTTTGGTTTGTCGATCCAAAAAAATTAGATTTGTTTAGTTGATCAAGATAAATAGAGAACCAAAATTCATTGATAAAGTTTATGAAGGTGGATACAATTGATCTATACTTTTCTATCATATTTTTAAGTTTATATTTTAGCAGTTTATTTCAGATAAATCTCTTTCAAAAACTATTTTTATTTAGTTACATAAACTTGAATTGGATTGAAAGTAAAAAAATACTTTGGATTAATGTTGTCTTTGTGGTTCGACCCTTACTTGCTAAGATTTTCTTTTGTTCTTATTTTATCATCATTTACAGCTTCAATAAATTGGTGCCGCTGTCAGAGGACAACAATGTAATCCAACATCTTTTTATCCAAAAATCCGATTCGATTTTCTATCAATCAAAATTTTTATTTCAAGAAAAATTTAAAAAAAATACTGCTGGATTCTTAAATTCAGTACGAACAAAACCCTAAAATTTGAACCAATTTTATCAAAAAAATTTCGCGGTGCTTGATTCTTAAAGTCAGTACGAACTAAACCTTAAAAAATTCTATGGCACCGCAGTCAAAACTTCGAGATTCGCACTTCAAATTTGTGTAGAATCTTTCTTCAAACTTTTGGATTCTAATGAGCACATAAGTTTTTTGAAATTCTAATTTTTATTTTTTTTCTATTTTTAGTCGAAGGATTCGACGAGGAGCAACATAGTTGGGAAATTTTATTCTACCATCCGGATCTGATTATTTGACGAAGAAACAATAATCTCTTTTTGTTTAGAATAGAACTATATTAAGATTTTCATTTAGATGTTTTTAATTTTTTTTAGAATTTTATTTTAATTATTCCAAGAAGATTTGAATTATAATAGAATTAAGGAAGGATGACAATGAGATGTAACTGTTTCGGCTCCTCGGGTTCGTACACCAAGTTTGATGTTAGTGGCCCAAAGTTGACTCAACTCGATCAATACTCATCTAGAACGAGAGGTAAAACTCAAAACCCCTATGTATCCCTTGCAAGTGGGTTTCTTAATTGAATTTGAATGAGTTAATTACACACTTACGATTGCACATTGGTACAAAGGGCACCCGTAAGAGAATGACACGAACAAGATAAGAATCAGATTTTATCACTACATTCTTGTCCTATTAGGAAATTAATTCACACAAGAAAATTTTAATTAAAATCTAATTAGACTCAACCATAGGTCCCATTGAGCTCAATAGTCAAAGCTAGCCTGAGTTACACCAATTGCACTTCTTAATCAAAGTTAGTACCTAAGCACATCCTACCCCATGGTATTCAATTGTACTAGGGGGATAAACTACGTCTATTCTAGACGAAGAGGTGATTTAAGAGTACTTTTGCTTAGCATCATGTACCACATCTCATCTAGGATTAAATTGGTTGATTTTGATTTCAAAGAATTGGGTTGGAGGCTCAAGCTATCCCTTTGAAATAGTTAGGTGATATTTAGTTTAATAAGAACCCATCAAGCACATGTGAAATTCCTCCCTACTATATGTGTTCATCATTAGTGTATGTTAGGTAAGAGATCTCAAAAGAATCTACTTGAACCATTCAATCCCAAGATTACAAGCTCTCATCCACTTCAAGGGATTAAAAGAGAATTTGATTCCTCACCTATCTCTCAACCACCCGAGATGGCTCAACCAATTGTCCCACCTCAAATGATCTAAGAAGATCAACAAAATCTAAATGAGTTATTAGCCCCTACTATAGTCACTCCTCCTTCATGTATTGCCTTGCCAACAACCAATGTGGCACAATTTGAAATTAGGGCAACTATTATCAATATGCTCCCTAAATTTTATGGTTTTGAAAACGAACAACCCTATAACCATTTGAACAAATTTCTAACCTTATATCAAACCTTTCAAAATGGTTACCTCGATAAAGAAAATGCCAAATTGAAGTTGTTCCCTCTATCTTTGGAAGATCAAGCAATAACATAGTTGAACTTTATGGCCTTTAACTCAATCATCACTTGGGACAAGTTATCACGAAAATTCATGGCCAAGTTCCTTCCAATGGAAAAAATAAAACAAATCAAAAATGTCATTAGGAACTTCAAAGGCAAACCCAATGAAGAATTTTCCCAAACCTGAGAAATATTTAATGACCTACTTGTAAAATACCCACATCATGAGATTGACAAAACCCAACTGGTTAATTTCTTCTATTGTGGTCTTATGACAGCCCAACGTATCCATCTGGAGTTTATGCACAAAGAAAAATTCATGAATCAAAGTCCAAATCAAGCTTACGAGTTTCTTGTAGAATTCGTTGAAAATACTTGAAATTAGAGTATCAATTTAGAAAACTCTGATAGGAGTGACTTTGGAGTCAATAAACTAGGAATGTATGAGACCAAAAGTGATCCTGATCTCAAAAACATAATGACTACTCTGGTTAGTACTATGCAAAACTTAAATAAGAAGTTTGATGTTTTCAGCATCAAAACTAACCAACAAGATGTTCATTCCTTAATACAAGTCACCTCATAGATACCTTTCGCATGTAACATATACGAAACTTTTGACCACCTCATGTAGAACTGTCCTATGGCCAATACAGAACAAGTTAATGTCATTTGGTCATATAGCACTTTTAGGAAACCCACTCCAAATTCAAATAGTCAGACTTATCACCTGGACAATAGGTTTCACCTTAACTTTTCCTATCATTAGAATGAACTTATCTATCAAGGTGGTGCTCTTGATTTCCAAAAAGGCTATAATAAGCAGTCTCAATCTAATGCGAACCTCTCTTTGGTTCCGTAAGCATCTTACTCTTCACCTCATATATCTAATCAAATGACGATTGTTGTCGACCCTATGTCCAATTTTTAAAGCAACAACAGTAATTCCAGCTTACAACTCAACAAATCCAGCAAACTTTACAACAAACAGCCCGAAACCAAGCTCAAATAAATCAAAGTAATGCACAATCAATTAACAAGCTTGAGATTCAGATAAGCCAATTAGTCCTCTCTCTTGGAGAGAAAAATAAAGGGCAATTTCCAAGCCAAACCATACCTAATCCAAGAGGAATTGCCCCAAAAGGACAGTATGAAATATCAAGTCAACTTGGTCCCTTTAATGACTCTTTATAAGTAGTCCACATACTACACTCTAGTAAATTAGTGGATAACCAAGTGCACATGCTTAATGAGATCCCTACACAAGGGAACACCCAGACTGTACCTTCAATAGAGGAAGATAACTAATAAAAAGAAACTTATCCATTAATGGAAAAACAGATTACCATTCCCAAGCCCCCCTTTCCACATAGATTAGCAGACAGTAAAAATAGAAAGCAATTAGAAGGTATTTTTGAAGTCTTCAAGAATTTTCAGATTAACATCCCTTTTCTAGATGCTATCCGTCAAATCCCTTCGTACACTAAATTCCTCAAAGATCTCACTACGGTGAAAAGAAAAACCCTTGTGCCTAGAGAGGCTATAATGACATCCCATCATCTTGTCTAATTTAGTAGACAATTGTGCCTAAATTCAAAGACCTAGTTTGTCCTACAATCTATGTGCATATAGGAAAAACTATGATTGAGATGTGTCCGCTAGATCTAAGGGCCAGTGTGAATCTTCTGCCCTTTTCTGTCTACAAACAATTAGGTTTGGGAGAACTCAAATCTACAGATATCACTCTCAGCTTAGCAGACAGGTCACTTAAGATTCTCTAAGAAATAGTAGAAGATGTAATAATCAAGGTTAAAGATTTATGTTTCTTTGTTGATTTTGTGGTACTTGACACTGAACCTGTCATGAACCCATATAATCATGTTTCAATCATTTTGGGCCAACCATTCTTAGCCACATCTAACGTTGTTATCAGATATAAGAACATGATCATGATCTTAGCCTTTGGAGATATGAAAGTAAAATTGAATGTCTTTCACAACAAGTGTCAACCACTGACATAGATGATGTAGAGAATGTCAATATGATTATTACATTGGTCAGTAGAACATTCTAGAAAGTAGAGAACATTGACCCGCAAGAAGAGTACTTAGGCCAATTTGCCCTTGATTTCAATGAAAAACAGTCCATCAAGGAGGTAAATACCTTCCTACAATCCATCCCTAAGATGTTTTTTCAAATTGGCAATCTAAAATAGAGAGTCTCCCCACTCCTTCATCTCCACCTTCAGTTGGAAAGACTTCTAAACCTGAGCTCAAACAGTTGCCTGACACGCTGAAATATGCGTTCTTGAGAAAATTATAAATCTTCCTCGTTATCATATCACCTGACTTAGAAAAGTTTTAAGAAAAGCAGTTACTAGATGTTCTACGTGAACATAAAGAAGTTATTGTTTGAACCATAGCTAATATAAAATGCATCAGTCCCTCTGTGGTTATGCATCAAATACACCTCGAGAATAATTACAAACCATTAAAAGAACTACAAAGGAGACTGATTCCGGTCTTACAAGAGGTAATTCGAGGAGAAGTCCTTAAATTGCAAGATGCGGGTATTATGTACCTTGTCTTAGATAGTAAATGGGTAAGTCCAGTTCAAGTGGTCCCAAAGAAATTCGGTGTCACAGTTGTGACCAACAAGGACAACGAATTAGTACCAACTCATATCCAAACTAGGTGGTGAATTTGTATAGACTACAGGAAGTTGAATTCCATGACACGAAAAGATCACTTTCCTCTCCCATTCATAGATCAAATGCTAGAACACCTGGCCAGACACACCTACTACTATTTTTTTATGGATACTCAGGGTATAATCAGATCCCAATCACCCTTGAAGATCAAGAAAAAATAACCGTCACACGTCCCTTTGGGATTTTTACCTATCGGTGCATGCCCTTTGGACTTTGCAATACTTCTATAATCTTTCAATGATATATGTTGAGCATTTTCTTCGATATAATAAAAAAATTTCTTGAATTCTTCATGGATGATTTTTCAGTCTTCGAATCTATCTTTGACAATTGCTTACATCACCTAAAATTAATCTTAACTAGATGCCACGAAAAGAATCTGGTGTTAAATTGGGAGAAGTATCATTTCATGATCATTTCTGGGATTGTGTTGGGACACATCATATCCTAGAAGGGGATTGAAGTAGATAAGCCAAAAATTGATCTTATCACTAATCTACCTCCCCCTAAAACTATGAAGGAAGTCAGTTCTTTTATAGGGCACTTAGGTGTTGTTTGTTAAACTGAAAAAAATAAGTGCTGAAAAAAATAAGTGCTGAAACTTATAAGCGCTGAATTTGCAAAATCATGTTTGTTACATATTACTGAAAACTGGTAAATTGTCTATTTTACCCTTACAATCATAGTATACATTGTTTGCATGTTTCAAATGCCCATTTCTTATCAAACATAATAAAATATATTATTTCTTATAAAATTAAAACGCAATTCATTTTTAAATAAAAAAAATAATACCTTTCAATTTCTAAATAATAATTTGTATTTATAAAATCCCAAAGTTTTCAAATTAAAAATAAGAATGTCATACAAGTCACCAAAATTTAAAATCAACACATCCATTAAAATTTTGAGATCAACATTGTCACATAATCCATTAAACTTGAATATAACATTTTCATACTCGATAAAATAACATCATTTCATATATTTGCACTACTAAGATGATTTGCAATCTAATCTCGTAAGGTAATCATAAATGTTTGTTCAAATTATCCAAACAACTCTTCAACGCCAAGATGAGTATATCCACCATTAGTTATTTCGAGAAGAATATCTTCATCATCGTATTGATGAAAAAGCTCATCAGTTATCGAAATTTTACGAAGAAAATTGTGAATTGCCATGCATGCAATTACTATATTTCTCTGAGTAGGAAAGGAGTATGGTGCCATCCTTTTTAAAATTGGGAACTGCGCCTTTAAAACTTCGAAAACCCTCTCAATTACATTGCTCAGTCTGACATATGCATGGTTGAATATTTCCTCCTTACATCTAGGACGTCCACGACGAAAATCAGATAACCAATAACGCATATTACGATATGGTGCCAAAAAACCTCGTGTATGCGTGTAAGCAGCATCAACCAAATAATATTTATCTACATCAAAATAAATACATCGTTAAATTAGAAATATATTTAGATATTATATTTATTACTAATAAAATTATATAAAATACTAATAATACCAGATGGAGATCTTGAAAATCTGTTTGTAGGATCAGGATAGTTTTCATTAAAACCCTTAATCATGTGCCACTCCTTCCCATCCAGCTTGCACGTATGTAAATATCATATTAAAGTTACAAATAACCATTACATTTTAATAGCATTCAGACCTTCCCCTTCCCCTGTAAGGAATTTGTCTATCCGATGGAATGTAAGCATGGATGAGTGTTCCATCAAGAGCACCCTTGTTAATTAATTAAAAAAATACATTACTACTAGTAAAAAATATAAACATAAATATAAATTATCATAGGTAGAAATTTAGGTACCTTAAATATTTATCTAAGATATCGATGAGCTCGAATTTTTTCCATTGGTTGATCGAAAGATGGTGATATGATCATTTCTTTGAAAAAGTACAACATAGCAACTAGAACCTTATGAAAATACTTATGCATTGTTTGCAATGAATGTTGAAATCAATTTTTTATTAGTCGATATCGACAATTATGACCTACTGCCATAAGAAACATTGCAATCATCTCCAGTATTTTCATATGTCTACTATCCACAAGCCATCCTCGTTCTTGAAATAAACGACAAAGATTAACGAATGACTCTTTTTCTATTTTTAACAACTCGTAACAATTTGATAAATGACCATTTAAGAGTTCATTCACAAATTGTTCACCCGTAGTGTCGATACATTGACTGCATCTCGAGTGATAGATTGTCGTCTAATACGTTCCAATATGAACTTCAATATTAATATTATTAGAAGTCTCCGTTGTTGTGGTGTCATATTCACTATTGCATAAATAATTTGTATATATATAAAAAGTAGTATGATAATCAAACATTTCATAATCAAATATCCATTCAAAATAAAAGTGTTCCAACATTCAAATCTAAATAAACTCATTCAAAATAAATGTGTTCCAACATTACAATCTAAAGAAACTCATTCAAAATAAGCACTTTAACATGTCATAAACACAAAACAAATAAAATATTTCATCAAAGACAAAAAACATTTATAAAACTACGACTAAGATATCACATCTGAAAGCCTATGATAAGTGAATAGCATTAAGTCAAGACAACCGTAGTGTTTGATCTGCCAATTCTATCCAAATTGTCCTATAATCCTTTCCCTTAGCAAATGCATTAAGCGCAATATTGTAGAGGTGTCCTCCTTTCTCCACCATTGTCATTTCATTCAAAGATTTCATACAATCTTGTATCGAGGGTCCGTTGTCTATATCTTTCACAAGAACATCGATAAGTGTTTGAATATTATTTTGACGATCATCTTAATTATCTTTTTACGACGCTTTTTTGACGATGAAATATCCACATTTTCTGAAGGAGTTGATACATTGGGAACACTCTGTCCTAAAGATTCATCATCCAAATGTTGTGATTCAAGCTCATTAAAATTCTGTGAATCCTCTGCAACTTGAGATGATATATCCACGGGGCAACCCTTCTCTATGTGGACCCCATCTAGTATCTCCCGTGGTCATTGTATATTCAAATAATGTACATAACTCACGTGCAAACATCAATGGCTTATGACGAAATTTTTTTGCTTCCGAGTATTTCTGAGACACATTAAAATCATATTAAAAGTGAGCCCACTTATAATATTCTTAAGATTTATAAATATATAGTAAAAGTATATGTTTAGACATGCCTTCAAGTAGTCATCCCATCGTTCATCAGTCCAATGAATGGTATTTATTTCTACATTGTATCCATGACCCGTGCAAGTTGTAAGCCACATCCAAATTCCATATTACTTTTTTTGATAATCCCATTGATTTTTTAGTTGCATTTGCTTAAAAGTAGTCAAAAATTTCTTGTTCATTTCAACAATAATTATATTCCATGACTGGGATTTTAGAGTCCCCCCGATCTTCCTTCACAGTTAACTTCTTCAATATATAGATCAATAAAAAAATTTCTAACCCTTTCATCAAGCCAACATGCTCGGTTGCTTTCATTAGAATCCATATCTAGATGCAATAGAAAAATTAAAATAAACAACTATATAACTTAAACAACTATAAAAATAATCCATGTTGATGTCAATTATATTCAAACATGAAAAATAGTGCAAACTATCATTCATTGAACAGTTGGAAAAATATAGGCACACCAAAAGTAATTAGTAATAACTAATAAACACAATCCATGTCTCTATTACATGTGGTACTAAAGCTAGATCTTGCGATCTAGGTCGAATCAGCTAACCTTCCCGATGAATCCCAAGGAGAGTTGACAAACTCTCTAAGGCACTCTCATTGTTCAACCTTGTGCATAGATAACCAATACTTCCCCCTTATACAAGCATGGGGAGTTAGAATGGACAATCGAACCACTTGGAAACTCCAACTGTTACAATAATTCCCTATAACATTCTAGTACAACTCTACCTCTCTTACAACATGTCCAGATCAATCCTAGAGCTATCTACTATCATTTTAATTTTTTTTTGTTAAGTATGCTACTATCTAGGACATAGAATATATTAGAACCCTCTCAATTTTTCTAAAGTAATCGACACTTTTCTAGTGATATCTAAGCCTTTCTAGAAAACTCCAATTAGTACTCCAGCATATGTATATACGAAGAAGTCTTGGATTGCACAATATGCCCATCATGTAAGACTTCACAAATCTACCGTTGATGGATAGAGTTTTATGAGTGTATTTCCATTATTGAATGTGATGTGTAGTCTCTCTATCGTTTTACAAAGATATAAATGCATTATTTGCCACAATGTTCTTAAGGAGGGTTTTTAACTTTGGCTCAAAGTTGTTCTGATGTAGAATGTTTTGAACATCATTTCTTTTTTCTGATATAGGAGTATATAAGCAACATAAATTTATCGGCCAAACTTATCACCTTTGTATTCAAAAGCACTCGATATCAATCAATCCTTAATTTTTATTCAACAATCAGGGTCATGGATATTATTTGTACATCACAGACCCACAAAATTAAGAAATGAATCAGATAAAAGAAAATCGATTTGAGAGCCGATAGCCCAAATAACGACATAGACCCAAATCTACTAATTAGAACATGGATAATTTATGCATTTTGCTTAAATGAACGTGTTAACAAGGTACAAAGTTTCATACCCTTACGACATAGACCCAAACAAAACATTGAACGTTTTGGATTGTCTCAAAATGTTTCGATCAAGACTGTTTTAATTTTTCTCCTAATCAACCATTGCATCGAGAAGAAATTTTAAACCTTGCATGTCAATATGCTTCAAAATATCAAATAAGCCAATATATCGATGCCACAACCCCCAAGAAACTGCAAAAGGAAGAAACTTCCAAAGGATATCCTTATCATATTATATTGGAGTGGCAACTACGAGGACTATACTAGTAAATCTGGTATTCATTTCCATTCTATGAAAATTTAGTCTAAAAAAGGTCAATTGGGAACACTAAAGAAGCTATCATTACCTCCATATCTATAAGAAGGTAAGGTTGGCTTTCATTCAAATTGCCATTTGGTCCTATCAATTAAGTCCACTTTCCCAACCTGATGGAGCAATATCTTTACAAGAAGAATACTTCTCCAAAATATTGTTCTTATGAAATCAGTACCTTGTTTAATTCAAGTCACTCACAACGAATTCCCCAAGTTCTTGAATGTGGCTATTATTGTCTACTCTTTTGGATCTCGAACCAATTTATTTTTTCTCCACTTACCTGACCAATAGGGAAGTTAATCTCTAGTTTTTCATGGAACGATGTGTTTCCAAGAAGAATACTTATTCAAAACATTGTCCAAGTGAAATCAATATCTTATCCCACCCATCACTCATAATGAGCTTTCCCAATTCTTGAAAGTGGTTGAATTGTTTACTCTATGGGAACTCAAACCAATTTATCTTTCCCCCACATAATCCCTCTTTCTTCGGTCAAACATGAGCAGCTCACTTACTAATTAAAATGATAAAGGGGAAAAAGAAAGCAAATGGTATTATTTCCTATATGATTAAACTGGGTTTAAAAATAAACACATCAACCAATAAATCAAATTTCTATATCTAGGGAGATCATATTGTTGACAAGAAGACAGTCATTTGTAGTGTGGAGGTAAGAAATTCTAGATGCAACACCCCACTGTAATGGACATGAAAGATCTCCACATAACAAAGGTTTTACAACAAAGATCTTCAACCATATCTAAAACAAAATGCTAAACATTTAGGCCCTGCTTGTTTGCACCGTAGACAAAGATTCATTTGGTAATTTAGATTGTTTTGTCAACCTTACACTTGGCTCGGATGTGACCACATACAACCAATGGATAAAATGAGAAGCCAGACTTAAAACTCCTAAAATGGTTGCTCTAAGACATGACTCAAAAATGTATAAGGCCAAATTTAAAGATTTTATAAATTCTAGATTGCCTTCCTATTAATAAAAGAAATACTACTTTAGTTTGGATTATATCTCAAAAGACCTCCTAAGTACCAAAAAAAAGTTTCTGTTTTTCTATTGAAACACAAATTTGGAGCATATATCAAGGAGAACTAGATCAAGTAAAATAAATTAACTTTCACTTTTATCCAATAAAATGAAGTTTGCAGTAGAAATCCTACAACAAATATCAAGACCCACTACCCACACTGAATCCAAATCCCAGCCAATCAACCAAGCAGAAAGAACATAAACCAAAGACGAAATCAAGAAACAACTAATCTCATATCACCAAATCCTTTGGAACCAATGCACCATTATACACACCAATCTCACCAAATAAGCTAAATTACTGTCCGGAAGCCAAAATATCCGAAACTTCACCCAACTACGACCTCACTTCAATTTCATTCCTTATGAAATAAACTAAATTAGAAAACTATTACCTTAGATCCAGCAAAATTTACTTATTAGCAATTTTATAATGGGAAATTCACAAAAACCAATGATTTTTAGTGGATCCACAGAACCAAATGTTTACTTAACATCACTTCTATAATGGGAAATCCACAAAAACAAGATCAAATAACTGAAACAATGTTTATACAAACTAATTGAAGGTTAGAATCACTTGATGATCTGCTAAGATATGCCAAGAGAGAACGAGATCAGGCGAGATCTGACGAGATCTGGTGAGGCGAGATAAAAGACAACGATTTGGTGTGAGAGAGAGACCGAGAGAGACGATGAAGATGATAGATATGCCGAGAGAGAGACGAAAGAGAAGCAATTGCAGTCTCTCTCAGTCGAGAGAGAGATAAGAGAGACGAGAGAGTTGTAGAGAGAGAGATGATAGAGACGAGAGAGATGCGAGAGAGACGAGAGAGTTGCAGAGAGACGAGAGAGATGTGAAATCTGTCGTTTGGGATAAAACTGAAGAGGGATATACGCGGTAATTAATTTAGTTGTGAAGGGTATATTTGTCCACGAAAAAAAAATACGGTGCTGAGCGCAAATAGCAATAAGCATTCAGCGTCTTTTTTGTGCTGAAAATTTCAGCCAAATTTTCAGTACTTTGTGCTTAATTTTTTCGATAAACAAACGCGCTAATTTTTAAAAAATGCTAAAAATAATTTTTTTAAGCAATAAGCACTAAAAATTAACGCAAACAAACACCGCTTTAGACTTTTATGGGCATTTTGTTAAGGATTTTGAAAAGATTTTCAAACCTCTATGCGACTTACTATCTAAGGATGCAAACTTTGAACTCTCTACCGTATATTTAAATGCATTTGATGAACTCAGAAGTGAGTTGACGGCAACACCTATCATCCAACCACCTAACTAGAATCTACCTTTTGAGGTGATGTGCAATGTTTTAGACTACACAATAGGTGATGTATTGGGACAACGAGTTGACAAACTCCCCCATGTTATCCAATATGCGAGCAAAACGCTAAACGATGCCTAACTCAACTACTTCACAATTATAAAAAAAAATTACCAGCAATAATCTTTGCTCTGGATAAATTTTGCTCCTACTTAATAGGATCCAAGGTAATAATCTTCACTAATCACGCAACGCTGAAATATTTTCTCTCTAAGAAGGATGTCAAAACAAGGTTAATTCGATGGATTATCTTGTTATAAGAATTTGATTTCAAAATTCGAGATAAGAAAGGATGTGCGAATGTGGTTGTCAATCACTTATCCAGACTGGTAGTTAAAACAAGTTCTGACTCCTTCTTAATCTTCGAGAATTTTTCAAATAAACAACTAATGTCTATCTCCAATTTGGATGCACCTTGGTACGTTGATATTATCAATTACCTAGTGATTGGGCAAACACCCACCTCATGAAAGAAACAAGAGAGGATGAGATTTCTCGTCCAAGCTAAATGATTTTCCTAGAATGATCCGTAATTGTTTAAGTACTGCCCAAATCAAATAATCCGTCGATGTATTTCTGACCATAATCAAAAGCATATACTTGATTTATGTCACAACCACGCTTGTGGGGAACACTTTAGAGGGAAGAAAACAATAGCAAAAGTGCTATAATGTGGTTTCTATTAGACAACTTTTTTTCATGATGCCTACATCTTCATTAAGTCTTGTGATCAATGTCAACATTTAGATAAGATTATCTAAAGGAATGAAATGCCCCAACAACCCATTTTGATCATCGAAATCTTCGATGTTTAGGGCATTGATTTCATGGGACCCTTCCTCATTTTGCATGAATTCCAATATATCCTAGTCGCAGTCGACTACATGTCTAAATGGGTAGAAGCAATAGCGTGTCGGACCAACTACTACAAATTTATTGTGAACTTCCTTAAAAATACCATATTTGCTCATTTTGATACTCTAAGGGCAATTATTAGCAACGGAGGTAAGTACTTCTACAATCAAATTTTTGAAAGCCTCATGCGTAAATACACTATTACTCATAAGGTCGCCATTTCGTATCACCCTCAAACAAATGGACAAGTTGAAATATCCAATCGTGAAGTTAAAACCATTCTTGAGAAAATAGTAAATCCTTCACAAAAGGATTAATCTTTGCAATTAACTGACGCCTTGTGGGCCTATCTTATTATTTTTAAAACTTTGATTGGTATGTCCCCCTATCATCTCATATTTGGGAAAGTCTATTACCTTCTAGTAGAACTCGAATACTACGTGTATTGGGCTATAAAACATCTCATCTTTGATCATGTCAAAGTAGAAAAACACAGAAACCTTCAACTCTCTGAATTGGAAGAATTGCGTAACGATGCATATGATAGTGCTAAATTGTACAAGGATTATACAAATGACTGGTATGACAAATACATTCAAAGAAAGTCCTTCCAATTAGATCAGCAAGTATTGCTTTATAATTTTCGCCTTCACATTTTTTCCAAAAAATTGAAATCTCGATGGACAGGACCCTTTGTGGCCATAAAATTCATCTACACAATCACATCGAGATTCTCAATACATCGGATGATAGTATTTTCCAAGTCAATGGTCAACGACTCAATGCATTTCTCAATTTGCTACCCCAGGAAATTGATTTCTTTTTTAGGGATCTTGTGTACCAGGATTAGCCTCACACCATTGTCTGGCTGAAGATAATAAACTTAGCACTTTTTGGGAGGCAACAATTTATTAAAAAGTGTGCAACGTAATCTTCCAACCACGTAGGACCAATTTTTTCATTCTTTTCTCAACTTGAACTCGTTAATTCCTTAGGATATTTTAAATTTATTAATTAGGTTGTTTTTCAATTCTTAGGTAGGATTTCATTTTATGCAACTTGTTTTAGAAATTATTATTTTTATAACTCCCACTCTTTTTAGATTAGTTGTAACAAGAGTTTACAAAATTAAATGCCCAATCTGTTTTAGGTGTGATCTAACCTTTTATCTTTCTTACTTTAATGTTTTATATTGAGAACAATATTTCATTTAAGTTTGGGGGTAAGGTTAGCTCACAATTGCATGTTATTTCATTTTATTTCTAGTTTGTTTTTCATTTATTACTAGTTTACTTTCATGTTTTCATAAAAAATTGAAAAAATCAGAAATATTTAACACTTGTAAAATATTTTCTTTAAACTCTTTTGTGTATTGTTTACATATGAATTTCAAATCTCAAGCTCATATCTTAATTTTTTTGATCATAAGTTCTTTTTTATTATTCTTCATTAAGAAAATAAAAGGATTACTTTGAAAATTCATGACACTTTTGATTGATCAAAAATAAGAATTTATGGAATAAGTGTTAACCCTCTTCTCTATCTAGAGTGTTAAGGAAAATTAAATCTAGTGAACTATGACTTCATTGTCCTTTGGTTGACTAGTTAGAAGAAAAATAGAACTAGATTTAGTACGACTTGGACAACAACCATAGGATTAGACTGGGTACCTTGAAAATTGTTACTTATTTTTTGAAAAAAAAAGTGAACACAAAAAAATGGTGATGTGTGAAAAAGTTGAAAAATAAAGTAGAAATATGTAAAAAAGACCAAATCAAAGTAGGGATTCTATAGCTGAAAAAGTACAAAAATGAAAAGAGTTCAATGAGACCAAATAGTTCAGTAGGGTGAAAACCATCAATGGTAAAAATGTGAGTAAATTAAAATATCATAGATAAAGTCCTTAGAGGTATTAAAGTGAACATCCACACCTCTCACAATTTCAGATAAGATGCTTAATTTTAAGTTAGAACTGGAGAAAAATTAACCATTCTTAGTAATTAAGAGGTGAAATCTTGTTCCTAAAAAGATGTTGCTTTTAAAAAGAAAAATTAGAAAAATTGCACAAGCACTCAAGTTATTCTTGAAATTTTTCGAAGTGAGGAATTAAAATTAGAACTTTGTTTAAACATAAAAGACCTGTGACTGATTTGTGAAATATCATTTTGCTTGCCTTACATCCATTCAGTTTGAGTTTTATATTTTTGTAAAGTGTTAGAATTTTGTGGGTATATTATCTGCAAACTCTCATAAGTCAAACTCGTCCACTAGAAGTAACCTAAGGTTTTAAGGGCTTGTTCCATCAGTTAAATGCAGTCATGTAACCTACGAAAGTGGTTTGTACTTTAATTTTTATTTTATTTTTGCACGAGACTAACAAAATCTAGGTTCAGGGTATGATCAGGGTCTAGAAAGTTGTTTCTAGAGCCTTTATTGCATAAATTTTATAGATAAATTATATACTAAAATCTCTCATTAAACATAGTGCATGGTTAGTCTATATTTATCATTGATTTCAATTTAATTATGTATTTTAAAATTAATTATTATTATTTACGTGTAACATGAAATATTCGCAAAATTTCAAAGTGAATCAGAAAAATTCGAAGTTACCATTATGATCCATGATCCAAAACAAGACAGTGCACTAAAATTCAAATCAATTGGGTAAAATTATACCACGGTACCATGGTCAATGGCAGCGGTGTGGTCAACGCAAAAAGTCAAGTCTCGAAATTCACACTGAAGCTTGACGGCTGGATACCATTTGTAATAGACTAGGTCTTAATATTTTTGTAATCACGGAATGTCTCCAAAATCCTAATTTCCACAAGAATCCTAATCTAGTCTCTCTATAAATAAGAGACCAGACTAAGAGTTAAAGCATCTAGATGTTTAGAGAATTAGTATTGTTAGTTTTTATTTTCTATTTTTTAGTTGTTACGAAAGTTGTAAGGAGGCTCTACCAATTTCAGAATCGAAAAGCAATAAAGAATACATTTCTCTCATCTCTACTCTTTCTTTCCATGTTTTCTTTATTTTATTTGCACTTTATTGTTCTTGTGATGACTGTTGGCTAAATCTTCATTAGATCAATTGAGGAAATTGGAGCAAGATCTGTCAGTGTTTCACTGTTCTTGTAATGGCTTCATAGTTTTATTGTGATAGTGTTAGGTATTTATTATTAGGTTAAACATTAAATGTTTTTCAAAGTTTTGATGGTTCCTTCTTTGATTAGTTCAAGAAGAACCATACTTTACAGAGAAAAATTAATGTTTATCTAATAATTTCAACTTAATTTATTGTATACTTATGATTTTGTTTATATTATAACTGTTTGATTTTTTGATTCACAAACATTAGTTTTGTTTAGTGGATCGAAATAAATAGAAAACTAAAATTCACTGATAAAGTTTATGAAGGTGGATCCAATTGATCTACACTTCTCTATTGTATTTTAAGTTTTTATTTTAGTAGTTTATTTCAAATAAATCTCTCTCGAATTGTTTTTAATTGATTATATAAACTTGAATTGGATTGGAAGTAAAAATTCTTTGGATTAATGTTGTCTCTGTGGTTCGACCCTTGCTTGCCAATATTTTCTTTTGTTCTTATTTTATCATCATCTACAGCTCAAACTAGATTCACATTTCAGCACCTACTAATTGTAATTTATTTTTTTTCAATTTCTAGACAACGCGCTCCATAAATTTTTACTATTTTTCGATTTCTTGCCTGCAAGTTTTCCTTCCCTTATGATCCTATAAATAAAGGGGAAGAGTTATTGTTTGAGGGATTTTTTTTTTACTTTTCATTTTTTAGTCTTTTTCAAAGAGAATTCTAGAAATATAAGGTAGAATTTTAGAGTCAGATAGAAGTCTTCTCGACTATAGTGGAGATATTTTCTAAATCTAGAGTAATCCGCTCAAGTAAAGAACAAGATAAGGAAATTTGTTCAAATTCATGGGATTTGTCCAATTCAGAAAATGTGAGATCGAATTTATGTTGCAACTCAGATCATTTTAATTCTTCACCATTAATTCTTAGTTTTCACTGTTAAATTTGCGTTTTCATCCTGAATTTTGATTAATTAACTCACCAAATTGATTTTCATCGATGAAAATAGGTTTCTTAACCAACAAATCCAATTTTCCATCATTAATCTCGAGTTTTAGCCATAAGATCTAGTTTCGTTTATCTGAAAACTTTCAAATTGAATATATAGTTTTATTTCGGATTTGATTGGAATGCAATCCTTGTTTTTATAATAATCTAGAAACTTAAGAAAACTATGAAATCTGGAATGGAGTCAATTACCTTACTACTTGCGAGATTGGACCCTAGATCATTTCTCTTTGTAGTGGAGACGAGATCAACCAATAACTCATCATTATCTCCCCAATTCATATCTAATGGACCAAATAAATTACGAAGCCTCATTCATCAAATTATCCATAATATCGAGCCAAATCCACATCGTTGGTCATCTATCAATCCCAAATTTTGTGCCCATTCACAATCCATCGCATATTACACATCCCACACTATATAGCACAGGGGGGAACATATGTACAATATTTTGTGCCAACATTGGTAGGATTGTTGTACTCATCCTTCAAATTATTGAGGACCTAACTGGGAGTCGGTATCTTTTTTTGGCCATTGGAGCAATGAAGGTTTCTACAAGGAAAAAAGGAAAAAAAAAAAAAAAAGTAGGGGTGGCCTAAAAACAAAAAATATAGCCCATAGGAGGAGAATTGAAAGGGAAACCAGCAGGAACACCCACAAAAGCGGAGGAAAAGAGAAGAAATGAAAAAGTGATGAAAAATGAAAAAAAATGACTTTATAAACAAGCATAAGAGCCAAAAAGGTGGAAAAACCCATGGTCTTCGCACTAAATGAAATCATTAAGAGTGAAATTAGAGGCTACTAATGATTTCACATGATTAAAATATTTTTCGGAACACAAGAAGGTTTCAGGCAACTCACAAGAACTGAAGCTAGTAAATGTTTGACAAGTATAACAATCATTATTGTGATTTCTTCAAGAACAGATAATGATATGACGAAAGCAAGAAACGACAAAGCAATAAATACAAAAATGCGTATAGTTGACCAAATTTAAAGAAGCATAAAGTATGTGAAATCATAAATTTTTGAAAAAAAATCTGAGACCAATCCCATATTGACGTGAAGAAAATCAAATAACCAAATCCCCATAAGTAAGAAAGCTACTCCCGAGCTTCTAAGGAAAAAAACACCTATGAAGGAACAATCTACAAGCCCGTACATGCTTGGCCAAAATGGGTGAGCAGAATTAAAGAAGATCTGAAAAGATTAGCACGCATCATGGAGGAATAGGAAACAAATTGAGAAATCTATGAAATAGGTCGAGAAATTGAGCGAAGTTGGTTTTTTGCCAGCTCGACCTACCAAGATACTAAAAAGGGGGCAATTGTTGAACCTATTTATGCCACACTTTGAGATAGAGTCACATGTTCCATCAAATTTAGTAGGCCTTGCGTAAAGTGTCGAGCAATTTCCAATAAAGTCGAATGATCACTATAAAGAAAGGTCGAGTAGGCAACAACTGAACGAACTATTAAACTCGGTGTACAATCAAACATTTCTAAAGCTAAACCACTTGAATCATAGTGGTAGCTGGGCTTGGAGGTTGGTAAGCCTCATTAATTGGAAGAAGACTTCAAGTCAGTAGGTCCATTAATTCAAGAAAATAAATCTCAAGCATACTAAGATAGAATTTACGATGATATAAGTTCATTCATGCGCTAAATCTTCATATTTAATGCGATATCTACAAGTACTTATCAAAACAGCGATGATGGTGACATTCCCTGACTTACCCATCCCTAAATAATGAAATCTAGTTAACTCAGTAATTAATGTGTTGATACATTATAAATCAAACTCGAGTATCAACATTAATAAGGTGTGAGCACAAAATTCAAAGATGAAGACAAAAAACCCACAACCAACTCATGTTCCCATTTCAAACTTCTTTTTCCCCATTAATATTTTGGTATCTTTTACTGACTTAATCTTCGAAAATCTTTGGTAGGCACCACACCGGGACTTCATCCTTCTTCCTTCACTAATTAACCATTTAGGGGTCAGAGTCCAACCCAAACATCACAAACCAAGGAATAAGTTCGAAGGATAGAAGATTTTAAGAAAGTTCGCAGATCACAACTAATCTTGAGGGTGGAAGTCACCAAAAGTCTTCATAGGTATTATTGAAGTTTACAACAAAATTCTCTTCTTAATTTTTTTATTTAAAAATATATTATCTCATTTAGTTTGATTTTCTAAAGTAATATTTTTATCATAAAATGTATCTTTTATCTTTGATCTTCATTTTTGCTCATTAGATATTCAAATTGGTTATTAGACTATGATGTTTGAACATAATTAATCATTGGATATTTAACGATCAAGATTACCCATCTTTCATAGGGTTTTGACCCACAAATTGATCATTGGATTGAAAATTTTTGCGGGGTTCAAACCGTCAATAGTTAGTTGTGGGAAGGATTATGATTATTTAACTGAAAGTCAAATTATTTTTAGAAAGGGTCAAAAAATTTTGACCAATTCAAACAACATGACCTTAGATCTTGGAAAAAGTTGTGACTTTCTTTAGAATACCTCTTACCATTTGTGTCTGAAAGCGCCCCCGATCCGCGAGGTGCGCGGAACCGCTTTTGACCCTTGAGGTTTGGGAGTCGCTACCTAGTTATTACGGTCTAAGAACCGAATATGGACTCTAAACGGATAAAATATTAATCTACTAAAGAAAAATTGAATCCGGGGATCACATTACGGGGTTGGAAGGTGTTAGGCACCAACCCCGTCCGGCCAATGTCGGTCTCTACTTATCCCAAATAAGATTACATTGCTAACAATAAAACCTAGATAGAAAAATAACATAAATTTTACCTTTGATGCGTAAAGATCTTGTTCCCTTAGACCCGATAAAAACTGTTTCTTGTACCGTACTCCTTGCTTCGTTCTATCTCCGGATCTGATTTCTGATCTCCGAGGTAAGGTATCTCTTTCTTGGATCTGGATTCTTCGAATTCATTATGGATTTTGAGGTGTTTTTAAAAAGGTTTCTACGTGTTTTTCAAGCTAAAATTGAAGTATGGGTGTTAGGTAAGGAGTTGAGGCTTCAAAATTAGGGTTTGTAGGAGGCTAGGGAGGCTTTTTGACCTACTTCTCTTAGGGTTTATGATTTGATACGAAAATAGGGTGTGAGGACCCCTATTTATAGATTTTTTTAAGGGTTGATTTAGATAGAATTAGTGTTTAATTAGAATTCTTTTAGTTAGAGTTGTATTTTAGTTAGAATTATTTTAGATAGAGTTGTATTTTAATTAGAACTATTTTATGTAGAGTTATATTTTAGTAAGAATTCTATTAAATAGAGTAATTATTTAATTAGAACTCTATTAGGGTTTTGACTTTTGGTCTTATTTGATTGACTTTAAGATTTTGACTTTAGTCTTAATTGATTGACTTTAATATCTTGACTTTAGTCTTACTTAATTGACTTTAATTTTGACTTTAGTCTTATTTGATTGACTTTAATATCTTGATTTTAGTCTTGCTTGATTGACTTTAATTTTTTGGAGAACCCCCCTCTATTATATCTTTGATTCTTTAGACCCCCAAATGGAGGGGGTCCTTGAATAAATATCTTAACAACCCTCAACAATTTTGTCTGAGAGCCTGATTGATTGATTTTTTTAGTTTAAATTTTTAAATTAATTTTTCTAATGTTTCACTTTAATTATCTAATATTTTATTTATTAATTTCAAAATTTTTTAATTATAAAAATTGTGAAATTATCGTTTTACCCCCGGAGAGGATTTTTCGCGTTTTAAGTCAGTTTTTAATGTTCTAAGATGTTTTAGAATTGCTTTTTCATAAGGAATTCAATGAAAATATTGGTTTATGTCATTTATGAAGTTTTTTTGTGTGAAATGATCGTGAACTTTATGAGGGGTATTTTCGTAATTTTATCAAATTCTGTGAAAATTGGTGAAATAATTTATTTGATTTCTATTTGTTATTTTATGTGTTTGAATGGGTTTTTCTAAGTGTAACGTAAGCTTTGGGATATTTTAAGGTTAGGGATATTTTGATAATTTGATAATTTTTTAGTGATTTTTATCGTAAAATCTTTTTTTGTCTGAAAAATGATGATTTCTAAGCTTCTGGGGTTATATTTTCCTAGTATAGCATGGTTTCTACAGTTTTGTCAATTTGAGATACCTCATCCGAATTTTTGAAACATTTTTAGTAACAAAATAAAGCAATGGAATAAACATCCATCATTGGGAATCATTCCGATCGGGTTGACGAGTTGATTAATCAGGCGAAGGCAAAAATGGGGTGTCTACAAATGCCCCTCTTTGGTAGAGGGTTGAAGCAAATTAGATAGTAAATTTATTTTAGTAGATAGTACGATATCTGAATGCCAAAGCTAGTGACAGTTCATTTTGCAACCTGATTTAGCAATTCGTCGAGGTGTTCGGATCCTTGAGGGTAAAGCTCTCCCCGAATTAAAAGGTTGTCTGGTCATCGAGTGAGAACTCTCACTGACAGTGTCAGATCCTTGAATTTTAAAAAATTCTCCTTCACTAATGTAACAATTGTGCAAATGTGTGGACTTAAAATCTGAGATAAATTTCAAAGAGTTTGAGTAAAATCCGAGCACAAAGTGAATATAAATTAGGCATAAACTGAGCATAATCTGAGCATAGACTGAGCATAAACTAGCATAACTGAGCATAATTTGAGCATAAACTGAGCATAACTGAGCATAGACTGAGCATAAACTGAGCCTAACTGAGCATAATCTAAGCATAATTTGAACATAAACTAGCATAACTGAGCATAAACTGAGCATAGACTGAGCATAACCTGAGCATAACTGAGCATAATTTGAACATAAATTGAGCATAAACTGAGCATAATTTCGAGAAAACCCTCGGCGGTAACTGAGCATAATTCTGAGAAAACCCTCGGCGGCATCTAAGCATAATTCCGAGAAAACCCTCGACGGCATCTGAGCATAGTTCCAAGAAAACCCTCGGCGGCAACTGAGCATAATTTCTAGAAAACCCTCGGCGGCATCTGAGCATAATTCTGAGAAAGCCCTCAGCGGCATCTGAGCATAGTTCCGAGAAAATCCTCGGCGGCATCTGAGCATAATTCCTAGAAAACCGGTAACTGAGCATAATTCAGAGAAAGCCTTCGGCGGCATCTGAGCATAGTTTCGAGAAAACCCTCGGTGGCATCTGAGCATAGTTCCGAGAAAAACGAGAAAGTCCTCGGCATCATCTGAGCATAGTTTCGAGAAAACCCTCAGCGGCATCTGAGCATAATTCTTAGAAAACCCTCGGCGGTAACTGAGCATAATTCCGAGAAAGCCTTCGGCGGCATCTAAGCATAGTTCTAAGAAAACCCTCGGCGACATCTGAGCATAATTCTGAGAAAGCCCTCGGCGATATCTGAGCATAATTCCAAGAAAACCATCGACGGCATCTGGGCATACTTCCGAGAAAGCCCTCGGTGGCATCTAAGCATAATTTTAAGAAAACCCTCGGTGGTATCTGACTGAGTAAAACTGAGACTAAAGGAATAAATCTGGGAAAGAACGATTGAAAATGAATCTGGAAAAGAGGGGTTGAATCTGGAAATGAATAGATCTGGGACAGAATGAATGCCCTATCTCCTATCTAAGATCCAAAATGCTTTTGTTTGAACCTCAAGGATTTATCCAAAAGTTTTATGAATTTAAAACCTAAGTTTTTATTTCTTTTGAACCTCAAGAGTTTTTCGAAAAACTGTTATCAAGAGGGTAATCTTAAGTTTGGGGTTCTCATTATCTTTTAGGATTAACATTGCTCAAAAATAAAATGCCCCTAGTTTGACCATAAACATGGCATTGAAAATAATTGAACACGTCATAAAAAAAAATGCCCCTAGTATAAAAGGGAAAAGTTACATTAAAGAAGAAAGAAAATGCCCTTTGTATGAAGGTTTGAAATATTTGATTACCACAAGAGCAATAAAAACTCAACTTTTAATTTTGATTAATTTTATTGAAGGTTTTGAGTCAGGCTCAAGAGAACAAAATTATTTCCTTTCGAGACTCATCATAGAATTCAGCCTTATCTCCCTTGGTTCACTTGGGAAAGTAAAAAATTTAGATTAATCGTAGACAAAATACTTGTGGCTTCTTAGTCTGTGCCTGATTTAAGTTAAGTATTGAACTTGATTACTCGGACTTCTTGGACCGCTTTTAGCTTTTAACTCCTCGAAGATTTTCTTCTATTTTTCCTTGTTACTCTAACTTTTGCCTAGATCACCTTTTTAGGTTTTCAATCTAGCGAGCTTGCTCTAACTTTTGCCTAGATCATCTTTTCAGGTTTTCAATCTAACGAGCCCCTTTTTGTTTTCATTGCTTTGATTGTTGTCAAAGTTATCCTTTCAGATTTTCAACCTTACGAGCTTGCCTTAATTTTTGCCTAAGTCGTCCTTTTCGAGTTTTCAACCTAGCAAGCTTTTTTCTTTTCTTCCTTATGGAATTACTGTCTGATCATGTTTTGTATTTTTCTTGACTTTTCACATGGTACTTATGAGGACTTTTATAGGTAAGCTTAGGACTGGGTATAAAAAGAAAGGGATTTTGAGGCTCAAAAACCCGAATGCCCTTTGTGTGGTATTTCTTTTATTCTGCCTTAAATTTTCTTTCCCATTTTGAAGATATTTTTCTTTTCTTTCGAATTTTTTCTTGATTTTTTATTGTGTGGGGAAATAGATTTTTTTTTATTTTGATGTGGTCGGGCCTGAAGTAACTTCTCAGGTTGCCTACGTACCCCAGAATTTTGGGATCAGACCAAAACGTAGTTCGAATCTTCCCTCCCCTAGGTTAGGTGATCGGGCTGAGAAAGAAAAAGACATAATTTTTCTTTTTTAAAAGGCTGCAAAGAGGTTGAGAAAGGATATGTTGAACTAGGTAACTGGGTAATATAAGGATTGATTCATCTAAAGATGGCCTCCTTAAATGTAGTACCATTTGATTTGGTCAAGGTTGGTTGGTTCTGGTAATTCGATTCCATCATAATCTTGAAGTCTGACAACTTTTCCTGGTAGTATTTCTCTGACGATGAACAGACCTCCCCAATTTGGTTTGAACTTCCCTCTGGGGTCAAAAATAGGTGTCCGATTCTCTTTGAGTACTAAATCCCCGACTTGTAAGTGATGGGCCTTGATCTTTTTGTCAAATGCACGGACGGCTCTTCTTTGATAAGCTTGCACGTGATACAAAGTTCTTAGTCATTTTTCTTCGATCAAATTCAATTCTTCATATCGTTGACGAACCCAATCCGCTTCTGACAACTAACTTTCTAATAAGACCCTGAGAGATGAAATTTCCATTTCAACTGGCAAGACTGCTTCCATGCCATAAGCTAAGGAGTAGGGAGTAGCTCCAGTGGAGGATCGAATTGAAGTTCGATATGCCCATAATGCAAATGACAGTTTTTCTGACCAATCTCGATGTGATTGACACATTTTCCTGATGATAGTCTTGAGATTCTTATTAGCTGCTTCGACTGCTTCATTAGTCTGAGGGTGGTAAAGAAATGGTTTGTGGTGTGAGATTTTGAACTTTGAACACAATTTGATAAGCTCAACTTTGAAGTGTGACCCGTTATCAGAGATCAACTCCGAAGGTACCCTGTATCCATTGATGATGTTTGTTTGAATAAATTTTGCAACTCGAGATACAGTGAGGACAACATAAGAGGCAGCTTCAACCTATTTGGTAAAATAATCGATGGCAACTAGAATGTATTCATGCCCGTTTGATGCTGTAGGCGATATTTTACCAATAATGTTAATTCCCCAAACTGAGAATGGCCATGATGAAGTCAGACCCACTAATTGAGATGGTGGCACATGTATAAGGTTCGCATGTATTTGGCACTTATGACAGGTTTTGACCATATGATGACAATTTGTTTCCATCGTAGGCCAATAATATTATTGTCTTATAATTTTCTTAGCTAATATTTTCTTACTCATGTGAGGACCACATTCTCCTGAATGTAATTCAACCATTATCTGTTCAGCTTGATTTTCATCAACACACGAAAAATGAATCCCATCATAAAACCTTTTGTATAAACTTCCTGCACACAGGATGAATTGAGATGCTAATCTTAGTAGGGTTTGTCGTTCCTTTCTCGATGCTTCTTTCGAAAATTATTGTTTTTCCAACACTCTCTTTATATCTGTGTACCATGACTTTTCATCGGGTAGTCGAGTAGCAATGTTGATCTGATTGCAGTATGCAGGTTTGTCTTTGACTTCAACAGTGATCGACCTCAATTCCATGCCGGGAGGCAAATAGATCATTGAAGATAAAGTTGCTAAGGAGTCAGCAAATCTGTTATCCTCCCTTGACAAGTGTTGGAACAGGATAGCTTTAAACTTACTGACTAAGTTTAACAAATACTCATGATAAGGTTTCAATTTTTCATCCCTAGTCTTCCATTCTTCCAATGACTGATGTATGACCAAGGTTGAATCCCCAAAAACTTCAATTTCTGTAATGTCCAGGTTCAAAATAGCTTCAAGCCCCGCGATGCATGCCTCGTATTCAGCCGTGTTGTTAGTGTTCAAAAATGCTAATGTGGCATCCTTCCAAAGAAAATAGGACTGCCCATATTCCATACCCATTTTGATTGGCGGCTCCATCAAAGTACAACTGCCATGTTTGGTTATGCGGTTCTTCTTTAACGTGCAAGATGTTCTCATCTGGGAATTGATCGACAGGCCTTATTCTTTCTACTACAGGGTGATCTGCCAAGTATTCTGCTACAGCTCTCCCCTTGATAGATTTCTATGTAACATGCGTGATGTCAAACTCTGATAGCAACAATAACCATCGCGCGGTTCTCCTTATCAACGTCGGCTTCTCGAAAAGATACTTGAGAGGATCCATCCAAGATAACAGGATAATTGAATGAGACAGCATATAGTGTCGGAGTCTCTGAGTAGTCCAAACCAGTGCTAAGCAAGTTTTTTCGAGAGTCGAATATTTTCGTTCATACTTTAACATCTGTTTGCTGATGTAATATATAGCCCTTTCTTTGCAAGTATCTTTGTCATATTGAGTAAGCATGGATCCCATAGCTTCTTCTGTGACTAACAGATAAAGAAGAAGGGGTTCACTCGGTGTAGGTGGGATCAAAATAGGTGAGTTCAAGATATACTCCTTGACTTGGTCGAAAGCCTTTTGACATTGCTCATTCCAAACTGTTGGTTCATTTTTCTTGAGAAGTTTGAAAATAGGTTCGCAGACATTGGTGAGTTGAACGATGAACCTGCTAACATACTGAATTCTGCCCAGAAAACCTCGAATCTGCTTTTCAGTCTCAGGCGGTGGCATTTCTTGGATAGCTTTAATCTTCACAGGATCTATTTCGATCCCTCTCTGACTGACCACAAATCCCAATAGTTTTCCAGAAGTTACTCCAAATACGCATTTCTACGGGTTGAGGCGGAGTTGGTACTTTTGAATCCTTGTGAGAAACTTTTCTAACGCAGTAACGTGCCCCAGTTGTTCCTTAGATTTGACTATCATATCATCTACATAGACTTCGACTTCCTTGTGTATCATGTCATGTAGTAAAGTCGTGGCTACTCTTTGATAGGTAGCTCCAGCGTTCTTCAAACCAAAAGGCATAACCTTGTAGCAAAAGGTTTTCCACTGTGTGATGAACAACGTTTTTTACATATCTTGAGGATCTATTTTTATCTGATTGTATGCTGAAAATCCATCCATGAAGGACAACAAAGCGTGTCCTGTTGTACTATCTACTAGGACATCTATGTGTGGTAAAGGAAAACTGTCTTTTGGGCTTGCTTTGTTTAGGTCTCTAAAGTCCACACACATCCTGACTTTTCCATCCTTTTTCGGCATTGGGACGACATTGGCAATCCACTCAGGGTATTCTACTACTTTCAAAAATCCAGCGTTAATCTGCTTCGTAACTTCTACTTTAATTTTCAAAATCCATTCTGGCTTCATACGTCGAAGTTTCTATTTAATTGGTCAAGCATCAGGATATAACGGAATCCGATGTTGAACAATATCTGTGCTTACTCCCGGCATATCCTCGTAAGACCACGCGAACACGTCTTTAAACTTTCTGAGCAAGTCTACTATCCCTTTGCGTTCATTGGGAGATAAAGTGACCCCTATCCGAATTTCTTGAGGACTTTCTTTTGTTCTGAGGTTTATAAACTCTACTTCCACTATTAGAGGTTGAGCCCGACGTTCATTTTCTTGTTCAAGTAATTTGATTATTTCAGGAGGAGGTTCTTCGTCAGAAGATTCTCCCTTCGAAGCCAGATTATTAGTTAAATTATTATTACGTTCGGGGTAATCAAAAATTTCTTTCATTTCATTGAAAAGAGATGGGGTAACAGGACTCATTGCAGACTTGATAGACTCACTTGACTCAACAGACTCACTAGAAATAACTAACTTATTCGATTTAACAGAAATAAATGACTCAACTGGCATGTCAGACTGAACAGGACTAACGGGACTGACTGACCCAACCTTGACGTGCAACACAGGACTAATTACATGATAGTTAGAGAGACACTCAACAGCGGGTTTGATTACAGACTGAGGATTTGGGATCCCCTTCTCAACTGACAACACTAGGACACTGTGATCTTCAATGAATAACTGATCAATGTTGAGGGAGTCCAGATCGAGCTGCCAGTCTTTAACTTTCTTTTCTTTAACTTCTGTACTTGCTTCCTTTTCAGGCCATTCCATGCCAAAGAAGATTTTAAACCCCGGCAGATGAGTGCCTGTGATGTAATTAATGAACGGCTCTGGGAACCCACAGTAACGGAAGTCTTCTCCTTCTTTCACAAAGTAGCCGTTGAGGGTCTTTCGATAAGGCTTCATTTTAATGAGATCCGTGGTGTGCCTTTGCCTTTTTGCAATTGCCTTGTCCCGCTTTGTCTTCCAGTATTGGGCCTAATCTTCCTTAATAGGCTTATATCCTAGTCCAAATGTGCCAACGACTTCTTTAATCACTGGTGCCTCTTTGATACCTTGTTGCTTGCGATCTAAGCCCACACCCAGAAAAAATCTCATTTTTTGAACATATTGGCCATATAACAATTAGAGGTGTTCTCAATAGGGAAATATTCTTTCACCGAGTGATCCTATTGAACTGAACAGATCTTCTCGAATTCGAACCCGCTAAGTTCTATTCCCTGTTGTTCTGGCTGGATTTCAAGCAGTGGCTCATTCTTGGCCTCAGTACTATTTACAATTCCTACAATTTCAGCATCTCCATGAAGAGTAATTACTAGCCCATCCTTGATAAACTTGACCTTTTAGTGCAGCGTGGAAGGGATAGCTTTGATTTGGTGTAACCATGGCCTCCCTAACAGTAAAATTGAAAAAAGGACTGGATATCAATGACTTGAAATTCCACAGGAAATTCTGCTATGCCTGTGGACAATCGAAGGTGCAAAATTCCCAGTACATCCCTCTTGGTGTTATCATAGGCCCTAACACCTTGATTAGTGGGTTTGAGGTATTCAGCTTTAAACCCGAGACAAGTAGCCGTCTTCAAAAGACAGACATTTAGTGCACTCCCGTTATCAATCAAAATCAGAGGTACCCTCATCCCGTTACAGTCAACTGTAATGTGCAACGGCTTAGTGTGGCTTGCCCCTTCTTTTGAAAAATCTGAGTCCGAGAAGGATAGGATATTCTCCACGTAAGTTGCCCCTACTATACTGGTCAGCTGATTTGGAGAAGTATTAAGGGAGACTTGGGCTGTGTTTAGTGCTTCGAGAACAGCTTCCCTATGAGCAGTAGAAGCCATAAGTAAACCCCATACTGAGATATTGGCCCCTGATTTCTTCAACTGCTTGATCACGGAGTTATCTTCTTCGATGCTTTCCTTAATGGGATCTTCTCATTCTTTTCTTGCCAGGGCTACAGGATTATCAACACAGAGTTCTTGTGGCTTAAAAACTCTTCTCCCTCGAGTCATATGTCTAACTTCATCATAAGAGAGGGATAAATGCTCATCCTCTTCAGTCAACAAGTATGGATCTTCATCTGTCAAAGGTACAGGACTTTTCAGGTTCATTTGAGCCAATAGGTAACTAGTAAATGCAGGACTACTGTAGGGAGGCGGGGATAAATAATATGTATCATCCGAGGTTAGATCAAATGGTTCATTGTCGTAGTGAAAAACTCATCAATAAAAGCTATCCCGGCAAGGGGGTAATTAGGTGGTTTGACTTGGATTGGATGGATAAGAGAGACGGGGTCAAATGGCAATAGGGTGTGAGAAACCATGTTCAGGGTTGGTGGAGGTTGATAGGTAGGTAGTGGATTAGTGGTGACATTTGGTGAGCTAGGGATTGTGACCTTTTTGTTGTCAATAAGGTTTTGAATGGCATGGCGCAAGGTGATACATCGATCCGTGTGATGGCCAGGGTTTTGATAGAACTCGTAGAACAAGTTAGAATTGTGTACAGTTGGCAAGGGATTAGGTAAAGGTCAGGGTTGGATAAGGGTAAGAAGTCCTTTTTTCATCAATTTGTGAAGTGCTACAGTGAGACTCATCCCTAGATTGGTAAACTGACGCGGAGTTCGAGGTTGACATGGGTGAACCTGGTTATTAGTCCGGGCTGGGGGTTGAGCCGGGGTAGCTGACGTGTTGGCTATGTAGACGTGGTTGGTATTAGGTTTGGGAACATAAGGTTTCTTAGACTTGTTATCTGAGGGGTTAGAAAGAACCCCAGAGGCAAATGCATCCTTGAGTTGGCTTCCGACTTGTAGTAAGGACTCAAAAGTAGGGAGATATTGGGCTACTAGGTGCTGAGCATATTCTTGTGAGAGGTTCTTTAGGATAATCGCTACTTGTTCCTTCTCCGAAGGTCTATCCCACATTTGAGTAGCCTTGGCCCTCCAACGACCAATGAAATCAATGAATGTCTCTCCATTTTTCTGTTTAGATGCTTCCAAATCCCTTCTTGAAGTCTCAATCTCGGTACTGTACTTATACTGATGCCAGAAGGCCTTTGACATGTTCTCCCATGTACCCACAGTAACTGGATCTTGAGACATCAGCCAACATAGTGCTAATCCTGATAAAGTTCTTTGAAACAGTAACGTCATCTGTTCGTCGCTGAGCCCCATAGTGCACATGTTGGTAACATACATCTTAAGATGTGTTTTCACACACCCTGTCCTACTGAACTTGTCCATTTCAGGCATCACAAACTTCTCTAGCAAATGGATTCTAGGGATGCGGTTCAAAGCTTCAATGCCTGCTACAATTTCATCAATACCCTTTATACTCTTCATAGCTGACTCCAATTGAGACATTCTGTTAGATAACGTCGGATTTTCATCAACATACTCTTCGTCTCCGTCGAGTTCGAAGACTTCACGTAGACGTTTCTCTTTTACCTTTTTTCCCTTTGGGTCAACTAGAGGATTACCCATCGATTCCGAGGTCTGTTCTAACACTTCCACTTTGCCTTTTATACTATTGATATCATTGGCAAAGGCTGCCAAGATCTTACGGATCTCTATGAGCTCAGATTCTGATGCCATTTCTACTTGTTGACTTGGTATTGTGGCTCGTTCTAACCGACTGGACTTACGACTCCAACTAGGAGGTGGACGCTTGAGTTTGGGCGCAATGATAATCCTATATGACCCCATCAAAGGTAGATTTAGTCAATTTCAGTATTACCCTCTTGATAACATTTTAAAGAATCACTTTATTGAAGTTTGTGCACCAATCCATTAATTAATCCATTCACACAATGAACATTCAAAGAAGAAATAAATATTTATTTGAAAGAAAAAAATAGCTTTATTGAAAATGATTGACAAAGAAATGTTCTCATTAAAAACATCTTTCAACAAATTTGACTTGAACTATTTTTACATGGATGCTTAGCTTTGTCTTGATGGTCATCAGGATTGCTGTCAGGCTTGACCCTCTTAGCTCTAACAACTGGCTCTTTGAATTCTACTGGTCTATCTGGATACCCTAAGGTGCGCTTGTTCCAAGTTTTCTCAAGGAGGTGTACTAACTTTTCAGTCAAAGGCTCGGGGGGAAAGAAAGCTTTGTGCTGAGGTAAAGATAACTCTATAGGTACGTCGTACTATTCTGGGATTAGATTAGGATGATAAAAAGATGTTTCTTCTAAACCAATCAGACGGACATAGTAGGATCCTTTGGTTCCTAGAACAGGGGGATCAATCATCCACCAAGGGCACCTAAAACCGATATGACAGGCAAGGCGAAAGTCTAACCATTTGCTCCAAGCTTTGATTGAGTTGTGACGCACTAACAGGTTTCTCTTGAAAAAGTGTTCTGGCCTATATTCGAGGTTTGAGGGAACATCTACGATTTTGAGACGATCGCAAAGTCACATATAAAGTAAGTAGGGGCTTCCTTTGAAGCTTTCCCGCTTACCATTTTTTATGGCATCTAAACCTGAGAAAATTTCAGTTAGGATGAGAGGTACCGGGTTAGCTTTCCTTGAGAGTTGAGAGGCTATATCTATGAAGGACTCAGGGATAGTTTGGCCATCACTATTAAAGGTCAATATGTATTGGGCTAAGATTCCTAAGCATAATCGATAGTCTCTAGTGGCTCACCAGGCTTCGGGTTTTACATTGATAGGATGACTGCGGGAGCGATACGGGCCCAATAAAGGTACTAAGTCCAATTTCCCATTATGAACTAAGGCCTTGGCTTCTTCCTTGGAAATGTTCAGTCCTGTGACGAGGTCACCAGAATATCCGGTCTTCAATGAGGGCCTGACTAGAGGTCCTGAAGTGGATATCCTCATGATGCCACAATAATCCTCAAGAGTGGAGCACAAGTGCATATATCCCATATGGAATATATGAAGATAGGGGTTCCATCGCTTAGCCATAGCACGTAAGAGGTTCTAGTCTATCTCAAACTCATGGAAGTAAAGAGCATTCCTCAACTTGAATATTCCAAAATTGATCTTTTCTACAGGGTGCATCCCTATGACGGTTGTTTTGACTAACTCGTCGATCGGGTTATTACCAGCGGCTAACATCCTGGTTTGACACAAAAGGGTATTTTAGTACTCTTCCAAGGTCCATGTAAAATATCAATTTTTTATTTTCTTTTGGAAAATCTTGTTTTTATGGAAAATATTTTCTGAAAAATATTTTTTCTTGGAAAATATTTTTTCTAGAGAATAACACTTTTGCTGGAAAACACTTCTTTTGAAAAATATTTTTTTGGAAAATACTTTCCCTTCGTAAACCATTTTTCTTTTTTGAAAATTTGATTTCTGTTTCAATTTAAATGGCCCGGCCTACCATGATTGTTGGATCGGGATGGACTGGGTCATTATTGTAAAAGAATGGATTCTTTATTGGGTCGGTGCACCCATTTTAATTTCCAAAAATAACATTTTTGATCCTTGGGAACAATCATACACTCTGATCTCATCATTCACATCATTCACATACATTCATCAATCAAAAGGTTCCATTCAATAAACAACCCGGGAACACCCACGATAAGTTCGAGTCGTGACCCACGGGGAAGGTTTCTAGACTCTAAGCTTACTACGTGCAATGCATTTTTATCTGGCCACCCTTGCCCAAGTACACCTATATACCTTTCGATATGTGGTGACTTGGTTTGATATACCGTATAGGTGATAATCTAAAATCTCAACTCACTTCTCTGAAGCCAAAAACAATCAGTTTGATCTCCAGTTGAGAGGTGGCGCACAATGCTAAGCAAGGGCCCACTTAAATACCTCTCGTCTAGAATAGACGTAGTTTATCCCCCTCGTACAGTAGGGTACAGCGGGGCAAAATCTCGCTTAGGCAATGGTTTTGACCAAGAAGTGCAATTGATATACTTAGATTATCTTTTACATACATGTGGGTACGAGTCAAGAGTTGTAGCTTTCATAAATGGTTTGGCATCCCACGAAGGGACCGATTACGTATTAGTACTACGTTGGCAATCGGGACATGTGACTGTGTGGCTCACAATAGGTCAAATGCTCAGGTCGCTCCAGCCTGGGTGCATCAATATACCTCTCAGAATCACGTAATTAGACGGTATTGATGCCCTAGTTTGATATACCCTAAGGTACGTGATTGGAGTTGTGATTTTCATGAATGACGTTGCATCTCCGAAGAGACCGGGCCACACACTAGTGCCACGTTGGCTATATGGGATGTATAAGTGGGTAAAACAGTAAACGTACATGTGGTGTGTGCAAAATAGGGTAGGGTGTGCCCGGGGCCTTTTTCAAACAAATGGGCCCATGGGCCTGATCATATCATACATTGGATTACATGAATATTTAATCAAGACCAACACCATTTGAATCATATGAATATTTAATCAAGATCAACACCATTCGAATCACATAAGTAAAGATAAGCACATTAAGCATATACCAATGTTAGATACAAGCATTTAATCCAACATTATTTCTTTATGTATTCCAATCAAGGGTTATTTTGGGTGATCTAAAATAATTCGAGACTCCTCAAACATTGAGCCGATGATGGGTTATGGAATAATAGTTATTGGAGTATGGGGCGATGTACCCTCTTTCTTTCCTTTTTTTTTTATAGAAACAAATTGATTTTTATTTTTCCAAATAAAACACCAAGACCTTTATTTAACCAATTGATGTTGAAAAAAAACTAGAAAAAACTATTACCAAAAATAAACCAAAACACAGCACAACACAATTCTGGGTGATAATTAGTGTGCCAACAAATAAAACAGAAAAAAAAAAAAAAAACTTCTTAAAATCAAACTCAATGCTGTCCATAAATCGATCATTTATTTATTTTTATTCTTTTTATATTTCTGATTTTGTTTTTAGAAAAAAAAAAAAAAAAAAACAAAACCAAACTATACATCTGATCACAGAAAACCCTTCTTCATCATTCAAAACCTTTTGACCCATTCGACAGTTGCGACAATTCACAATCAGCTTCACTATAATAAGGCCGAATCAAAGATCTCAAAGTTCTTTAAGAACGAAATTAGTGATAAATTTCGTTCTGATTCCCAACCATAGGACTGTTTCCTAGTCATGGTTACATGTTCAAAAAAAAATTCATTGTCTGTTACTCATTCATGCTGGAGATTTTACCAAAGAAATAGCTAGTAACAGATCGAACAAAAAAATTAGTTTCTTCTGCTAGATCAGAACGAGCAGAGAGAAACGTCTCATGGTCCAATCGAAGAACAGATGGGTTTTTTCTTTTAAAAAGATCATAGAGAAAATTCAAGCAAAACTTGAATCGGATCACTATAGGCTTTGAAAATTGTTAAAAACAAAACCAAATCTCTCATTGAAACAAGTTCTTTGTTTCTTTGATTTGTGTTTTAGCAACACAACATTGCAGGTTTTAAAAAAAAAATGATGAAACCTAAGATATCACAAAGGTTTCCTTCGGCGGAAAACTCCCATGTTCTTTTGATCGATCGAAAGTTCTTATAGATAATGGGGGTACGGTTGGGAATCGATTGGAATAGAACCTTCGATCGGGCTTGAGAGACTACATCGATCGATTTCGAGTTGAACTAGTCGGTCCCTATTGAAGATAACGAAATCTGAGCGAATTTGTGGAGGAGCCATCGAGTTGAAGCTCCATACCACTCCATTAGAGGGAACCGATCGAGTTGATTAGTGTTGACTGGATTGGGAGACCAAAATCGATCGGTCTCTGCTTTGGTTCGGTTGGAGAAGATGAGTTTAACAGAAGAAAAGTGAAACAAAAGGAAAAAAAAACTCATTTTAAAATAATGGGGTTTAAGATAAAAAAAAACCTTTTTTTCTAAATGCACACCACTCCCATTGTTTACCCATTGTTGTTGCCAACAACACACCGAATTTTTTTTTCTTCTTTTTATTTATTTATTTTTTTGGTAATTTTTCTTACTGTCCACGGACAGCACAGTCCCTTTATCAAAACCAAACGATCATAATAATTAAAAAACAGAAAAAACCATCACACACCTACAAAAATTAATCAAAAGATTTCCCCGCTTAATCAAAATTAATCAAAAAATGTCCAAGCTTAACCAACGCGTGCCTAATTAAAATAAAAGAAAATAAAAAACAGCGATCTCCCCGCTTCAACCACCATTAATCCATTAATAACCTTTTCAAAATTTTGCATTATTTAGGATCACCCTAAACGACCCTCAATTGGATAAAAAAATAATAAATAATGCTCGATTTGAATCATAACAGTAATATGCCAAAATACCAAATATTCAAAGTCCAAACGCATAATTAATAATCGAACCAAAATAACAACAAATAGATAAAATAAACAGCTAAACAAACTAAATAAAACATTCTAAGTTGATTTAACAATGCTCCCATACTTGAAAATTTTCAAGTTTGATCCTCAATGTCCCCAGCGGAGTCGCCACTGAAAGCGCCCTTGATCCGCGGGGTACGCGGATCCGCTTTTGACCCTTGAGGTTTGGGAGTCGCCACCTAGTTATTACGGTCTAGGAACCGAATACTGACTCTAAACGGATAAAAAACTAATCTACTAAAGAAAAACTGAATCCGGAGATCACATTACGGGGTTGGAAGGTGTTAGGCACCAACCTCGCCCGGCCAATGCCGGTCACTACTTATCCCAAATAAGATTACATTGCTAACAATAAAACCTAGATAGAAAAATAACAGAAATTTTACCTTTGATACGCAAAGATCTTGTTCCCTCAGATCCGACAAAAACTGCTCCTTGTACCGTACTCCTTGCTTCGTTCTGTCTCCGAATCTGATTTCTGATCTCCGAGGTAAGGTATCTCTTTCTTGGATCTAGATTCTTCGAATTCATTATAGATTTTGACGTGTATCTACGTGTTTTTCAAGCTAAAATTGAAGTATGGGTGTTAGGTAAGGAGTTGGGGCTTCAAAATTAGGGTTTGTGGGAGGTTAGAGAGGCTTTTTGACCTACTTCTCTTAAGATTTATGATTTGATACGAAAATAGGGTGTGAGGACCCCTATTTATAGATTTTTTTAAAGGTTGATTTAGATAGAATTAGTGTTTAATTAGAATTCTTTTAGTTAGAGTTGTATTTTAGTTAGAATTATTTTAGGTAGAGTTGTATTTTAATTAGAATTATTTTAGGTAGAGTTATATTTTAGTTAGAATTCTATTAAATAGAGTTATTATTTAATTAGAACTCTATTAGGATTTTGACTTTTGGTCTTATTTGATTGACTTTAATATCTTGACTTTAGTCTTACTTAATTGACTTTAATTTTGACTTTAGTCTTATTTGATTGATTTTAATATCTTGACTTTAGTCTTGCTTGATTGACTTTAAATTTTTGGAGAACCCCCCTCTATTATATCTTTGATTCTTTGGACCCCAAAATGGAGGGGGTCCTTGAATAAATATCTTGGCAACCCTCAACAATTTTGCCTGAGAGTCTGATTGATTGATTTTTTTAGTTTAAATTTTTAAATTAATTTTTCTAATGTTTCACTTTAATTATTTAGTATTTTATTTATTAATTTCAAAAAATTTTAATTATGAAAATTATGAAATTACCGTTTTACCCTCGGAGAGGGCTTTTCGCATTTTAAGTCGATTTTTAATGTTCTAAGATGTTTTAGAATCGATTTTTTATAAGGAATTCAATGGAAATATTGGTTTGTGTCATTTATGAAGTTTTTTTTTGTGTGAAATGATCGTGAACTTTATGAGGGGCATTTTCATAATTTTGTCGAATTCTGTGAAAATTGGCGAAATAATTTATTTGATTTTTATTTGTTATTTTATGTGTTTGAATGGATTTTCCTAGGCATAACGTAGGCTCTAGTGATATTTTAAGGTTAGGGGTATTTTTATAATTTGATAATTTTTTAGTGATTTTTATCGTGAAGCTTCTTTTTGTTTGAAAAATGATGATTTCTAAGCTTCTGGGGTTATATTTTCCTAGCGTAGCGTGGTTTCTACAGTTTTGTAAGTTTGAGATACTTCATCCGGATTTCTGAAACATTTTTGGTAACAAAATAAAGCAATGGAATAAACATCCATCATTGAGAATCATTGTGATCGGGTTGACGAGTTGATTAATCAGGCGAGTGCAAAAATGGGGTGTCCACAGTGTCCTACCAAAATGTTGTTTCCCTTTCTTTCTCTTAGACTAGCAAATTAAATCTAATGGTCATCTAAGTGATATCTTATCTCAAGTTTTGGAATGAAGTAATCCATTGACATAAATAGTTCTTTGATGAAAATCAAATAATTTGGATCATGGGGAGGTTGACAAGGCAAACTACTATTTTTCGAATTTTATATCGTGACTATTAAATCAACAATGATAGTGACTATTTTGGAAGCCTCCTTGACCTCTATAAAAATAAATTTTAGAACTCATTTAAAAAACTGAGATTTCTCTGACATTTTTAAACTTGAATATACTATTATTCTTTTCTTGATTGGACAGGCAATCTTAGTATTTGTATTTCTTAATGTTAGTGCAAAAACTATGAGTAATAACACAATTATATTCACTAAACTTGTTTGTCAACAATCCATTCAAAAAAGATAAGCTGATTTCAAAGACAATATTGAATTCAACGTATCTTGGAACTTGATCCTCTTATTATTTTTTGTCTCTAATTTCACATTGCCTCCTTTAAGAGGTCAGTCAAGTTTTTCAATACATGATTAAATTGAATCAACTAAACTCAAAACAGGATTTGATTCACATGTCCATCTTATTTTCTCTCAGTGGGATCTGTTTAATTTTAAGATCAAATACATTTCATTATAAAAAGAGCCAAAAGAAGGAAACATATAAGAAAAAAATAAGTTATTATTTTTTGACTCCCCCCTCTATCATACTCCTCTATACTCTTCTAATGTGACATGTGCGAGAATCATTTTCTCAGGAAACACAATTGCACATCACATAAATATGTGTAGTTATCTATCCTGAGGAAAAAAATATATGATTCTAACACATGTCACATTGGAAGAGTATTGGAGAGTATGTCGTCGGGGGAGTTCGGGAATCATTGTTAAAAAAAAAAAAAAAAAATTAAAAGTAAAAAAAAAGTACACATTAATAGGATGATGGGATGGCTAAACGCATAAATACATTGTATGATGTGCTTTTTAATATATTAAGTCTAATCCAGCTGGTTATGTTGTCTCACGTTTTTTTGTTTTTTCTCTAGGTGTGTTGTCTCACTCTTGACTTATAGAAATCTAAAACTTTTTTGCTCGGCGACAAATAAATAAAACAAAACTTAGAATAAAAGAAATATATTTAGGGGTGGGCCAACAATTGTGTGTCATCCATTTGCGTACATTGTGGCTTTTACTTTTACTCTTTTGATTTACTCAATATATATACTTATATATATATATTTTTAAAACATCTCAATAACTAAAATTATATATAATACCTCAAATTAAGAATGTAGTCGTACACAGGAGAGATGAGGAAGAATGAGCGAAATCAAGTGAACAAAAATAAAAAAATAAAAAAATGCAACATCAAATGGTAGCTGCGCCAGATCAGATGCAAAAATTAAGAATGTAGTTATACATAGACTTGAAAAAGAATATCAAACAAAATGAAAAAAAAATGGGATTGCAATTTTACATGAGCCAACATTTAATTTCTTAAAAAAATTTAGACCATATTTTTATTTATTTATTGATTGAATTCTAAAATGATAAATTCAAACTAAATCTACGTTAACTTGATAACAAATTCTTATTTTACTTTGAATTGTTGATAAGGTTCAAGTGAGCTAGAGGTATTCAATAAAATCACAAATACGACGAGCTTGGATTAGACAATTAAGGGTCTAGATCAAATATTTGGATTCCAATAATTAGCTGGTCTAATAAGAATTTGATTTGATATTAAACAAATTGATTTTCGATCAACAATTTTCCAATCTAATAATGTTTTCAAAACCTATAAAATTACGCATATTTATATCTAATATGTTCTTTATATATATATATAGATAGATATACTATAGTTCATCTATGCCTAGGGCACGAGCATCCTCTTTCGGATTAAGTGGGTAAAAGTAGAAAAATAAAGTCAGAGCAGGTGATTACAATTTTTATACAATTTGAAAACGACACAAAATTAGTGGGTTTGGATCAAATTTAAATGAACTTGGATAGTATTAAAAAAATTAGGTTTAAAGAGGTAAAAAAGAAAATATAATAAAAATATAGAGGTGAAATGTAAAAGAAATGAAGTAGATCGTGCAAAATAATAACTTGATAGGAGGATTAAAGATATAAAAAAAAAATTAGAAAAATATTATTAAAAAAATTTGAGATTAAAAAGATAAAAGATGAAAACTAATAAAATAAATTGAAAGAGATAAAAGAACTAGAGGGGCGCAAATAAAATTAAAGAATAAAAAAGAAAAAAAATAATCAAGTAGATCCCGCACAAAGATTTATGTGAAACAACTATTATAACTCAGTTGTATTTTATATTAAATAAATTGAATAGAGTGGTGTTGTCGTAAAAACCAAAATATTAATTTTTTTACCAAAGAAAATGTAATACACAACCTATCAGATAGGGTTCAAACTTAAAATAACTTGATATAATCAAGTCTATATTTTATAAATTTCTTAGTGGTTGGACATCAATTTGATCTGAACTGACAAAAAGTGACCAATCACCTTTTTTTAAGATCATAATTCCCTTAATACATTGAAATTCTATTTATAAAAAATTTCGTTTTAAATAACCAGAAGGGATGCAAATGGTGGCGTTATGAGCCTTTTCTATTGGGTATTTTGTTAGATGTTGACTGCGTTCAGTCAATTTGAATTGTTTTATTATAAAAAATTACTTAATAGCCTTTTCTATTGGGTATCTTGTTAGATGTTGACCGTGTTCAGTCAATTTGAGTCGTTTTCTTATAAAAAATTACTTAATAAACTCTCATATAGTTTGATAATAACACCTTTGTTAATGTGCTTCGTCCCCTTTAATGGTTTGGTTGAGACTGAGGATTTAAATTGTTAATTTGATTTGATAATCATTGAGATCGACTTTTTACAATTTTTACGGTCAACAATCTTAATGGTTGAACATAAATAGATGAGATAAAATGATTCAAATTGTCAAGATTAATCATTAAAATAGTGGATTTCAACGAGCCAAATATAAGCATATGGATACTCAACATTGATGGCTCATTCTTGGACACTTTGGTGAATTTGGAACAATTATTCGAGATCATGAAGGAATGGTAATTGGTACTTGTGTAAATCCAGTTTCAATCCTTTATCATGAAATAGAAATTATCCTTGAAAGGTTCAAGTTGCGTATCGTAAAATGTTGCCTTAACATCCAGGTTCAAGCAAACTCATTAACGATTGTCAATATCCTTAATGATCGATGGAGTATTTCATGAAGTATTATGCACTTAGTTATTTTCATTAGAAAACTCCTTCTTAGTTTTCACAAGTACATCTTCAATCATGTTTTCAGGAAAACTAACCAAACGATGGATTATCTTACATCTTCCCAAGATTCTATATAATGTTTTGAAATAAATAGTGACGTTCTTCATTGTAATTTCGATTCTATCATTGATTAAAATCATAGAAATTTTCCTTTCTTGAGGGTGTAGTTGTTCTGGGTTTGCCTTTAACTTGTTAGCCTTTAAAATAAAATAAAAAGGATCTCAATGAACTTTCTGTTTGATTAGAGTGGGGGTCGTACGTTGGGGGTGGTAATTATGAAACTTTCAGGGGGTATCCTGTTAATTAGTTCTGAATCTAAGGGTTGTATTAAAATTTCAGAAAAATACAATTTTCTAATCTTGATGTTAGTTACTTAAGCAAGGTTAAAGTTTATAAAACTTTAAAACTAAGAAAAGAATTAATAAAACAAAAAAAGAAGGAAAGAAAAACTCATCACTTTGCTTGCCACCCACAAATCTAACTCAGACAAAAAGAAGAACACAGTGCCCAACAAAAAGACATCAAAAGAACCTCTCAATAGAACTCATCAAGAAGACAACAAATTCTACACAAATCAAAACTCTAGAATCGCCTTTACTTCCACAATTACTATTCTTTGTTCTCTTCTCTCTTGTTCATCCATGGCTGCTGTTGCAGAGGAACCAACAGCAGCAACAACAACAACAGAGCATATTAGATTCAGGAGACCCAGAAATCAATCAATTACACCTTCAGATCCAAACCCACAAAACTCTCCTCTCCTTCAATCCACTCGTTGTAAACCTACCATTTCATCCCTATTTCTTTCCACTTTCACCAATAACAATAATGGTTCCAATGATTCTTCTTCAGCTTTGAAAAACAAAAAGAAGAACTTCAGTTCTGCTACATTCAGAGGCCTTGGATGTGCCACATCATCTCAGGTATCTGCACCTTCGATTATTAGGTCTTCTGCAGATTGGCAAGCTAAGAAAGTGAGAAAAAAGAAACAGAGGAATCCACACAAGAAGAAGAAGAAGAACAACAACAACCAACAAACGATGACTAATAATCCAACGCCTGTTGTTGTTGTTCCTGATGTTTGGTGTGCGCCTGGGATTGCTTTTGCTTCCGATGCTGCCGCTTCGGTTGATTGTGTTGTTTCGAGGAGGCCAGTACAGGGGAGAGGGAGAATTGATGGAGGAGAGAGGGTGAATCATAAAGAGGTAGTTTTCTTGGATCTTTCTCTATTCTCTAAAGAACCAATGTGGGTTTTTCTTTTTACCCACATTTGATCTTGTCTAATTTTTTCTTCATAGTTTTTGTTTTTCCTCATAATATGGAACATGGGTTTTCATTTTTTGTTGATTATAGTGATTGGGTAATTTTTCTTTTAAAGAATACTTGTAAATTGGTTTCTTCTTTAGCTTCTCATTTAATTTCTATGAATCTGGGAAGTTCTTGCCTTTTCTTTTACTTATTATTTTGTGAATATAATGCTTCTTTTGTTTCCAGTTTTCAGTGAATTTGTTGAATTCTTTAGTACTATTATGTTTGTATGTTTGTATGTTTGCTTGTTTGAGGATAAACTTCTTAGATGCTTTTCTTGGTCTTGGATTGCCTTGACAGCGATCTTGTGTTGCAAGACGGACTGCGAACTTTGAACACATAACTGTTTTGGACTCTCCACCTGCCTTTGAAACGATGCGCTCTGGATCTGATGTATTTGGAGCTAGGCATCATCGTCATTTTCGACATCATTCTCCTGTGGGGCTTGCGGAGGTGAGTGCATTTTAATGGGTTCCTCTTTTGGGGGATCACACACTTTACTCACCAAAACTGTGATAGTTTCTTCTTACTCAGATTGATCCAATATAAATTCCATCACCCAGTTCTTTTATGTGTTTGCAAGTAATTGTTAGATATTGTTTGGGGTTCTTAAGGTTTTGTTAGGCAGATAAATGGCTTTGGTACATGTATGGGGCCCTCTTTTAGAGTTTGAGGGTGGTTCTGGTTGCAATAAGATTGGATGTTGAGACGTAAGTTTGGAGAATGCAGACCCAAAGAAACACAGTTTTGAAAGAATTGGCTTGATCCACATATAGCTCTGTGACCATGGCCACATAGACAAATTACTGCAAGTGAACACCCTCTAGAGGCATTTAGTATGATCGTATAAGAGTAATTTCATATGTTGGAGGACCGATCATTTCAAACAAGATTCGATCACTCTTCATGGTCATCCCCTTTGAGTTACTCTTTCATGGAAATATTACTCCTAATTACTATCTTTCTTGTAGGAACCAAAAATATTTGCTTCCCATGGATTAGCAAAGTTACTAACTCAAGGCAATCAGATCCACTCTAACCTGATTCGAAAACACATGGTGGTTTAGCCTCCACGGTCGATCCCTCTCCTTAATCCCACAAGGTGGTTCGGCTTCCAATGCTAACCTCTCTCTATTTGTGTCCACAAATCCCTCTAGGTGGTTCGACCTCCATGGCCGACCCCTCTATTAATTCCTCAAGGAGGTCCGGCCTTTTTGGTCTCTATGTATTCGATCAAGGTGGTTCAACCTCCCTGGCCGAACCCTCTATGTATTCAATCAAGGTGGTTCGATCTCCTTGGCTGACCCTCTATGTGTTCTCTCAAGGTGGTTCAGCCCCCTAGGCCGACACTCCTAATTACTCAATGAGGTTTGGCCACATTGGCCGATCCTCCTATCAATTACTCAATGAGGTTCAACCTCATTAGCCGACCCCCTTATCAATTGCCCTATGAGGTTCAACCTCATTAGCTGACCCTCCTATCAATAACTCAATGAGGTTCGGTCACATTGGCCGACCCTCCTATCAATTACTCTATGAGGTTTGGCCTCATTGTCCGACGAGGCCAACCCCCCTATCCCTTTCTCATTGAAGTTCAACCCCCTTGGCCGACCATCCAATTGATTTCACTATAGGTTTGGCTCTGCAAGCCAACTCTACTTTATTATAGCCAATTACAGTAGATTGATCTACTCGATAACTAAAGAGGCATAATCATACAAAGCTACTTAAGTAGTAAGAATACAAGACAAGACTACTCAATTAGCACAAGTTCCATCACCAAGGAAAAATATGGTATCCAAAAGAGTTGCAACTACATAACTTGACTGAGCAGTCACTGAGTTAGAACATGTATACATGTAAGGCCTATCACATCCTAAAATTTTCGTACCTTGATCCGATCTATGACCCGATTCAAGATCCTAATTTAAGGGTATGAAAGGAATAAAAAACCATTGAATAATATCAACTAAATATTTGAGAAAAAGAAATAAAACAAATAGAAGTTAATGCTTATCAAAAAGAGAGTATCATCCTAGAACTCAATGAAAACGTCAAGTATAATAGTACTTGTTGGGTGCTTATTACATTCATACCAAATATAACTAAATAAAATAAAATTGTTCTAAATTTGAATGCTAAAAAGACTAAAATAACTAACTAATAAACAAATAAACTATATCCGCTGATTATTATGTATTTCCATTGTCCAATTCTGATCTCAATGCTCATTATCTGAAAAGTTTTTCCGACAGAGTCGGCATGCTAAAGCTTGTAGGAAAGTCAATGCTACACTAACATCTATCCATACATACATACAAATAAAAAGAAATATATGATCATGTTATTATTAAGTAAACAAGTCATTCCAAGACAATTCATGCATGCAATGATGACTAATTTTCCTATCGGCTTGGCCATAACTATCGTTACCAATTTTCCCAACAGCTCAATCAAACTCTTTGTTCCAAAACACGAAACCTTCCTCGAGGGCCTTTCGGGTCTTTTACTCAAGGACCTAAGTCCGGACTTGCTCAGTTCATCATTCCAAAACTTGTTAATGATTATGCAATTTCACATTCATCTTCTAAAAGAACATTCCATGCAGTTTCGACATAAACATTATCACGATAATTAAAGATTTATTACCAAAATCTACTAGGCATTTATATCTCACATTATTTATCAATAGGCACATAAGAAATATAATTATGCTATATACTTAATTTTTATTTATTATGTATATATAAATAGATGTGTCGTGAGAATTTGCCTTTATCAATGTTGGAATCTGCTAATGAAGTCCGATTACTTCTTTGTTTTCTACGCATTCTTGATTTTCTGATCTTTCCTTTCTCCAATTGAACTTCCTAAGGTAAAGTTTAAATCGTAAATTTGTATTTCTTATAGTTCTTCTTTCCCCAAATCGAAGCTCCAACTTTAGCTAAAGTTTTCCAAAAGAAAAGAAAAAAAGATTTTGAAAATCTCATTTTTTTGACCTAGTTTGTGACTAATTGAACTTATGGAGACTTCTTCTCCAAGAAAAATATCGTATTTTTCTTCTTGTTTCGTACGAATGAAAGACCCTATTTTTTCTCTCTCAAAGTTTTAAGTCCTAGATTTTTAATCCAAGGTTAACTTAAGTAATAAGTGTTTTAGTCAACTTAGAATTCTCCCCAAGAATCTCCCATATCTCTTACGTACATACATCTCTTAAAATCTCTCATATCCTTACTTAGCCAATTACTTTAAAAGCTATCGTTATTTACATACCCATGCCATCGCCAATTAATTGTAATGTAAAAACCCAAAAATGCCGTTAATTCTTATATCAAGACTTCATATTTTTTTTTTTCGACACTAAATTTTAACCTTTATTAAAATGTATAATAATAATAATTATTATTATTTTGGGATTTCACAAGGCTATTCCTCATGTAGGTTATAGAACCATGAGGAGTGATTCATTATCATCAAAACATCATGGGCTCTTATTACCTTATATGCTAGATAACATGGGTGAGTAGTTATAACAGAGTTTACTAAACCCATTAAAGAGTCTATTCTATAAATAGGGAGGCTTCTCCTATGTAAACCCAATGCACAAGCCACACAAAACTCTAATGTTTTTATTTTCTTTTTCTTGCTTTGCAATTTTCATCAAGTACCAACTTTATCATCCAAGGCTCTTTAGCCGGCATCATATTAGTGTCTTTTCAAGTATAGAATGATGGAGAAGACAATCAGAAAAGAAGGCTCAACAGGGAAGATGATTGTAGTATATATTTATGGTGACACAGAGTTTGAGGAACAAAGAATCAATTGCTACACAAATCTTGAGGAGTGGGAGATTTGAAAAATCCCCCACATTTCTCATTATTGAGCATGTAGCACATACGGTGCTCATTTAAATTCTATTCAATGTTGGTTACTTATGTTCTAGTTTACCTAATAATGGCTAGTTTCTCTTTCTTTGCCAATTTGAATAGAGGGGTAAATTAGTTTTTAATTTTAGAATCTTTATAATGTTTTTCCTTTTAAGAGAGCCCTGATGGGATTTCTAGTTTGGAGTTTTAGGGTGTGTTTGATCATGATTTTTGTTTTTCATGAAAAATCACATTTTCCATGTGTTTAATTGGTTTTTTGCATGGAAAATGGATCACCAAACATCTAAAAGGGTCCACTCCATTTTCCTATCTTTCCCCGTGGGAAAATGAAATCCAACCCTAAATTCATTCTTCCTTCTGCTTCTTGGTTTCTTTTTCTTTGCCCGGAATAGTTCTTTACCAGTTTAAATGGAGGGGTAAAGGTCGTTTTTAATTTTAGAACCTTTATAATGTATTTCCTTTCAATAAAAGCCTTGATGGGTGTTGTAATTTGGAGTTTTAAGGTGTGTTTGATCATGTTTTTTATTTTCCATGTGTTTGATTGGTTTTTTGCATGAAAAATGGATTACCAAACATCTAGAATTCAGAAAGGGTTGGATTTCATTTTCCTATCTATCCCTGTGAGAAAATGAAATCAAACCCTAAATCCATTTCTCTTCCTTCTCATTCGCCTCGTCCTCCTTATCCTTCTTCCTTCTCCCTCCACCTCCGCCCTTTGTTGTCGTCATCATCTCTCTCTCCCTCCTTTCCTCCTCCTCTTCCACAGTCGTTGTCGGAACCAACCCCCCCCCCCCCCCCCTCTCTCTGGCCCCTTCTTCTGCAATTAAACAATGGAATCAATTTTTCCATGGTTCCTATTTTCCCTAAGGAATTGGAAATCCATAGAATTTGATTTTCCATGTAAACAAGAAAACCTTTAAAAGAATGTGAGAAAGGTTTCATTAATCATAAATGCTGAATTTGAGCTTAATTTTTAGCTTTGAATTAGGTATAACAAAGGTGAGCTTCTCACCTTGGGGGTTGGTTGTTGTAGGCTTTTCCCCATGGAGTAGTTGGAAAACATTTAGAAGAAATAATTGTATTAATAATTAAATGTTTTGGAGCTTAAATTATTTGTTGGATTTTGTTTTGGTTTGGTTTATCAAAAACGTTTGACAAACTGAGTAGTGTAAGTCTTTATTATACTTGTGTTTTGTTTTTTCCTTTTTATTTTTATTTTTCAAATGAGACTTTGAATCTTGTTATACTTGAAATTATCTTAATAGTTACTGTAATGAGGGCGGATAAGGTCTTAGGCACGTGAGCATCCACGTCAGTCGTGAGTCACACAAGAGTCGTTAGTCGGAAGCCATTTGTCTTCTTCAACAGCTGGAGGTGGGCAACTCTCTTCTCAGCGTCATGCCTTGGTTTGTTCTCATAAATGGTTTGGACTCAAATTGGAAGGAAAGTGGGTCCTAGAGTCATGTGGTGGGGCTACCTTTTCACCTTTGGGAGGGTAAAGTGTTTAAGGCCTTGGGGGACCGTTTGGGAGTCCTTTTGGAGGTGGATCCCAAGACCTTGTGGCAGGAAGATTTGAAGACAACTAGGTTAACAGTGGGTTTCTGCAAGTGGAATATTCCAAGAGGTTTTCGTTTTGTGTGTTTGGGGAGGGTGGGGATTCTCTTATTTTCTAGGGTTGGAGGTAGACAGAGAGTTGTCTTCTCAATAGTCGCTGAGTTCCTCACGGCTATTAGAACAGCTCTCGAGCATCTAGTTCTTCGTAAAACACCCTGTACTTGTGGAGGAGGGGGTTAGTAAGGTTGCTACGGGAGTAAGGGAACATGTGGTTGATGATGACATGCTTAGCAAGCCTTCAAATTCGAAATTTAATTTGGAGCCACATGGATTGCATTGCGAGTCCTCTGGCATGTGGCATTGGACTATTGTTAATAGGCACATGGGTTCTCTGTTGGCTAAGGCGGCAGAGTACGTAAGGTACAGAAAATTTCTTTAGGTTAGTGGAGGTTTCAGAAGACACATGGAGCCTAATCCGAGCATGAGTTATTCCTCACTGGATTTGTATTCTAAGTCTTCTAAGTCAGTTTCGTGGATGGAGGATTCCGAGTTACTTTGTTTAGCATCCCGATGCATTTCCTATCGCTCTTTTAGATGCCGGCTAGTGTGGAGGCTAGATTAAATAAAATTTTCAGGGATTTCTTGTGGCACGATAGAGAAGGAAACATGAAATTCCATTTGGTGAGTTGGAAGTACATTTGTATACCAAAGAAGAACAAAGTGTTGGGGATCCGAAATCTGAGACAAATGAATTAGGCTCTGTTGGGGAAATGGCTATGGAGGTTTGGGTATGAATGCTTTAGTTTATGGAGGGTGATCCACAAGTTCGGGGAAAACTCTTTTGGTTGTGACAATGGCCAAACCGTGGGCTGTATGGTTGTGGAATTTGGAGGGGAATTTTAAAAGTCTTTCCTTTGTTCCTAGGCAAGTTAACGTTCAAAGTTGGGAGAGGTAAACGGTTCAATTCTGGGAGGATCTTTGGTGTGGTTCTTTGTGCTTAAAGGATCGTTTTCTATGCTTGTTCTTCGTTTTTCTAAAGAAAGGCGCTCCTATTAGCAATTTTCTTTTCCCTTCACGTAGTGGTCGAGGGTTGGATTTGGGCTTCAGGAGACCTTTCAATGACTGGGAGTTGGAGTCGGTTGCTGAGTTAATGGTGGCCTTGGAGTCGGAGGTGTGCAATCAAGAGTGGCTAGTTTCTGAAAATTCTTATCTTGATGGAAATCAAGAAAATTCAGATGATATGAGACTTTGGTTGCTTGACAAGAAGGGCCAGTTTTCAGTTCGTTCATTCTGCCAGGCTTTGAGTCTTTGACCACTCTTTCCGAGCACTTTCATGTAAAGGGGCTGTGGGGTCCGTTTGTCTCTTCTAAGGTGGTTTTCTTTATTTGGACGGGTGTTAGAGGTAGGATTCTCACATTGGACTATGTGAGGATGGTAAATGAGTGAATCATGTCCTCCTTCATTGTGCAATGTCTTGTGGTCCTTTTTCTTGTCTTTGTTTAGGGTTTTTGTGTGCCTCCCTAGTTCGTTGTTGGGAGGACTTGGTTTAGTAAATTCCTTTCACTTATCAAAAAAGAAAAGAAAAAAGGATTGAGTTAAATGCCAAAAAAAAAATATTCTTATTGCCAACCCCAATACTTGGGTTAAGGCATAGATGATTGATGATAAGAAATGACTTAACAAGGTTATATCCCTCATGGAATCATCATTTAACAAGCAACATTACCTATAAGTTATAAATATATTTTGAGACCTTACACTCCATTGAGGTGCTGGTGTAAAAAAGCAGATCATGATTTGGGCAGACGAAGAACGAACAAATACTCAAAAACAGATACAAAAAACATTACAAAAAAGAAAAAAAGCAGTTATAATATGGCTGTATTCTGTGTTGCATTGTGGGCAGATCATGATGTTCCAAAGTAGCCTGATCTTGGGAGGAAGATCAGATGGACACGACCGATACAGGGATTGGCGTCTCAACGTAGATAATATGACATACGAGGTATGCAGTTTTCTCCGTATTTGTGAAGTTCCTGTCATCTGTGTTATAATTATGTTTTATGTACAACGATACATACCAATCACTTATATCTTTTCATTACTAAAATTCTCGCTATTCTGGTGGTTAAAACAGGAATTGCTTGAACTGGGTGATAGAATCGGTTACGTAAACACAGGATTAAGAGAAGAGGAGATACTCCGCTGTCTCAGGAAAACTAAACCCGCAGTTTCAGATAATTTGTCATCAAATTTCCTCACCGAGATCGAGTGGAAATGTAGCATTTGTCAGGTGGGTCTATCATTCTTCCCTTTTTTTCTTCTTTCCTTCTTTTCCCTTACGTCTCTTGAGAAGAACCTAACCGACACACCAAAAGCACCAATAGTGCTGTTTGCTGCCTATGTAAAATATCTGAGCTGCTATTGGCACCCAAACTTTTACTTACTACACCCCAATTAAAAATAAAGAAGAAAAGTGAATGGTTGATAATAAGTAAAAGTTGGGGTGCCAATAGAAGTTCTCTAGTTTTTTTTTATTTTTTATTTTTATTTTTATAGAGTTCTATTTTTTTAAGTTTAGGATTTTATATTGTTAAAAAACAAACTACTCCAAAAAACCGATCTGTTAGAGAAGGGGAGAACTATGAATATCAGAGGGTCACGGGGCTTAACTGGGTTATAACTCACCTGAGAGGAGGAAAATACACTCCCCCTCACCCATAAGGGTGGAAAGATTTGAACCCGTGACCTATGTGAACCTGCGCTCTGATACCATCTTACTAACCAACTACTCCAAAGGACTGATCTGTTGCAGAAGGGGAAGGGGAGAGCTATGAATATATAAGAGGGTCACAAGGCTTAATAATGGTTTGAACATATACACTCAACATATATGAGCCTAATCATAATTGTAAACAACTGGTAAAATTGTTTGAACAAGTGTTATAATATTTTGTAAGTTTGAGATTTTAATTTGAGCCAAACCTTAATACTGGTTGAATAGTGTGTTTTTAATCTTTAATTGAGGGGTGAGAAATAATTTAAGAAATTGTGATGTAATAAGTAAAAGTTAGGGTGCCAATATCAGCCCTCTATAATATGTTATTGACGTGGATATCTTTCATGCACTATTGAACAGGAAGAATATGAAGCAGATGATGATTTAGGGAAGCTGGATTGTGGGCATAGCTATCACGTTTATTGCGTAAAGCAGTGGCTTCTGCAAAAGAATGCTTGCCCTGTCTGCAAGGTAGCTGTTGCGGCTCAATACTGAGGTTGGCAGATTCTTTGCTTTTGTTTGGCTGCAATCTCTCTCTGTTCACTTTCATTACTTTCTGTATAGATATCGATGACTGAAAAATAAGCAAGATTCGATTCTTTTTCATATGCTTATTAGAAAAATCTTGGGCTTTTTCAATTGGTTGTTTGTTGCTACTCTTATGTTCGATCTTGCCATTAAATTCCATTTTGGTTGGAGTTGGGTGAAATCATCATATTCTTCACTGTCATTTTAAGATGAAATCATCTTCAATTAATTAATTAATTAATTTGTTTATATCTTGGTTTTATTATTTGCACGGAGCGGATGGTGAGATTAAGAAAAATCTTGTGTATTTGTAGTTGGATGGTTGAGTTCAAGAATGTCATTCAATCTTTATGCGTCACAATCTAATTAAAAGAAAATTTTATAACATGATTGTATGTCCTATTAAATTAGTTAGGGACCGAATAATTGCAGATCAACCTAAGAAAAAATCCTTATTTTTCTAGTTTTTTAAATTTCCATACTATTTTATTTTTATGATTGGTAAGCTGGAGCTATAAATGGCCCCTCTTCTATTAAAACTTCTTTGAGGGCTACATTCGTTCATACTCATACATCAAGTCTTTGCTAAGTATTGCATTCAACTGCCCGACTTTATCCTAAAAGTCAGCCTCCATGCAAACTCCACGCTATAGAAAGTGTATCAAACAAATCCTCACTCTTAACGGTAAGCCCCACCTTTTCAGCTTCTAAACATGCCTTTCTATCCCCCTTCTGTTTATACCAACCCAGTTTGCGACCTCTCCATGTTTTTAAAACTCATTTTCACGTCTTGTCTTGTCTCATCTCGTAAATGAACGAGACCGAGTTGTCTCATCCATGAATGAGATCGAGTCGTCTCGGACGAGTTTTCTGATATGTTTGAGTTGTCTTGTTCAATGATGAGAAAATGAACTTTGGTTTTAAATCTCGTTTGATACATTCGACTTGTCTATCCGTCTCGTTGGTGGACGATATCGAGACGTATCGGATGAGACGCCTCGATCTCCAATGAGATTTAAAACCATGCTCCTCGATGAACTTGCATTCGAATTCGAACATGACATGATATTTGTAGAAGGTAAAATTAGTATTAGGCTCTTATGCGTATCTCGATGAATGCATGAACTAAAGAGTAGAACAATAACTATAGAGGACCAGTGGTACCCAGAGCAAGCCAGTAATTAAATTCTGCCAAGTAGCAGAGCAGTACATAGATAGAGACCTGCCCAACTGATGAGGCATACTAAATCAAAATGTTCACATGATCTCATACCATGTGTATCAAGCTCCAATATTCTAGTAGAAATCCCAAGAATCTTGGAGCATGATAAAGAAAGGGGAAACCTTGATCCTAGGGAGATCCTATATATTGAAGGGATAACCTAGAGATAAGGATCTTTTAGACTCTTGGGAGATTCGAGCTAATGCTGGTAACTCCTTTCTTCAACTCTAACTTGATCGTCAGAGGATTGTTAGCAGGTACCATACTAGTGTCGCCACGGAGGAACGAGAAGCACTTCTTCAGAGCAGTAGAGCATAGCAACTTGAGGTGAGACTTGAATCCACTACTTCTACAAATTGGCACCGTTCATGAGATACCAATATATTGATTTCAGAGGAAATAATGGTGAGATCTAGTTGTTTTACAGAAGCCAATGCTCTCCGTCCTCCTCCTGTTGTCCCTATTATGGAATCTGTTTTGATGTATTAGATAAATGAGATGAAACTTCAAGAGGAGATGCAATGGAAGATGCATGAGTTGGCTGAATAAAACTGGACATTGAACCAACAAATGAAGATTCAACAGAAAGAAAGACAAGATCAACCACCACCTAGGGTTGAGGATGAAGCTGATCGGAACATAGAAGGTAGTTCTAGATCAAGAAACTCGGACGAGAAGGGTGACACTGAAGTTGTAACCACTACGACAACAACTCGGACGGGAAAGGTGACACTGAATGGTAAGCAGCATCAACAACCACAACCCTAGAAGAAGAGGAAAATGCAACCTTAGTATGTTAGGGGACAGAAGAAAGATGGGATGTACTTCTCCATACCTCCGAGCGAGATCTTACCCCTCATCGTCAATAAGCCCTACTTTGAGTGGCATAGACTACTCTTCTAGGCTGAAATTCAATAGGATGAAGGCCATTGAGCCTATCACAAAGTCCGAGCTCATAGGACCAACAAATATCAAGTTCTAAGGAGATTTTTGCAAAAATTGGCTGAGCAAGGCCAGCTCAAGGATTATATGTGGAAAGAAATATTGGATATGGATAGACCAGATCGACATTATCGAGAAGGGTAGAGGCAATACCAACAACCTATAGGAGGGCTGTCGTTATGCACGTCATACTAAGGCAAGATAAAAGGAAAATTGGGGAGAGCAAGGCTGATAAAAGGATAAAAAGGTGTCTGTAGACACTCCATTTTTGCATTTGCTCGATTTGACAATCCGTAATGGATTCCTAATGATGAACATAGAATTTGTGAAAAGATAAAAGCTTGTGAGAGGCTATCTCCCGATTTCTTCCAATTCCCTATCTCTTTCCTAATCTTCGTGATTTTATCTTTCTTACTTGACACTATAGACACCCCAATTTGAACGGGCTCCCACTCAAAAGGACCCAAAAACATTGATTTTTCAACAAACTTGCTAACGGGCCTCAAAGGCCCGAATTATCGAAACATGACATTTTGATTAATTTGGAGGATCCTAAGAACCCCTAAGGGCCTAGTGGGCGCACCCAAAAATATTTGGTGTACCTCCACCTTCACTGTACCACTCTCGATATCCAAAATACCGAATTTCAATAAAAGTCGCCAACGGGCCTAAAAAGCCCTATTTGCCAACACGTGGCATTTTGATCAATTCAATGATTCCAAAAATTCCTAAAAAAATAAAAAAAAAATGTAAAATGAGACTTGGGATACCCATTACCTTCCACCACTCCATCGCTCCACCTTCGAATCCAAAAAAAAAACCCTAAGCCTATTCAAAGCCCACAAAACCTTCAACTTTCCAAAATTAATTTCTCACCTTACCCCTAACGTAAATTCAATCCCATATCACTTAAATCCTAAAACCTACCCACCCTCAAAAACTCATTCCTAAAACCACCCTACCCAATCCCCAAACCTTTCACAACTCAAGCCCAATACATTAAAGCCCACAAACTCTTACCGATATCCAGTCCACCTCCAATCCACAACCCATAACCCATTAACCACAACCCACATTAACTAATCACCCTTTTATCATAAAAAATGACACATGTCATCATCTCCTCTCACCTCCTTCATTTAACCATCAACCTCTATCACTTTTCTCTAACATACATCTACCCACATCATAGCTATCCAAAAATCATTTCAGCCCATACCCTTCCCTAACCTACCCACCTCACCTTCTCTAACACAATCAACCATTCACATCACAACCCATATCCCTTATACCCTAACCCATCATCATTCTCTAAACACTCCACCAACTCACATCATTACCCACACCTCCCATCATCATTTCTTACAAAAACCCATTCTCCTAAACCTAATCAACACTCCTCTTCAATCAAACACCTACCCTCACCAATCAATTCATCTAATCACCCCATCTCCCCATCATTTTTAACACATGTCATCATCTCATTAACCCTCTCGAAAACCCAAACACCTAACCCCTTACACCCCCTTACACAATCCATTCTCATAAATCTAAACATGTCACCTCCTCAACCAACCTAATACTCAATCAAACACCTAACACCTTACACCCCCCATTCTCTTCATCACCCATCACTCATCTCACCTCACCAAACACTCCACCCAAATGGATTGGGTAAGATCCAAACCATTTGGATCCAAACACAACCCACTTACCTTCATTACATAACTACCCTCATTCCATCCATAAATTTTATACCCCTCATCTTTAAAACCTATGTTATTCTCTACTCTCTCAATAATTCACCCCATTATACCTCTTCTCTTTCCAAAATTGATTACCAAGTCTTACCAATTCTTCTCTACCAATTCTCCCCTACCAATTCTCTCTTACCAAGTCTTACCCCAAGTCTCACACTAAAAAGAAAAAAGGAACCCAATTCAACTCTACTCTTCTCTTCACTCTTCTCTCACATTATCTTTTAAAAAAGGAATTTCATGCTCATAAATCATTAAGGACTCAAGAATAATTTAAGAAGAAGAAGAAGAAGGAAAGAAGATTGAAGCTTCAAGGTGGGTTCAAAGAACCCCCCCCCCCCCTCTCTCTCTCTCCCCTCTCTTCCTCCCTCTTTTATTATCATCTCCTATATTTATTTTATTTTTAGATGGACTTAGGATGAATGCTTCCCCTCCCTTATTTCCGGTAGATCGGACTTCGGTTCGATTGAAAGTATAGGGGTTGTAATCCTTTTTAAAACAAAACCAGTTTTAATCCCAAAAACTATTTTGAAGTAATTAGATTCGAATCCTTCTCAATCCATGAGAATGGACCCCTATACATTAGCCAACACTTTTAAAAAATATGGCATGTAAAGGCTACAATTATGTATGGGTCATCTCCTTCGATGCGATGTTCCCTATAGTCTAAGCCAACATTAAATCCCTACTTAGGGAACAAGCCTCTGACAAGTGGCACTTTATTTTTGTTTTGCGTTTTCAATCGAAAATGACCGAGTTGTGTTGAGATTACCGCCACTTGGCAGGGAGAAAATGGTGCCTAACACCTTCCATTTTCTCCAAACTAGCCACTCACTCCGATCTCAAAGTTTGATTAGTAGCTTATCCATCGTGAGTTACTAAACGCCAAAATATCACTTTTCTAAAATAATGTTCATCGGGTGATCATTCACACCCTCTTACAACATGAATGATGGCGACTCCAAACCCTAGTAAATATGACACTCGTAATCAAGAATCACGTATCTACAGACATGTTTGACATAGACATTACGCACGCTTATGATCATTACACTTTATACTCAATTTAGTAAGTATACATACTTAAGTTCGTCACACATTTTGATAACCTAGAGATCTTGCAACATTAGAAAAATATGACTTCAAGACTTAGAAACAATCACATCGGAACTGAAAGAAGTCGTTTGACAAAATATAAAAAATCGACAAAATGATGAAAATACCTCTCGTGGGTCCTACACCTTTGAAATATCTCAAAAGTATCAATGTTGTGCTCGGAATGTTATTTCGAGTTCAACAAGGTTAAAATCGGTGAAAACGGAGAAATTTACAAAAAATTGTAAAAATGACCAAAATGCTCATTGACATTCGACTTTTATTTAGAAACCTCGATTCCTAAGAAATATGACAAAAAAAAAAAACTTCCAACAATATTTACGTATATCAACAAAATTTAGAAACCCCATGCCCAAGAAAATCGAAAATTTGTTATATAAAATGACGAGATTTTGCACATTAAATGACGATTTCTACCATGTGTAATGGCACCAATCGATCATATAAAATGATGATTTTCTTTACATGGAATGAAACTAATCAATCATGATGAAACAATAAAATTAGAATTTTAATTTTAATCGCGAATTGAGTATTGGACCCTTGTCGATAACAATTTAAAATTTTACTTATTATACCCCAATTTGAAATAAGGTGAGGTGTTAATAGTAATTATTAAAGCTCGTTATCCTGAACCCATTGAAATTCAAAATCAACCAATCAATTAAGAATTTAACCAATCGTGAATTAAAATTTAAAAATCAATCAAACCCATAATAAATCGAAGTATAATCATTGATATAACTCAATTTGATCAATGTCACTTTCGATCAATCCAATCCATGATCCAACATAAAAATATTTAACCCAATCAAATCATCCAATTTCAATCAACTTTAAAAATCACCAATAAATTAATCATTAACCTAATTAATCAATCATAAAATTAAAATTCATTTAATATAACTATTTGATCTTAAATCAATCTATCTAAATTTCTTATTCATCAAATCGACCACTGAATCAACTTTTAGCCTATCAGAGCACTGTCAAGATCATGAGGAGCGTGGGATCATTATCCCCTTCTAATTTACACCAAAGCGTGATGAATCTTTTTGAATGGTTTGACCAACAAAAAGGTAAAAGAAAGAATAAAAGAGAAAAAATGAGAAAAGAAAGTGAAGAAAAAGAAGTACAAGTTTTTCATCATCCCTAAACCAGACTTGAATCTCATCTTCATATTTTCCTTCTTTCACCTCTTTCCTTACAAACCTTGTTGCCATTAACAAGCCCAAACGCTACCTCTTTCCTCACAAACGTTGTTGTCATTAATGAACTTCACAAGCCCACATCCAGTCACGAATTTTCAACTCATCATAGACCCTATCACCAAGCCATTACAAACCTCATAGGAACCCCAAAACCGAGCCAATAGAGCAACCTCACTTCTATTCTCATTTTTTGAGACAGTCCGACAGGCTTTAGTTAAATGTGAATAACTTTCTCTAGAAAATTCGAATCCATGAGCTGTCTTTTGTGTTAGAAACTAGACACAAAGAGCTTTCCAACAGTATATTGTAAGGTTCTCAACTATTCTCCAATTAGTACAGATTTATCCGTGAAATTGAAGTAAAATCCGAGATGAAATTTGAGGCAATCTGACACTTTTTAGTTAAATGCATATATATTTTTCTACAAAATTTCAGTTCACGAATCGCCTTTTGCATAATAAACTAAACATGCAGAGATTTCCAACGGCATATCACACACCCACTAATTCCTTCCCAATCAATATGGATTTGTTCATAAAGTTGAGGCAAAATCTGATATTTGATTTTGATTTTCGTGCTCATTCAAGTTCGACTCGTTTGACAAATTTTCTGAAGGGATTGTGGTTATCAAACTTTTGAGGTAAGTTTTATTTATTTATTTAAAAACAAAGAAGAAAAAAAAATTCGAGATAACTTGATGTTCACCTAGCTTAGAGACTTTAACCTTTTTGATAATTCTTCCCACAAGTTATGAGTTATTTTCAATCAATTCAGTATTTATTTATACTTCTTATAATTTTTAAACATTTTGGTAATTTATTGTGCATAAAATATTATATTATCAATTTGAAAATCAATTATCAATTGTGCATACGATGATGCTATTTTACCGATTTGAAAATTTTAATACATGTGCTGATTTATTGATTTGAAAATTTTGTGCATGTGATATTTTTATTAATTTTGGTAATGTTTATCATACATATGATACAATTACCGATTTGAAAATTTCATTCATGTGGTATGTTTACCAATTGGATAATTTATTTATGAATATGTTTACTTCTCGATTTGAAATTTTTTACCGATTTAAATATTTTTATTCACGGGGTATGATTACCGATTTGAAAATTTTTATGGATGTGATATGATTACTAATCTGAAAATTTACTAATACATGTGATATTTTTACCGATTTTGAAAGTTTATTTATGTATATGATATTTTTACCAATTTAGAATTTAATCTACATATGATGATATGTTTGCCAATTTGGACATAAATTTTCGTGTGATGATGTTTTTACAAATTTGAAAATTTATTTGTACATGTCACATCAATTATGTATAAGGCTTATTAATTGGATTTTTCTTTTTTCATAAGTCTTACCACGTGAACCTTAAGGCATTAGATATGATTTTAGGCCTTTTCGAATTATTCATTCTCCCTTTGTGTGCGGAATTCGAGAAATTGTATAATGTTTGAGGGATCATAAACATAGGATTTATTTGGACAGCCTGGCATAAATTAATGATTATGGTTGGACTGTAGCCTTGACCATAATCTTTCTCATTTGACCTTAGGATTTTCTTGGATTGTAATAGACATCGATCACCTTGATTGGATGGGCTCGGTGTCTAACACCTTCCGAAACCCGAAAATCGACCCCTTGCCCATTTCTTTTACTCGTGGACCGATCCAGATCCATTTTGGAGTTATTTTGGTTCCTAGACCCAAACTAGGTAGCGACTTTCAATTCCCTAAAAATCCCCTAATTATTCATCAGACATTTTTTATTATTTAGTAAAAAGTTTCGAGACACTTTCAGCGACAAGTTGAGCACTTGATGCATATCATTTCATTAATTTTGGGCAAAATGAGTACATTGATAAACCTCCAAAGGGACGATGAAAGAAAAATACAAAGAAAACAAAGAAAAATATGGCTTGTTGATCAAATAGGAAGAAAATCGACTAGCCCAACTTGAGCCATAATCTATTGCCCAATCTTGACTTGTTGCTCAGTTTGTAGCTGCTGCTCTGGTATATGATCGAGCTGGGTTGGAAGCTACAAGGAAATATTGTCAGGCTTCTAGCTAGAAGTAGTAGCAGTTAAAGGAGTTCTGCCAACCCTTTTACATTAGCAAGACAATTAGAGTTTGAAAGGTCGATGTCTGCCCATTGGGTTGGCTGGTTGACTTCGTCTAGAAGAAGGGGAAGAGGAGCTCGCCCGAACTTGCCTTGCTACTTAGGACGTTTCCCAGGGGTTGAGATAGCGGTCATGTCCTCCATCTCCTCATCTTCTTCCTCTGTTTCCTTGTATCGCAGTCAGGCATCCTCAAAGCTTTCGTTGTAAGCTTTGTTAGAAGACTACTCCATAGTCAAAGCACACTGGGACTTGAGTTGACTTAGTAACTTCTTCGCCACCACCTCATTTTCCTTGGCCTGCTTTGTCCTGGCTTTTTGGGTTACCTTCATCAGAGTAGGTCCAAATTGAGCAGCAACAACTGAGTAGATGGTAATGTTTACCCGTTATTTGAAGTAGGACTTGAGTGAGCTTAGTTTGACCTCCTTGCCTTTGAGCTCCTTCTTCACGTCCTCCAGCTCATCATCCCTCCTTTGGACATGATCTTTGAAGCTCTCATGCTCCAACAGCTGGTCTTGATGCTTCAATTCCAGCCTCTGATGTTTGGCATCCAAAGCATCTTTTGCCTTGGTAAACTAAACCAGATTTGCCTCCAGATCAATAATTCTCTTGTTTGATGTAAGAGTTGAAGAATTAAGATCAGTAGTGAGTTGGTTCACCTTTTCGTCATTTTTACGAGTAGAGATGGTTAGTTCATTTTTTGCCTCACGCTACTGAAGGAAGGCTGAGGTACCATAAAAATTGACCTATGCATTGAAAAAGAAGTAAGAGACAAAACAAATTACCTAGTAGGGGGGAAATGAAAAAGAAAAAGGAGAGTGACTTACCTGGAAAAGCCCTTCGTAAAACTTTCCAAAGGCTAGATCAGAGTTGGTATGTTCGACCAACTCCATGTTCTTGTGAAGTAGAGAATGGGAAAGAAGAAAGGTGGCTACCAAAGGGTCCTTGATGCCATTGTGCTTGTTACAGATCAAGATAGCCCCAAGAGTAAAAGTAAAGCGCCACAACCCCCACTCATTCTCCTTAGTGAGGAGCCGACTTAGCCATTTGAAGGTTAGGTCCTCAAGAGGTGTTCTAGAGTCTATGCCCTGGTCAGGATTCTCCTCTTGCCCTACCTGCTCATCTTCTTAAGGAATAGGGTCGTACCTCAGAGGAAGCCTACACCTTTTGTATCCTTGAGGGTCCCGAGAAGCATTAACATCTTGGACGTCATCATTATCAGGGCCCTGCTCGATTGGAGCACCCACCCTGGGGGTGTGTTCAACTTGGGCAATTCCCTCTAGATTTTGCCCAGCCAGGGCAGCCCTACACCCTTTAAATGTCATATCCACTGGGATCTGCTCCCCTCAATGTAGTCCCTTCTTGAGCCCATCCGCCCTGAGTCCTTACAGGGAGGGCAATAAGGTCCTACACGCGTCTTTTTCTACTCTACCCAACCAGTCGAGGAGGTCAGGAGAGACGAAAAGACCTTACGCCTCCTCGAGAGGGGGTAGTTGTAAAGGAAAATAATTGCGCATTAATCTTGGTCGAGCACGTGCCAAAGTTGGCTAGGGGGTACCTAACACAGACCAGCTGATAAAGCGCTGCCCAGTAAGCAGGGCAGGCCAGAGCAGAGGCCTCCCTAGCCTGGCTTGCAGGACAGTACATCACTAAGCAAAGTCAGCTTAGTTAGGCAAGGTAGGGTAGACCATGAGAAAACTAAAAAATTGTTGCGTGTACGTAAGTTCCAGAAATCTCAGATGCAATCATAACAGATAAACTCGATCATTCTAGGATACCCCGATTAGGTAAACAACCCCTGACAATCAATAGAAATCCCATGATTACAACCTATATTGCAGCCTATAGGGGGGAAACCCTAGGGAAAGTGAGGGGGTTTAATAGAACAGTAAAAACTATTGTAAGGGTGTGGAAGGACCGAGGACTAGCCAATATCGATTACTATTCCTCTATCTCTCTAACTTGAGCGTCGGAGTATCTGTGGCAGGTACCAGGATGCCGCGAAGGGACGTGGAGCGCATGGAACGACTTCGGATTAATGCGTGTTGGGACCATCAGAACCGTCCACCGGATTCCGACCACACAGTAAGATTTTCATATCTTATTAAGGGTGGTTGGGTCCACAAATTTCTAGATCTGATTGAAAAATTAAGATTAAAAAAAAAAACATAAATAAAAAGAGATTGATCCAAGTTGTTATATATAAATGATGGTTACTAACTCCCAAGTTAAAAAATTAAAACTCAACAGTAAAAAATAATGGTTTTTAATATTTTATTATTTTTTTTTTTGAAGTTCTTAGAATTTGTTCTCTATGTCCCTGTGCCATTAGATCATGTTTTTGGATGCCATAAGGTGATGCGGCCAGGAAACTTTCTTCACTTAGTTAGGAAAGTAAATTTTTTTTTGAAAAAAAAGAAGGTTGATTTAGACATTTTCCCTCATATTTTTGTGAATGATAGAGGAATGCAATTTTTGAGATCAACATTTTGGTAACAAGTAGAGGCCTCACTTTCCTATTGGTCAACGACTATAGACGACTGACTTAATTTACAAAAATACCCACCTTAGGCAATCTTCAATTTACAAAAATACATATGTTGAGGATTCCCTCAATACATGTGATCCAATAGGAATGTGAGGCCACTTACAATTTCCAAAGTGTCAAGATCGTACTTAGAGATATCTATTCTATTTTGAAACTAATCACATGCCTCCTTTTGACATCAATCTCCTTCATGGAATAATGGAAAATGCCCGTGCATCCTTGGATGATCTTTTATTTCCCCCCTTTCTTAATAAAATATTATGAAAAAAATAATTTTTATCTTCTTTTATCATTTTAAATGAGAAAGAAGTATAACAATAAAATTATGCAGATTATTTCGTCAACCATCAACACATTGATGAGCCCAATATTGTAATAGAAAGAAATCAAGATAATCGATTAATCGTCGTTAGAACTTAGCCACCATTGATAGAAAATCATGTTTTGACACACATAAAATATACTCGATGAAAGGTGGGAATTCCAAGCAAGTTCATAAGCCAGTATAATGTTATCCTATATATTTCTACTATTCACAAATGTAGACTAATTTTGACTAATGATAGAAGGGAGACAAAGAAAGAATCGATATGCAAGAATTTTAGGGATGACTTGTAGGTAAAATTACAAAATTTTCAAAATGATTAGTCCCGATGTCACGGTTGTATTCTCTCGAAATGAGATCGTGTGGCACTTGGAGTGTTAATCCACAAGTAAGTTTGTCAAAAATATCTCACACACGCAAAACGTAGCTAGTAATATAAGAGAACGGGGCAACACGAAGCAAAGCCTGGAGGTAACTTTGTTGATATAATATGCAAGTAGACAAAGTAACACGTTATAAAAGCTAATAAGGTGTGTTATGACCAACTAGTGATCTAATACACGTGGGACGCCACGTAGCTTGGGTGAGGACTCAAAGTCAACATGGGTGTAGGCTAGGAATTAGGACCAAAGACACATTTCCTACAAAGGGTACGCTAAGTCTTTCTTAGGTTTCCAAAATAAAACATCAAAAGTAAAGACCGATCATACTATTTCCTTTTTTTATTATAATAATGCCGCTAAACTAATAGATATGCCCTGACATGGGACTAATATGACTTTCATATGTGAGATTTCAATAGAATTACATGGGTACTCCCGAGTGATTCCGGAGCGAGCTACACCTAACTCTAAGTATCATTGTGCATGGTCTTCACAGTCTCTTCTACCTATTCTGCAAACGTCTTCGTCATATTGTCCTTGAGAAACTCTTCAATCATCTGTTTGAAAGGTAGTAAGTTCTCTGCACTATCCCAAATAACTTCACATTCTGACATGTTCTTCCACTTAACGAAGTACTCCATGTACTGCTGCTTGTTTGAACTACTATTAACTTGACGTTCTGTAAGTACCTTGCTAACAACACGCTCTAGCTAGAAAAAAAAGAGTATGTAATCAAATGCATAAAATTGCATTTTAAGACCACCTCTTAGGAAGTACAGGTCTTGAGTTTGAAATCCCCATTAGGGAAGCTACTTTCAAGGATTTATCCTAAAAATTACTTGGTGCATGTGGGGTGGGGTGGGGTGGGGTGAGGTGGGGAATGCATGTGCCTTGAGGATTTCTTGGGTGTTCTAAGAGGATGGATACAATGGTTCAAAACAAAAATTGCATATTCTAAGTGAAATCATTTTCCCATCTTTTTTTCATAATCAAACAGATCTTACGGATTTTTGGTAGGAATTGAAGAAAAGTTTAAGTCATTTTCAATTAATCTCATGGAGAAGACTAAGGTCAAGGGTTTCAAATCAGTTGAAAATAGGGGACTATCATCATTATTCACACCAAAAGTGTAAAGCGTAGGGAATGTTAACATAACATCAAACCAAATCCCCCACCCCCCTCGAAAAAAAACAAAAGTAGAAAATGTCAAAAAAATTTACTCATGATCATGACCATACATCATATATAAAGCATCATCCATAATTATCAGAAATAGAGAAAAGGTGAACCACATGAGCATGTAATTAAGAACACCATGAAGAGGTCTCCCCCAACAAGCTCCCTCTTCAGAAACCAAAGGCAACCGACAAAGCGGACAAGTCAATTTTAGATGATCGAACAACCATACATCCAAACATTCCCTATGGAATTCATGGCCACATTCTAACCTGCGCACTTGGTCACCATCCCTTAACCTACACAAACACATCACACAAGAATCCGAGTACGACTTAACCCCCTCACCATCACCACCACCACCACCACCCACGTCTCCTCTATTCACTTTGTGTTGTTTAATCAAGACAATAATAAGCCCGGCTAAAACTGTACCCACCGCGGCGCACAATAGCACTTCTTCAACCACAGAAACCAATGGAGAGAAGAACTCAAAACACAGGGACCGAAGATGACTTAGGCTGTTGGTGAAGAAGATCGACTCCAGAAGTAGACAAATCGAGTCCATTTTTGAGAGTCAGAGAGAAATAGACAAACAGACAGACAGAAAGGAATGTTCATTCTGTACGTCTTGAAACTGAAACAGATATATAATTATGATTAGTTTCCTTTTTTTTTTTGTAAAGAATCATTTTGCATTAATTATGAGAAATTTATTAGGCTACTATAGAGCAATCATTAGATACTTTTTTCGATTTTTCTTTCTCTCATTTTTAAAAGGGTTTTAATTTTGTGTTTAGTTAAGAAAATATATCTTGTCAATAATTTTTTTTAATTTGGCTTTAATGAATTAGTTGGACAACGTTAATTTGTACCAATGATTTGAATCTTCTTATTATAGAAAGAAACTATATTCTCTTTTCTTTTTTAGAAGGGAGATTTTGAAACCATATTCATATTTTTAGTGAATATTTCAGATAACTGTTGTATGACCTCGGTCAGACTAATGAATGTCTAATTTTGTTTTCAAAACTAAGTCATCCACCTCTCCCATTCCCTAATAATACGATAGGAAAATGCTGGAATGACACAAATGGAGACACAAAGGTGACAAAAATGATGTTGTGGCGCCCACATAACCGTAGATGCTTTTTACTCGTATCTTGCGGAAAACCATCTATGGCAATGTGCACAACACCACATCGTTTTGTCACCTTTGTGTCTCCATTTGTGTCACTCCAGCACCACTCAATACGATAACTAAAGCACTACTTTTTTTTTTCTTTTTTTTTTTTAAAGATTTTAGGAGGGAATAAACTAATGGTACTCAAGTAGAAAAACAAACTTAAGTCTACTTCCACTCTTTTCTTATTTTTAAGAGGAAATGAACTATTGGTATTCAATTATATTTGTCCTTGTGATCTCGAGTTTTTGTTTCGACGATGGATGATGATAAGCTTTAGTCAACTATATTTGTCCTCGTGATTTGTTATGGATCTTGAGATTTTGTTTTGACAGTGGATGAGCCTTAATCGTAAAGCCAGCTTTTCTTACTAAGTTAATTAGGCTAGCCCTACTCATGATTCTAACGTACCCCTGATAATTAGAGGACAAATATATATATGGATGGCGTTATTACGACCCTTATTACGACTCACATTACGACTCACCATTTGTCTTATATGGGCAAAAATGTTTGGAATGGGCTGATTTTTTGTGAGAATGATCTCTGTGATAAGGGGATCATCCTGGCAAAAAATCATCCCATTCCAAAACTTCTAACCCCATCAAAATTGATTTACAAAAATTGGACGGTCTAAAATTTTTCAACTTGTAAACATGGGACTAGAAGTTTCATAATGAGCTGATTTTTGGCAAGGATGATCTCCTCACCATAGAGATAATCCTCACAAAAAATCAAACATTTTTGCCCATATAAGACAAAATGGTGTGTCGCAATGTGAGTCGTAATAGGGGTATACAGAACCCGACCCTATATATATATATTATATATATATATATATGGGGGGCGTTCAATGGCCAACTTTTTGGCAAAACATTTTTCAAACATGAGTTAGAGGTTTTGGAATGGGCTGATTTTTGGTGAGGATGATCTCTACGGTGAGGAGATCATCCTCACCAAAAATCAGCCCATTCCAAAACTTCTAACTCATGTTTACAAGCTGAAAAATGTGGACCGTCCATTTTTTGTAAACTGTTTTTGATGGGGTTAGAAGTTTTTGGAATGGGCTGATTTTTGGTGATGATGATCTCCTCACTGTAGAGATCGTCCTCACCAAAAATCAGCCCATTCCAAAACATCTAACTCATGTTTTGAAAAATGTTTTGCCAAAAAGTTTGCCATTGAACGCTACCCTATATATATATATATAGGGAACGGATCAAGCGACATATGTAAAAACAATTTAACATTAATAAATTTTCAAAATATGGCTTAGAAGTTTTGGATTGAGCTGAATTTTTTTGCGAGGATAGTCACTATGATGAGAAGATCATCCTCACAAAAAATCAGCTCAATCTGAAACTTCTAAATCCATTAAAAGTGATTTACAAATTATTGGCAAAAAATTGACGGTCCACATTCTAAATCACTTTTAATGGAGTTAGAAGTTTCAGATTGGACTGATTTTTTTTTCCGAATGATTTTCCCATCATAGAGATCATCCTTACAAAAAATCAGCTCAATCTAAAACTTCTAACCCATATTTTGAAAATTTATTAATGTTACATTGTTTTTTCATATGTCCCTTGATCCGTTCTCATATATATAGGGTCCCTTTCAGCAACAAACATTTTGACAAACATTTTAGCAAAACATTTTTCAAAACATGGGTTAGAGGTTTTGGAATGGGCTGATTTTTGGTGAGGATGATCTCTACGGTGAGGAGATCATCCTCATCAAAAATCAGCCCATTCCAAAACTTCTAGCCCCATGTTAACAGGTTGAAAAATCGTGGACCGTCCATTTTTTGTAAACCATTTTTGATGGGGTTAGAAGTTTTGGAATGGGCTGATTTTTGGTGATGATGATCTATTCCCTGTAGAGATCATCCTCACCAAAAATCAGCCCATTCCAAAACCTATAACCCATATTTTCAAAAATGTTTTGCCAAAATGTTTGTTGCTGAACATTTCCCATATATATATATATATATAGGGAAATGTTCAGCACCCTAAGTTTTACCACACACTTTAACAAACGTTTTTTGTCCTACATGGGTTAGAAGTTTTGGAATGGGCTGATTTTTGGTGAGGAGATCTCTATGATTAGAAGATCATCCTCCCCAAAAATCAGCCCATTCCGAAATGTTTAGCCCCATGTTTACAAGTTGAAAAATCGTGGACCGTCCATTTTTTGTAAATCATTTTTGATGGGGTTAGAAGTTTTGAATGAGCTGATTTTTGGTGAGGATGATCTCCTCACCATAGAGATCATCCTCACCAAAAATCAGCCTATTCCGAAACTTCTAACCCATGTAGGACAAAACGCGTTTGTTAAAGTGGGTGGTAAAACTTAGGGTGCCGAACGGGACCCATATATATATATATATATATATATGGGGGGTGGTTCATAGGACATATGTAAAAACAATAGTGTTTCAAAATATGAGTTAGATGTTTTGGATTGAGTTGATTTTTTGCGAAGATGGTCACTATGATGAGAAGATCATCCTCACAAAAAATCAGCTCAATCTAAAACTTCTAAATCCATTAAAAGTGATTTACAAATTATTGGCAAAAAATCGACGATCCACATTCTAAATCACTTTTAATGAGGTTAGAAGTTTCAGATTGCACTGATTTTTTTTCTGGATGATCTTCCCATCATAGAGATCATCCTCACAAAAACTCAACACAATCCGAAATTTCTAATCCATATTTTGAAAATTTATTAATGTTATATTGTTTTTACATATGTAAAAACATATGGTTTTTCAAAATATGGGTTAGAGGTTTTGGATTGAGTTAATTTTTTGCGAGAATGGTTACTATGATGAGAAGATCATCCTCACAAAAAATCAGCTCAATCTAAAAGTTCTAAATTCATCAAAAGTGATTTACAAATTATTGGCAAAAATTGGTAAAAAATCAACGGTTAACTTTTTTATATTGAAGATGTTGAGTCAGGCTCAAGAGAACAAAATATTTCCTTTTGAGATTCATCGTAGAATCTACCCTTCCCCCTTTTGGTTCACTTGGGGAAGCAAATATTTTCATATCAATCGTAGAAAAGATACTCATGACTTCCGAGTCTTTGCCTGATTTAAGCTGAGTATTGAGACTTGGTCATTCAGACTTTTGATGTTTCGGTTTGGACTGTCTTTTAGCTTTTCCACTCAACGGATATATTACTCAGAAATTTCAAAAGACTTGTTCGCGTGATCCTATAAGGATATGTTAGGTGCAATCTTGGGTGTAGACACCCCAATTTGAATGGGCCCATACTCGAAAGGGGCCCAAAAACAACAGTTTTTCAACAAAAGGTGCCAATAGGCCTCAAAGGCCCACGTCACAAAATTTTTGACATTTTGATCAAATCGAGGCCCTTAAGACCTCCCAATAATTTAGTGGACCCACCAAATGAGATTCGGCATGCTCCCATTTACCCGCTCCACTCAAAATATCGATTTTTCGACAAAGTTGACCAACATGCCTCAAAGGCCCAAATCATTAAAAAATGGCATTTTGACCAAACCGAGGCCCCTAAGACCTTCCAATGGTCTAGGGGACCCATCAAAGGGGTTTGAACTACCCTACACCCTTTCAACCTTCACCGCTCCACTCTTGTACCCAAAAATATCTAATTTTTAATAAAATTCTCCAATGGGCCTAAAAAGCCCGATTTGCCAACACATGGCATTTTTGATCAAATCAATGATTTCAAAAATCTCAAAAAAAATTAATAAATTAAAAAAATGAGACTTGGGATGCCTACCACTTCCTCTACCCTTCACCGTCCCCTTCCTGAATCAAATTATCCTAAGCCCACCTAAAACTCATAAGCCCTTAACTTTCCAAAATTAATCTCTCACCTCCCCCCTAATTAAAATTCAATCACACATCACCTAAAACCCTACGACCTACCCACCATAAAAAACCCAATCCAAAATAATCCCAAACCAATTCATAAAACCCCAAACCTTTCCTAAAACCTAAGCCCAATGCCCATAAGCCCAAATCCATATTCAATTCATATGTAACCCACAACCCTAACCCATAAACCACAACCCACATCAACCAATCACTCTTTTATCATCAAAAGGTGACACATGTCATCACCCCCTCTCACCTCCCTCATCAAACCACCCACCCCATCACCTTTCTCTAAAACATTAACTACCCACATCACCTTTTCTTTAAAAAATCCCATCAACCCACCCCCTCCCGTAACCTATCCTCATTACTCCCTATAAACCTTCATTCTCTCAATCAAATACCTCCAACTTATACCTCCCCTTAATCTACCCCCATCATTTCCTATAAACCCATTTCCACAACCTAAACCTACACTCATCCTCTCAAATCAAAGATTCATTCTCTCCCATCAATTAAATATAAATTCCTAACCTCCACACATCTTACCACATGTAACCATCTCCCTTACCCTCCCAACCACCCTCTTACACCCTCTATTTTCTTAAATCAAACACCACTCAATCAATCAATCACCCTCTTAAACACCTATCATCTCACCTCACCAAACACTCCACCTAAATGGTTTGGGTAAGATCCAAACCATTTGGATCAAAACACAACCCATTTACCTCCATTACATAATTACCCCTCTTTCAACTCCTAATTTCATATCCTTCACCTTTAAAACTTATGCTATTATCTACTTTTCCAACATCTCACCCCATTATATCCCTCAAACCATCCTCAAACATCTATAAATACCCCCTCCCTCTATTTCCAAAAAGGTTACCAATTTCCTCTCACCAACTCTACACCAAGTCTCACAAAAAAAAAATACTTTACTCAATCTATTATTTATTTTCATACTAATCTTCTAAAAAAATATACGCTCTCTCATATTCTACTAAGGACTCAAGAAGACATAGAAGGGGAGAAAGAAGGAAGAAAAGGAAAACAACTTTGAAGTTTCAAGGTGGGTTCAAAAGAAGCCCTCCCTCTCTCTCTACCCTCTCCTCCTCCATCTTCTATCACCCCCTCATCTCTTTATTTTATTTTAGATGGACTTAGGATGAATGCTCCCCCTCCCTTATCTCCAGTAGATCGGACTTTGATTCGGTTGAAAGTATAGGGGTTGTAATCCCTTTTAAAACAAAACCAAATTTAAATCTCCAAACTATTTTTGAGGCCATTAGTGTGAGGTTCCTTCTCAACTCATGCGAATGGACCCTCAACCTTAGCCAATATTTTTTCAAATCACATGTAGTCCCCAAGGCAAAGGTTAATAAGGATCATTTCCATCGATGGGATGATCTTATAATCGAGCCGAAAGCAAATCCCTACTTAGGGTACAAATGCAAGACATGTGACACTTTTTTTTTCACTTTTTAATCGAATTGACTGAGTTAAGTTGAAGTTATCGCCACTTGGCAGGGAGAAAAGGGTGCCTAACACCTTCCATTTTCTCTAATCGAGCCGCTTATCCCGAATCTCAAGGTTTGATTAGTACCTTATCCATCGTGAGTCACTACGTGCCAAAAATGTCACTTTTTCTGAAAAATGTATATCGGGTGACCATTCACACCCACTTATAATATGAATGGTGGCCATCGTAATCGCGAAACCATGTATCTACATTAGGTATAGTTCAACACGGAATAGATTGTCTTTTTAGGTTTTCAATCTAGCGAGTTTGTTCTAGTTTTTTCTTAAATCGCCTTTTCAGATTTTCGATCTAGCGAGTTTATAATTTTTTTTATTTGCTTTGATTGTTGTCATGGTCATCCTTTTGGATTTTCAACCCATAGGGATCAGATCAAGGGACATATGAAAAAACATATGTAAAAATAATGTAACATTAATAAATTTTCAAAATTTGGGTTGGAAGTTTTGAGTTAAGTTGATTTTTTGTGAGGATGATCTCTATGATGGGAAGATCATCCGAAAAAAAAATCAGTGCAATCTGAAACTTCTAACCCCATTAAAAGTGATTTAGAATGTGGACCGTCAATTTTTTGCCAATAATTTGTAAATCACTTTTGATGGATTTAAAAGTTTCAAATTGAGCTGATTTTTTGTGAGGATGATCTTCTTATCATAGTGACCATCCTTGCAAAAAATCATCTCAATCCAAAACGTCTAACACATATTTTGAAAAACCATTGTTTATATATATATATATAGGGAAGGGATCAGTAGACAAAATCTGGGACAAAGATTCGTACAAATTATATGCATCGTTGGATCACGATAGATCTAACGACGCAGATTTATTTAACAGATTAATAACCCACGTGTGAATAATTTCACTCAGTACTTTTACAAATTCTAAACACCTTCCCGAGCCAAAATCTCCTCTCTTCTCCTTCGTTTCAAATTTCTCTAACTCAGTCTCAAAACTCTTTTCTCTTTTCTCTTCTATCTTCTCATTCGTTTTAGATTTCTCTAACTCAAACTCTTCTCCTTCGTTTCAGATTTCTCTCTTCTCTCTTCTCCTCGTTTTACCTCAAATTCTAACTCTCTTCCTCTCTATTGCGACGACGACAATAAACTACCATTCCTCTGCGACACTCTGACCTCACCGACAACGACAGACAAGATCTACTCTCCTCACTCCTTTTCAAATGTCCTAACCTCAAAAAAAATTTCACAGAATCAGTAAAAGCATTCAACGGTTCAAATCTTCATCCCAAATCAAAATTTGATTTCTTCTCTCAAATCAAATTCGGATCTTTACATATGGAATGGTTTAGATCTGATTTCTCTTGTATTAATCATTACAAGTTCACTTTGAAAAAGAAAAATAAAATAAAATCCATTCTATACATGGGTTTTGTCCACCATTGATGGCAGTTCAGATCCAATTTCTCAAATATACATGAGTTCAGTCCACCATTAATGGCGGACTCCAACAAGCCTTTAAAAATCCTAGAAGCTTTGAAGCTCTAGTCAAATCTAAAAAAGAGAAGGAAGTGAAAGAGAGAGGGGGATCTTAAGATCAAATCTTGAACAACTTTCAGATTCGATGTTTGTCGGGATCTTCTCGAAGAATTTCAATCCACCATTAATGGCGGGAGAGAGGATTGAGCAGAGAGCATGATAACAAGCTTGACATTTCTCTATTAGCAAACAATGAAAAGTGAAAAAGACGTTCGGGCGTTTATGATTTGGATTTTTACTCATCATTGGCTGGGATGGAGACAGAGTTTAGTTGTCACTGCAAATCTCAAGTAGGGTGAAGAAGACGAGTACTTGTTTAGTGTGGATAAGAGAAGAAAAGTTATGGTTATCATTTGAGGTTTTTGGTCATGGGGAGGTAATTGAAAATATCAAAAAGATGTAAGTGAAACAATGAAACACCTAATTTTAAATAAATCTGCACCGTCCATCCTATGAAGATGCAACGGACAAGATCATTTGTCTGGATCTTTGTCTAGATATTTGTCACAGGAACCCGACCTATATATATGGGGGCAGTTCAAGGGACATCTGTAAATACATATGTAAAAATAATAGTTCTTCAAAATATGAGTTAGAGGTTTTGGATTGAGCTAAATTTTTGTGAGGAAGTTCACTATGATGAGAAGATCATCCTCACAAAAAATCAGCTCAATCTGAAACTTTCAAGTCAATCAAAAGTGGTTTACAAATTATTAGTAAAAAATCGACAGTCCACATTTTAAATCACTTTTGATGGGGTTAGAAGTTTCAGATTGGACTGATTTTTTTTAGGATGATCTTCTCATCATCACAAAAAATCAGCTCAATCCAAAACCTCTAACCCATATTTTGAATATGTTTTATTATTACATTGTTTTTACATATGTCCCTTGATCCTACCCCATAAATATATATATATATATATATAGGGAAATGTTCAGCAACAAACATTTTGACAAACATTTTGGCAAAACATTTTTCAAAACATGGGTTAGAGGTTTTGGAATGAGCTGATTTTTGGTGAGGATGATCTCTACGGTGAGGAGATCATCATCACCAAAAATCAGCCCATTCCAAAACTTCTAACCCCATCAAAAATGGTTTATAAAAAATGGACGGTCCACGATTTTTCAACTTGTAAACTGGGGCTAGAAGTTTTGGAATGGGCTGATTTTTGGTGAGGATGATCTCCTCACCGTAGAGATCATCCTCACCAAAAATCAGCCCATTCCAAAACCTCTAACCCTGTTTTGAAAAATGTTTTGCCAAAATGTTTGTCAAAATGTTTGTTGCTGAACGGGACCCATATATATATATGTATATATATTTGGCCCTACAAAATTCAAATACGACCCATTTTAAGTATACTTTCATTATTTTCTTTTCGTTTTTTTTCTTTTTATCTTCTATCCAAGATCAATTAGCATATCAATGAAGGAATCAATCCTAAACAATATATATTTCTTTATTATCTTATTGATTGTCCAACCATTTGATACTTTATTTTTATTTATTTTTTGAAAGGTTAAGTACTACTGGGACTTATTATCAATACTCATCCTCCATTTGCCAGCTTTCTTTGGAGTGAGGAGAGTGGACATGATCGACGTATGGATTAAGGCTCTCTTGAAATAGACCCTTGGCTCCATTGTAGTTTAGTTTGGGAGGAGGGTGATTGCTCAATTCAAGATTTACTTGGACCATAAACAAAGCGACAACTATCTTTTGTTGTTCATGTGGTTGTGTTACCAGTATGTTCCCCTATTATTTAAATGTGGATCATAGGAAACCTGTAAGAGAAAGCTCTTGAGCTTGTAAATATTGTATTTTCTTATGAGTCGTGCTTGGGTGACACAAGGGTGACTATGGGTGACACAAAGGTGACTATGGGTAAACCCATGACTTTTAGTCAGTGGGGCTGAATGCAGGAGTAGACCCAGAGAATTTCACTTTCTATATCTCCTTGGCACGCTCGACATATAAATTTCATATTCTTTGGATCGTCACACTCTATACTCGATTTAGTAAGTATGTACGCTTAAAATCGTCACACATTTCAATAACCTAGGGACCTCGCAATGATATAAAAATGGGACCTTAGGACTTAAAAATAATCACATTTGGACTAAAAGAATTTTACGTTGAAATTCACACAAATCAATAAAATGACCAAATTACCCTTAGAATTCATAATATAATTAGAGACCATTACGCTTAGAATCTTATAAAATGACGATTTTCATTTACATGGAATGACACCCATCAATCACACATGAAATAAAAAATTTCAATCACGTGAAGTGATGACCTCATTACATAAAAGAAGGAAAGATTCCAAAAGAAAAACATTAATTTGAGAATTTGAAGTTTTAACCAAAAAATCTAAACCTTAATTAATCATCAATCTTGACCAATTTTAAAATCAATCCAATCATCAAATTCGTCCATCAATTATTGACTAAACGATGAATTAAAGCCTCCAATCAAAAATAAAATATTTCAATCAACACAATTTTCCAATCTAACCAATCGCCAATTGTAGATACGTGGTTTTGCGATTATACTATGGTTTGGAGTCGCCACCATTCATATTATAAATGGGTGTGAATGGTAACCCGATGCACATTTTTGAAAAAATAACATTTTGACATTTTAGTGACTCACGATGGATAGAAACTAATCAAACCTTGAGATTCGGGGTAAACGGCTCGATTGGAGAAAACAGAAGGTGTTCGACTTCCTTTTCTCCTGTCAAGTGACGGTAACCTCAAGGGAGGGGAGCATTGCATCTTAAAGGCCTTCTAAAAAAAAAAAAAAATAGAAGAAGGGGGTAATAGAAGAGGGAGATATAGAGGGTAGAGAAGAAGGGGGAATATACTTCGAACCCACCTTGATGCTTCTCCTTTTCTTTTCTTCTTCTTCTTCTTCAAAGCTTCTTAAGTCCTTAGTAGAATATGAGAGAATGTATTTTTTGTAGAAGATTGATGTGAGAATAAAGAAGAGATGATTAGAGAGTTCCAATTTTTTTTAGTGAGACTTGGTGTAGGGTTAGTAAGAGAGAATTGGTAAAATCTTTCTTAGTGATAGTGGGTAACCATTTTCGGGAAGAGGAGGGGGGTATTTATAGATTTTTAGAGGGTATTTTAGGGGTATAATGGGGTGAAAGGTTGAAAAGGAGGGATAATGACATAGGTTTTAGAGGTGAAGGGCATGCAATTTAGAGTAAAAGTGAGAGTAATTGTGTAATGGATGGAAATGGGTAATGTTTAGATACAAATGGTTTGGATCTTACCCAAATCCATTTGGGTAGAGTGTTTGGTGGGGTGAGATGAGTGATAATTGATAGAAGGAATAGGGGTATAAGGGAGTTGTTTGGAGAATGAGTGTTAGGTTGGTTGAAGAGGTGAGGTGTTTAGATTTAGGATAATAGGTTGTGTAAGGAGTTAGGTGTTTGGATTTTTGGGAGGGGTAATGAGATGATGACATGTGTTAAAAGGGATGAGGTGATGTGGTGATGAGATGAATTGATTAGTGATGATGGTTGGTTGATTAGAGAGAAGGGTATGGGTTAGTTTGGTGATGATGGTGGGAGGTATAGGTTGAGGTGATTTTGTTGGAGTGTTTTAAGGGAAAGTGATGGGTGGTTGATGGTATTTAGAGAATGGTGATAGGTTAGGGTGTGTAGGATATGGGTTGTGATGTGGGTGGTTGATGGTGTTAGAGAGGGATGATGGGTTGAGGTGATTTTTAAAGAGAAGTGATAGGTTAGATGAATTGTGAGAGAAAAGTCATGGGGGTTGGTTATTAGATGAAGGAGGTGAAAGGGGATGATGACATGTGTCACCTTTTGATGATAGATTGGTGATTGGTTTGATGTGGATGATGGTTTATAGGTTAGGGTTGTAGGTTGGATAATGAATTGGATATGGATAATGTCTTGTGGGCTTTGTAGTGTTGGGCTTGGGTTTTGGAGATTGTTTGTAAATTATTTTAGCTTAGGTGGGGTTTGTTTTAGGTTGGATTTTGAAGGTAGGTTCATTTTAGGGTTTAGGTGATATGGGATCGATTTTAGGTTAGGGGTAAGGTGAGAAATTAATTTAGAAAAGAGATGAGGGCTTATGGCCTTTGAATGGGCTTAGGGTGTTTGTGGATTTGGAGGCGAAGTGGTGGAAGTAGATGAGGGGTAGGCATCCCAAGTCTCACATTTTTTAATTTATTAATTTTTTTGAGGTTTTTACAATTAATGGTTTGATAAAAAATGCCATGTGTTGGCAAATCGGGTTTTCTAGGCCCGTGGGAGAATTTTATCGAGCGTTCGGTTATTCTTGGATACAAAGGCGGAGCGGTTAGGGAAGTATAGGATAGGTCAAACCCCTTTGCTGGGTCCCTGAGACTATTGGGAGGTCTTAGGGGCCTCGGTTCAATCAAAATGCCATTTTTCAGTGATTTTGGCTCCTGAGGCCTATTGGCCAACTTTGCCAAAAGTCGATGTTTTTGAGTGGAGTGGGGTAGATAGGAGTATGCTAGATCTTTCCATGTGGGCCCATTAGACCATTAGGAGGTCTTAGAGGCCTCAACTCGATCAAAATGTTATTTTTCACTAATTTGGGCCCTTGAGGCCTAGTGATGAGTTTTGTTGAAAAATCAACACTTTTGGGTCCTTTTGAGTATGGCCTCGTTCAAATTGGGGTGTCTACAGCTGCACTTCTTTGTAGGAATTCCGTGCAAAAAAGTGCAAAGAATAGACTAAACCCTTATTTGTTTAGACCAAAAACTTTGTAAAACACGACTTTGAACTATCAATCGAATGAACGACTTTGGTAGAAAATGGTTACTTAAGCACGGGATCTGACAGAGTTACCTTATTAATTCCTTGATCTCGATGGTGCGGAGCTCGTGTGAGATCTCGAATTTGATGAAAATTTGATGAGTTTAAAAATCCAAATATTTTTTCAGTCGTGTTTTGACAAATCAGAGTGGAGTGCAACTCGAAAGGTTTTTGAAATTTTTTTTTGCATTTTGATTGATTTTTTTTATATTTTATATTTTTATTTTTTAATTTCTTTATTTTTATTTTTTTGACTGATCCGTACTTGGGACACGTATGGCCCTAGATTAAAGCTTGTTCGTATTTTCAAAACGGATGGTATTTGATTTCTTTGAATCCATTTTTGGGGAACGGATGGCGCTATCCTCTGTCTCATCCATGCCTAGAACACGGATGGATTAAATAGTACCCTAACAGTACTAGTACCACGGACCAGTATGAATTTTGAACGTTAAAGCCTGCGCACCCTTCCGTTTTCTTTTCCTTCTTCATTTTCTTTCGGTCTCCCTTCTCTCTGGCGATTTTTCTCCCCTTATTTTCATCTTCTTCTTGTTTTCATTGATTTTGGGATTTGTCGGGATCATTGGAACAATTTGGAGGGCGTGTGTGGTCTTTAGGCACTTGTGAAGGCGGTTTATAGCTTCAAAAAGCTTTATGGGCGGTTCACGATTCAACGTGCTTGTGGTGAGTTTTACATTCGTTTCATTTTTTTCTTTTCCTTGCCTTTACTTGCCTATTGAAATGATAACGAACATTTTGATCTGCCTTGGATACAGTCACCTCTTTTTGTCATTTTGTTGCTTTCATTTGGCGTGATGCTTTTGTGATTTTAAAATCCTCGGATTTCTCCTTTCGAAATGTACATTGTTGTCCCTTGTTCTTACCATTTTTTTAATTGACCTGTTTTGCTCTTTGTATTATTTTTATTTCGTATTTTTGATTGTATGTGAGTACATGAATTGTTGGTTGGTGGTGGATTTGGGTGATATTCTCTCAGGATGTTTGGGGGATTATGGATTGTGGTAAAGGGTTGATGAAAATGTGATGTGGCTTGGGTGGTGATTTGTAACTCAACTGGTGAGTCACGACTTCTAGGTGGATGGTGGTGTGGTTTTTGTTAACAAAGAATGATGGGCGGGTTCGGGGATGGTCGAGATAATTGGATTAAATGGTTATGGGTCACGAGATGGATGAAAACTTTGAGGTGTTGGCTATGAGTTTTGAGTGATCATTAGGACTGGGGGCTTTGTTATTTGGGTTGGATGTCTCGTGGTTTGCATGGGTGCAATAAGGCTAGGTGGCTTGCCAATGATTCGGGACTGTTTTGGCGTTTTGATGGAAATGAGTAGTTTAGAGTTAGTTTGGAATGGTATACGGGTTGAGTTCGAAGGACTGTTTTTGGTAGGGGTTCAAGGGTGGCTAAAATTGTTTTAGGATTGGTTTGACGAATGAGGATGAGATAGGGTGGTCTAGAGGTGACATCTTAGGATTGGTATTCGAGTGGGAAATAGGATGGTTTTGGGTGATAAGTAGGGATTGTTTGGGGACTGTTTAGGGTAGGAAGATAGAGTATGGATTAGGGGTTGTTAGGAATGGGATTGGGTTGAGCTTTGGGGTATAGATGGATATAGTTAGGGATTGTTTGGTCTATTTATGGATTGTCGAGGGGAGAGAGGTGGGCTTAGATTTGGGCTGTTTGGGAGTTGTTTGGATGAGGATTTGGGGTGATTAGGGAATGTTTGGAGTGGGCATCAAGGGTAATGTTAAGGACTGGGTTAGGCGTGGATTGGGGTACTTTAAGGGACTGGATTTGAGCGAGATGGGAGTGGTTTAAGAACTGAATCGAGACTAAAAGTGGGATTGTTTAGTGCATTGTTTAGGGTCGTTGGATGGGGAATGAGATAGGGTGGTTGGAATGATGTTTTGGGCTGTTTGGGCCCGAGAGATTGGACTGTATTTAGGCTTTTATGGATTGTTTGGGGTTGAAATTTGGGAGTTGTTTTGGGCGAAAAGATAGAGTGGTTTTAAGAATTGTTTTGGGATTTATTTAAAGGTGGTTTTGGGCGAGAGGTTGTATGGAGAGGTGGGACTGAATTTGGACTACTTAGGGCCTGTGGGAGTATTGTTTGTCATGCTGGTCCTCTTTTCATTTTCTTTTCTCATTTTTGTTTCATTTTGCTTGTTTAAATTGTGAACATTTGGACTTGCTTTGGCCACCCATGCTTTTGCTTCTCTTCAAATGATATCTCAACATGATTGTGATGGTTCATGGGTAGGATGGGTATTACCTGGGTTTGGCTAGGTTAGACTAGGTCAAAATGGATTAACTAAGTTAGAATGGGTTGACTGGTTTTGACTAGGTCAACTGGTTTGACTAAATTAACTAGGACTGACTAGATTTGATCGGTTTAACTCGGTTTGACTGGGTTTTGATCGAGTTGACTGGGTATGACTGGGTTAACTGGGTATAGACTAGGTTGACTGGGTTTGACTAGGTCAACTGGTTTGACTAAATTGACTAGGACTGACTAGATTTGATCGGTTTGACTCGATTTTGACCGGGTTGACTGGGTATGACTGGGCTTGACTGGGTTTATTGGGTTTAATGGGTGGCTGGGTTAAATTGGATATTTAAGGTTGGCTTTATCGAGATACGTGATCATAAGATTTTAGATTGTCGATTTGACCAATTGGCAATTTGTAGATGGTTAGAGAGTGGAGGATCCGGGTAGCGAGATGTTCATCTGACGAGGAGGAGGAGGCCAGACCTAGGACCCGAACCTACTTTGCTTTAGGGTCCGGTGTGGAGACAGAGTATGACTGGCCGAGGCAGCCTTTGCGGAGGCTTGATTCTTCCTCAATAGTTGGTTCTTCTTCAGGCAGTCAGGCGGAGGAGGCCAGTACTTCCCAGAGTAGTCCGACTGAGGACCTCCCTAGTGGTAGTGGTGGGAGAGGCAGACGTGGGGGCCGAGGTCAGGCAGATAGGGCCGTAGGCGCGGGCAGAGTAGGTAGAGAGGTACCCAAGGTCGAGATCCCTAAGGAGGAGAGCGAGAGGGTTCCAGATACCTCTCTTCTTCGTGGGTTAGGGAGGCATGTTTTTATGCTTGTTCGATTGGATATCCCTACTCCCTACCCTTTAGCCAGTTTTAGAGGGAGATGGAGCGCGTTCCTGAATATTGCTGCATTATTTTCTGATGACATTTGGACGCAGTTTGCTACTGTGGGTTTCGGCGCTTTCTTATAGATACCAGCTCTTAGGGTCGATTGGCCCTTGTTTTTGGCCATGGTTAAGAGGTGGTTTCCTGTGACACATTCCTTCCATATGTTAGAGGTAGAGATAGACATCAAGCCTTCCGATTTTGTGGCGATTACGGGCATTGCCATGGATGGAGAGCCTCTACCCTTAGGCATGTTGACTGTCAAGGAGGTGGGAGAGTTGTTGGGTATTACCAGAGTCCCTGCCTCCATGGTAGGGAAGATGGGCAGGATCAGTACGGAGGTGTTGATGGGACTATTGCTGATAGAGGGGGAGGACGGAGCTCCTCATACGTACAGAAAGAGATCAGCCCGATTTGGAGATAGAGATTTTGACATTATTTTCCGTATTTGCTTCTTTCTCCTCATCCGCAGTTGTTTCTTTTTGGAAGATGACTCTTCAGTCTCTACCACCTTCCTTTCGGTTATGCATGATATTGATCATATCAAAGACTTTGACTGGGGGAACCTGACATACGAGACTATTCTTGCTGGTCTGGATCAAGTGGTGGAGGGCATCACTGCGCCTCGTGGAGCTGGGATCTCCACACGCTTCTTTTGGCAGTTTGTTGAGGTAAAATAGGTCTCAATTTCGTTTCTTTTCAATTTCTTTCTCAATATCATGTTCATTGTCAGACATTTTCTTCATTTTCTAGATTTTTGTCCATGTATATTTCCCGTTCTACCTGCCCACCCATTGTCATTCTGACGAGGGTTATCCTTTGGGAGCATTTTGGGCCACTAGAGATGCCAGGGCTATCAAGAGCAGTCTTAGGAGTGCTCAGGCCCACATTGATCGATGTCGTCTCTGAGACGTGAGTGCTTGAACCTTTTCTCTTTATTTGACCTTAAAGCTATTTGTATCTGTTAATTGATTGTCTCTATTGCATATCTTCTCTGTTATGCTTCGACACCTTCCCCATACTATCAACGGGAGGTAGGAGGTGCGGAACGCCTATATGAGTAATACCAGACGACAGCGCTACCCCTATTTCATTGGAGAGCAGAGGTACACATTCTATATAGGGGAGCGCCTGTTCTTCTAGCACGACGAGAGCCTTCGCATCCCTGTCGCTCCACCTTAGCCTATCTCGGGTGCTATGATGGTGGATGAGTATCTTGCCCAGGCGAAGGGCGTAGATGGTTCTGGACTGGTGAGGGGCGGTAACTACTAGGCCTGGTTCCGAGAGGCCTCTATTGGGTGCATCATGCCTAGAGTCACCCCCGAGCTGGGATCACAGAGATCGGAGGGGTCCTGCTTCAGGAGCACGCTGTTACGGTATCATTTTCGTCCTTGTATCTCTTTCTTTAAACTTTTTGCTTCTTATCATTCTCACTTGGTTAGTGTTCCTGCTTTCAGGCCGATGATCTTCGTCGTTTTCGAGAGGGCTACGATGTTATTGAGGCCAGGTAGCGAGGGCCGTGGAGATGGAGAATAGGTAGAGGGCCTCTAGGGCTGAGGTGGAGGAGCAAGCTGCTAGTATTGAGGAGCAGGAGGCTCGCCTTGAGACACAGGCCGCTTGCATCCAGGAGCTCAAGCTTGAGATGGCCTTACGAGAGTCTCGTCTGCAAGCTGAGATGGTATGTCCCTTTCTGTTTCTCTTCTCTTTTCCATTTCATAGATCCTAGTTCATAAGTATTCTATTTTGATTGGTTCTTCTATGATCTTTTCAGGATTATCATCGGTGTTGAGACAGAGCGAGCACCTTTGCGCGGCCTCTAACACCTCTTAAGGTAAGTATCTGCATTTTAATTGTTCATTTCCTTGTATATTCTGTATATATCTCTGCCTGTATTTTGATCTGCTTTGTTTCTTTATTTTCAGGCCTCCCCTTCCACTGGCCCTTCTGTCCTTGGTGTTGATCTCGCGGGTACTACGGAGCAGGATGCTGCTCTGGACGCAGAGCTATTCTTCACGGATTCGGAGGGACGACTGTGGATGCACGGGTTACCTTCTTCCTGGGTGTTTGGCTCGGGCGCAGTGGCCAGATCTTCTTCTGGAGTGATCCCAGAGACTCAGAGTGCCCGGGATGATGCTCCCCTTTCGATCTGATTTTTGATGTACCTTGTAAACATACAGACGTTTTATATTAGTTTTTGGGCATTGTGTGTAAACATTTTAACTTGTATATATATGCCTCCTATTTATCATTTTATTGTTTTACTGTGATCATAGGTGTAATCAACTCGAGCCCCAAAAAGGCTTTTTAGAATGATATCGATTATCAGGGCTTTTGAGCCTCTTGAGTGCTGGTGAGCCTATGAGTGGGTAAAGGGTGCAATCAGGATCCAAAAGACCCTTAGAGCGTGTTCTGAGTGGTGTAAGCCATTTGGGGCCCATGGTGAGTGAGGTTGTTCTTGAAGGCCTGGTCTGGCCCAGTATGATCCTGGCGAGTCTCCACGAGCCCAATATACATTTTGAGGGCTTTCAAAAATTTTGATGGCGTTTACCGAGCATGTGGGAGCCTCAAATATTTTTCATGTGATTTTAAGGTGACGAGCCATGAGATGGCCATTACATGGTCTTGAGTTGTCAAAACTCCAATGACTCAGGGCTCCCAGGTTAAAATGTTCTGGTCCGTGCTTTCAACATGGATAGCTTTACCAAGTTTTCATCCGTGCCAGGAGCACGAATAAGGCATTTCCATTTTCATCCGTGCCTTAAGCACGGATAGGCCACATTATCTTTTATCTGTGTTTGTAACACGGATACGTTGGTTCTGATTTCATCCGTATTTTAAGTACGGATAAGTCAACCTTGACTTTATTCGTGTTTGAAACACGGACCAGTATGATTTACTCCTTGCTTTAAGCCTATTTCACCATTGATGTTGCCTTAAGATTTCACTTTTCACGATTTTACTTCCCTCTTTCACATTTTAGGCAGATTTTTGCTCTCCTTCTCCCTCAAAGCTTCTTTTCAAGATCCATGGAGGTGTCCTCTACTCTTCCCAATTTGAAAAGGTATGGCATTGTCGATCCTTTCTTGAGTAGTTGGATAGATAGTATGGATAATAATGAGAAGGCTCAATGGTGTTTGAATAAGTTGGGATTCACTCTTTCCTTGCCAAAGGTCCCATTGCAATGGGGTTTGATCGAGGTAATGCTGGGGTATTGGATCCCTGAGCTCAATCTCTTTCGATTTAGGGAGTATGAAATGACTCCCACCATTGAGGAGTTTGAAGTGTTATTGGGACTTGAAATATCGGGTGCGATTGTGGTTTTATCCTTGCGTGATGGGTATCGAGCGAGACTTCCGACTTCTTGGGGATAAACAACAAGTTTTTGAAGATTTCGAATGGTGAATCGGTTTTGAAAATAATATCCAAATCCTTCTTGATTGAACGCTTCACGGATCCCTGGAAACCATTGATTCACTTTAATACCATCACTTTGATGGTGGTGAGTCAACTCTTGTTTCTGGATGGCGAAGACATCATGGACCTTTCTCTTATTCGCGTGATTCAACAAGTTTGGGAGGGACGCCGATTGGCATCGATGTTTTTGAGCGAGACATTCCAATCTCTCACGGCTTGTTCTTCTGGTCGTGATTGAATTTTTCGAGGATGTGCTCCACTCCTGTAGGTAAATTCCAAACTTAGCTTAGACTTAAATTTCAATTTAAATTTACTAGTTTCCAAAGTTTAAAATGCTCTTGCTATTGTAGCTTTGGTTTATGGATTACATGGCTTCAACTGAAGTTGTTAGTCGTCCATTTTACGTTAATGTCGATCTCGTATTTATGATGTCGAGACGAGTTACTCCCTTCATCTCGGGTGGCAAAGAAGAGTGTTATTCCTTCATTAGCAACCTTGATGATGAAGAAGTGAGATGGGTAGGTGCGTTCCAGCCCCGGGGTCTCCCGTGATTGCATTTGATGGTGCCCGTTTTCTCGTTTTGATTGGTCTTTACTGGGTGACTTATTATATACCACTTCGGGTTCTTCGTCAATTTGGTTATGATCAGGGCGTGCTCATCCCCAAGAATTTTAATGAGTTGGTTGGTCCTTTATCGACTGCACTTTTGAGTCGACTCATAAAATAATGGAATCGAGTTGAGGTTCTAAGTCGACCCATCTTCGCAGCACACCTGTTCCCGGCATACTTACATTGGATTCGAGAACTCGTCTCTAGGAGGCCATTGGTGTCGACAGTTTCCCGAACGCTTCCTGGTGCTTTATCCTTATTTGATTATCAAGATCGAGTGAAGGAGTCTCAGACTGATCATCATCGAATTCAGGCTATCTGGCTTAAATTTGATAAGAAGATGCAGAAGAAGATTGCTTGATTGACATCTGCCCTTGTCCAGTCTGGATCCAGTGATAGTGGCGAAGTGACTAGGCTTTGACCCGAAGTTGCTGAGTTGAGAGATTGACTTGTCTAGTGTTCTCATTTTGATGATTTTGCAACATATTTGGTGAGTCGCGATGGCCTTGATGCTGAAAGAGTGATGATGAGCCAGGCTGCCCGGATCCGTGCCTTGGAGGAACGCCTTGACTCATTTTTCATTTCTTACCATGATGTTTGACTGACTGTGTTGTATTCCCTATTTTTGTATTTTCTTTTCATTATCTGAATGTATGCAAATTGTTGAAAGATTAATGCAAATAAAATAGGTTTTGTACTTACTTGGCGTTAGGTTTATCTAATGTTCCTCAAAACCCGAAATTTTATCGAATAAGTCCTAGATTTGTCATCATTGGTGAAAATAGTAGTTTTGTTTTGAAATTTTGTGAAATGTTCTTATCAAATGAGTTCGATAAATTTAGAATTTCTAAAATCTTTAGTTGTAATAGTCTTGGTATTTTTGCCAAACACAGGGGATACAAGCGTCAATTATCTTTTGGTTCCTTTTGAGTCATCCCCAGTGCCCTGGTGTTGGAAGATTGTTATCTACTTGGGACATAAGATCTTTGGAAAGATTTTGTCATTCACAGTTTATACTCTTGTGGGCCAGGAGTTTTCATTTTTTTTTATCTTTTTTGTTTTCCCTTATTGCCCCTGGTGCAAGTTACGATTTTCACCAGACCCGGTTTCCACATTTTTGCGCATCGACATCCTTTTTGAGATTTTCATCGTGCTAGTAGCTTTGATCTTCTCAAAGTCTGATTCTTTTACTCATAGCGCCCTTTCAGATTTTTACTATGCCCTTTCAGACTATGCTTGTATTTTTAGATTTTTACATTGCGATTCTTGCTTGGAGTTTTTGTGTTTTTGTGGCTTGGTGACCCAAGTTGAGCTGCGAGATCGGTGACTCTACTCTTGTAGTGGTAGTCTTTCTTGAGTAATGGATCTAGATTCTCCTCTCAAGTTTGCTGACGACTATTTGTGGATCGGCAACTCAAGTTGAGCCGTAAGATTGGCTACTCTACATTTCGAATACTCTTTTTTTTGAATATCTGACCTGGATTCCCCTCTTGAGTCTTCCAACGACTAATAAGACTTTGAGGTCCGGACCAAGTTGTAAGATCATTGGTGCTGCCATTGTCACTGTGTTAACCTAGAATATTCCCTGATCAGAAATGACTTTTAATAGGATGAAACGTTGGCTTAGGCTTATGTTAGTGGAATGATGCAAAAAGGTTAAGGTCTGGGTCTTAGTTTATCTAAAGTGGGCTAGACATGGGGTTTGTCTATTTTTGTTCTGAAAAAGTGATTTATGTCTCCTCCCAGCATCTCTCGAACTTGTTTAGGTTGGAGATTTGGGTCGAGCTCAGATCAAGTGTCCGATTTTTTAACTTTTTTGATTTTTTTGTATTTTTAGCCATTTACAGTTTATCCTCATGCGGGCTAGGAGTATTTTGATGTTTTTGATTTTTCTATTTTTCTTTGATTTTCTTTTCTTTTGTCACCTCCTTTTTTTTGTAATTGTTGAGATGCCCCAGTCTTAAGTTAAGAAATGAACGTGATGGCTCAAAAGGGTTGACTAGGGTTAGATAATTTATTCAGGATAGCAAAGATGGCCTTTTGTCATCTCAGGATCAGATCTTAGGCGTAATATTTCTTGACAGTGTCAGCATTGATTGGTTGCAAGAAGACTTGTCCGTCCATTTATGTAAGAATTAGTGCTCCTCCTATCATTACCTTCTGTACGATGAATGGTCCCTCATAGTTCAGTCTGAGTTTTCCTCTGGCGTCTTCTTGGATTGGTAGAATCTTCTTCAATACAAGGTCTCCTGGTAAGAAATCTCTAGGTTTGACTTTTTTATTGTAGGCACGTGTTATTCATCGTTGATAAATTTGTCCGTGGCAAATAGCTGCAAGGCACTTCTCCTCAATCAAATTTAGTTGATCAAACCAAGCTTGAATCCATTCGGTTTCATCTAACTCTACTTTTTTTAATATCCGGAGGGAAGGAATCTCGACCTCGACAGGTAAGACTGCTTCCATTCCATATACCAGTGAGTACGGAGTTGCCCCAGTTGAGGTCTTGAACGAGGTTCGATAGGCGTGAAATGCGAAAGGCAACATGTCGTGCCAATCTTTGTATGTAACAGTCATCTTCTCGATAATTTTCTTGATGTTCTTGTTGGTTGCCTCGACTACTCCATTCATCTTAGGTCTGTAAGGTACAAAGTTGTGATGAGTGATTTGGAAGTCTTCTCACATTTTGATCATATCTTTGTTCTTGAAGTTCTTGGCATTGTCAACTACTAGTCCGCTGGGAAGCCCATATCTGCAGATAATGTTGCTCTTGACAAACTTCAAGACGTTTTTTGTGACGTTGGCATATGAAGCAGCTTCTACCCATTTGATAAAGTAGTCGATAGCAACAACGATGAAGCGATGCCCGTTTGCGGCTCTAGGTGAGATCTGTCCGATGACGTCCATGCCCCAGAGCGAGAAAGGCCAATGAGTAGTCATAAATCTGATGGTAGAGCGTTGATCTTGTTGGCATAAATCTGACATAGATGGTATTTGCGAACATGCTGATAGAAGTCACTTTCCATTGTTGACCAATAGTATCCCATCCTCATGATCTTCTTGGCCAGCATGTAACAATTCATGTGGGGGCCATAGACTCCCCCATGTACAGTCTCAATTACTAGTTTCGCTTCTGTTTCTATCATACATCGAACTAAGACTTCATGATGCGATTTCTTATACAAGATATCGTTGCTCAAGAAGAATTGTCCTGTCAATTTCTGAATAGTTCTTCGATCATTAGGCGTTGCATCTGAAGGGAGGGTTCGATCTTCAAGATATGCTTTGATATACGAATGCTATGGCTCTTCTTTGGATTCTTCTACTTCGATGGGCAAGCAATAAGCCGGCTCATTTTGAGTTATAATCTCAATTGGGTTGATGACTAGGTTTTCCGAGATACTGATCATAGAAGCAAGTGTAAATAGTGCATCTGCGAACTGATTCTTAGCTCTCGGCATGTACGAATGAAATCCTGTCAAAGCATGAGCTTAATTCCTCGAGCTACTCATGGTAAAGGACTAGTTTTGCTCTCGGGTCTTCCATTCTCCAGTCGTCTGATAGACTACTAGGCTTGAATCTCCGAAAACATCGATCTTATCTACCTCGAGATCCAGTGCTGCTTTCAACCCTGCTATGCATGCTTCGTACTCAGCCTCGTTGTTAGAACATTGAAATTTCAATCTAATGGCGATTGGCACGTGGGACCCATCTGGCTTGATCAAAACTGCCCTTATTCTGTTTTCTTTCTGATTAGCTACTCTATTGAAGTACATTTTCCAGCCTAGTTCCTCATCATCGTCCTCAACCTCAGTGATCAATATGACTTCATCCGGAAAGTTCATTTTTAATGGCTCGTAATCAAGCAATGGGTGGTAGGCTAAGTGATTTGCAATGACTTGCCCTTTGATGGCCTTTTGAGTGACATAGGTGATGTCAAACTTAGATAACAGTAACTGCCACTTCGCTGTGTGACCTGTTAATGTCGACTTTTCAAAAAGGTACTTCAGGGGGTCCATTCTGGCGATAAGCATCGTTGAGTAACTAAGCAAATAGTGACGTAGTCGTTGAGATGTCCAGACTAATGCACAGCAATTCTTCTCAATATTTTGTTTCATACTCAGTAAATTTCTTACTGAGATAATAGATAGCCTGTTCCTTCCGTCCTGATTCATCGTGTTGCCTTAGTACGCATCCTATTGACGTCTCTTGTACTGAGATGTACATTAGCAGGGGTCGTCCTGGAGTAGGAGGGACCAAGACTGGGGGATTGAGTAGATATTGCTTGATCTTGTCAAATGCTTCTTGACAATCTTTGTTCCATTTCTTCGGCATATCTTTCCTCAATAGCTTGAAGACTGACTCACGGATAGGCATGAGTTGAGAAATGAAACGACTAATATATTATATTCTCCCCAAGAATGCCCGAGCATCTCTTTTTGAAACAGGTGTTTTCATCTCGATGATATACTTGGTTTTTGTCGGATCTATCTTGATACATTTTCTACTGACTATAAATCCCAGTAGCTTGCTTGATGTTGCCCCGAATACACATTTTGTTGGGTTGAGCCTTAAGCTGTATTTTCTTAGCCTGTCAAACAATTTCTTGAGATTTACCAGATGATCTTCTTTTATGCCAGATTTAGCGATCATGTCATCTACGTAGACCTCAATTTCCTTATGGATCATATCGTAGAATAATGCGGTCATTGCCCGTTGGTAAGTCGCCCCTGTGTTCTTTAGCCCAAATGGCATGACTTTGTAGTGGAAAGTATCCCATGGAATGATAAATACAGTCTTTTCCTAGTCTTCTTCTGTCATTTTTATCTGATTATAGCCTTAGAAGCCATCCATGAATGAGAACATGCCGTGTCCTGCTGTGCTATCGACTAGAGTGTCGATGTGTGGTAGTGGGAAATCATTATTAAGACTGGTCTTGTTCAAGTCTCGGTAGTCAACACACATGCATACCTTCCCATCTTTTTTGGGTACCGGGACGACATTAGCCAACCATTTAGAGTATGTAGAAACTGCAAGAAATCCTACTTTGAATTGCTTCATAACCTCATCCTTGACTTTGAGGGTCCATTATGGCTTCAGCCTTCTCAGTTTCTACTTGATCGACTTACTTCCGGGAGTAATGGGTAACTCGTGGAGAATCAGATCTGTGTCTAACCCCGGCATATCTCTGTATGACCATGTGAAGACATCTTGATACTTCTGTAAGAGTTGACCATTTCTTCCTTCTACTGTGATGTTAATAGTGCTCCAATATTGACAATTCGTGGGTCCTCTTCGGTACCAAGATTTATTGAGTCTTTATCCTCAATGTTTGGCTGAACATTTTTTCGTGACATTCTACGAAGTCTTTGATTTCTTTGGGTGGGTATTCCATTTCGTCCTCGAATTCTTCTTCGATTCCCATGAAGTCGAAGTCGAGTTCAAGATCGAAATCATACTTGTCCTTTTAAAATTCTATTTTATCTAGATACTCATTTGATTGAGACAGATCCTTTGAAAACTCTTTTTTTGGTTTTTGAAAAATATATATTTTTTTTTGTAATTTTGAAAGATTTTTTATTTTTTTGTCTTTTGAGAAATTTTTGATTTTTTTGGATTTTAAGATGTGGACACGGGATTTTAAATGTTTTCAAACATCCCTCCACTTCGGAGTGTTTTGGAGTCGCCACCATTCAAATTCGAAAATGGGTGTGAATGGTCACCCGAAGTTGTATTTTTGAAAAACATGTCATTTTGCCATTTTTTGTTGACTCTCGTAAGATAAGGTATATGGTCCAACCTTGATTCAAGGTAAGGGGGTCCATTTATGGAGTAGGGAAGGTGTTAGGCACCCTACTCCATCCACGTAATGTGGTAACCTCGGATTCGGTATTCCAAAGTAAAAAGAAAAGAAAAGAAAATCAAAAGTATTTGATGTATGCCCTCAAGTGTGAGGGGCTTTCGATATTGATTCAAATCATTGAGGGCACCCTTATAGAAGAAGGGGCCCTTTGGTGATTTAAATCATGGTGGTGTGTGTGAATGTGTAGAGAAGGGGAGAGTAGAGGAGGGAAGTTGGGAGGGTGTTCTTGGTCCAAACCCACCTTGTTCTTTGAGTTGATCTTCAAATATGTCTTCCTTGAGTTGACTTGAAGTTTGAAGTTGTTTGAGGTTGTTAGAAGATTGAGTTGAGTTGAGAGTGAAGTGTTGGATTAGATGAGAGAGGGGTTGAGTGTAGTGAAGAGAGTAAAGTAGAGAGTTGTAGTGTTTTGAGGATTTTTTCTCAAATTTTCATTAGTTGGGTATGGGGAGAATGGTGGGTTTTTATAGAGGTTGAGAGGTTTTTTAAGGGTATATGGGGTGAAGGAGGATGAGAGTAGTGGTAATGGCATGGGGTTTTGAGAGGAAAAGGGTATGAAATTTGAGATGAAAATGAGGGTATTTTTGTAATGATGGAATGGGTTGTGTTTTAACCCAAATGGTTTGGATCTTACCCAAATCCATTTGGGTAGAGTGTTTGGTGGGGTGAGATGAGTGATGGTTGATGGGAGGAGTGGTGGTGTAAGGGAGTTGTTTGGAGAAGGAGTGTGAGATGGTTGAAGAAGTATGGTGTTTGATTTGGAGAGATGAGTGGTGATGGGTTTGATTTTGAGAGGATTGAAGGGATGATGACATGTGGCAAATGGAGGGATGGAGAGATTAGTTGATTGGTGATGGTGGTTAGATGATTAGAGAGAAGAGTATGGGAGGTATGGGTTGAGGTGATTTTATGGGAGTGTTTTAAGGGAAAGTGATGGATAGATATGGATTGTGATGTGGGTGGTTAAAGGATGAGGGATAGGTTAGGGTGTATAGGGTATGGGTTGAGTTGTGGGTTGTTGATGATGAGAGGATGGGGATAGGTTAGGGTAGGGTTATGGGTTATGATGTTGGTGGTTGATGATGAGAGGATGGGGAATAGGTTAGGTTAGGGTCGGGTTATGGGTTGAGTTGATTAGATGAGGGAGGTGGAAGGGGATGATGACATTTGTGTCATCTTGGTGATTGGTTGATGAGATTGATAGTTGGGTTGGGTTTGGGTAGTGGATTGGGCTTTGGCTTTAGTAATGGATTGGGTTAGGGTTGTGGACTTAGATAATGGATGGGTAGGGTTGTTGAAAGTAGTTTGGGTTTTATGTGATGGGCTTGGTTTAGATTGAACTGGGTTTATGATGGATTGGGTTTTAGATTGAATTGGGTTTATGTTGGATTGGGTTTAGGAGAATAGTTTGGGTTTTATGTGATGGGCTTAGCTTAGGTTGGGCTTAGGGTAGGTAGTAGAGATGGTTTGGGGTTCATGGGTTTAGAGAATTGTTGGGCTTGGGTAGCATAGTGTTGGGTGGGTTTATGTTGAATTGGGCTTGAGTTGGACGGATTTTGAGAGTGGTGAGGTGTGCGGGTCCATGGGCCACGTGAATGGCCTCGAACATTTATTAATTGAAAATAGATTGGGTTCTTGTAGGTTTGGGCCTCGGGGCCCATTCCAATTTTCGATTTTTGGGGCATCTTGCGTCGAGGGCCCGCTCAAATTCGGGTGTCTACAGCTGCCCCTCTTTGCAGGAGTTGCGTGCAAGGAACTGCAAAGAATAGACGAAACCCTGATTTGTGCGGGTCCGAGGATTTTGCTCAGACAAGTTTTTGAAAATACCGACTTGATTTGATGGTTGAGAGATGGCTACCCAAGCACGGGGTCTGACAGGGCACCGGTTGATTTCCTCGATCTCGTGGCGCGGAGCTCGTGTGAGGTCTTGGATTTGTAATGATTTGAGAAAAACTTTGACATAGGTATTTTCAAACGAGTCTTTAAGCAATTGATTTTGGCTTTTGCAAGAATACCATTTTGATTTTTTTTTTTTTTTTTTTTTTTAATATTTATTGGCGGTCCATTCTTGAAGCACGGACTGTTTAATCTTATTCGGTCCGTGCTTTAAACACGAACTCTACTTTTAATATCTTGGTCCGTGCATGAAGCACGGACTGCGCACAATTAATTCAGTCCGTGCTTCATGCACGGACCAGAACATTTTTAAAAAAAAAAAAAACGAATGTCACGCCTAGACGTTTCACTTGGCTATTCTCCTTCGTTTTCTCCTCTGGTTCTTCGTCTTCTCTTTCTTCTTGCTCTCTTGTGAACGGTTAGAGAAAGCTTGGAAGAGCGTGGTGACTCTTGATCATCCTGTATTTCCTGGTTATTCTTTTCAGAACTACCAACTTTGGATGCAACAACAGATTGCTTGAGAGAACTTGTGCCACGTCTTCAGTTCAAATGAGGTCTTCTGGTTCTCATTCCTCTGACCACCGTGATCGACTGGCGGAGATGAAGGTGTCTCATAAGCGGATTGAGAAGATCTGAAGAACCAAATAGCTCGACTTGAGTCTTTGAGGATCGAAGAGTCTTCCATTCTGAGGGAGGAGATTGAGGATCTCCGGGAGAGGCTTGCCCAGGGTCCCTGTTTTGATGCCTTTACATCCTACCTGGTGAGCCGTGATGCTTCGGACGCTAAGGTGGTAATGATGGGGCAAGCTGCTCGCATTCGTGCCTTGGAAGAGAGACTTGATTCCTTCTTCATTTTTTCTCGTCGAAATGTGTGATTGGCACCATTTTTTTTTGTATTTTCTTTTCTTTTTACAAAACGTAATGTGAAACTTTTTGAAATGAAAGGAAAATAGGTTTGTTACTTACTTGGCCTCAGGTGTATCTATTGCTTTGAAAACATGATGTTTGAATAAGTCCTAGATTTTTCGTCATCGGCCAAAATAGTAGTTTTGAAAATATTTTGAATTTTTGGTAATTTGTCTTCGTCGAATAGATATTGTAGATCCAAAATATGAAGATTTTCGAAAAACCTTTGTTATCTCGATGATATTGGTGTTTTTGCCAACTACTGAGGATATAGATGTCAGCAGTTCTCAAGCTCCTTTTAGAGTCATCCCCAGTGCCCCAGTACTAGGTGAATATCGATCGAGCAATGAGACTTAGGATTCTGGAAAAATTTTCGCCGTTCACAGTTTATACTCATGCGGGCCAGGAGTTGTTTTTTTTTTTTTTTTTTATTATTATTCCCTTATTGCCCCTGGTGCCAGTTACGGTTTTCACCAGACCCGGTTTCCACATTTTTGCGCATCGATGCCTTTTTGGGTTTTCATCGTGCCGGTTGGTTTTGATCTTGCCATAGTCTGATTCTTTACTCATAGCGCCCTTTCGGGTTTTCACTATGCCCTTTAGACTATGCTTGTATTTTTTTAGATTTTTTACATTGCAAATCTTGTTTGGAGCCTCTGTGTCTTTGTGGCTTGGTTGACTCAAGTTGAGCTGCGAGATCGGCGACTCTACTCTTGTAGTGGTACTCTTCTTGAGTAACAGATCTAGATTCCCCTCTCGAGTTTGCTGACGACTATTCGTGGCTCGGCAACTCAAGTTGAGCCGCGAGATCAATTTCTCTACACTTCGAGTACTCGTTTTTTTCGAATATCCGACCTGACTCCCCTCTCGAATCTTCCAACGACTAGCAAGACTTTGGGGTCCGGACCAAGTCGCAAGATCATTGGTGCTGCCACCGTCATTATGAACCTTAGAACATTCCCTGATCTGAAAGGACTTTTGGTGGGACGAAATGTTGGCCAAGGCTAAGTGTAATGGAAAGGTACAAAAGAGGTTAAGGTCTGAGTTTATCTAAAGTGGGCTAGACATGGGGTTCGTCTATTTTTGTTTCGAAAAGGTGATCTATGTCTCCTCCCAGCGTCTCTCGAACTTGTTTAGGCTGGAGATTTGGGTCGAGCTCAGATCAAATGTCCGAGTTTTGAATTTTTTTTTATTTTTTTGTATTTTAGCCGTTCACAGTTTATCCTCATGCGGGCCAGGAGTAGCTGATGCTTTGACTTTCTGATTTTCTTTTCTTTTGTTTCCCCCTTTTTTTTTTTTTTTTTTTGCATTGACTTGCCCCAGTCTTAGGTTAAGAAATGAACGTGATGGCTCAAAAGGGTTGACTAGGGTTAGATAGTTGTTTTCAGGATAGCAAAGATGGCCTTTCGTCATCTCAGGGTCAGATCTCAGGCGTAGTATTTCTTAACGGTGTCAGCATTGATCGGCTGAGGGAAGACTTGTCCGTCCATTTCTGTAAGGATCAAAGCTCCTCCCGTCATTACCTTCTGCACAATGAATGGTCATTCGTAATTTGGTCTGAATTTTCCCTTAGCATCTTCTTGTATTGGTAGGATCTTTTCAAGACAAGGTCTCCTGGTGAGAAATTCCGAGGTTTGACTTTCTTGTTGTAGGCTCGAGCTATTCGTTTCTGATAGATCTGTCCGTGGCAAATGGCTGCAAGGCGCTTTTCTTCAATTAGATTTAGTTGATCAAATCGGGTTTGAACCCATTCTGTTTCATCCAACTCTGCTTCTTTTAAGATTCGGAGGGAGGGAATCTCAACCTCGACGGGTAAGACTGCTTCCATTCCATACACCAATGAGTACGGAGTTGCCCCAGTTGAAGTTCGAAACGAAGTCCGATAAGCATGAAGAGCGAAAGGCAACATGTCATGTCAATCTTTGTAAGTGACTGCCATCTTTTCGATGATTCTTTTGATATTCTTATTGGCGGCCTCAACTGCTCCGTTCATTTTGGGTCTATACGGTACAGAATTGTGATGAGTGATTTGAAAGTCTTCGCACATCTTGATCATGTCCTTGTTTTTGAAGTTCTTGGCGTTGTCTTCACTAATCCGCTGGGAAGCCCATATCTGCAGATAATATTGTTCTTAAAACTTCAGAACACTGCTCTTTGTGACATTGGCATAAGAGCGCCTCTACCCATTTTGTAAAGTAATCGATAGCGACTAGGATAAAGCGGTGCCCATTTGAAGCTTTTGGCGAAATCAATAACGTCCATGCCCCAGAGTGAGAAGGGCCAGGGAGTAGTCATGTTGTGCAATTCTGATGGTGGCGCGTTGATCTTATTGGCATAGATCTGGCAGAGATGGCATTTACGGACGTGTTGATAACAATCACTTTCCATGGTTGTCCAGTAATATCTCATTCATCTCATGATCTTCTTAGCAAGCATGTGACCATTCATGTGAGGTCCGCAGACTCCACCATGTACGGTTTCGATCAGTCGTTTTGCTTCTATTTCTGCCACACATCGGAGTAGGACTTCATGATGTGATTTCTTGTACAGAATGCCATTGCTTAGGAAGAATTGGCCTGCTAGCTTCTGAATAGTCCTTCGATCATTAGACGTTGCGTCTGATGGGAGAGTTCGGTCTTCGAGATAGGCTTTGATGTCTGAGTACCAAGGCTTTTCTTCAGATTCTTCAACTTCGACGGGTAGGCAGTAAGCTGGCTCATCTTGAAGTCCAATCTCAATAGGGTCAATGACTAAGTCCTCTGAAATACTGATCATGGAAGCGAGCGTTGCTAGTGCATCAGCAAATTGATTCTTGGCTCTCGGCATATAAGTGAATGAGATTCTATCGAAGCGTGAGCTTAGTTCCTCTAGATACTCATGGTAAGGGATCAATCTTTGTTCTCGGGTTTTCCATTCTCCAGTTGTCTGATAAACTACTAGGCTCGAGTCTCCGAAAACATCGATCTCATCTACCTCAAGATCTAGTGCTGCTTTCAACCTCAACCCTGCTATGCATGCTTCATATTCAGCCTCGTTATTAGAACATTGGAACTTCAGTCTGATTGCAATTGGCACGTGAGACCCGTCTGGTTTGATCAAGACTGCCCCTATTCCGTTTCCTTTTTGATTTGCTGCTCCGTCGAAATACATTTTCCAGCCCGGTTCTTCATCATCGTCCTCAATCTCAGCGAGCAATATGGCTTCGTCAGGAAAGTTCGTCTTTAACGGTTCGTAATCAGGCAATGAATGCTCAGCTAGATGGTCGGCAATGGCCTGCCCCTTGATGGCCTTTTGAGTGACATAGGTGATGTCAAACTCAGATAATAGTAATTGCCATTTTGCAGTACGACCTGTCAGTGCTGGTTTCTCGAAGAGATACTTGAGAGGATCCATTCGAGCAATAAGCATAGTCGAGTAGCTAAGGAGATAGTGACGTAGTCGTTGAGATGCCCAGACCAATGCACAACAAGTCTTCTCAAGTGCCGAATATTTTGCCTCATAATCAGTGAACTTTTTGCTGAGATAGTAAATGGCTTGCTCTTTTCTGCCTGACTCATCGTGTTGCCCCAGTACACAGCCCATAGACGTTTCTTGCACCGAGATATACATCAGTAAGGGTCGTCCTGGCGTAGGAGGAACCAAGACTGGTGGATTGAGCAAATATTTCTTTATCTTGTCGAAGGCTTCTTGACAGTCTTCGTTCCATGCTTTCGGCATATCTTTTCTGAGTAGCTTAAATACTGGTTCGCAGATAGGCGTGAGTTGTGCAATGAATCTGCTGATATACTGTATTCTACCCAGAAATGCTCGGACGTCCTTTTCTGATACCGGTGCTTTCATTTCGAGGATGTACTTGGTCTTTGCTGGATCTATCTCGATGCCTCTTCTACTGACGATGAAGCCTAATAACTTGCCTGATGTTGCCCCGAATACACACTTTGCTGGGTTCAGCCTTAAGCTGTATTTCCTTAGCCTGTCGAACAATTTCTTGAGATTTACCAGATGATCTTCTTCTATACCCGATTTAGCGATCATATCGTCTACGTAGACTTCCATTTCCTTGTGGATCATGTCGTGGAATAAAGCCGTCATTGCCCGTTGATAGGTTGCCCCTGCGTTTTTAAGCCCAAACGGCATGACTTTGTAATGAAAAGTACCCCAGGGTGTAATGAATGCCGTCTTCTCTTGGTCTTCTTCTGCCATTTTTCTGATTGTACCCAGGAGAAACCATCCATGAATGAGAACATACCATGCCTGCTGTACTATCGACTAGAGTGTCGATGTGAGGTAGTGGAAAATCGTCCTTAGGACTGGCTGTTGATCCTCAGATAGAACATTTTACTTTCCTTCTTGGTATGTCGGACGATCCGCCTTCGTCCTGTCGTGTGATACTGTTCATCATCTTCATCTTCTTGAGGTGGTCTGCTTTGATCGATAGTCCACTTCTTACTTTCCTCCTTCTTGGTACCGGAACGACATTGCTAGCCATTCGGGATACGTGGAGACGGCGAGAAATCCTGCTTGAAACTGTTTCAACTTCATCTTTGACTTTGAGTGTCCATTCTGGCTTAAGTCTTCTTAATTTTTGCTTGATCGGCTTGCTCCAGGAGCGATCGGAGCTTATGAACAACAAGATCCGTTCCAAACCGGGCATATCTTTATAGGACCAGGCGAAGATGTCTTGATAATTACGCAATAGTTCGATCATTTCTTCTTTTTGCTGAGGGGTTAACAAGGCTCCGATTTTTCAACACGTGGGTCATCTTCAGTGCCGAGATTAACTGAGTCTGTATCCTCAATGTTTGGCTGAACACCCTTTTCATGTCGTTCTAACAGGTCCTTGATTTCTTTAGGAGGGTATTCCACTTCGTCCTCAGACTCTTCTTCAATTCCCATGAGATCGAAGTCGAGTTCAAGATCGAAGTCATACTCGTCCTTTTCATATTTTGTTCTGTCCAAAGGTCCATTTGATTGAGACAAATCCCTTAAATTTTGAGAAAACTCTTTTTTTGGTTTTTGGAATATATCTGTTTTTTTGAGATTTTGAAAACTTTTTGATTTTTTTGTTTTTTGAAGACTTTTCGATTTTTTTGATTTTTGAAGAATTTTTGATTTTTTTGATTTTTGAATGCTATTTTCCGGACATCTGAAATAAGAAGAACAATCATGCATTAGTAAAGATAGGGAGCCCTCAAAACAGTCTTTACCCGAGGACGAGGGCTCGTTATGATCCTCGGGCAAACTGATGTTGCCTAACGGCGTTTTTTTTTTGGAGGCTATGGTAGCCTCAAGGGTTAGAGGGAATTCTTCCCAATTGTGTAGTGTCTCCCCTTCTCTGAGGGGGCGGATGAGATGTGAAAGTGATTTGTTGGGTGATTTGGTTGGTGGTTCGGAGATAACCATGATCTCCGATTGATTGTTGCTGTTGTCAGGTTGGGGCACAGTCCCTCCCAAACTCGGTGGGATGACGACTGATGCCCAGTCAATGCCCTTTGGAAAGGGCGATTTGTTCCCATGGTCAGTAGTGATTTTGACTTTGATGGGTTTTGGAGCAGTCTCCGATGGACTTTCTTCGGAGTCCCCATTGAACAAAACGTCAATGCCTTCTACGAAGGATGATTGGGACTCGACGATTGAGTCTTCTTGAAAGTGCAGTGGTGCTGTATTTACCATTTTTACCCTTTTTGCCCGTGGTGGTTCTGATAAGTTGTCGGGTCTGATATGGGACTTTGAGAAGCTGACACTAATGTGAGGGACTCGGCCCGGGTTCCAGACATTCGATTCCCGATTTTGCTTTCTTGCTAGTCGAAGTTCTTTCTTCTTTTCTTTCATTTCTGCTATGTCTTTCTTTGTGGGCCTGAACCCTAGACCAAAATAAGGAGTATATTTGCTCGCTTCGACTGGTGTAGCTCTTCCTTTTCCCCCTGGTCCTAACCCTTGCTTGGGCCGGTAACCTCCCCTTTTCATGACCCGACCAACCATAATGTTCGCTCTCGATAGCTTTGCCTTTACCTTCTCCTTTCCCTTCTCGATGTGGTTGACAGCCGCGAATTGGTACGAATGATAGAGTGCCTTGTCCTTTGTCATTTCGATATCAATGAAAGGCACGTCTGGGGCTCTCCCTGCTGGAATAAGGTTCTCTGCCAATACTGATATCATCCTCTGCCCCATGATAAATTTGACTCTTTGGTGCAACGAGGAAGGCACAGCCCCGGCAGTATGGATCCAAGGCCTACCCAGTAACAAGTTGAAGGTCGTTGGTATTTCCATGACTTCAAACGTCACTTCAAAGGTGCAAGGTCCTATTGTGATTGGTAGGTTCACCTCGCCCAACGAGTCCCTTTTCGAACTATCGAACCCTCGAACAACCTTATTGTTGGGTTTCACATACGACCAATCGGCGTTCAGCTTTCGGAAGGTCTCAAGTGGACAAACATTAAGCGCTGAGCCATTGTCAATCAGCACCCTGGCAACCATCATGCCCTTGCATATGACCATAATGTTCAGTGGCTCGACATGCCCCGTCCCTTCGGGTGTAAACTCATTTTCTGTGAAGATAATAGGATTGGAGGCCATGATCTGGCCGACTGTTTGCTCTAACTGGGCCGGTGTCGTGGTCGAAGGTACATGTGACCCCCCTAGGACTTTCAACAATGCCTCTTGGTGCTCTTCCGATTTTTGTATTAGTCCTAGGATGCTGACTTGGTCTGGCTGCTTGTTCAATCTGTCTATTATGTTATGCTCTCTCTTGAGGATGAGCTTAATAAAGTCAGTGGCTTCTTTGTCTGTCACTTTTGCTTCAGCTTCTTTATCTGCCGCTTTCACCTCCTCTTTCTTCTGGTCATTCTCGTCCATCTTGCCCTTTCCTTTTTCCTTCCTTTTTTCCTCCTCTGTTATCCCATGTGTCGTTTCTTCAGTCTTTTCCTTGATGCTTACCCCCTTTGTTGGTATTTTTTTGCATCTCCCTGTCTTTGTCATATTACCGATATCGGCCACCAATGCCTTCTTCATTGTTTCGACCCCGGCGGTTGTGGTGATGGTAGTTTCATAACTCCAAGGAACTGCCTGGATAGAGCTATAGGGGAATGGCTTAGGTGAATGTATGGTCATGGGGGATGGATCGGGTTTCATATTGAGAATGAGAGGAGGTGGTGATGATTTGGGTGTAGTGATGGTAGGGGAAGTTATGTGAGGAGTCGATGGGGTATATGGAATGACGAGTGGTGGACGTGGAGATGAAGTATACGGTATATGGAGGGGGGGTCGAGTTGATCCTTGGGAATATGGTGGTGCGTAGGGTATAACAAGGGGAGGCCTGGTTGAATTTTGATGATGGGGGTGATCCGTAAGGTATGACTAAAGGAGGTTGGGTAGTAGCATTTTGATGAGTGGGATGGATGGTGAGGTCGGCTAATCTGAGTGGTAGTGAATTTTGGGGTGAGTTGGTTGTGTAATGGTTGACTGTGCTGACTGTTGGTACTTCTGATCCTTGAGTTAGATGAACCCTGATTTTGGACCCGATAGGTGCTATCAGATCCGAGGGATTGAAGTCGAGTTCTCCACAAATGACATTTACCCTGTGCCCACTCCCCTCCCCGTTATGAGTAGGTAGGGGGTTTTGATTGATATTTTGTTGTTGGGGTGGGTTGGGAGGCCCATCCAGGATAAGAGCCTTCTTGTCAATCAAGTTCTGTACCTGATGTTTGAGCTGCCAGCATTGGTCTGTCGAGTGCCCCGGTGCACCCATATGAAATTCACAAATCAAATTGGGGTTGTACCCTGGCCCTTTGGCAGCTTCAGGATTTGGTGGACGTTTGACAAGATACTCACCTTTGAGAAAGATTGGCAGTAACTCAGATAATGTCATGGGTAGCCTGGTAAACACTCTATTAACCCTGTTCGGTCTTGCTTGTTGATTCTGCCCATACGGTGGTGCCTGCTGGTTCTGTCCATATAGTGGTGCCTGCTGCGTTTGTGGAGGAACTGTCCGGAAGGGATTCTGCGGTGCTGGAGCCCAGGCAGCTCGAGGTACTGGCGCCCAATGTGCCTGGGGTGCCTGTGGCCGCTGAGCTGGTGCTTGAATGATGAGAGGTTGGCTGGGTTGTACATTATTGACTTGGGTATCCTCTTTCTTCTTGACAAAAGGCACTGATTTCTTTTGTGCCGAGGTCCCCGCTGCTGCACTCAAGGCTGTAAAGTCAAATATTAGACCGGTTCGGATCCCGTCCTCGACCCGGTCTGCCACTTGAACTAAATTCGAGAATGTGCCTGTAGTGTGTCCAACCAAATGAGTGTAAAAGGTATGCCCCAGTGTTGAGATAAACGTAGTGTTCATCTCCTGTTCGGTCATTGCGGGCCGTACTTGTGAAGCGGACTCCCGCCATCTCTGGGCATATTCTTTCACTGTTTCTTTATGTTTCCTCGTCATCTTAGCCATATCATTCCGATCCAGACCCACATCTGTATTAAACCGATAATTGTGCCAGAACATTTCTGCTAAATCCTGCCAACTCTTGATGAGGGTATGGTCCAATCCTGAGAACCATTTAAGGGCCGGTCCTGTTAAGCTTCTTTGGAAAAGTTGCACCAATAGTCTATCATCCTCGCCATACTGGCACATTGATCCACAATATAATTTGAGGTGTGACAGAGGACACCCAACACCATTATATTTCTCAAATTCCGGGCATTTAAACTTGGCCGGCAGCTGTGCGTTGGGATAGAAGCATAGGTCCCTGAATCTTGTTCCTCCCAGAGTATTTGTGCCTTTCATCCGTCGCATTTCCTCTTGGAGAGATTCAATCTGTCAGGCCATTTTGTCGTCAGTAGCACTCTTAGCTTCAGGAGCCCTAAAGTCACACTCGTCATCTGGGATCATTACGGGAGGTGGTGGGTTCTGTGGTATATAGAGCGGAGGACCCTGATATATTGGCACAGTAGGAGGGTGGTGGTGTTTGTTGGTCTAGTCGTATTTGCTCAGGGGGTTCGGGTTTGACCCGGATGCTTGATGCTGAGTTGCCTGTGCTTGCAAAAAATTAGTGTTACTCAAGACTGCCGCCAAGATTTGTTCCTGCCTTTTCGTTGTCTCTAACAGCTTTGCTATCATTGCATTAGCTTCGGCTAGTTCATTTGTAGCAGGTTGTGGTTCATCTGAGTTACTCATAGTTGATGAAGATGATCGGAGAAAGTATGGAGGCTTCTCAGGAAGTTTGTACTTTTTTCGTTTGACCACCTGTGGGTACAGAAGACCAAGTGTTACTATCTTACTTGCAAAAAGGGAAATGCATGATGTTTTATTAAGTCCAGTAATTATTATGGGATGGTACTCAAAAAGGGAAATTTAGTTAGGTGAGCTTGAAAATACGGTTCGTCAGCGCGGAGCTGGATTGTTTTTGAGAGAAAATAATTACATCAGCGCGAAGCTGGCATCGACACGGGGTCGGTAAAACAATTTTTTTTTTAAAAAAAGGTAATTTCCTCAGCACGGGGCTGGCATCGACACAGAGTCGGGAAAACATTTTGAAAAGAAATTACATCAGCACGGAGCTGGCATCGACACGGAGTCGGTAAGGTATTTTGAAAAGGAATTACCTCAGCATGGAGCTGGCATCGACACGGAGTCGGGAAAACATTTTGAAACGAAATTACATCAGCGCGGAGCTGGCATCGACGCGGAGTCGGTAAGACATTTTTTTAAAAATAAATTACCTCAACACGGAGCTGGCATCGACACGGAGTCGGGAAAACATTTTGAAAAGAAATTACATCAGCACGGAGTCGGTAAAACATTTTTTTTTTTTTTTTTAAAAAAAAAAAGGTAATTTCCTCAGCACGGGGCTGGCATCGACACGGAGTCGGGAAAACATTTTGAAAAGAAATTACATCAGCACGGAGCTGGCATCGACACGGAGTCGGGAAAACATTTTGAAAAGAAATTACATCAGCACGGAGCTGGCATCGACACGGAGTCGGTAAAACATTTTTTTTAAAAAAAAGGTAATTTCCTCAGCACGGGGCTGGCATCGACACGGAGTCGGGAAAACATTTTGAAAAGAAATTACATCAGCACGGAGCTGGCATCGACACGGAGTCGGTAAAAATTTTTTTTTTTTAAAGTAATTTCTCAGCACGGGGCTGGCATCGACACGGAGTCGGGAAAACATTTTGAAAAGAAATTACATCAGCACGGAGCTGGCATCGACACGGAGTCGGTAAAACATTTTTTTAAAAAAAAAGGTAATTTCCTCAGCACGGAGTTGGCATCGACACGGAGTCGGGAAGACATTTTGAAAAGAAATTCCTGAGATAAACTGAGTTAGAATAACCCATATTTTTGACAGCCCCCTATTCAACTCTCTGAAATCATCGTCGGCCAGGCGGATCTCCAAGGAAGAGGCGGCGCACAATGGCACTCTTAAATCACCTTGTTCCCTGAATAGACGTAGTCTATCCCCCTCGTATCAACAGGGTAAGATCTTTCTAGGCACCGACTTTGATCAAGGACTGCAATTGGTGCTTTGTTAACATCTTTTTTTTTTTTTTTTTGAAAAAGTTGAATGTGTTTGAGTCGATTGATTGGTTGTTATTTTTATTAGATCATAGATGGATCATAAACTTGATTCGCTATGGGTCGTGGACTTGATTTCTTGTGGATCTGTGTTGTGGACCCAGTTGAAGTGGATCTGGGTCGTAGACCCAGATTGATTGGATTTGGGTCGTGGACCCAGTTGACATGGATCTGGGTCGTGGACCTAGTTGATTGGATCTGGGTCGTGGATCCAGTTGACATGGATCTGGGTCGTGGACCCAGTTGGACATGGATCTGGGTCAAGGACCCAGTTTGATATGGATCTGGGTCGTGGACCCGATTTGAAATGGGTCTGGGTCGTGGACCCAGTTTGGTTGGATCTGGGTCGTGGATCCAGTTGACATGGATCTGGGTCAAGGACCCAGTTTGATATGGATCTGGGTCGTGGACCCGATTTGAAATGGGTCTGGGTCGTGGACCCAGTTTGGTTGGATCTGGGTCGTGGACCTAGTTTGATATGGATCTGGGTCGTGGACCCGATTTGAAATGGGTCTGGGTCGTGGACCCAATTTGGTTGGATCTGGGTCGTGGACCTAGTTGGGCATGGATCTGGGTTGGGAACCCAGTTGGAAACGGATCTGGGTCGGAGACCCGATTTAAGATGGATCTGGGTCGTGGACCCAGTTTGATATGGATCTGGGTTGGGAACCCAGTTGGACATGGATCTGGGTTGGGAACCCAGTTGGACATGGATCTGGGTCGTGGACCCAGTTTGGAATGGATCTGGGTTGTGGACCCAGTTTGAAATGAACACTCGATGAAGGACAAGTTTGATTATGATCGAGATTGATAGTGAGCCGCGTTGGGCAAAATTCGTTTGGAGCGAGATCGATTACAAGTGGTAGGCCCTGAGTTTTATAATAAAGTGAATCATTTGATCGTTTTCAAGCTTTAAAACTCAAAATAAAAAAAAACTTCGAGAAGAAAAGTTGTCAAGACTGACATAAGGAGCAAAATGAGGAAAAAAAATTTTTTTTTTTTTTTTTTTAGGGTCCGTTTTTCAAGTACGGACCAAGCATTTTTTGGCTGGTCCGTGCTTCAAGTACGGACCAGAACATCAAAATTTTTTTTTTTTTTTGGGTCCGTTTTTCATGCACGGACCTAACACTTTTTGGCTGGTCCGTGCTTCAAGTACGGACCAGAACATCGAAATTTTTTTTTTTTTTTCTTTGGAGTCCGTTTTTCAAGCACGGACCTAACTGTTTTTGGCAGGTCCGTGCTTCATGCACGGACTTAAGAAAATATGTCCAGTCCGTTTTATAAGCACGGAGTTAACAATATTTCTTGAGTCCGTGCTTCAAGCACGGACCAGAACATTTTCTGGCCTTCCAACCTTGCTCTGTTTTTTATCCTCATCCCATTTTGGCCATGTTTTTCTGGATTTTGAGGCACATAGCCTCTGTTTTTTGGCTTGGGCCACAAAAATGTCACTTTTTTTTTGTGATGATGCACATGATATAAAAAAAAAACAGATTTCCCCCTTTTACCTAGGGGGACATATGAACGAGAACAAAGTAAAAAATCCTAAAATCTATACAACTTGCCTTCGTGGGCTAAAAAAAAAAAAAAAAATACATCACATATGAACATGGGATGGATACGGAATTAGTTTTGTAAGCCTTAGTGTCCTTTGTCTATTAATTACGCTTCGATGCATGCGGTTTGTGGGGGGTTTTGTTTTCGGCTACCCATTCTTCAAACCTTGATGGACACAAAAGTGCACACATCTTAGGTTGGTGAATGGGGTGGATGTTCTCCTCCCAGCCACCCAAAATAGGGATCTCGGGGGCTTAAGAGTACCGGCATCCGGGGTTAGAAATTTAAAGAGGAGGGGAGGGTGGCTTATGCATAGGGGTGTGAGTCGCATGTGCATGTGCGTGCATTCTTTGAATTGTATCCATCCTTACATCCTTTGTCCAACAAAATAAAAACACAATATACAAAGCGCGAAATAAGTAAATATTACAAGCATTCTCCAATGAAAATAAGAATAGAAAAAGGAGACATGAAAAATGTTAGAAGGTAAGCACAAATACGGAAATGAAGACACACATTTTTTCTTTGTTTTTAGAAATAATGACCGAATCAAAAGAGGGTCGGACCCACTAGTCTTGCTTCCCCAGTGGAGTCGCCAAGCTGTGGACACGGGATTTTAAATGTTTTCAAACATCCCTCCACTTCGGGGTGTTTTGGAGTCGCCACCATTCAAATTGAAAATGGTTGTGAATGGTCACCCGAAGTTTATTTTTGAAAAACATGTCATTTTGCCATTTTTTGTTGACTCTCGTAAGATAAGGTATATGGTCCAACCTTGATTCAAGGTAAGGGGGTCCATTTATGGAGTAGGGAAGGTGTTAGGCCCTACTCCATCCACGTAATGTGGTAACCTCGGATTCGGTATTCCAAAGTAAAAAGAAAAGAAAATCAGTATTGATGTATGCCCTCAAGTGTGAGGGGCTTTCGATATTGATTCAAATCATTGAGGGCACCCTTATAGAAGAAGGGGCCCTTGGTGATTTAAATCATGGTGGTGTGTGTGATGTGTAGAGAAGGGGAGAGTAGAGGAGGGAAGTTGGGAGGGTGTTCTTGGTCCAAACCCACCTTGTTCTTTGAGTTGATCTTCAAATATGTCTTCCCTTGAGTTGACTTGAAGTTGCTTGAGTTGTAGAAGATTGAGTTGAGTTGAGAGTGAAGGTGTTGAGATTAGATGAGAGAGGGTTGAGTGTAGTGAAGAGAGTAAAGTAGAGAGTTGTAGTGTTTTGAGGATTTTTTCTCAAATTTTCATTAGTTGGTGTATGGGGAGAATGGTGGGGTTTTTATAGAGGTTGAGAGGTTTTTTAAGGGTATAATGGGGTGAAGGATGAGAGTAGTGGTTAATGGCATGGGTTTGAGAGGAAAAGGGTATGAAATTTGAGATGAAAATGAGGGTATTTTTGTAATGATGGAAATGGGTTGTGTTTTAACCCAAATGGTTTGGATCTTACCCAAATCCATTTGGGTAGAGTGTTTGGTGGGGTGAGATGAGTGATGGTTGATGGGAGGAGTGGTGGTGTAAGGGAGTTGTTTGGAGAAGGAGTGTTGAGATGGTTGAAGAAGTATGGTGTTTGATTTGGAGAGATGAGTGGTGATTGGTTTGATTTTGAGAGGATTGAAGGGATGATGACATGTGGCAAATGGAGGGATGGAGAGATTAGTTGATTGGTGATGGTGGTTAGATGATTAGAGAGAAGAGTATGGGAGGTATGGGTTGAGGTGATTTTATGGGAGTGTTTTAAGGGAAAGTGATGGATAGATATGGATTGTGATGTGGGTGGTTAAGGATGAGGGATAGGTTAGGGTGTATAGGGTATGGGTTGAGTTGTGTGGTTGTTTGATGAGGAGAGGATGGGGAATAGGTTAGGTAGGGTTATGGTTTATGATGTTGGTGGTTGATGATGAGAGGATGGGGAATAGGTTAGGTTAGGGTAGGGTTATGGGTTGAGTTGATTAGATGAGGGAGGTGGAAGGGGATGATGACATGTGTCATCTCTTGGTGATTGGTTTGATGAGATTGATAGGTTGGGTTGGTTTGGGTAGTGGATTGGGCTTTGGGCTTTAGTAATGGATTGGTAGGGTTGTGGACTTAGATATGGATGGGGTTGGGTGTGGGTGGAAAGTAGTTTGGGTTTTTGTGATGGGCTTGGGTTTAGATTGAACTGGGTTTATGATGGATTGGGTTTTAGATTGAATTGGGTTTATGTTGGATTGGGTTTAGGAGAATAGTTTGGGTTTTATGTGATGGGCTTAGCTTAGGTTGGGCTTAGGGGTAGAGAGATGGTTTTGAGATTCAGGGTTTAAGAAGAATTGTTGGGCTTGGGTAGCATAGTGTTGGGTTGGGTTTATGTGAATTGGGCTTGAGTTGGACGGATTTTTGAATGGTGAGGTGTGCGGGTCCATGGGCCACGTGAATGGCCTCGAACATTTATTAATTGAAAATAGATTGGGTTCTTGTAGGTTTGGGCCTCGGGGCCCATTCCAATTTTCGATTTTTGGGGCATCTTGCGTCGAGGGCCCGCTCAAATTCGGGTGTCTACATAAGAAATATTTGCTTTTTTGTTATTTTTAGATACTTGAAATAAGAAGAACAATCATGCAAATTCATCAATAAAGATAGGGAGCCCTTAAAATAGTCTTTACCCTAGGATGGGGGCTCGTTATGATCCTCAGGCAAGCTAGATTTGTTTAACGACATTTTTTTAGGCCTCAACAGCCTCGAGGGTTAATGGGAATTCCTCCCAGTTGTTTAGAACTTCCTCTTTTCTGAGTGGGCGGATGAGATAAGAAAGTGATTTGTTTGATGGTTTAGTTGGTGGTTCAGAGATGACCATGATCTTCGATTGAACTTTGTCAAATTGGGGCATAATCCCTCCCAAACTCGGTGGGATGACGACTGATGCCCAGTCAATACAAGTGGCGAAAAGTGATTATTTTCCCATACTCTCAATTGCTTCCTCTTTTGTGGGCTCTCGAGTTTTTTCTGATAGGCTTTCGTCGGAATCCCCATTAAATAAAATATCAATGCCTTCTATGAAGGATGATTGGGACTCAACGACTAAGTCTTCTTGAATGTGTACAAGTTTGAAATTTACCGTCTTTGAATTTTTTGCTGGATTTGTCGGCAATGGTTCTGATAAGCTATCGGATCTAGTCTGTGATTTGGAAAGTTGATGTTGATATGAGCAATTCTGCCCAGATTCTAGACATTCGGTTCACGATTTTGCTTTCTTGCTTGTCGAATCTCCTTTTTCTTGTCATTTATTTCTGCTATATCCTTTTTCGTAGGCCTAAACCCCAAATCGAAATAAGGAGTGTGTCTTTTTGCTTTGACCGGCGTAGCTTTCCCTTTCCCTACTGGTCCCAACCCTTGTCTGGGTTGGTAACCTACTTTCTTTAGAACTCTTCCAACCATCAGAATTGCCCTTGATAGTTCTGCTTTTACCTTCTCCTTTCCTTTTTCCACGTGGTTAACAGCAACAAATTGATAAGAATGGTACATCGCTTTGTCCTTCGTCATCTCAATGTTGATAAAGGGAACGTCCGGAACTCTTCCAGCTGGAATAAGATTCTCTTTCAATACTGATATCATCTTCTGCCCCATGATGAATTTGACTATTTGGTGCAAAGAGGACGGTATTGCTCTGACAACATGGATCCACGGCCTGTCCAATAGTAAGTTGAAGGTTGTTGGTATTTCCATGACTTCAAACATTACTTCGAACGTACATGGGCCTATTGTGATTGGTAAATCCACCTCACTCAAAGAATCGCTTCTCGAGCTATTGAAACCTTGAACAATCTTGTTGTTGGGTTTGACAAGCGACCAGTCTACATTGAGTTTTCGAAAGATTTTGAGAGGATAGACATTGAGGGCCGAGCCATTATCAATCAGTATTCTGGCTACCATCATGCCCTTGCACATGACCATAATGATTAACGGTTCCACGTGTCCCCGTCTTTTTGGTACGAATGCACTTTCAGTGAAATGATGAGGATGGGGGCCATGATCTGACCAACCGTCTATTCTAACTGTGCGGGTGACGTGGTCGTAGGTACATGTGATTTTCTCAGGATTTTCAACAGTACTTCTTGGTGCTCCTCTGACTTCTGTAACAAACCCAGAATGCTAATCTGAGCCGATTGTTTGTTCAATTGGTCCACTATTTTGTGCTCACTCTTGCGAATGAGCTTAATGAAGTCTGCAACCTCTTTGTTTGTTACTTTTGCCTTCTTTTCCGTCTTGTCATCTTTATACAACTTACCTTTTTTCCTTTACTTTCTTTTTTTCTTTATCGGTCACCTCTTTTACAGTCTATTTTGTTTCTTGCCTGATGCTTACCCCATTTTCTGATAGTTTTTGGCATCTCCCTATCCTTGTCATATGGCCGATATCAGCCACCATTACTTTCTTCATGGTCTCAATCCTTGTGATTGGGGTGATAGTGGTCTCATAGCTTCAGGGAACTGCTTGGTTGGAGCTATAAGGGAATGGTTTAGGTGAGCGTATGGTCATGGGAGGTGGATCGGATTTTACATTGAGAATGAGGGGTAGCGGTGATGGGTTGGATGTAGTGGTGGTAGGAGGAGTCACGTGAGGGGTTGATGGAGTGTATGGAATGATGAGCGATAGACGTGAAGATGAAGTGCATGGTATATGAAGGGGGGTCGGGTTGATCCTTGAGGATTTGGTAACGTGTAGGGTATAACAAGAGGAGGTCGAGTTGCATTTTGATGGTTTGATGATCCATAAGGTATAACTAAAGGTGGTCGAGTAACAGTATTTTGATGAGTGGGATGGATAGTGAGGTTGGCAAATCTGAGTGGCAATTGTGAATTTTGAGATGAATTTGTTGTGTAGTAGTTGACTGTGTTAACTGTTGATGTCTCTGATTCCTTTGTTAAGTGGACCCTGATTTTTGCCTCGATAAGGGCTATCAAAGCAGACGGATTGAAATTGAGTTCCTCGAGAATGACATTTACCCCATGCCCACTTCCCCCTCCGTTGTGGGTAGGTAGGGGGTTTTGATTGATGTTTTGTTGTTGGGGTAGGTTGGCAGGTCCATCCAAGATGAGAGCCTTCTTATCGATCAAATTCTGTACCTGATGTTTGAGTTGCTAGCATTGATCCGTAGAGTGCTCTGGTGTACCCATATGAAATTCACAGAACAAATTGGGGTTGTACCCTGGCCCTTTGGCAGCCTCAGGGTTTGCCGGACGCTTTGTAAGGTACTCACCCCTAAGCAAGATTGGCAGTAATTTTGATAGTGTCATAGGTAACCTGGTAAATACTCTGTTTACCCTGTTGGGTCGTGCTTGCTGGTTCTGCCCAAATAGTAGTGCCTACTATACAACTGGCATAGGATTTGCCCTGAATTGGTTTTGAAGTGCAATGTTCCATGCTGGTGGAGGTGTTGGAGTCCATGAAGTTGATGGTGCTTGTGGCCTTGGTGTCGATGAAGGGGTGAAAAGGGGTCGATTAGGCTGTACGTCGTTGACCTGTGTTTCTTCCCTCCTCTTTCCTGTGGGCACTGTCTTTTTCTGCGAAGGGATTCCTGCTGCTACCCCTAGACTTGTAAAATCAAAGATTAGGCCAGTTCGGATCCCGTCCTCGACCCGATCTACTATTTTTACTAGGTTCGAGAATGTGTCCGTAGTGTGCCCCACCAGGTGAGTATAGAAGGCGTGTCCTAGTGTCGAGATAAACATGGTATTCATCTCTTGCTCGGTCATTGCAGGCCTTACTTGTGAGGCAGACTCTCGCCACCTTTATGCATATTCTTTCACCGTTTCTCTTTGTTTCCTTGTCATCTTCGCCATGTCGTTCCGATCTAGACCAACTCCGTATTGAATCGGTAATTGTGCTAGAACATTTATGCCAGGTCTTGCCAACTCTTACTGAATCTGTGGTCTAATCCGAAGAACCCTTTGAGTGACGGCCCCATAAAACTCCTCTGAAACAATTGTATCAATAGCCTGTCATCTTCACCATATTGGCACATAGACCCACAATACAACTGTAGATGTGATAGCAGACACCCCACCCATTTTAATTTTCAAATTTTGAACATTTGAACTTGATCGGCAACTGTGCATTAGGGTAAAAATAGAGGTCTTTAAATCGAGTCCCGCTCATCGTGTTGAAGCCTTTCATTCTTTTCATCTCTTCCTACAGAGACTCAATTTGTTGAGCCAATTTTTCATCTGTCGCGTTTTTGGCCTCTGTAGTCCTGTACTCGCATTCATAATTCGGAATGACCATAGGGGGTGGTCGATTCTACAGAATATAGAGTGGGGGCCCTTGTTATTCCGGCACTACGGGAGGCATGGTGGTCTGTGGTCCCTGTGAAGATTGCTCGAGTAAATCCTGATTTGATCCGGACACGTGGTGCTATATTGTTTGGGCTTGTATGATGCTGGCGTTGGCTAATACGGCACTTACCATTTTTTCTTGCCTCTCAATTATTTTCAATAGTGCTGCTATTTGTGGATCGATACCTGATGTTTTGACCGCTGGGGGCTCTGCCGGTTCAAAAGAACTCATGGTGATGGTGGACGATCTAAGAAAATACAGAGGTACCTCTGGCTATTTATATTTTTTTCATTTGGCCACCTGTGGGTACAGAAGACCAAGCGTTACTATCTTATTTACAAAATAAAGATGCATGATGTTTTTATTAGGTCGGTGTATACACCCCATTTTTGTATCCACCTGACTTGGCGATCCGTCACCCGGTTGCTGTGGATTCCTAATGATGAGCACAAAGAACTAGAAAGCTTGAGAGAAGCATCCTTCCAATTCCATTTTTTCTTTTAAGTTTATTCCCTTCTTTCTCCTTGCCACGCGACATAGAATTATGCACGCTTAGGATCGCTACAACATACACTCAACTTAGCAAACATGTACGCTTAGGCTCGCTACACATTTGGACCACTTAGAGATCTTGCTACATTAGGAAAACATGACCTCGAGACTTAGAAATAATCACGTTGCGACTGAAAGAAACTTCACGCCAACATTCACCAAAATCAAAAAAATCAAAAAAAAGATGAAAATACCCCTCATGAATTTTGGACTTTTGAAAAATCTTGAAAGTACCTCCGTTGCATTCAAAACATGATTTTGAATCTAACGGGACCCAAATCGATGAAATTAGAGAAATTTATGAAAAATCGCAAAATGCCCGTAACGCCCTTCGATGTCCGACTCTTAGAAACCTTGACGCTTAGGAAAACACAATTAAAAAATTAAAAAGACTTCAATAAAAATCTCGAATAATCAAAATTAAATTAAAATTTAAAATTTAAATCAATTAAAATTTACAATCAAATAAAAATTTTCAAATTGAAAATAACCATTAAATTAAAATTAGAATTTAATCGACAACTTAAAATTTAAGATCAACTTGAAATTCAAATTAAAATTCAAAATTAAATCAAAAATAAATTTTAAAATCAAATTAAAGATCAATTAACCAATCTGAATTAAAATTCTATCAAAACCCAACTAAAGCCAATCAAAATTTAAGCTTAAATAAAACTCAATCGAGCAATCAATATTCAAATCAAAACATAATTAACCAATCGAACTAAAATCTTAATTTAATCAACCAATCGAGATCGAAAAGTGAAAGACAATTAGTCTATCAAATTAAAATCAAACCGAAATTAAAACTTATAACTTAATCCATCAACCAAAATTAAAATTAAAATTCAATCAACGATGATCCACCAATGTGCCATGTATTGCGAAGCGTGGGATCATGGTCCCATTCTTTCTAAACTTTAAAAGAGAGATATTCTCTATATTGGTTCGGTCAAAGAAGAAGTAAATAAAATAAAAAAAAAAAGAAATTAAATGCAAATATAAAAAAGGAAAGAAAGAGAAAGTTGAAGAAAAAAGTAAAATAGAAAGTGAACTCTATAAAAAAAAGAATCGTATGTTCTCTTAAGTGACATGGTTTTGAACCCATTAAAGGAGGGCTGACATTTGGAAAGAAACAAGAAAGTTGACATTCTTGAGAAGGGGCAGCCACAAAAGAAGGGGAAAAGAAGACGAAAAAATAATAATAATAAAAAACAAAAACTTTTTCTTCTCCAACGTAGGGGCTGCCCAATGGACTGAAAGGTGGCTGCTCTCTCAACCCCCTCACTGACTTCCTCTCTTCATCGCATTCATCTCTGCTCTCTCTCTTTCCCCTTTACTCATTCTTCTCCCTTGCTGCTCCATCTTCTTCTCCCTTATTTTCCCATCTGCTTCTCCATAAAAACCAGCATCCTTATTGTCCATTACAACTCCCTTGCTGCTCCATCTTCTTCTCCCTTATTTTCCCATCTTCTTTTCCATAAAAACCAGCAACCTCATCGTCCATTACAACTCTCTTGCTGCCCCATCTTCTTTTTCATAAAAACCAGCAACCTCATCGTCCATTACAACCCCCTTGCTGTCCCATCTTCTTCTCCATTCATTCTGCGACCTCACCATCCATAACAGCCCCTCCAACAATCCCTCTCCTTACTATCTCTGATACCCCAAACGTCCTCCATTGACAGCCCTATTTCAGCCCCACTTCACTCCCATTCCTTCCTTTGGACAGCAAGCACGAGGAACCAAAAGATAAGAGGAAGGGAAGATTGAATAGGGGGGTGCTCAACCAACAGCACATCACCTTCATCCCCATTCTTCTTTTTTTTAAATTCATTCCCATTTTGGGCAGCAGCCCCTCACACCACCTTCATTTTCGTCTTGTTCTTCGTTAGCTCAACCATCTTCACGTTCAGCCACACCTTCACACAGTCACGTCCACTCCACAAGCAGCAACGTCCCCAACCTCACTCTATCGTAGCCCTTGTTGCAACGCCTAAGTAACCATTCCATTGCAGCCATTGCCGCAACATCATCTCCGTCAAGTCTCGATACCTCTCTTTTTGGGTAGCATATATCCATCCTCTCTTATACACTCCAGCAATAAGCAATCAAAGACTCTGAAGGAACATCATGTAACTCGACTCTTGTAAGTGGTAAGTTCATTTGTTTTTGTCTCTTCTTACGCCCATGTGTGGGTTTTTCTTCATGAGTGTTAATTTGTGAATGTGCGTGAGTCGACTCACTAATTTGTCTGTGTGCACATATGAATTTCAGAATCATTTTTTAATAAAGTGGCCACGTGAGTCAACTCACTGATTTCTAGGTACATTGGAATTTCAAAATTGATTTATTAACCAAATAGACATTGAGTTAATTCACTGATTTGTGTATGTGCACGTATGAATTTCAAAATCATTTTTTTATAAAATGGCCATGTGAGTCAACTCACTGATTTGTGTGAGTATGGGAATTTCAAAATTGAACTTTTAATGAAGTTGCAACTGAGTCGACTCACTGTTTTTTTTATATACATGGAAAGTTAAAATCATTTTTTTAACAAAATTAGCGTGAGTCAACTCACTGATTTGTGTGCACATATGAGTTTAAAATTGATTTTCTTGTTAATAATGGGTATCGAGTTAACTCGCTGACTTGTGTGCATTAGGAGTTTAGGATTGACATCTTTATTAACTTGCCATGCTAGTTAACTCACTGATTTGTGTGCTCACATGGGTAAAATTAATTTTCTTTTTAATATTTCCACGTGAGTTAATTCACTGATTACTATGTACATTGGAATTTTAAAATTGATTTACCAACAAAATAGACATTGAGTTAACTCACCGATTTGCATGTGTGCATAGGAAACTGAAATCGATTTTTTATTCACTGATTTTTGGTGTGCATAGGAATTTCAAGATTGGATTTTTTGATGAAATGGACGTGTGAGTGGACTCACTGATTTTGGTGGACATTGGGAAGGGAAAACATATCTTATGTTTCAAAATGTTGTGAACGAGTCAACTCGCTGATTTGTGTGCATGTGACAAAAATGGGTTATTGAAAAGATCATAGCTTGCTAATTTGGGAAATCCAATATTAACAATTCTCTAACTTGGAAAACAATTTTATAAATTTTTAATTGGGAACTCATCATATTTGGAAATTCCTATTTTGGAAAATTTATTTCTAATTTGGGAAATTCTCATATTTTCATAAGTTTCCAGTTTAGGAAATTTCAAAAATTTAATTTAGATATTCTATGAGTTACCAAATTAAAAATTTCATGTTCACGACTTTCTAATCTAGAAAATTTTCATAAATTCCTATTTTAGTCTATTTAGAAAATATTGGTACATTTGGATTTGTAATTGGAATATCTTGCCGCGTGAGCCTTGAAGCATGATCTAGAATTTAAGCTTTTTCAAGTATTTTCACTTTTGTGTGGAATTCGAGAATCATATGATATTTGAGGAATATTGACCTTAGGATTCGTTTAGCATATTTGATATAATTTGATGGTGATGGTGATGATGATTAGACCATAGTCTTGACTTTAGTCTCTATCCGTTGACCGTAGTATATTTTGGATCGTAGTAGAGACCGATCATCTCGGTCTGGTGGGTTCGGTGCCTAACACCTTTCGAAACCCATAATCTGACTCCTTACCCATTTCTCTGATCCGTAGACCGACCCGATCCATTTCGGAGTCATTATGGTTCCTAAACCTAAACTAGGTGGCGACTCCTTATTCCCTAAAAGCCTTTAATTTACCAATCGGACCCCTTACCCACAATTTGGTGGAAAATGGGTCAAGACGATTTCAGTCGGGTCAAGTTATTTATTACAATGTAAGCAAATTTTAAAACAATGAGTTTCTTCGAGCGGAGTCGACATCAATGCGGAGTTGGTATCAGCGCGGAGCTGGATTGTGTATTTTTGAAAATAATTACATCAGCATGGAGCTGGCATCAACACGGAGTTGGCATTACCACAGAGCTGGCATCGATACGGAGTCGGTGAAAGATTTTGAAAAAGTAATTACATCAGCACAGAGCTGGCATCGACATGGAGTCGGCATCAACACGGAGTTGGGTAATGTATTTTTGAAAATAATTTCATCAACACGGAGCTGGTATCAACACAAAGTTGGCATCAGCACGGAGCTGGCATCGATATGAGGTCAGTAAAATATTTTGAAAAGAGGAGTTCATCAACATGGAGCTGGCATCGACACGGAGTCGGTAAAACTTTTTGAAAAATATAATTACATTAGCACGGAGCTGGCATCAACACGGAGTCGGCATGAACACGAAGTTGGCATCAACACGGAGCTAGCATTGACACGGAGTCGGTAAAATATTTTGAAGAAAAAATTTCATCAACACGGAACTGGCATCGACACGGAGTCGGTAAAATATTTTGAAAAAATAATTTCTGCGATAAATCGAATTGGAATAATCCATTTTTTTGTTAGCCTTCAATTCAACTCTCTGAAACCAAAGTTGGCCAGTTAGATCCCCAGGGAAGAGGCGGCACACAATACTTTCACAGGGGCACTCTAAATCACCTCATTTCCTTGAATAGACGTAGTCTACCCCCCTCGTATCAACAGGGCACGATCGTTTCTAGGCACCAACTTTGATCAAGGACTACAATTGGGGCTTAAAATTTTTTTTTTTTGAAAAAGATTGGATTCATTTGAGTTGATTGATCGGTTGTTAGCATTGCTAAATCATGGACTTGATTTGGTATGGGTTGCGAACCCAGTTTGTTGTGGATCGGGGTCATGGATCCAATTGTAGTGGATCTGGGTTGTGGAACCAATTGAAATGGATTTAGGTTGTGGACCCAGTTGTAATGGATTTAGGTCAGGGACCAAGTTGTAATGGATCTGGGTCGAGGACCTAATTGAAACGGATCTGGGTTGTGGACCCAATTTGAAGGGATCTGGGTCATAGACCCAGTTAAAATGGATCTGGGTCGTGGACCTAGTTGAAATGGATCTGGGTCGTGGACCCAGTTGTAACGAATCTAGGTCATGGACCCAGTTGAAATGGATCTGGGTCGGGAACTCAGTTGTAGTGGATGATGTGGGTCGGGGTCGTGGACCCAGTTAGAATGGATGGTGCGGGTTTGGGTCGTGGACCAAATTGGTATTGATCTGGGTCGCGGACCCAGTTAACATGGACCTGGGTCGTGGACCCTGTTAAAATGGATCTAGGTTATGGACCCAGTTAAAATGGATCTAGGTTGTGGACCCAGTCGTGGTGGATCTGGGTTGTGAACCCAGTTGAAGTGGACCTGGGTCGTGGATTCAGTCGAAATGGATATGGGTCAAGGACCCAGTTTGAGTGGTGCGGGTCGTGGATCCGATTTGAATGGAACGGGTCGGGGATCCGGATCGGGGTTAGAAGGTTAGTTTGATTTTGAGAAATTTCACACACATTTTTTTTTCTTTTTTGAAATCCTTGTTTAGAAAGCCCATTTTATCCAATTTTCCGAAAATTGGGGATATATTTGTTTTTTTATTTTTTTTTAAAAAGCGGCATTGATTTGTAAACAGCGAGTGGGAATCCCTTTCTCAGATTCTTACTGGTCCATATTAATGGCATGGATGAAACATTCACTGTTTCAACTGTGCTCAAGACACGGATAAAGTATCCACTGCTTCAACCGTGCTCCCAACACGGATGAGGCACATTTTTATCTGTCCGTGTCATGGACACGGACCAAAAAGAATTCTAGTTTCTGGAATTTCACATAACTGGTTCTTTGGTCCACTGTTTTGCTTTTTAGTTACTCCCTATTGTATTTTTTTCTTCATTAACATGATGCAACACTTTTCTCCCTCTTTACCCAATGGAAGGAAAACAACAAAACGAAAGCACCCTATGATCTATACAAGTGTGTCTTCTTGGATTTACAACGTGGGCTTCGAGGCCCAACAACAATTTCAAGTAAGTACAACTTTGCTAGGGGGTGGATGTGGACTTGAAACTTGTGTCCTAGCATTATCTAATCGGGCACAAACATGCGGCTAATAGGTGGTTTCACGGCTACCCGATCTTCAAACCTCGATGCCTACCGAGGTACACACGTCGTTAGTTGGTGATCGGATTTGATGTGTTCATCCCCGACACTTGAAATAACAATCTCAAATCGTAGAACTACTAAGCATCGGGGCTACATATATTGAGGGTGGGGTGGCTTGTGAAGTGGGATATGCTCGCAAGTGCACGTGCAATAGGATTTTTTTCTTTATTTCTTTTTCATCGACCCCCTTACAAATTCGTAATGAAGTAAAACAATAATGTAAGTAAATATTACATCATGTACATAGGAATGAAAACTAAAAATAAAAAAATATATACAAAAACAACAACCAACAAACAACATTAGTAAAAACAAAAATCTATTTTTTTTTCAAATGACCGAGTTGTCATGAGGGATAAGCTAAGGTCCCCAGCAAAGTCGCCAGCTATGGATACGTGGTTTTGTTATTACGATGGTCACGTCTACTATGGTTTGGAGTCATAACCATTCATATTATAAATGAGTGTGAATGGTCATCCGATGCACATTTTTGGAAAAGTGACATTTTGGCATTTTAGTGACTCATGATGGATAGGAACTAATCGAACCTTGAGATTCGGGTTAAGCGGCTCGATTGGAGAAAATGGAAGGTGTTAGGTACCCTTTTCTCCCCGCCAAGTGGCGGTAACCTCAAAGAACTCGATCATTTGGATTAAAAAAAAAACGAAAATAAAGTGCCACGTGTTGGGCATTTTTACCTTAACTAGGGATTTACTATCGGCTCGATCATAGGATCATCTCATTGAAGGAGATGATCCTAATAGACAATGAGTCTTGGACATAATTCTTATTTGAAAAGTGTTGGCTAAGGTCATGGGTCCATTCTCATGAGTTGAGAAGGATCCCATTTCCAAATACCTTAAAATGATTTAAAGATTAAAATCGATTTTTTTTTTAATTTTTTTTTAAATTACAACCCTTATACTTTCGATCGGACTTAAGTCCAATCTATCGGAGATAAGGGAGGGGAGCATTGCATCTTAAAAGCCTTCTAAAAACAAAAATAAATAGAGGAAGGGGGTAATAGAAGAGGGAGATGTAGAGGGTAGAGAAGAAGGGGGAATATACCTTAATGCTTCTCCTTTTCTTCATTTTCTTTTCTTCTTCTTCTTCTTCAAAACTTCTTAAGTCCTTAGTAGAATATAAGAGAATGTATTTTTTGTAGAAGATTGATGTGAGAATAAATAAGAGATGATTAGAGAGTTCCAATTTTTTTTAGTGAGACTTGGTGTAGGGTTGAAATCGCCTCGACCCCCGGCCGTCCGCTAAATAGCAGCTACGTATCTCGGAGATTTTTAAAAGAATCGGAAGTCGCCACCTAGTTTAGGTCTAGGAACCAAAATTAACTCCAAATGGATATGGGTCGGTCTGCGGATCAAAGAGATGGGTCTGCTGCTCTTCATGGCTGAGCTCCAAGGGCTGGTCGTCGCCCATTGACGGGTCTAAACCGGGGCAATCTCTTGGTCCCTAGGCCGCCGATTGGGGACCCCAACTCCAACACACTTGGCCACTTTAGCCTTCGGAGTTGACAGCCTTCTTTCTTTTCTATGTTTCTTCTCGCCGACCAAGGCGAGGCGCTCTTAAGCCGTTTCAAACACGGAAGGGAAGGGGCCCATCTACTACTAAATCATACCTTTCGGACGTTGCCACCGCTCAATCCACCCCTGCAGAAAGTTGGTATTCAGGAGACGGAAACTATGTCAAGAAGGTGGAACTAGGAATAAGAATAGGGATCCACGTCGAGCCATCCTGACGGACGAGCAGCATCAATTGAATCGGCAGACACAAAGACGAAGACAGAGACGAGCTAAGGTTACGGGTTTCGAAAGGTGTTAGGCACCGAACCCGCCTGATCAAGATGATCAGTCTCTACTACGATCCAAAAATATCTTACGGTCAACATTCAAAGACTAAAAGTCAAACTAAGGTCCAATCATCATCAAATTGCATTAGAATTACTAAACAAATCCTACAGTTAAAACAATTACATGGATTCTCGAATTTCGCATAATAAAATCCCACGATTGATGAGGTTTACGTGGCACCAAAATTTAGTGAATTGATTCAGTCATATTTAGAAAAAAATGAAATCAATTAATACTTTGTACACAAAGTTAATGAATTGGCTCATTGACGACAATTATCAAAGAAATTCGATTTCTGAATCGTCACATACACAAAATTAGTGAGTCGACTCATATATTATTAATCAAAGAAATTCAATTTTTTTTAATTACCACATATATTACATTCAGTGAGTCGACTCGCAATTTTTTTATCAAAGAAATTTGATTTTTGAATTGCATATGCATCCTAAAATCAGCGAGTTAACTCACAAATTATTAATCAATGAAATTGAATTTTTGAATTTTCACGTGCATTAAATCGGTGAGTTACCCACGTGTCCAAAAAAATTGATTCGAACTTTTAATGCCCCCAAAATCAGTGAGTCGACTCGTTGATTTTCATTGAGAAAATTGATTTTTTAATTTTTCGTGTATTCACAAATTCATGTATTGACCCGATAATCTTAACACCAATGAGCCGATTCATCAACTTGATATCAGCGAGTTGATTCAATCAATCTATCAATAAAAACGAACGAATTGATTCACTAATATTTCGAAAATTTAAAGTTGGCCATTAGTGCCACGTATACCCCAAAAACCGGTAAATTGATGCATAAAAATACGCAATCAAGAATCACTAAAATAAAATAACAAGATGGAAGCATAAAAAAAATTCTCCTAACCTATCACCATGCAAAAATAAAACATAAAAAATATTCCTCTAACCTAACTCCATGCAAAAATAAAATGAAACATATAAAAGAGTGTAAATAAAATGAAACATATAAAAGAGTGTAAAAAAAATCTAATCTTATTGATAAAAACTCAAAACCGCATAAAGTAAAAAAAATTTAATTCTATTGATAAGCAAACATAAGGAATACATAAGAGAATTTCTAATCCTACCAATGTACATGAGCAAGTAAGAAAATAAGATTTTATAAAATTATTTTCCTAATCTTATTGCCATGCAGAAACAAACAACACACATAAACAATGCATCTCGTTCAAAATGCGACAAAATATCACATGGTATCAGAAAAAAAAAGAACTAAAAAAAAAGTAATAATAAAAAAAAATAAGATCATCTCATAACCATGTCTATGATAATCATAACACCAAAATTTACAAGAAACTTTAATGTGAACGGGGGCAATTTACATAAAAGGGGAAGATAAAATAAAAATAAATAAATAAAATAAAGAAGGGCTTACAAAAGAATAGCGGATTGTTTCCTTCAGGTATAACTCTAAGATCGGTGAGTACTCGATTGATGTTTGCTGTGAGCGGCGAGGTTGATCTGAGAAATATTACAATGGTTAGAAAAAAGAAAAAAAGAAAAAAATGGATGGATTTCTGTTTCATGTATGAGGCCAAGAGGTAATAGTGGCTGAGAGAAGTAGATGGAGGTTGGGAGATGGAGAAAGGTCTGAGAGGGTGTGGGGCAGCAAGAGGGGTTTAAAACGCGAGAGAGATAGAGAGGAATGTTGAAAGAGGAGGCTTGATAGATGATGTTGTAGCAATGTCTGCTATGGAATGAGGGTGAAGAAGATAGAGAAGGGACTGGCAGATGAAAGGGAAGAAGAGACTTGTTAGAGGAGAACATGGGTGAGAGGGGGTGTTCTAGAGATGATGGAGGCTGAAGAAGATGGCTGAGTCATTTTGTGAAGGAAATGAAAACAGATAGAGGTGGCCGGGCAGAAATATCTGTTGTTGGCAGAGAAAGAGGTGGCTGTGCTAGGATACGAAGAAGATGAAGATGCAAGGGCTGAGATGTGAGAGATGAAGTGTAGAGAAAGGTTGTGGGCGTTAATGGAGTTACTGCTGTTTCTTTTTTCTTTTTAATGGTTGCCTCTAAAAAAAAATCGTCCCCCTTTTGTTGATCATAGTAACTCATTTATATGGAGCCATCAGAGTAATTGGGAGAGTAGTTGCTTATAGAGAAATGGGAGAAGAAGTGGGGAAGAAAGATGGAGTGAGTGTGGTCCAAAACATGGGTCGTTGGAGAAGAACACGATGGGAGAGTGCCCACGTTCTTCTTTTCTGTTTTTTATTTTATTTTTATATCATTTTTTATTTTTATTTTATTTTATTTTTAATAATGGGGGAGGGACATTCCATGTTACCCGTACTATGGTAATTTCCCGCTAATGAGTTGTGATTGGTTAATGAATTGATTTTGCTTCGATTGGCTGATTTCGAAATTTTTTTTTTAGTCAATATTTTGATTTGAAATTTAATTTGATGTTTTAAATTACATTTGAATTTGTATTTGATTTTAAATTTTGAATTTCGATTAGAATTTAATTAGAATTTTGATATTAAATTTGGTTGTTGGTTGATTTGAATTTAATTTTTGATTGGTTGATCGTTCGATTTTAATTTTAATTTTACATTTTAATTGGTTGGGTGATTTTCAATTTGATTTTAATTTGAGTTTTAATTGTTTAATTTGAATTTTATTTTTAATTTAAATTTTGACCGGGTTGATTAATTTTATTATTATTATTATTTTTAATTTGAAAATTTTTTTGATTGGATTTAATTGTTCGATTTTAATTTTAGTTGTTTGATTTAATTTTAATTGTTTGATTTTAATTTTTAATTATTTGGATTTTTTAATTTGAATTGTTTAATTTTTAATTTGAATTTTATTTTTAGTTTAGATTGGATTTCGATTTACATTGTCCTTAGGATCGGGATCTCTAAATTGTAAAGTTGAATATTGAGGGGTATTTTCGTCTTTTGGTGATTTTTACAGATTTTTCTCGAACTTCTCTGTTTTCATCGATTTGGGTCTCGTTAGACTCAAAATCACATTCTGAGTGCAATGGAAGTACTTTCGAGATTCTTCGGAGGTCCGAGGTATATGAGGGGTATTTTCGTCATTTTGATAATTTTTTACAAATTTTTATAAATTTCTTTGTTTTCATCGATTTGGGTCTCGTTAGATACGAAATCACATTCTGAGTGCAATGGAAGTACTTTCAATACTTTTTGGAGATCCAAAATTTATGAAAGGTATTTTCATCATTTTGATGATTTTTTACGAATTTTTTTTTAACTTTATTGTAAGGTTTCTTTCAGTCACTGTGTGAGCATTTCTAAGTTCTAAAATTTTATTTTTCTAGTATAGCGAGATCTCTAAGTTATCGAATTGTGTAACGAACCTATGCGTATGTGCTTGCTAAGTCAGGTGTAAGGTATGGCGATCCTAAGCGTGCATAAATTTCTAGGTCGAGTAGTGACGAGTAGGGGGGATGAAAAGACTAGAAACGGAACGAATCAAGTAGTACTCACAAGCCTTCGAGTTCTTTTATATTCATCATTAGGAATCCACCAAAATTGGGTGACGAATTGTCGAATTAGGCAGATGCAATAATGGGGTGTCTACATATGCCCCTCTTTGGCAGAGGGTGGAAGCAAATCAGATGCCCAATCTATTGTGATAGATAGTGCGACATCTGAATGCCAAAGCTAGTGACAGTCCATTTTGCAGCCTGATTCGGCAATTTGTCAAAATGTCCAGATCCTTGAGAATAACCTCTCCTTGGAAAAATGTCAGATCCTTGAATTTTGAAAAAATTCTCCTTGACTAATGCAAATGCAATGTGAGTGCACGTGTGTGCCATTGGGTTGTGATGATTTTGAAAATGTGCATCTCCATTCTGCACATTCTTGCTGAGAGGATAGCAAACTGTGTAAGGTCAACAAAAAATCCGTGCAACATGTTTTTTGCAGAAAATCAGATAAAGAATAAACTGAGCAGGTATGAGTAAAATCTGAGATGAATCTCAGCGGGTCTGAGCAAAATCTGAGAATCTGAGTAAATTCGAGAAAACCCTCAACGATATCTGAGCAAAATCTGAGAAAGCTCTCAGTGGTGTTTGAGCAAAATCCGAGAAAACCCTCGGCGGTATCTGAGCAAAATCCGAGACGAATCTCGATGGGACTGAGCAAAATCTGAGTAGGTCTGAGTAAAATCCGAGATGACCCTCGACGGTATCTGAGCAAATCTGAGAAAACCCTTGATGGTGTCTGAGCAAAATTCGATAAAGAATATCGACAGGTCTGAGCAAAATCTGATTAGGTCTGAGTAAATTCCGAGATGACCTTTGGCGGTATCTGAGCAAATCCGAGAAAACCCTCGGCGGTGTCTGAGCAAAATCCGAGACAGAATCTTGGTAGGTCTGAGCAAAATCTGAGTAGGTCTGAGTAAATTCCGAGATAACCCTCTGCGGTATCTAAGCAAATCTGAGAAAACCCTCGGCGGTATCTGAGCAAAACCCGAGAAGAATCTTGGCGGGTTTGAGCAAAATCTGAGTAGGTCTAAGTAAAATCCGAGATGAATCTCGGTGGGTCTGAGCAAAATATTGGAGTAAAATCTCACTGCACAGGAATCATTTTTTTAAAATGGTCAGGTCAACATTTGAACCTCAAGGGTTTTCAAAAAATGCTATCGAAAGGGTAACCTTTAATTTCAGATTTTCTTTATCCTTTGGGGCTGGAATTGATCAGGCTTACTCCCAAAAAAAATGACCCTAGTTTGATAGGACATTATACTGGGGATAATTGAACATATTTTGAAGAGACATGCCCCTAATGTAGGGGAGAAGTGCCCCTCAATATGAAAATTAGAAGTCTTAGATTACCACAAGTGCAATAAGGATTCACTTTTAATTTGGACTTTATTGAAGATCATGAGTTAGGCTCATCTGTTGGAAATAAATATTCACTTTTGAGATTCATCTTAGAGATCACGTTATTCCCCTTTGGCTCGCTTAAGAAAGTAAAATTTTATAGATCAGTCGTAGACGAGATACACATGGCTTTTAAGTCTTTGCCTGACTTAAACTGGGTATTGAAGCTTGGTCATTCAGACTTCTGAGGCTCCAACTCGGCTTGTCTTTTCAGATTCTCGGCTTGATCAAGATTTTCTTTTGATTGCTCTATCTTTTGCCTAGATTGCCTATTCAGGTTTTCAATCTAGCGAGCATGCTCTAATTTTTGCCTAGATCACCTTTAAAGATTTTAGATCTAGCGAGCTTACAATTTTCTTCTTCTTTACTCTGATTGTTGTCAAGGCCGTCCTTTCGGATTTTCAACCTTGCGAGCTTGCTTTAAATTTTACCTAAGCTGTCCTTCCGGGTTTTCAACCTAGCAAGCTATCCTTTTTTTTTAAAAATTTCTGGAGTTACTGTCTGATCACGCTTGCTATTTTCCTCGACCTTTTCGTGCGGTACTTAAGAGGACTTCCTTAGGTGGGCTTAGGAATAGGCTAAGAAAGAAAGGAGACTTGAGGCTCAAAAACCCGAATGCCCCTTGTGTGGCATTCCTTTAAAATAGTTTTCTTTTTCTTCCCCATTTTGAAAATTTTTTTCTTTGCGGGGAACATATATATATATATATATATATATATATATATATATATTTTAATATTTTGAATTGGTCGGGCCTGAAGTAACTTCTCAGGTTGCCTACGTGCCCCAAAATTTTGGAATTAGACCAAAACGTAGTTCGAAAATTTCCTCCCCAAGGTAAGTGATCAGGCTAAGAAAGAAAATGATTATTTTTATTTCATTTTTTAAAATGGCTGCAAGGGGCTGAGAAATGAGATATTTAACTGGGTGACAGGGAAATTGGTTCGACCGAAGATGGCATCCTCAAATGTAATACCGCTTGATCTGATCAAGGTTTGTCGGTTCTGGTAATTCGATGCCATTGTGATCTTGGAGTTTGACAGCTTTCCCAGGCAGTACCTCTTTGACAATAAAAGGACCTCCCCAATTGGGCTTGAATTTGCCTCTAGGATCAAAGATGGGTGCTCGATTTTCTTTAAGTACGAGGTCTTCAGCGTGTAAGTAGCGAACTTTAACCCTTTTATCAAATGCTCGAGCGACTCTTCTCTGATAAGCTTGTACATGGTATAGAGCTCTAAGCCGTTTTTCCTCGATTAAGTTCAACTCTTCGTATCGTTGTCGAATCCAGTTTGCTTCTAATAACTGACTTTCCATTAGAATCCTAAGGGACGGGATTTCCATTTCAACTGGTAAGACAACTTCCATTCCGTACACTAGTGAATAAGGGATGGTCCCAGTGGAAGATCTTATCGAGGTACGGTATGCCCAGAGTGCAAATGGTAATTTTTCAGACCAATCCCTATGCGATTGAGACATTTTCCTGATGATCGTCTTGATATTCTTATTGGTTACTTCAACTGCTCCGTTAGTCTGGGGACGATAGGGTGATGATTTGTGGTGCCGGATCTTGAACTTTGAACATGAAATGACAACATCAACTTTGAAATGTGACCCGTTATCAGATATCAATTCAGAAGGTACCCCATATCGACTAATAATGTGGGATTGGACGAACATGGCAACTTTGGATGCAGTGAGAACAACATATGAAGTGGCCTCCACCCATTTTGTAAAATAATCAATGGCTACCAGAATGTACTCATGTTCATTTGATGCTTTAGGTGTGATCTTACCAATTATATCAATTCCCCAGATAGAAAATGGCCATGGCGAAGTCAAACCAACTAACTGAGATGGAGGTACATATATGAGGTGAGCATGTACTTGGCATTTGTAGCAGGTCTTGAACAGGTGATGATAGTATGTTTCCATTGTTGGCCAATAATACCCCTGTCTCATGATTTGTTTGGCTAACATTTTCCCACTCATATGTGGTCCATAGTTTCTGGAATGCAACTCTTTTATTAACCGTTCAGCTTGATTTTCGTCAACACATGACAAATGAATTTCATCATAAGACCTCTTATATAAGTTTCCTGTGCACAGGATGAATTGGGATGCGAATCTCTATAGGATTTGTCGTTCTTTCCTTGACGCTTCAACTGGGAACTCTTATTTTTCCAATACTTTCTGGATGTCAGTATACCATGGCTTTCCAACAAGGAGTTGAGCAGCGATGTCGACCTGATGGCAATAAGCAGGTTTATCTTTGATTTCGATAGTGATGGGCCTTAGTTTCATGCCTGAAGGCAAATGGATCATCGAAGAAAGATTAGCCAAAGCGTCAGCGAATCTGTTTTCTTCCCTTGACAGATGTTGGAACAAGATGGCTTTGAACTTCCTTATTAAATTTAGCAGATACTCGTGATAGGGTTTCAATTTCATATCCTTAGTTTTCCATTCTTCCAACGATTGATGTATAACCAAGGCTGAATCTCAGATTCAAAGCAGTCTCAAGCCCAGTGATGCATGCTTCGTATTCAGCTGTATTAGTAGTATCGGAAAAAGTTATCTTAATGGCGATCGGGATGTGGCATCCTTTAGAAGAGAACAAGACTGCCCCTATTCCAAACCCATTCTGATTCGCCGCTCCATCAAAGTATAACTGCCATACTCTATCTAGCGATTCTTCTTCAAGATTCAGGATATTTTCATTTGGAAATTGATTGATAGGTCTTGTTCCTTTTGCCACTAGGTGATCAGCCAAGTATTCTGCTACCGTTCTTCCCTTGATAGACTTCTGCGTAACATGCGTAATATCGAATTCTGATAACAACAACAACCAACGTGCAGTTCTACTTATCAATGCCGGTTTCTCGAAGAGATATTTTAGGGGGTACATCCGAGATAACAGAATGACAGAATGAGAGAGCATGTAGTGCCGAAGCCTTTGAGTAGCCCATACTAGTGCCAAGCAAGTCTTTTCGAGAGTTGAATACTTTCGTTTATACTCTAACATCTTATTGTTGATATAGTAGATGGCCCTCTCTTTGTGATTGTCTTTGTCGTACTGTGCCAGCATGCATCCTATAACTTCTTCCGTGACTGACAAGTAAAGGAGAAGAGGTTCACCTGGGGTAGGTGGAACCAAAATGGGCGGATTTAAGAGATACTCCTTAACTTAGTCGAAAGCTTTTTGGCATTGCTTATTCCATACTGTCAGCTAGTTCTTCTTGAAAAGCTTGAATATAGGTTTGCACACATTGGTGAGCTGAGCGATGAATCTGTTGACATACTAAATTCTGCCTAAGAACCCCTGAATCTGTTTTTCAGTCTTAGGAGGTGCCATTTCTTGTATAGCTTTGATTTTTTCAAGGTCTACTTCGATTCCCTTTTGACTGATTACGAATTCAAGTAATTTTCCAGAGGTCACTTCGAATACGCATTTTTGAGGGTTAAGGTGTAACTGGTATTTTTTTATCCTTGTAAGAAACTTCTCTAGTATAGTGACGTGTCCCGATCGTTCTTTGGATTTCACTATCATGTCATCCACATAGACCTCGACCTCCTTGTGTATCATATCGTGTAATAAGGTTGTAGCTGTCCTCTGATAGGTAGCCTCAGCGTTCTTCAAACCAAAAGGCATGACTTTATAGCAAAATGTTCTCCATTGTGTGATGAATGATGTCTTTTGCATGTCGTGAGGGTCCATCTTTATCTGGTTGTACCCTGAAAATCCATCCATAAATGAAAGCATGGCGTGCTCTACTGTATTATCGACCAAGACATCTATGTGAGGCAACGGAAAACTATCCTTTGGACTAGCTTTATTTAAATCTCTGAAGTCCACGCACATTCTTACTTTCCCATATTTTTTGGGAACTGGGACTACATTAGCAATCCATTCTTGGTACTCTACCACTTCCAAGAATCCAGCATTGATCTGCTTAGTGACCTCTTCTTTAATCTTCAAAGTCCATTCTGGCTTCATACGTCGGAGTTTCTACTTTACTGGCCAAGCATCGGGATGCAATGGAATCTGATATTGAACAATATCCGTACTTACTCCTGACATGTCCTCATACGGCCAAGCGAATACGTCCTTGAACTTTTTGAGCAAATCCACTATCCCTTCGCGTTCCTCGGGAGATAAGGTGACTCCAATTTGAATCTCTTGAGGATTATCTTTAGTCTCGAGATTGACTAATTATGTTTCTTCCATTACAGGTTGAGCTTGTCGTTCATCTTCTTGTTCAAGTAGCTTAATTAATTCGATAGGATTTTCTTCATCAGAAGATTCGTCCTTCGAAGTCAGATTATCAGTTAAGTCATTATTACACTCGGGGTAATAAATTTTTTTTTCTATTTCATTAAAGATAGATGGGGTGACAAGACTTACTGTAGACTCGACAGACTCAACATGACTAGACTCAACATACAACAAAGGACTCATTACATGGTAATTGGAAAGGGACCTGACTGCGGGTTTGATTACAGACTGTGTGTTTTGAGCACCACTTTTGACTGACATGTTTCCTTCTTCGAGAAACATCTGACCAATATTGAGGGAATCCACGATTGTCTGCCAATCACTTGCTCCTTCGACTTCTTCAGTTGCTCTATCTTCTTCTTTGTCAGGCCAACCCATCCCAAAGAAAATCTCAAATCCTGGTTGGCTAGTACCCGTGATATGGTCGATGAAGTGTTCTGAAAAACCATAATAAGGGAAATTTTCCCCTACTTTCACAAAATGTCCATTAAGGGTTTTACGATAAGGCTTCATGTTGATTAGATCGATGACATGCCCTTGTCTCCTCGCATTTGCCTTATCTTTCCTTATCTTCCAATATCGGGCCCAATCTTCTTTGGTAGGTTCGTACCTCAATCCGAATGTCCCAACTACTTCTTGAATGGTCAGTGATGAGTGTCTCCAAACACTCAATTATACGCACATTTTCCGGATATTTATCTTGATTTTTGTACCTATTTCTCTATATTAAGATAATAATCATGATAAGCCTCAAACCACCACGTTGCATGTTAATTAGGCTTAATTATATATAAATAAATTCATTTACTAGATAAATCTAATTACGTGTGTTTCTTGTGCAGAAAATCAACAATTTGGAATCAAAATCTCAAGGCAAAAGCATTTGGGCCCACTTTGGAATGCCCTAACACTTTGGAATGCCTTAATCCTTAACTCATATTCTCCTCTTTTGTCTTTTTGTGCAAAGAAAAGTGGAGGCTACTTTTAGACTCTTCTACACACATTTTTCTCTATAAATAGAGCCTTCATTTCTAGAGAAAGGGTCCCATCGTGGTTTTCTAATCCAAGACTCCTTTAATCTAAGGCTCTTTGCCTATTATCTTATTTTTTGTATTTTCATTTTCTAGTTATTTCCTTTTGGCTAGTTAGTCTTGTAAGAAGTAGAAGAAGAAGAAGTTGTAATTTTCTCCATGAAATGAAGAAAAGTTCTTTCATCTCTTATCTTCCCTCTCTTGCAATGACATTAGGCTAAGTTCCCCTCCATTGGAGAGTGGAAAAGCCTAGAGTAAGTTCTTGTGTTATTTTTAATTTCATGTCTTTCTTTTATTTAAAATGCTTATGAATTCTCTTTAAGTTTCTTGCACCTATTATTCTTAATATAGATACTTTATGCTTAGATTAGATCTAGATAAAGTATGCTTAAACTAGATAATTGGTAGTAGGAAGTTTTCAAAGAATTCTATTTGGTTTATATTCCCTTATTTCATTTCATTTGCAAAACTTTCCGATCTAAGGAGCTAACACCAAGCCCTTACGATTGAGTTATAAAAAAGCTTGAAACTAAGAATTGCTCATCAACATGTTCTAGGTAGATCCACATCTAATGGTGTTTTAATTTCATAAGTTTACTTGCTTTTAATTTCATTTACTTTAGTCTCTTTTCTAGTAATTTTACATTTTCTTATAAGTTCAAAAATACAAAGAAAAACAGTTTTAATTCCTTTTAGTTAATTTGAATTTTATCTTCTTAGCTTAACTCTATTCCTCCTTTCTCTTGGGTTCGATCCCCTACTTGCCCCACAAGTAAGGTAAACGTAAGATTATTATTAACTCCGGTGAGAAGAACAACGATAGTCTCATCAGAATTTTGGCGTTGCTGCCGGGGAAAGGTAAAGGTAGTAGTGGTAAGTTTTGATTTAAAATTTATTTTTTTTCATTTTTATTTTATTTTATTTTTTTCTTTTGGTTTCTTTGTATAAGTTCAAGTGTTCTTGAGATTTTAAGAGAGAAGAAAGAAGAAAAAAACATTGAAAAAAAAAAAAGTCATTCTCGTTTTCTTTTTCACCCTTGACAGCAGAACTTAAACTGACAGTAACTTTCTACTCCGATCTCCGATTATCTATTAGTGTATATCGATTTGGGGTAGAACGAAATTTTCTATAAAATGTGACAAAGTCAGCAAGATAGCGATAAGTCAGATTCTGTTTTTGAGTCCATTTACTATCATTTCTACTAACATTTCTATTTTGCTTCTTGTAGGTGAATATTTTTTTTCTTCTTTTCATTCAATTTCCTTTAATCTTTAGTTAGGTTTATTTTTCTATTTTAGAAACTCTTGAGTAGGATTTCTTATAATTTTTATTAATTATCCAAGAAGGCTTGGATTGTAATAGACTAAGGAAGGACGACGGGTGGACAATACCGTCACGGCTCCTTAGGTTCGCACACCAAAATTGGAGTTGGTGGCCTAAGTCGACTCAAACCGTCTTCACCCCATCTAGCACGGGAGGTAATCCCGAAACACCCACGCCTCTCTTTGCTAGTGGGTTACTCCTTGCCTTTGTATGTTATTTTTTCAATTTGCACACACTTAGAATAGTTAATTAAGTAGTAAAGAGCACCCCTCTCCTAGGGATGGCATGATAAGATAAGGATTGGAAGTCATTACCAATTCCTTGCTCTAATTAGGATAATCAATTCACTAGTCATCCAATCAAATTAATTAAAATCAATTAGACTTGACTATAGGGCCCACGAGCTCAATAGGAGAAATTCCGCTTCAAGTTGTGCCAATTGCGCTTTTTGGTCATTTTTGTATCTAGTAAGATCTTGCCCTTTAAGGGGATAGACTCAGTCTATTCAAGAAAGGAAGGTATTTAAGCGTGCTCTTGCTTATGCATTATGCGCCTCCTCCGATCTGGAGATCCAAATGATTCAAACTTGACTTCATAGAATCGAGTTGGAAGGCTAGTTGCGCTATTTCTACCCAGTTAAGCGCTGTCTAGCTTTAGGCAACCTATCTAGGTCCAGTCTTTTCTTTTCGTGATTGTTTGATCGACTGTGTGATTTGTATGCTTGGTAGACGTTCACAAAATAACGTGTTAGAACCATTTGATCCTGATATCGAACGTACCATCAGTAGGATACGCAAGACACCATCAGTAGTTATGATGGGTGATCGAGAGCGAACTCTCAATGAGGTCTTCGCTCCAGCTTTCGCATCTCCTCCCACATGCATTGTTTTACCGTTGAACAATGCACCTCAGTTTAAAATTAGGGCTGCCACCATCAATATGCTTCCTAAGTTCCACGGTTTAGAGCATGAACAACCTTACACCCATCTTAATCGATTCTTGACTATATGTCAAACTTTTAGAAATCAGAATCTAGATGAGGAGAATATCAAGCTTATTCTGTTCCCGTTATCCTTGGAAGACCATGCAGCTGCGTGGTTGAACTCCCTAACACCCAATTCCATATCTACCTGGGATGTTCTATAAAAAAAATTTATGGCCAAATTCTACCCCGTGCCCAAAACTGAGAAAATGAAGGACTCTATTAGAAATTTTAGAGCCCATCCTGATGATGAATTTTCCCAAACTTGGAAAATATTCAATGATTTATTGGTCAAGTGCCCACACCATGGCATTGACAAAGCACAGTTGGTGCAAAGTTTTTATAGAGGATTAACAATGAATCAACGTACCTTAGTCGAGTCAATGCATAAGGGTCAGTTCATGAACCAGAATCCCAACCAAGCGTATGATTTCCTCGTAGAGTTAGCTGAGAGTGCTCAAAATTGGAGTACTAACCAAGAAGATTTTGATAGAGATGATCCGGTTAGGAAGACATGCATGTATGAGATGAAGGCAGACCTTGATCTCAAAAATGTCATGTGTAGTCTAGTGAGTGGGATGAATAATCTCACGAAGAAGTTAGATGCCTTTACCATCTCAGCATCCATACCTCACCTAGACCCTCGTACAATTTCGCAAGTGACTGTAGAACCGAGTTCTTTGTGCGTCATATGCGACGGCAATGACCATTTGGTCGAGTGTTGTCCCACCTTACCTCAAATCAAAGCTGAACAAGCAAATGCGATTAATGGCTATAATGCTTTTAAGAAGCCAACTCCAAACTCTTTTAGCCAAACGTATCACCCAGATAATAGGTTTCATCCTAATTTCTCATACAGACAGAACGAACCTATTCAATCTAGTGGTCCGTCAGGTTACAATAGGAGTTTTCCTAGGCAATCTGGTTCTTCCACAAACCAAGCCATTGTTCCTCAAGACCCTTATCAACCCCAACAATTTTCCGATTGCAGAGCCATCATACCAGATCCCATTACCAATTACCAGCAGCCTACCCAACAACAGTCGTCCTTAGAATCTATGATTGCCGAGTTGATGAGGCAGCAACAACAGTTCATCCAAACTCAACAGCAAACCCATCAAAATTAAACTCAGATTAACCAGGTCACTGCGCAATCCATAGCTAAGATGGAAGTTCAATTGGGGCAGTTAGCTCTTTCCTTGAGTGGGAGAGAGAAAGGTCAATTTCCTAGTCAGACTATCCCTAACCCTAGAGGTCAACCTTCGATTCCAAACGGATCAAAAGGTCAATACGAAGTAGGAAGCCATTCTGGAGCTCCACAAGACTCAGTCCAGGCTATCCACACCTTGCGTTCGGGAAAGAAGGTAGACAACAAGGTCCAACCTATTGACACGTGAGAAAAGATCTTAGAAAAGGACAAAGTTCAAAAGAAGCCATAGAGTCTCCAACAGAGAAGAAGAAAGATTTGGAAAATCCTCCTATCATTTTGTCAATTCCAAAAGCTCCATTTCCCAATCGCCTTAGAGATTTTAAAAAAGGTAAGCAGTTTGAGGGTGTCTTAGAAGTCTTCCAAAATGTGCATATCAATATCCCATTCCTATATGCCATTAAGCAGATACCTTCTTATGCGAAATTCTTAAAGGATTTGACCACAACTAAAAGGAAAACACCATTTCCTCGGGAAGCTATTATGGTAGTCCAAGCTTCGTCACTCATCCAACAAACGATTGCACCAAAATTTAAGGATCCTAGATGTCCGACAATTTCTATTCATATTGGAAATCAAGTGGTCGAAAAATGTCTCTTAGACTTAGGGGCCAGTGTGAACCTTTTACCCTATTCGGTTTATAAACAATTAGGATTGGGGGTTTTGAAACCCATAGATATCACGTTGAGTCTAGCCGATAGGTCCATAAAAATTCCAAAGGGTATAGTTGAGGACGTGATAGTTAATGTCAAAGATTTCTATTTTCCTATTGACTTTGTTGTCTTAGACACAGGGCCGGTCATCAATTCGAACAGTCATATTCCTATCATCTTAGGACGTCCATTCTTAACCACGTCTGACGCAGTCATTCGTTGTAGAAACGGAATTATGACTTTAGCATTTGGGGATATGAAAGTGAAACTGAACGTCTTCCACAATTTCCAAGGAATTGATGTAGATGATGGTATGGAGGAAGTGAACATGATAGATCGCTAGTCAATCAAACGTATCAAGAATTAGGGTACTCTGATCCCCTAACAAAATGTTTGGCTCATTTTGGCCTTGACTTGGACGTAGAAGAGTCTATAAGCGAAGTCAATGCTTTGCTTGAATCCGTTCCACTCTTAGATTCTGTGCGGTGGCACGCAAAAGCTGAAAGTCTTCCTGTACGCACATCCAATCTTGTTCCTTCTCATGTCGAGCCTCCAAAATTGGAACTCAAGTCTCTTCCAGAGACCTTGAGATATGCATTTCTTGGCAAGAATCAAACCTTGCCTGTGATCATTTCCTCTCACCTCAATGAAGTCCAAGAGGGAAAGTTGTTAGGAGTATTAAGGGAACATCAAGAAGCTATTTTTGAGCATAGCTGACATCAAGGGAATTAGTCCATCTGTGGTGATGCACCACATTCGTTTAGAGGATTTTGCTAAACCTTCCTTAGAACCTTAGAGACGACTAAATCCTATCATGAAAGACGTGGTTCGGATGGAAGTGATGCAATTGCTAGATGCGGGTATTATCTATCCTATCTCTGACAGTCATTGGGTGAGTCCTATACAAGTAGTTCCTAAGAAATCTGGTATCACTGTGATAGTGAACCAAGACAACGAATTAATCCCCACTCGAGTCCAAAATGGATGGAGAGTGTGTATCGATTATAGGAAACTCAACTCGATGACTCCTAAGGATCATTTTCCCTTACCTTTCATTGATCAAATGTTAGAGCGTCTAGCAGGACATTCTTATTATTGCTTCTTAGATGGTTATTCCGGGTACAACCAGATACCTGTTGCTCCAATCGATCAAGAGAAAACAACATTCACCTGTCCCTTTGGAACTTTCGCGTATCGTCGCATGCCTTTTGGATTATGCAATGCACCCGCTACTTTTCAACGGTGCATGATGAGTATATTTTTCGACATGCTAGAAAGATATCTCGAAGTGTTCATGGATGATTTTTCAATTTTCGGACCAAGTTTTGAGGAATGTCTCCATCACTCGACTTTGGTCCTTGTACGTTGCAAAGAGGTCAATCTAGTCCTCAATTGGGAAAAATGCCATTTCATGGTAACATCGGGGATTGTGCTAGGGCACATTGTTTCTGCTAAAGGGATTGAGGTAGATAAGGCAAAGGTAGGTCTAATTGAAAAATTACCACCTCCTAGAACGGTCAAAGAAATTAGGTCATTCCTAGGCCATGCGGATTTTTATCGTAGATTCATTACAGATTTCGGGAAAATCTCGAAGCCTTTATGTGAGCTATTGGGAAAGGATGTTCCTTTCGACTTTTTAGAGTCATGTCTCTCTGCGTTCAACAAGCTCAAGTCTGAGTTAACCTCAGCACCCATTATTCAACCTCCAAACTGGAGCATTTCATTCGATGTTATGTGCGACGCTTCAGATTATGCAATAGGCGCTGTTTTGGGTTAGCGAATTGAAAAACAACCTCATGTTATCTAATATGCTAGTAAAACCCTTAACGATGCTCAGCTTAACTACTCTACAACGGAGAAGGAAATGCTAGCAGTGGTCTATGCCGTTGAAAAATTCCGCCCCTACCTTATAGGATCTAAAGTTGTGATCTACACAACCACGCAGCATTGAAGTACCTTCTATCAAAGAAAGATTCTAAAGCAAGATTAATCCGTTGGATTCTTCTACTTCACAAGAGTTTGATCTCGAGATCCGAGACAAAAAAGGGGCAGAAAATGTCGTAGCTGATCACTTGTCTAGGATAGTTAACAAGCCATCCGAGGAATCCTTACCCATCTCTGAATCCTTTCCCGATGAGCAACTTATGCAAATCTCTCAAGCCAATGCTCCATGGTATGCGGACATTGTCAACTACCTAGTTACAGGTCAATTCCCAGTAAAAATGATTAGTCAAGAGAAACTTCGTCTTCTGTCAAAAACAAAATGGTATTTCTGGGATGAACCATACTTATTTAAGTATTGTCCCGATCAAATCATTAGACGTTGTATTTCAACCTATGAGCAAGTCAGTATCCTAGAGTTTTGCCATAATCATGCCTGCGGAGGGCACTTCAGTGGTAAGAAGACCGCCATGAAAATCTTACAATGCGGTTTTTTCTAGCCTAGTATTTTTCGTGATGCCCACGAGTTTAGCAAATCTTGTGATAGATGTCAGAGATTAGGAAAAATCTCTAAGAGAAATGAAATGCCTCAAAATCCTATCCTGATCATCGAAATTTTTGACGTGTGGGGTATAGACTTCATGGGACCCTTTCCTATCTCCCAGGGTTACCAATACATCCTACTTGCCATTGACTATGTGTCAAAATGGGTCGAAGCTATGGCATGTAGAACTAACGATCACAAAATTGTGATAAAATTCATCAAGGAGACGATTTTTTCAAGATTTGGTACTCCACGAGCTATCATAAGTGATGGTGGCTCGCATTTTTGCAACAAGATATTTGCTGCGTTGATGAAGAAATACCTCATAACGCATAAGGTTGCCATACCTTACCACCCACAAACAAGTGGACAAGTAGAGATTTCTAACAAGGAAATAAAGACTATCTTAGAAAAAACAGTCAATCCTTCAAGGAAAGATTGGTCTTTGAGATTGAGTTATTCACTCTGGGCCTATAGGACTGCATTCAAGACACCCATAGGGATGTCTCCCTACCGATTAATTTTTGGCAAGGCCTGCCATCTCCCTGTAGAACTAGAACATCGTGCATATTGGGCGATCAAACGCCTCAACTTTGATTTTGATAAAACCGGTGAGAAGCGAAAGTTACAACTAGACGAGTTAGAAGAGATTAGAAATGACTCGAATGATTGTGCCAAAAGGTACAAAGAGCGTACCAAATTCTTTCACGATAGACACATTCTTAGGAGGAATTTCATTCCTAATCAAAAAGTTTTGTTGTATGATAATAGACTCCCACCTTTCCTGAAAAACTTAAGTCTCAATGGACTGGCCCATAATTATCCAAACAGTTACCCCCATGGTGCTGTTGAAGTCCTTAATCCTAAGGACGGATCCACTTCAAAGTGAATGGCCAACGTCTCAAACCGTTTCTCGAGTATGTTCCGCAGGAGGAAGTTCTTTTTCTCGATGATCCCGTCTATCAAAATTAACTATGTTTTCGTCTAGCTAAAGACGTTAAACTTAGCGCTTCTGGGAGGCAATCCATGCACTTCAAGGGACATTGTGTTAAATATCAACATGACTATAAGGTCTTTCTCAGGTGCTATCTAACCCACTTCATTTCATTTTGTCAATTTCAATTTTACCTTTGCATGTATATGTTGAAATATTGAGGACAATATAATGTTTAAGTTTGGGGGTGTATGGGTTGGATTTCCACTTATTATTTTCTTTTTTTATACAAAAAAAAATTGAAAAATATTTGGTTGGCAACTTTGTTATATTTTTCTCAAAGTCTTAGCTTGTATCTTTTAAGCACTTAGTGAAAATATTTAATCAGTCTTCAATTGGAAGCTATGATCTGGAGTCCCCATTTATGTTTCTCTTAGGCAAAAATTAGAGCAAAGTTATCTTTTGGTTTATAGTCACTTCTAATAAGGTTAGCAAGAGTTTAGATTGTATTAAAAGAGCTTGTTACCTTCTTTCTACCTAGAGTTTAAGGAAAAACTAGGTTTGATGAACTTTGACTTCCTTGTTCAATTGGTTGGTTGATTAGAAGAAAAACAGAACTGGATTGTATACACCTTGTACAGCAACCATTGAATTAGACTGGGTACCTTGAAAAGGGCTGCCTACTTTTCTTAGAAAAATAGTGAAGAAGTAATAAAAAAAAAGTCAAAGATCCAAAAGTTTATGTAAAGTTTTAGTAGGGTGAAAGCCATCAAGTGTAAAAATGTGAGTATACTGGAATATCACAGATAAAGCCCCTTAGAGGTATTAAAGTGAATATCCACACTTCTCACTACCCCAGACAGGATGCTAAGTTTAGAATTAAACCCTAAGTTACTCCAGTTATTCTTGAGTAGTTAGAAGGTTGATACTCATTTTGGGAAATCGAATCTCTTAAATTTCTGAGTTAGAATCACTATCGTTTAAAGGTCAATTTAAGTCTAAGTTTTGTCGTAGAGAAATAAGGGTTGGGACTCTATACCAAGCAGTACTTCTAATTGATTGACAAAAAAAAAAAAGACTTGTGCTTTTCAATATAAGTTTTGATTTTGATTATTTTTACTTCAAAGTTGTTTTCAAATTTTGTGGGTATATTTTCTGCAAATCCTCACGAGTCAAACTCGTCCACTAGGGGTAACCTAGCGGTTCAAGGGCTTGCTGCATTCGCTAAATGCAGTCGAGGTGCCTACGAAAGTGGCAGTTTTATTTTCTAGGGACTAGAAAAAGATAAGTTTGGGGGTGTTATGAGTGTCTCCAAACACTCGATTATACGCACATTTTCCGGATATTTATCTTGATTTTTGTACCTATTTCTCTATATTAAGATAATAATCATGATAAGCCTCAAACCACCACGTTGCATGTTAATTAGGCTTAATTATATATAAATAAATTCATTTACTAGATAAATCTAATTACGTGTGTTTCTTGTGCAGAAAATCAACAATTTGGAATCAAAATCTCAAGGCAAAAGCATTTGGGCCCACTTTGGAATGCCCTAACACTTTGAAATGCCTTAATCCTTAACTCATATTCTCCTCTTTTGTCTTTTTTTGCAAAGAAAAGTGGAGGCTACTTTTAGACTCTTCTACACACATTTTTCTCTATAAATAGAGCCTCCATTTCTAGAGAAAGGGTCCCATCTTGGTTCTCTAATCCAAGACTCCTTTAATCTAAGGCTCTTTGCCTATTCTCTTATTTTTTGTATTTTCATTTTTTAGTTATTTCCTTTTGGCTAATTAGTCTTGTAAGAAGTAGAAGAAAAAGAAGTTATAATTTTCTCCATGAAATGAAAAAAAGTTCTTTCATCTCTTATCTACCCTCTCTTGCAATGACATTAGGCTAAATTCCCCTCCATTGGAGAGTGGAAAAGCCTAGAGTAAGTTCTTGTGTTATTTTTAATTTCATGCCTTTCTTTTATTTAAAATGCTTATGAATTCTCTTTAAGTTTCTTACACCTATTATTCTTAATATAGATACTTTATGCTTAGATTAGATCAAGATAAAGTATGCTTAAACTAGATAATTGGTAGTAGGAAGTTTTCAAAGAATTCTATTTGGTTTATATTCCATTATTTCATTTCATTTGCAAAACTTTCCGATCTAAGGAGCTAATACCAAGCCCTTACGATTGAGTTATAAAAAAGCTTGAAACTAAGAATTGCTCATCAACATGTTCTAGGTAGATCCACCTCTAATGGTGTTTTAATTTCATAAGTTTACTTGCTTTTAATTTCATTTACTTTAGTCTCTTTTCTAGTAATTTTACATTTTCTTATAAGTTCAAAAATACAAAGAAAAACAGCTTTAATTCATTTTAGTTAATTTGAATTTTATCTTCTTAGCTTAACTCTATTCCTCCTTTCTCTTGGGTTCGATCCCCTACTTGCCCCACAAGTAAGGTAAACGTAAGATTATTATTAACTCCGGTGAGAAGAACAACGATAGTCTCATCAGTCAGTGCAGTTTTGATCCCTTGTTGTCTACGACCCAAACCCATGCTTGGGAAGAATCTCATGCTTTTGAACATACTGGCCACCCAACAACTAAACGTATTATCGATAAGTACTACTTCTTTCGTAGAATCGTCCCACTGAACAACATAAATGTTTTCAAATTCAAACCTACTGAGTTATATTTCTTTCTGTTCGGGTTGAATTTCAGGTAGCAGCTTAGTTTCGATTTCATTCACAATCCCCATAATTTCGACATCCCCATGAAGTGTGATTGCTAAACCGTCTTTGATGAACTTAATATTTTGATGCAAAGTAGAAGGTACGACCTTGATCTAATGCAGCCATGGTCTTCCTAGTAATAGGTTGAATGATGACTGAATATCCAAGACTTGGAATTCCACAGGGAAGTCTACTATGCCCATGGATATTCGTAGCTACAAAGTCCCTAGTATATCCCTTTTCGTATTATCATAAGCTCTGACGCCTTGGCTAGTTGGTTTGAAGTCTTCTGTCTTGAACCCGAGGCAAGTCGCGGTCTTCAAAAGACAGACATTTAATGCACTTCCATTATCTACCAAAACTAGAGGGATTCTCATTCCGTTGTAGTCAATTGTAATGCGTAACGGCTTTATGTGGCTCGGCCCTTCTTTTGGGAGATCTGAATCTGAGAAGGACAGACTATTTTCAACATGGGTTGCCCCTACTATACAAGCTAGTTAATCGGGAGATGTGTCAATGGAAATTTGGGCTGCGCTTAATGCTTTGAGAACAACTTCCCTGTGAGCTGTGGAGGCCATGAGTAAACCCCAAACTGAAATGTTGGCACTTGCCTTTTTAGTTGTTTGATCACAATATTATCCTCTTCAATAGTTTTTTGGATGGGGTATACTTTTTTCTTCCTTGCCAGGGCTGCTGGATTGTCAACACTGAGTTCCGGTGGCTTAAAGACTCTTCCTCCTGGTGTCATGTGCTTGACTTCATCATAAGAGTGTGGAAATGGCTCGTCTTCTTTGGCCAATAGGTAAGGATCTTCATCTATTACAGAGAATGGGCTTTTCGAGATCATTTGTGCCAAGAGGTGGCTGGTATATGATGGGCTATTGTAGCGAGGTGGGGATAGACAGTATGATTCATCTTCAGTTAGATCAAATGGCTCATGGCTTGTGGCATAAACCTCATTATTGAAAGTTATTCCAACAAGAGGATAAGTGGGTGGTTTGGCGTAGATTGGGTGGATGAGAGAGACTGGGTCGAATGATAGTTGGGTGTTTGAAACCATATTTAGTATTGGCGGAAGCTGATATGCAGGTAGTGGATTGGTAGTGACATTTGACGGTGTTGGGGTAGGAATGATGACTTTTTTATCATCGATGAGATTTTGGATGGCATGGTGGAGAGAGATGCAACGGTCAGTATGATGACCAAGGCTTTGATGGAATTCGTAAAAGACGTTAGGGTTATGTGAAATTGGTAGGGGATTTGACAGAGGTCGAGGCTAGAGAGAGGGTGAGGAGCCCTTTTTCAATAGTTTCTGAAAGGCTACAGTGAGGGTCATTCCTAGATTGGTGAACTGTCGAGGGGGGGCTTTACCTGAATTTGCTTGATTATTGCTTCGAGCTGGGGGTTGAACTGAGGTGGTGGAAGTGTTCGCTATGTAGGCATGGTAGACGTTGGGTTTGAAATTAGTGAAGGGTTTTTTGGCAAAAGAGTTGGAAAGGATCCCAGAGGCAAAAGCATCCTCAAGTTGGCTTCCTACTTGTAAAAGGGATTCAAATGTGTGGAGATACTGGGCAACTAAATGCTGAGCATACCCCTGCTAGAGATTTTTCAAGATGATTGCCACTTGTTCCTTTTTTGATGGTCTATCCCACATCTGTGTAGTCTTAGCCCTCCAGCGACTAATAAAATTAGTAAATTTTTCTCCATTCTTCTGCTTAGTGGTTTCCAAATCCCTTCGAGAAGTTTCGATTTCAGTGCTGTACTTGTACTGGTGCTAGAACATACTTGACATATTTTCCCATGTCCCTATTGCAGTTGAATCTTGGGAGATTAACCATCGTAGTGTTGATCCTGATAGAGTATGCTGGAACAATAATGTCATATGTTCGTCATTGAGGCCCATTGTGAGCATGTTGGTGACATATACCTTGAGATGGGTTTTTGCGCAACGTACTCTATTGAATTTTTTCATTTCTGGCATGACAAACTTCTCGGGCAGACGGAACTTAGGGATTTGATCCAAAGCTTCTATTCCTGCTGCGATTTCATCAATCCCTTTTATTTTCTTCACGGCTATTTCCAACTGAATCATTCTGTTGGCTAACATTGGATTCTCATTAAAATGCTCCTCATTTTCGTCAAGCTCATAAACCTCATCTAGATTCTTAGCTGTGCTACCTTCTGGTTCCTTGCCCCTTTGATCGTCAGGCTGGTCTCTTGTTGACTCAGAGATCTGCTCTAGCACTTCTACCTTGCTTTTTATGTTGTTCATATCCATTGCAAAGACTGCCAGGATCTTACGAATTTTCGCGAGTTTAGATTCAGAAGCCATTTTTTATGGTTCACTTGGCGTTGATGCTCTTTCCAAACGACCTGACTCTCAACTCCAACCAAGTGGCCAACGCTTAAGTTTAGGCACAATAGTATCCTGAAACCCCATAAAAGGTGAATTAAGAATTTGTCTTTTTTTATAGTATTTGCTTTTATTATTATAATTGATGAGTTGTGCTGGTTGAACTTATGTCTGATGAGGTGATTTATTCTTAATTAGGACCTTATAAAAAAAATACTTCTCATGAAAAATCGTACCAATGAAACAAATGCCAACACAAAAGAAATGAGGAGACTCTCCTCTTAAAGCAAAGATGACTTGATCTAGGACTATACATGATTTTCTACTTCTCTCTTCTACTTCTTGAATGCTTGTTGATCTTTTGATTCAATAAGTAACCGATGGTACCAAACAGTAGCTATGTGTTCTACCAAGTGCACAATCAGTTCCTTAATAGGATGATGATTCCTCAGGAACATTGGGATCCATGAAGGGAATCCTATCTATCTTGGTATCATCCTTGGGCAATAAAAAGATGTATTCAGCAGACTAGTGAGCATTACATGATCAGACCCTTTTGAAGCAAGCACAGCGCATTCATCCATTCTTGATCCCAATCTATTCCAATTTACATCTTGTGTAGTCAAATTTGAGAGCCAGTCCTTCCAGTCTTCTATGGATGCAAAGTCCACCAATGTTTGCTTTCTTGTGAATTTTTCCCATTTACTTTCCTTGATTTGCGGGAACTCTGTGATGAGAAGTCGGATACATAACTACAGATAAAGCAAATGTGGACTTCCTCGAAATCCTGCCCCTCCTAGTGCATTCTCATTTGATAATCCCTCAAAAGTATCGACGAGTATTGTGGGGATTGGGTTAACCTTATTTTTAAGTTGTCCGGCAATATCCGCGCAGAAGCCCGGTAACTGATAACCCATCCTAAATGAAACCAGAAAATATGTTGACAATATCCCCAGACATAAAGTAAAATCCCTGGCCTTCCTATGAGGTTCTGGAACGAAATCCCCATGATTTTCTTTTTCAGGAGTTTGATATACTTCTAGGAGTCTTTGCATGTTTAGTAAACCGTGATCTGTGAATTTTCTTACTTTTTTTGGCTTGACTCCTAATTCTTTCGAGAGTTATTTTGTGAATTTGGATTTCAATGGAAGACGAATTATTGGACCCAATGTGTTTATCCCCATAATATTACAATAATCTTCATGAGTTGGACAAAATGTGACTGAACTAAAACGGAATACGTGGTAATTCGGGTCATAGAAATTAGTCGTGGCACATAAAAGGTTCCAATTGACAGTTACTGACTTGAGAGACAATACATTTTGAAGTTCATATGCACCAAAATTGTACTTTTTGATGGTGGTGAACGCATCTAAAGCTCTTTCCATCAACAATTGTATATCACCATGAGCCATCTAACCAAGAAACTAACTCTCATTACTCACACATTAAGCCACATCTATATTCTGGTACGATCTTTAATGTGATTCAACCATTTAAAGAAAGGTCTGATCCATTGAATAGAATTAGTCAGAAAAAAAGAAGTTCAGTTATCACATTTGGACCGATTCTATCCAATGGATTCAAAAAATAATATATCACCTCATTGACATTTAATTGAACCAATTAATGCGATCGGCTTGTATATTGATCCAAAAGATTGACTTACTAATTGGGCTAATGGGTTGAAAAATGATTGGTCAACACAACTTTCTAATTACAATTATTGGGTTGGACTGATATTGCGGGTTCCATTTGAGCGGTGTGGATCGGTCCACCCACTTACCTTTTAGTTAGTTTAGATAAAAGCAACCCGAGAGCACTTATGGTCGATTCGAGTCGTGGCTTAATAGGACCGCACCTAAGTTCTAGGCTTTCTATATGATTGAGGCTAGGCTAGGACAAAGCTTAGGTCACTTTAGTCCGAAACACTGATATACTATTCCAATTTTACCTGGTCAAGCAGCACGTGGTGCTCTAGTTTGATATACCCGAAGGAACTGTACTGAAGTTGTAACGTTCACGGGCATCACCTGTGTTCCGAAGGACCAGATTAGCTTAGATCTGGCTACTGGGTTTATAAGGACATGATATGATGCAAATACGCATGCTCGTGAGTGTGTGCAAAATGACAAAGTGCACCCGGGGCGTTTTTTGAAAATATCCAACCATTCAAATTAAATGCATCCAATCATTAAACCAATTAACAGAGATAAATAATTGAATGTATCTAACCACATGCCAATGAAAGAAAGAACCAAATCTAGTTTAATCTAAAAGTCTCATTGAGTTAACTGGGTTGACTTGAGGAAAAAGTCAACCTAAGGATAGTCTTGGATCGGGTCAAGTTTGACCCTAAAAGTCCTTAGTGGAGTCGCCACTAAAATCGCCTCGACCCCACCCTCCGCTAAATAGTGGATAGGGTTTCGATCTACGTATCTTGGGAATTTTTAAAAGAATCGGGAGTCGCCACCTAGTTTAGGTCTAGGAACCAAAATTAACTCCAAATGGATATGGGTCGGTCTGCGGATCAAAGAGATGGGTAAAAGGTCGGGTTCGGGTTTCGGAAGGTGTTAGCCACCGAATCCGCCTAATCAAGATGATCAATCTATACTACGATCCAAAAATATCCTACGGTCAACATTCAAAGACTAAAAGTCAAGCTAGGGTCCAATCATCATCAAATTGCACGGAATTACTAAACAAATCCTATAGTTAAAACAATTACATGGATTCTCGAATTTCACATAATAAAATCTCATGATTGATGAGGTTTACGTGGCACCAAAATTTACTGAATCGATTCAGTCATATGTGGAAAAAAGTGAAATCAATTAATACTTTGTACACAAAACTAATGAATTGGCTCATTGACGACAATTATCAAAGAAATTCGATTTCTGAATCGTCACGTACACTAAATTAGTAAGTTGACTCATACATTATTAATCAAAGAAATTCGATTTTTTTTAATTGCCACATATATTACAGTCAGTGAGTCGACTCGCAATTTTTTTATCAAAGAAATTCGATTTTTGAATTGCACGTGTATCCTAAAATCAGCGAGTTAACTCACAAATTATTAATCAATAAAATTCAATTTTTTAATTGTCATGTGCATTAAATCGGTGAGTTACCCACGTGTCCACAAAAATTGATTCAACTTTCAATGCCCCCAAAATCAGTGAGTTGACTCGATGATTTCCAATGAGAAAATTGATTTTTTAATTTTTCGTGTATTCACAAATTCATGAATTGACCCGATAATTTTAACAGCAATGAGCCAATTCATCAACTTGATATTAATGAGTTGATTCAATCAATCTATCAATAAAAAGGAACGAATTGATTTAATAATATTTCAAAAATTTAAAGTTGGCCATTAGTGCCACGTATACCCCAAAAACCGATAAATTGATGCATAAAAATACGCAATCAAGAATCACTAAAATAAAATAACAAGATGGAAGCATAAAAAAAAAATTCTCCTAACCTATCACTATGCAAAAATAAAATATAAAAAATATTCCTCTAACCTATCTCCATGCAAAAATAAAATGAAACATATAAAAGAGTGTAAAAAAAATCTAATCTTATCGATAAAAACTCAAAACCGCATAAAGTAAAAGAAATTTTAATTCTATTGATAAGCAAACATAATGAATACACAAGAGAATTTCTAATCCTACCAATGTACATGAGCAAGTAAGAAAATAAGATTTTATAAAATTGTTTTCCTAATCTTATTGCCATGCGGAAACAAACAACACACATAAACAATGCATCTAGTTCAAAATGTGACAAAATATCACATGGTATCAGAAAAAAAAGAAAGAAAAAAAAGTAATAATAATAATAAAAAAAGATCATCTATAAAAGGGGAATTTTTACATCAAAATTAACAAGAAACTTCAATGTGAACGGGGGAAATTTTTACATAAAAGGGGAAGATAAAATAAAAATAAATAAAAATAAATAAATAAAACAAAGATCGGTGAGTACTCGATTGAGGTTTGTTGTGAGCGGCGAGGTTGATCTGAGAAATATTACAATGATTAGAAAAAAGAAAAAAAGAAAAAAATGGATGGGTTTCTGTTTCATGTATGAGGCCAAGAGGTAATAGTGGCTGAGAGAAGTAGATGGAGGTGGGGAGATGGAGAAAGGTTTGAGAGGGTGTGGGGTAGCAAGAGGGGTTTAAAACGCGAGAGAGATAGAGAGGAATGTTGAAAGAGGAGGCTTGATAGATGATGTTGCAGCAATGTCTGCTATGGAATTAGGGTGAAGAAGATAGAGAAGGGCTGAGATGTGAGGATGAAGTATAGAGAAAGGTTGTGGGCGTTAATGAAGTTACAGATGTTTTTTTTTCTTTTCAATGGTTGCTTTTCAAAAAAAATCGTCCCCCTTTTGTTGATCATAGTAACTCATTTACATGGAGCCATCAGAGCAGTTGGGAGAGTGGTTGCTTATAGAGAAATAGGAGAATAAGTGGGGAAGAATGAGGGAGTGAGGGTGGTCCAAAACGTAGGTTGTTGGAGAAGATGGAGAAGGAGGAGTTGGAGAAGAAGACGATGGGAGAGTGCCCACGTTCTTCTTTTCTTTTTTCTATTTTTTTATATCATTTTTTATTTTTATTTTATTTTATTTGTAATAATGGGGGATGCAGATCCCACGTTACCCGTACTACGGTAATTTCCCGCTAATGAGTTGTGATTGATTAATGAATTGATTTTGCTTCCGATTGGTTGATTTCAATTTTTTTTTTATTTTAGTCAATATTTTGATTTGAAATTTAATTTGATGTTTTAAATTACTTTTGAATTTGTATTTGATTTTAAATTTTGAATTTTGATTAGAATTTAATTTGAATTTTGATATTAAATTTGGTTGTTGGTTGATTTGATTTTAATTTTTGATTGATTGATCGTTCGATTTTAATTTTATTTTTACATTTTAATTGGTTGGGTGATTTTCAATTTGATTTTAATTTGAGTTTTAATTGTTTAATTTGAATTTAATTTTTAATTTAAGTTTTGAACCGGGTTAATTAATTTTATTATTATTATTATTTTTTTTAATTTGAAAATTTTATTGATTGGATTTAATTGTTCGATTTTAATTTTAGTTGTTTGATTTAATTTTAATTGTATGATTTTAATTTTTAATTATTTGGATTTTATAATTTGAATTGTTTAATTTTTAATTTGAATTTTATTTTTAGTTTCGATTGGATTTCGATTTACATTGTCCTAAGGATCGGGATCTCTAAATTGTAGAGTTGGATACTGAGGGGTATTTTGGTCTTTTGGCATTTTTACAGATGTTTCTTGAACTTCTCTGTTTTCATCGATTTGGGTCTCGTTAGACTCGATATCACATTCTGAGTACAATGGTGGTACTTTCGAGATTCTTCGGAGCTCCAAGGTATATGAGGGATATTTTCGTCATTTTGATAATTTTTTACAAATTTTTATAAATTTCTCGATTTTCATCGATTTGGGTCTCGTTAGATTCAAAATCACATTTTGTGTGCAATGGAGGTACTTTTGAGACTTTTTCGAGATCCAAAATTTATGAAGGGTATTTTCGTCATTTTGATGATTTTTTACGAATTTTTTTGAATTTTATCGTAAGGTTTCTTTCAGTCACTGTGTGAGTATTTCTAAGTTCTAAAATTATATTTTTCTAACGTAACGAGGTCTCTATGTTATCGAATTGTGTAACGAACCTATGCGAATGTGCTTGCTAAGTCGGGTGTAAGGTGTGGCGATCCTAAGCGTGCGTAAATTTTTAAGTCAAGTAGTGACGAGTAGGGGGGATGAAAAGACTAGAAACGGAACGAATCAAGTAGTACTCACAAGCCTTTGAGTTCTTTTATATTCATCATTAGGAATCCACCAAAATCGAGTGGTGAATTGTCGCATTAGGCAGATGCAATAATGGGGTGTCTACAAGGGTTAGTAAGAGAGAATTGGTAAATATTTTCTTAGTGATAGTGGGTAACCATTTTTGGGAAGAGGAGGGGGGGTATTTATAGATGTTTAGAGGTATAATATGGTGAAAAGTTGAAAGGGGGGATAATGGCATGGGTTTTAGAGGTGAAGGGTATGAAATTTAGAGTGGAAGTGAGGGTAATTGTGTAATGGGTGGAAATGAATAATGCTTAGATCTAAATGGCTTGGATCCTACCCAAATCCATTTGGGTAGAGTGTTTGGTGGGGTGAGATGAGTGATGGTAGATGGAAGGAATGGGGGTGTAAGGGAGTTGTTTGGAGAATGAATGTTAGGTTGGTTGAAGAGATGAGATGTTTAGATTTAGGAGAATGGGTTGTGTAAGGGGTTAGGTGTTTGGATTTTTAGGACGGGTAATGAGATGATGACATGTGTTAAAGGGAGGAGGTGATGTGGTGATGAGATGAATTGATTGGTGATGATGGTTGGTTGATTAGAGAGAAGGGTATGGGATAGTTTGGTGATGATAGTGGGAGGTATGGGTTGAGGTGATTTTGTTGGAGTGTTTTAAGGGAAAGTGATGGGTGGTTGATGGTATTTAGAGAATGGTGATCGGTTAGGGTATGTAGGATATGAGTTGTGATGTGGGTGGTTGATGGTGTTAGAGAGGGATGATGGGTTAGGGTATGGGTGGTGATGGGTTGAGGTGATTTTTAAAGAGAAGTGATAGGTTAGATTAATTGTGAGAGAAAAGTGATGGGGGTAGGTGATTAGATGAAGGATATGAAAGGGGATGATAACATGTGTCACCTTTTGATGATAAAATGGTCATTGGTTTGATGTGGACGATGGTTTATGGGTTAGGGTTGTGGGTTGGATATGGATAATGTCTTGTAGGCTTTGTAGTGTTGGGCTTAGGTTTTGAAGATTGTTTGTAAATTATTTTGGCTTGGGTGGGGATTGTTTTGGGTTGGATTTTGAGGGTAGGTTCATTTTAGGGTTTAGGTGATATGGGATCGATTTTAGGTTAGGGGTAAGCTGAGAAATTAATTTATGAAAGAGTTGAGGGCTTGTGGGTTTTGAATGGGCTTAGGGTATTTGCGGATTCGAAAGCGAAGAGATGGAAGTAGAGGAGGGGTAGGCATCCCAAGTCTCACATTTTTTAATTTATTAATTTTTTTGAGATTTTTGCAATCATTGGTTTGATAAAAAATGCCACGTGTTGGCAAATCGGGCTTTTTAGGCCCGTGAGAGAATTTTATCTAGCGTTCGACTATTCTTGGATACAAAGATGGACCGGTGAGGGTTGACCTTGTGTAGGATAGGTCAAACCCCTTTGGTGGGTCCCTGAGACCATTAGGAGGTCTTAGGGGCCTCGGTTCAATCAAAATACCATTTTTCAGTGATTTGGACCCCTGAGGCCTGTTGGCCAACTTTGCCAAAAGTTGATGTTTTTGAGTGGAGCGGGGTATATGAGAACATGCCGGATCTTTCCTTGTGGGCCCATTAGACCGAAATGTTATTTTTCACTAATTTGGGCCCTTGAGGCCCAGTGATGAGCTTTGTTGAAAAATCAACACTTTTGGGCCCTTTTGAGTATAGGCTCGTTCAAATTGGGGTGTTTACACCAATCAAAACAACTAAATCATCAATTGAAAATTCTCAACCAAAATTCAACAAAACAAATTCAATTTTTAATCAATCTCAAAGATCGGATCAATCGTAAATTAGATTTTAACTAATCAAGCTAATCACGAATTGACCAATCAAATTTCAAATTAAACCCAATTTTCATTGAACCTTGAAAATCTTAAACAACCAATTAATCACTCCAAATTCACAAAAAGAAATAACTTTGATCGACACGTTTTAACCAATAAAGATTTTCATTAAGAGAAATTTATGTTAGATTTTATGCATTCAAAATCCTAAAATATAACTTTTATATACTTTGATTTTTCCCTATAGGATCTAATTTATCACATATCTCAAACATACCATTCACTCAATGTAAAACGAGTTAAGGGTACTTATATTGTATCATTGTGAAATCATTGATTCAAAACATTGGAGGTGTGCCTCTCTATCCACGTGTTCCTCGAAGTTTTGGAACCCCAATCAAATTGATCATTTCTTCTTAGACTACCTTCTCCCTTCTCTTTATATGGATCAGCTAGGTACACTACAAAATTTTCGGTCTTTAGCGGGGGTCAAAAACTGCCACTATTATCAATAGTGATGGCCACGTGTAACGCCACTATAGGTGGCATAGCTAGAGGCCATATGGAGCCCTATAATGGTGGTCAAAAACCACCGCTAATTGATTGTATTACTGTCACTATAGATATAAAGGAGGTCTATAGTGACGATAGTGGCCATCGTAAATTAATTTTATATCGTAGTTATAAATACAATTTGAATGCCTATAGTAGCGATAATGGCCACCACTAATAAGATTTTTTTTACTTTTTTATTTTTTTAATTTTAAAATTATATGTAATTAAATACCTATTTTTATACAACATGTTAATTAAATACAATTACTTAGTAAGTCAAATTAGTTTAAGATACAAGTATAACAAAATAATAAGTCGATTGAATTAAGAGTCAATGCTTATAAATCGATGTTTGTCACTCAAAAAATAAAAACTATCTATCATGGTTGTTGTTGTGGGCACTGTTCATTGTTGGGTTGATTGTGCTGCTTACCAACCTACAATTCATATACATTAATCAAATTAATCATATCAATCAATATTTATTTATTAATAAAATATTTTAAAACACAACATATTCAATTATCAGTGAGAATTTACCTTTCTCATTAGAGTAATGATCAATTCCTTGAGTCTTTCCACCTCAGCATCTCTCACAATTTGTTGTTACTCCAAAGACTCTAGTTTTTCCTTCATCCTAACTTTAGTAGAATCGCTAGAGAAATTTTCGGAAGATGATGGAAATAATTTGTTGCGAGTCGGTCCCAGGCCAACACCACGAACACGACCATGCTTATCAGGACCTAAGACCTGAGATAATACATCATTTCGACTTGTAATATCTTGAGAGCCTTCTGATAATAAACTCAAAAGTTCTGTTATCTTGTCCTGCAAAATATTTAAAAAGTTCTTAGTATTTTTAAATTCAAATATTAGCATAATTGGTTAATCTTTGACGAAAATTATTGTAAAAATAAACTTACAATCTTCTTCACCGTGACCAAATCATTGGGCTTGTGTGTCATGAGAAATAAAATTGCTCGACTTGGCTCAATATTCGTTGAACTCTTTAATTTCTATGTGTATCACATTAAGACAATGACAACAAGATTAGTTTATAATATAAATAATTGGGCATGAAATTGATATATAACATAATAAAAATATATATAAACATTATCATATTTAATACAATCTATACTCTTTGTCCCAACCGTATGGGTTGGTCTATTGAGTACGATTTGTCTTATTTCTATGATTTCGAGACTATACATTAAATAATTTGTGAGAAGTTAAATATATGAGATATAGAGTACCTTATAATTTGTTTGCAACTTTTCATAACTCAATATGTATAAATTTTAAACATAAAATGTACATGCCCCTCCTCCGAATTTCAAACGGCCGCGAGAAAATATCATTGAGCCTCTAAAACATAGGATAGATAATTAGCACATCGGGTTGCATCATCTTTGTATTTATCATAAAATTTGATTTTCAACTTACATTTATAATCTCTCCACTTCTTGTCGATAGATTATAACATAAATTGTTTAAACGTGGGTAGGAAATCAAATTTGGTCTATATCAAATAATCAATTGAAAATTATGGGGTCAAAATCTTTCAATGTTAAACTCATAAATTATCTAATATTGTATTATAATTAATTTATACCAATGTTGTCTGCCATAAATTTTATTTCATTGATTCTAGAATTGCATGCCAATCAAGGATGTTAAGGGGAAACATATGTATACCCAAGTATTTTTGGAGCTTAGACACATGCTTCCCTACAGGTTGTCCATGGTTATCTCGTAATATTTCAAGCCTTTCTCCTAGCTTTAGATGCTGTAATGAGAGACATCGAGTGTGGCATCTTTTTCTCTTCGACTTTGTCCTCTTACCAGATGAAATTAGTCCAGGTTCCATCTGCAAATGTTAAGTGCAACAGAAAAATGAATTATTTATCCAGATAATTATGTTTTATATACTAATGGCTGAAAAACATATTCAATTAGTTATGTTTTATTTACTACTAAAACATAAATGTAGTTTTTGGCTAGAGAGAAAAAGTAAAAGAAATAAAGAACTACTTTTGCCAAGTACATCTTTATTGTGACCAGGCTTATTAAATGTTGCAGGCTATTTTAGCCAATAAAAATCACTGCAATGCGTATATAATGACCTTATGGTAAAAAAATATCCTTGATCATAGCATGTCCCAAGAAATAGGACTTATTTTAAGACAAGATCACTTCTTGTCTGCTAGTGTTTAGGTGGTATGCATACAAAATGTCCCTCTTCTTAAGTGCAAATACATGAAAGGAAGTGCATATTAAAAAGGTACTGGACATTAATTTATCATAGTAACACTAGACATTTTGACATGCAACTTTTTTTGTGTCACGTTGTGGAAATGTTCAAGTTGCTGCAGAGTTTTGGCACAATAAAAACCTAAACGAAGTGTCCAGGTAAAACTGGTGTTGACAACAGAAATGCATTTAAAAAAAATCATTAGATAGTAAGGACTTCACAAACCAATATGTGCACGTAGTCAGATCTTTACCTTTACTCACCCTTGTTGAGTGCACAGAGGGTTACTATCATAGGTCACCTACAGTAAATAGCCTGGTCGATTTGAGGAGGAATTTGCTTTATTTTAGTCCCAAGTTCTTGTTCAATTCGATACATGTTAGAAAACAAGAGATTATTTATAGCTAATTAGGAAATAAAAATAATAATAACTGACGGCAAGAATCAACTCTACAAATATCCCTTTATAATGGTCGAGAGGAACAAGAAACATACAAGTTGAAGCAGTCCTCGTCGGTGATCAAATTCACAGCAAGCCCAAGATGGCCAAATCTTCTCGATCGACCAACCTATACAAGGGAAACTTGTACCCATCAGGAAAGAAATCGCTATAAGGACTACATGCACAAATTGGATTTGACATACCCTGTGCAGATATGTTTCCAAGTTCTTAGGGAAATCATCCTGATAAAAAGTCAGCCCATTTTCAGACTTCAAACCCATACATTTGAAAAATGTTTGGCTCTCTTTAGGACCTCCAACCACCACCCATATATATATATTTAAATATCTTGCAACTATGACATTTTTGCCTTTCAAGTGGATCTTTCTCTCATTTAATTAAAGTCTCAAATCTTGATTTACTAATTGGTGGAATACCATACAACTCAAAACTATTTTGACTTACATTCAACAAAGAATGTTCGTTCTAGAAAATTAGTTTGAATTAGAACTAACCCTTTGGACAAGATGATAAAAGAGTACATACAGACACATATACAAAAGCTTTGTATGAGAGTCCACAAAAAAAAAATGATAGAATAAGATGGAAATCTTGAGCATCCTTAGGATTCGGAAGAAATTGCACTCTAAATACCCCTAATTTTTTGGCACTAAGTAATTTCCCTTACTTTTTTTGCCACAGCAAATCATTGCAAAAAAATTTAGTTACAAAAATCAACCAAGAATTGAAAATAATTTAATAGGAATTTTCTTTGTAGCCAACAAACAATAGTAACTTTTGCACTACCATTAACAATGCAAATTACTTGAAAATACAAAAGAATATACTATGCGCAATACCATCATCATCATCATCAAATCCTTATCTAAAAGATTTGAAATATTGTTCTTCCACTCAATTCTGCTCAGGGCCTGTAAGGTTTACAACCAAGATTACAAAAGCTACTTGGATGGTCTGAATCCATTTTCAATATCCAGCATCTGTTTTAGACTCGCAATATTTATCTATTTATCTCCCAAATAAAAAAGAGAGCTATTATTGCCACATCAATTCCTATATAAATCACCAAAGAATTGCACAAAGTTGGTGTGGCATTGTTATGATCTTAATTAAGGTGTAGGACATAAAATGGGCCAGATTTTATCAAAAATTTACCTTACATCATCACTAACAACATGCTACATTGCATTGGCGTATTTTTCAATCTGGTGACTGGCATTGCGATGATCTTAATTAGTTCTGGTTTTTTGGATTTTTTTTTCTGCTCAACTTATCCACAAGATTACGATATGAGCATTCAATTTAGCAAAACATACATATAAAACAACCATAGGGAAAAATTCATCTCATGAATGAAACACAAAACTAGGGAAATGTATCTCAAGATATACCTTATGGTCATGAGCAAGTATGGCTCAAGTTGCATATGTGATCATATTATGAAGTGTTAGCAGTAAATCAGACACAATGGTTAAATTGTATTAAAGGAAATACACTGCAATATAACATCACCCAATAACTACAATATAACTAAATAAATTATTGGAAATCATGCCATCAACACATATGGACTAAGCATTGCATTACATCCAAGTTCAGGACAATAGTTGAAATACATTATATATATATATATATATATATATAAAGGAAGGTGATTTAGCCAAATTAAGGAACAATTCAAAGCAAACTGATTATCATAAAAAATAGTCTGCATATATTGAAATTAAAACATCATAGAGATGAGATCAGAACCATGGTTGACAAGAGGTGTACCATCTAAGATTAGGTTGAAGTACTTTGATAACAACCGAAACACCCTATTCTGAGATCTTATTGTCACAACGGGACCTTGCTGTAATAAGCATGGATGACAAGATAATTCAACCTATAATACATAAGTTGGATTTAACTTGAATTAATGAATGGAATCGAATTGAACTTCCGTGGTTTATAAAACATATCAACTAAAGCTTCATAAACCAGGTTCCCATGCATGAGGTTACCATCATGGGAAGTGATTGCATTGATGCCAATAACAAAGACATAGTACTTCTTTTTTCCTTAGCAACATGTATCAACTGAGTATGTTTTGTTGTAGACATGAGAATGTTCATCCTTGAACCTCAATGCTATGTGGTTTTGAGTCGCCACCATTCTTTTTTGAAAATGGGTGTGAATGGACACCCGAATCGATTCTTTTGAAAATAATTTTTCATGACATTGTAGTGACTCTCAATCATGGAAAAGGTATGGTCTACCTAAGATCTAAGTAAAGAGATTCGGTTAGAGAATGGGAAAGGTGTTAAGCACCCCATTCTCTCCACCTATGGTGGTTACCTTTAGATTTGACCATTTCTTAAAAGATTAACATGACAAGTAAAATGCATGAGATGCATGAAGTGGGTGGGTGCACATAGTGTGTATGTACCCCTTTGAAAGAGGATTTAATGTTTGTGTAGACAAAAGGAATATCCTATAGGAGAGGATATCCCATAAAGTCATCACATTTTTACATGAATTGGAATGTTGGTTTAGGATTCTAGAGAAGTTCCATGAATGAAGTTCCCTTTAGATCCACAACCTTAATGTATGCATGCTTGGCTAGAAACTTAGTGTTTTAGCCCTATCAAGAGAGCTACACAATTCTTCATCATAGCCAAACATGTGTGATGTGTGTGCATAATATACATTATGATGCATGATATGAGAATGGGTTAAAAAAGGCTTCAACCTCCATCCTTTCAACCAAATCGCCTCAAACATTCCATGCCCAAGGTTGAGGTTCAATCTACTCGGGATGAAGGTGGGTTTTCCATTACATCATAGAGGCTTCTAAAAATAAAAAGAGAGGGTAAGAAAAAGAAGATGCAAGTTAAAAGAAAATAAATAAATAACTATTATCCCACCTTGTCCCCTTGGAGGTCTTGAATGAACTTTAGAGTGGAAGGATGTAGTTGAGGGTTGAGAGAGTTGAAGACTGAGAAATGAGAGATGAGTAAAGATTTTGGTAGAATTTTAATTTGAGAGAAGGGGGCTTGAGAGCATGAATTGTTCTTAGAAAATGAGGGTATTTATAGAGTTTTTGGAGAACTTTTAGGGATAAAGTGGTCCAACCCTAAAAATAATGAGAATGGACATAATGTTTAAGTTATTTCTTTTTGGATTTTTCATTTGTAAATAACAATTGTGAAGAAATCCTAAAAGCATTATTTGGTCCTTGGTTTTTTGGTAAATAGAGGTGAGAGAACAAAAGTACTTTTGGGAAGGTGAATAAGGGAGTGACATGTGTAAAGGTGGAGTGGTAGGTAAAAAGTAGACCTTAGTTCATTTGTAAATAACACATAAAGAAAGGGTGGAAGTATATTTTTGAAATGGACCAATGGGAAAACAAAAGTACTTTTGAAAGGATGAGTAGGAGAATGACATGTGTAAAGGTGAAAAATGGACCAGAAATATTTATTTTTGGCGAAAACATGCCATGGACACAATGCTCACTGGTTGTGAGTACCTTGTTAACTATTCTTGCTCTTAGGACAAAAATTTTTTTGTAAAGTTTATTTTTTCTTTTTTATGCAAAACAAGATGAGTAAACTTGAAAATGAAGATGCCTCCCTTTTACCTAGGGGAGAGTAAGAAAAAAAAAAGATCTTAAACTCTATACAATGTTGTCTTCATGGGCTTCAAAATAAATTTACCATGTTGTGTCTCCTTGGATGAGGACAATTACAATAATGAGGGGATTGATAAATCATCTTTTCAAAATTGTGTCTTAAGCCTCTAACCGTGTTTTATAAATGCGGCTATAAGTGGCTTTACGGTTACCCATTCTTCAAACCTCGATGCATACCGAAATACACACGTCTTAGGTTGGTGATTGGGTTGGATGTGTTCGTCTCCGTACCCGAAATAAGCAATCTTGAGTCGTGAAACTACTAGGCATCTGGATTTTAAACTTTTATAGGTAAATGAGGTTTGTGTAATAGGCTATGCAAACGTAGGTGCACAAGTGCATTTTTAAAAAATAATAATTATAAATCCCACCTTACAAGCATTCAACCCACAAAATGTTAAAGAATATATTACAACCATTCCTCAAGAAAAAGAAGGCAAAATATCAAACAAAACAAAACACAAACAACAACAATGTTAGTAAACACATATTGAAATTTGTTCTTTTTTGTAAAAATGGCAAAATGGTCATGGTTTGAACCCACAATCTCCCCAGCGGAGTCACCAAGTTGTAGACATGAGAATGTTCATCCTCGAACCTCAATACTACGTGGTTTGGAGTCATCACCATTCTTTTTTGGAAATGGGTGTGAATAGGCACCCAAATCGATTCTTTTGAAAATAATTTTTTCATGACATTGCAGTGACTCTCAATCATGAAAAAGGTA